>NC_133135.1:2628309-3345809 GCF_048418815.1 Hemitrygon akajei | reverse complement strand
TCCTGAATCGTTGGCTGAGCTTCTTCGGGCGTCTGTACCCCGTCCCTGTCGCATCAACGGGAACAGCAGAGCAAATTGGAGCAGGATCGCTCTAACTGGTGCTGAAAGGCTTCACGGTGATCACTGAACCAGTGAAGTCAACGGCAGAGACAAAAAAAAGTTTAAAGAAGTTTGACACCACCTTCTCTATTGATTTCCTAAAGGAGGCTGTAGATGAATTATTTGTCAGTGCGCTGTGGGGAGGAATGGCTCTGATTGTGGGAAATGACTCTCTGATTGCAGAGGACATGAAGAGATCAGCTGATTTCAACTCTGGTCAGCGGGCAGCTCGAAAATCACAGTTGAATATTTTTACCAAAGTATGTGCATGTTGCTATATACTAACCTTGTGATTAATTTTCTTACAAGCATCTATAGGAAAATAAAGAAATACAATATTATTTATGAAAACTATACATAAACAAAGATCAACAAACAACCAATGTGCAAAAGAAGACAAACTGTGCAAATAAAAACTAACTAATACTGAGAACATGAGCTGTAGAGTCCTCGAGAGTGAGTCTGGAGGTTGTGGAATGAGTTCAGTGTTGAGGTGAGTGAGGTTATCCACACTGGTTCAGGAACCTGGTGGTTGAGGGGTATAGTTCCTATGGTGTGGGACCTAAGGCTCATTGTGGTGAGTGAGGTTATCCACACTGGTTCAGGAACCTGGTGGTTGAGGGGTATAGTTCCTATACCTAGTGGTGTGGGACCTGAGGCTCATTGTGGTGAGTGAGGTTATCCACACTGGTTCAGGAACCTGTTGGTTGAGGGGTATAGTTCCTATGGTGTGGGACCTAAGGCTCCTGGTACCTCTTCTCCCAAGGTGGTAGCGAGAAGAGAGCATGGCCAGGATGGAAGGGTCCTTGATCATGGATGCTGCTTTCTCTATGTAAGTATGCTCAGTAGTGGGGTTGGAGAGAGCTTTGTCTGTGATGACCTGTTCCATTCCTGAGCACTGGTGTTTCCATACCAGGTCTATACCATACCCTACCAAGGGGACTTGGGGTCCACACCCATAAATCACCCAAAGTTGCCTTGCAAGTTGATAGGGTTGTTCAGAAGGCCTTTATTAGTTGGGGCAACACACACAAAATGCTGGAGGAACTCAACAGGCCAGGCAGTGTCTATGGAATAAAGTACAGTCCTGCCAAAGGGGCTTGGCCTGAAATGTCAACTGTACTTTTTTCCACAGATGTTGTCTGGCCTGCTGAGTTCCTCCAGCATTTAATGTGTGTTGCTTGGATTTCCAGCTTCTGCGGATTTTCTCCTGTTAGTTTTTTGTTAGTCAGGGGATTAAGTTCAAGAGCCCTGAGGAAATGATGCAGGTCTATAAAACTCTGGTTAGATCACACTTTTGTATTGTATTCAGTTCTTGTATTGACTTTATCTTGAATTGAATTGATTTTATTTCTTACATGCTCTACATACATGAGGAGTAAAAATCTTTACGTTACCTTTCCATCTGAATGTGCGAATTGCAATCATAGTAACTTATAATAAATAGAGGGAATTGTCAGGATGCTGGAGCAGGGATCCAATCGCAGACCCAGTACTGTGCACACAGTGATATTAATTGAGTAACAAATCCCGAGGTGCAAACAAAATCAGTGTCGAAGTTCAGTCAGAGATCAAAACATCCAGAGAAATCCAAAAACCAGAATCGGGAAACAGGCAGAGTCAATATTCAGACAGATAGATTTCAGATACAAATGCTGGAAAGGCTCAGGAAAATTCACTGGCACAATCTGGCTACAAACAGGTGAAAACACAGGACTGAAATGCACTGAGCAATAAACAGAGAGGCAGATGATAGGTGGAGCACAATGAGACACAGGTGGCAGCAATACAGGTAATAATGAGAAACAGATGAGACACGGAGTACTCAGTGATACAGGGGCCGGAGTAGAGCAGGAGCGGGGACAGGAGCCCATGGCAACACAAAACCACAGACTGACGGCTGGGGGAAACACACAAAAGGACAGAGTTCAACTGGAGGTATTGTACTGACAGGAGTACATCGGGTCTCACTGATGTACAGGAGGCCACACTGGGAGCACCGGACATAACACAGGACTCCAACAGACTCACAGTTGAAGTGTTGCCTCACCTGAAGGACTGTTTGGGACCCTGAATGATAGTGAGAGAGGAGGTGTAGGGGCAGGTGTAACACTTGTTCTGCTTGCAAGGATAAGTACCAGTAGGGAGATCAGTAGGGAGGGATGAATTGACAAGTAGCCACGTATGAAGTGATCCCTGCTGAAGGCAGAAAGTGGAAGGGGTGGAGAAGATGTGCTTGGTGGTGGGATCCTGTTGGAGATGGCAGAAGTTACAGGGAATTATGTCCTTTGGAGAAGGCGGAACAGGGAATTATGTCCCTTTGAAAACTATAGAAACCATAGAACACTACAGCACAGAATAAAAGGCCATCCGGCCCTTCTAGTCCATGCCGAAACTGTATTCCGCTAATCCCATTGACCTGCACCCAGTCCATAACCCTCCAGACCTCTCCCATCCATGTATCTATCCAATTTATTCTTAAAACTTAAGAGTGAGCCCGCATTTACCCCACGTAAGATGGCAGCTTGTTCCACACTCCCACCACTCTCTGAGTGAAGAAGTTCCCCCTAATGTTCCCCCAAACCTTTCCCCTTTCACCTTAAAGCCACGTCTTCTCATATTTATCTCTCCTAGTCTAAGTGGAAAGAGCCTACTCACATTTACTCTGTCTATACCCCTCATAATTTTGTAAACCTCTATCAAATCTCCCCTCATTCTTCTACGCTCCAAGGAATAAAGTCCTAACCTGTTCAATCTTTCCCTGTAACTCAACTCCTGAAGACCCGGCAACATCCTAGTAAATCTGCTCTGCACTCTTTCAATCTTACTGATATTCTTTCTATAGTTAGGTGACCAGAACTGCACACAATATTCCAAATTTGGCCTCACCAATGTCTTACACAACCTCACCATAACATCCCAACTCCTATACTCAATACTTTGATTTATGAATGGCAGGATGCCAAAAGCCTTCTTTACAACCCTGTCTACCTGTGACACCACTTTCAGGGAATTATGTATCTGAACTCCCAGATCCCTTTGTTCCTCCACACTCCTCAGTGCCCTACCATTTACTGTGTATGTCCTACCTTGATTTGTACTTCCAAAATGCAACACCTCATACATGTCTGCATTAAATTCCATCTGTCATTTTCTGGTCCATTTTTCCAGTTGGTCCAGATCCCTCTGCAAGCTTTGAAAGCCTTTCTCACTGTCCTCCAATCTTAGTGTCATCAGCAAACTTGCTGATCCAATTTACCACATTATCATCTATATCATTGATATAGACAACTAACAACAATGGTCCCAGCACAGATCCCTGAGGCACACCACTAGTCACAGGCCTCCAGTCTGAGAAGGAATCATCCACTACCACTCTCTGTCTTCTCCCACACAGCCAATTTCAAATCCAGTTTACAACCTCTCCATGGATACCTAGTGTCTGAACCTTCCGAACTAACCTCCCATGTAGGACCTTGTCAAAGGCCTTACTGAAGTCCATGTAGACAACCTCCACAGCCTTTCCTTCATCTACTTTCTTGGAGAAGGCAGAAGTTACAGGGAATTATGTCCCTTTGGAGAAAGTGGAAGTTACAGGGAATTATGTCCTGTTAGAGAAGGCAGAAGTTACAGGGAATTACGTCCCTTTGGAGAAAGTGGAAGTTACAGGGAATTATGTCCCTTTGGAGAAAGTGGAGGTTACAGGGAATTATGTCCCTTTGGAGAAAGTGGAGGTTACAGGGAATTATGTCCCTTTGGAGAAAGTGGAGGTTACAGGGAATTATGTCCCTTTGGAGAAAGTGGAGGTTACAGGGAATTATGTCCCTTTGGAGAAGGCAGAAGTTCTGAGCATGGTATGTTGTCACCAGAACCGTGGTGATATGCGGAACGCCCTCAGCACATCATCGGGCTGTGACGGTCGTTGATGTAAACAATGCATTTCACTGTATGCTTCGATGTTTCGATGTACATGTGACAAATAACTTATTTACTGTCTGTTACACCACTGGCATTAAGGGCAGTAAGGGCCATCTCTGGTGGTATGCAGGGCTTCCTTCATCATGTCAGTAGCTTCCTCTTGGTTTTTACTACTGTCATTCATAGAAATCTTGGGTGGGGACTCAGGAATACCGTCACATTCAGATGTAGAAGGATTCTTCATTGCTGTTTCCATAATGGTTTTGTTTGACCAATCAGGGCTGTTAGCCCTGAGCTGAACCCTGAACCTGGAAGTCCAGTGGACCACACTCAGTCTGGCCTCCGCCCTTTGACCTGTTTGGGATGGGTGACCCAATCAAGAGCCAAAACGTAAAGTCCCGACTCCAGCCAACATACCTCTTCAGGATATTGAGGCTCGCCAGCCTCTAAACCCGGACAAGGCTGTGAGGTCCTCTTGGAGGGTGTGACATACAAAGGTAATATTTAATCATTATCTCTATTTCTTTCAGTGTGTGTGTGTGTGTGTGTGTGTGTGTGTGTGCGTGCGTGTGTGTGTGTGTGTGTGTGTATGAGTGTGAGAGCGAGTGTGTGTGAGTGTGTGTGTGTGTGTGCGTGTGTGTGTGGTGTGTGTGTGTGTGGTGTGTGTGTGTGTGGTGTGTGCGTGTGTGTGTGTGTGTGGTGTGTGTGTGTGTGTGTGGTGTGTGCGTGTGTGTGTGTGTGTGTGTGGTGTGTGCGTGTGTGCGTGTGTGTGTGGTGTGTGGTGTGTGGTGTGTGCGTGTGTGCGTGGTGTGTGGTGTGTGCGTGTGTGCGTGTGTGCGTGTGTGTGTGTGTGTGTGGTGTGTGTGTGTGTGTGTGGTGTGTGCGTGTGTGTGCGTGTGTGTGTGTGGTGTGTGCGTGTGTGCATGTGTGCGTGTGCGTGTGTGTGTGGTGTGTGGTGTGTGCGTGTGTGCGTGTGTGCGTGTGTGTGTGTGTGTGTGTGTGTGTGTGGTGTGTGTGTGTGTGTGTGTGTGTGTGTGCGTGCGTGTGTGCGTGAGTGTGTGTGTGTGTGTGTGTGTGTGTGTGTGGTGTGTGCGTGTGTGTGTGTGTGCGTGTGTGTGTGTGTGTGGCACACCAGCAAATCACTACTCCTTCAGCATGAACTCACACCAAAGGAATGGGTGCGGGTTGGGTGTAGGGTCAGGGAGGGTCAGCACTGAGGGGGGAGTGATGTCATGCTGGGGGAGCCGTGGGCTGCCCAGACAGGAAGTCCACCACCTGTCCAGTGGTGTGGTGGGTGGGCCCCACATTGAGAAGCTGTACCTAATGCCCTACCAGGCACCAGACATCATGTCAGGCTGACACTCCCCTCCCTTCCCCTTCACTCTCCCCTCTTCTCTACCTCACCGTCACCTTCCCCTCCACTCCCCTCACTGTTCCTCACACCCCATTTCTCCCTTTCCCATCTCTCAACATTCCTCCCCTCCATATTCCTCTCCTCCACTCTCCTGCCCTCACCATCCCTTTCAAGTCCTTCCCTCCACTCCCATTCAAACATGGAACAAGACAGCATCGGGACAGCCACTGCTGCCCACAATGTTGCAGCTTGTCCAGTAACTAAACTCCCAACTAAACTGCACAATGTCCACATCCTTCCATTCCCTTTACATTCAAGGGCTGACCTAACACCATCATAAACACCTATATCATAGACAGTGTGACCCTCCCACAGTGTGACCCTCTCTCAGTACCACCCCTCCCACAGTGTGACCCTCCCTCAGTACCACCCTCCCACAGTGTGACACTCCCTCAGTACCGCCCCTCCCACAGTGTGACCCTCCCTCAGTACCACCCCCCCACAGTGTGACCCTCCCTCAGTACGACCCCTACCACAGTGTGACCCTCCCTCAGTACCACCCCCCCACAGTGTGACCCTCCCTCAGTACCACCCCCTCCCACAGTGTGACCCTCCCTCAGTACCACCCCCCCACAGTGTGATCCTCCCTCAGTACCGCCCCTCCCACAGTGTGACCCTCCCTCAGTACCACCCCTACCACAGTGTGACCCTCCCTCAGTACCACCCCTCCCAGTGTGATCCTCTCTCAGTACCAGCCCTTCCACAGTGTGACCCTCCCTCAGTACCACCCCTCCCACAGTGTGACCCTCCCTCAGTACCACCCTCCCACAGTGTGACTCTCCCTCAGTACCCGCCCCTCCCACAGTGTGACCCTCCCTCAGTACCACCCCTCCCAGTGTGACCCTCTCTCAGTACCACCCCTCCCACAGTGTGACCCTCCCTCAGTACCCGCCCCCCCACAGTGTGACCCTCTCTCAGTACCACCCCTCTCACAGTGTGACCCTCCCTCAGTACCACCCTCCCACATTGTGACACTCCCTCAGTACCACCCCTCCCACAGTGACCCTCCCTCAGTACCACCCCTCCCACAGTGTGACCCTCTCTCAGTACCACCCCTCCCACAGTGTGACACTCCCTCAGTACCACCCCTCCCACAGTGTGAACCTCTCTCAGTACCACCCCTCCCACAGTGTGACACTCCCTCAGTACCACCCCTCCCACAGTGACCCTCCCTCAGTACCACCCCTCCCACAGTGTGACCCTCCCTCAGTACCACCCTCCCACAGTGTGACACACCCTCAGTACCACCCCTCCCACAGTGTGACTCTCCCTCAGTACCACCCCTCCCACAGTGTGACCCTCTCTCAGTACCACCCCTCCCACAGTGTGACACTCCCTCAGTACCACCCCTCCCACAGTGTGAACCTCTCTCAGTACCACCCCTCCCACAGTGTGACCCTCCCTCAGTACCACCCTCCCACAGTGTGACACTCCCTCAGTACCACCCCTCCCACAGTGACCCTCCCTCAGTACCACCCCTCCCACAGTGTGACCCTCCCTCAGTACCACCCTCCCACAGTGTGACACACCCTCAGTACCACCCCTCCCACAGTGTGACTCTCCCTCAGTACCACCCCTCCCACAGTGTGACCCTCTCTCAGTACCACCCCTCCCACAGTGTGACCCTCCCTCAGCACCACCCCTCCCACAGTGTGACCCTCCCTCAGTACCACCCCTCCCACCAGACTATGGCCCATAATTCAGTGCAGATACAGAGAATCATGAGTTGTGTTTGGACATGTAAAGATTTGGGGAGACCTTACCATCTGCCCAAGAGGCTGAAAAAACTGGGAACGGCAGACTTCCCTGAGATAATGGTTTCCTGGTGGGAATCAACTCTGTCCCAGATCCACTGGGAACAAGTATTGTTCGGACCTGGAAGGAGTTGGATTTCTCTGGAGAGCATGGTGAATGTTCGTGGCTCCTGACTCTTCCCCCATCCTTTCACATCGAAATCAGACTCAGCTGGAAAAGACTCAAATGAACAAAATAATAGCCGGCACTTCACAATCAAGCAAGTGCTCTCTACTTTGCAATTTGAGCGTTTGCGTTGATTGCTGAAGGAGCTGCCTTATTCTGATCTTTTAAATAAGTATCCATTTAACAAAACATCCTCATCATTACGATAACAATTTTAAGACTAATTCTACTCATTTAAGATGGGGGTTGGTTGAGTGGAGTTTGCCAGACATTCATTTGGGGGCACTTGATGTGATTATTGCAACGATTTAACTGTTAAAGCATTAATTTGAACTCTGAAGTGGAGGGTGAGGAATGAGCTATTCTGTAAGGAGGGACTTCACTCTCTTTGGAACAAAGGAATGAAGCAAGACTTGCTTATTCCATTGCTCCTGACCACCACGGGCTTTGCACCTTCCAGTCCGATACCTGTACCAGTTCATTGTCATACAGCACAGAATCAGACCCTTCAGCCCAACTATTCTGTGCTTATCAAGATGCCCCATTTTACCTCATCCCTTTTGCCTGCATTTGGATCATATCCCTCTAAAGCTTTCCTATCCATTTACCTGTCCAAACCTTTCCTATCTCCTTACCCATCTAAACCTTTCCTATCCACGTACCCATCTAAATCTTTCCTATTCCCATACCTGTCTGAACCTTTCCTATCCCCGTACCTGTCTGAACCTTTCCTATCCCCATACCTGTCTGAACCTTTCCTATTCCCATACCTGTCTGAACCTTTCCTATCCCCGTACCTGTCTGAACCTTTCTTATCCCCATACCTGTCTGAACCTTTCCTATTCCCATACCTGTCTGAACCTTTCCTATCCCCGTACCTGTCTGAACCTTTCCTATCCCCGTACCTGTCTAAACCTTTCCTATCCCCGTACCTGTATAAACCTTTCCTATCTCCTTACCCATCTAAACCTTTCCTATCCACGTACCCATCTAAATCTTTCCTATTCCCATACCTGTCTGAACCTTTCCTATCCCCGTACCTGTCTGAACCTTTCTTATCCCCATACCTGTCTGAACCTTTCCTATTCCCATACCTGTCTGAACCTTTCCTATCCCCGTACCTGTCTGAACCTTTCCTATCCCCGTACCTGTATAAACCTTTCCTATCCCCGTACCTGTCTAAACCTTTCCTATCCCCATACCTGTCTAAACCTTTCCTATCCCCATACCTGTATAAACCTTTCCTATCTCCATACCTGTCTAAACCTTTCCTATCCCCATACCTGTATAAACCTTTCCTATCCCCGTACCTGTATAAACCTTTCCTATCCCCGTACCTGTCTAAACCTTTCCTATCCCCGTACCTGTATAAACCTTTCCTATCCCCATATCTGTCTGAACCTTTCCTATCCCCGTACCTGTCTAAACCTTTTCTATCCCCGTACCTGTCTAAATCTTTCCTATCCCCATACCTGTCTGAACCTTTCCTATCCCCGTACCTGTCTGAACCTTTCCTATCCCCATACCTGTATAAACCTTTCCTATCCCCATACCTGTCTGAACCTTTCTTATCCCCATACCTGTCTAAACCTTTCCTATCCCCATACCTGTCTGAACCTTTCCTATCCCCGTACCTGTCTGAACCTTTCCTATCCCCATACCTGTCTAAACCTTTCCTATCCCCGTACCTGTATAAACCTTTCCTATCCCCATACCTGTATAAACCTTTCCTATCCCCATTCCTGTCTGAACCTGTCCTATCCCCGTACCTGTCTAAATCTTTCCTATCCATGTACCTGAGCAACTATCTTTTAAATGTTGTTTATGTACCTATGTGACAAGACCTGGGGGAGCTTCCTCGTATGAAGGAGGTCCATGATGCCATCAGGAGCCGAGAAGCAACAGAGCCACTGGTCCTGTCAGGATCCCAGCAGAGATCCTCAAGGCAGGGGGACCAGCACTCCTGCAACACAAACGCTCCCTTCTCTAGAAGGTCTGGGAAAGGGAACAACACTCAGAGCTCTTAGTTCAAAGTAAATTTATTATCAATGTACATATATGTCGCCCTTATACAGAACAACCCTGAGATTTGTTTACTTGTGGGCATTCTGGTAAATCCAAGAAACATAATAAATTAAAGATCACAGCCAACACAAACAACTGATGTGCAAAAGACACCAGACTGTGCAACTGCAAAATAAAAAACAATAAATAACTAAGCAATAAACATTGAAAACATGAGGTGCTGGGTCTTTGAAAGTGAATAGTGACCATGTTGAAGAAGGGAGACCATGCAAATCACAGAGTTATCTCCCCCTGGGAACAACAGGCACATAATCTTGTCAGCTGACTCCAGCTGTCTGAAACACAGTGTGGTTTCCATCCATGTAGAGGTACCATGAACAAGGTAACCCCTGTGCTTGGTTGTCAAAGATTTGACAAAGGCATTTGATACAGTGGACTACCAAGCTGTCTGGTGTATGCTACCATGCATTGTTATGCTGAGAAGTACTTACAAAAACTGGGGCAACTGTATGATGTCACGTCACCCACAGCGCTCAGCAATAGGGGCAGTGAATCAGATCCCTTCGCTGACAGGACAGGGCTGCATTACTGCGCCTGTCCTATTTACCATCTTTATTGATGCCATCCTTTACCTTAATGGCAAAGATCTGCCATAGGAGACCCCGATTGTGGATAAAATAGACAGCAGGCTTTTCAACCTCAACCGGTTCAAGGCCAAGAACAAGGTCAGTGCCACCACTATCTCTGAGCCTCAGTATGTGAATGACAATGCCAGTACAGCACACTCTGAAGAAGACCTCCAGCGTATCTTGAATGCCTTTGCAAAGCATAGAGAGCCCTAGGTCTAGTTTTGAATATAAAAAGACACAGGCCCTATAGAACCACCACCATCCAATCAGACATTTATCCAACTCTCCATAAAGGCTGATGACATTGCTCTTGAAATTGTTCACCACCTTCTCTTACTTTATCAATCCTGTTATTGATTTAAAAAGAGCATATATACAAACAAGAGGAGAATTATCTCAAATATATCTACCAATAACAATACAAACAGGAAGCGAAATAGACATTATCAAAATCATACATCGTATTAAACTAATATGTAGTATATAATAAAAAAGAAGACAGCTAACTCTCCTCTTATCAATTCACAGAGAGGAAAAAAAACTGTAAATTTTTAAATGAAAAAAAAAGCCCCAACTACACTATACGAGAAAAGGGGGAAAAAGGGGACTGGGCAGTCTGTTCTGAGGGTACGACCAAAAAACAGAAAGACTTCCTGATCAAATCTAAAACTTCAAAAAAAATTGGAAGAGTAATAAATCAAATCAAATGAAAATATTGAATAAAAGGTCGCAAGATTTGCTCAAATTTAAGGATGCATCAAATGTCTGACTTCTTATTTTCTCTAAATTTAAACAGGACATGATGGAGGAAAGCCAATAAAAGACAGTAGGTGGATTAGAATCCTTCCAATGGCTCTCCTAGCCAATAAAGTTGAAAAGGGTCAGCCACCTTCTCTACCTGGGCAACATTCTCTGCTCAAACACAGACATCGATAAAGATCAGACACAATCTGAACAGTGATCGTGAAGCCTGTACAAGATTCAGGAAAAGAGTTTTTGAAGACTATGACTTACAAGTCCAAACAAAACTTTTGGTCACTAGAGTAGTCATCCTTCCTGCATTACTGTATGGAACTGAATCAAAGACCACCTACAGTAGACACCAAAAAGCCCTGGAACAGTTCCAACAAAGAGCCTTATGAACGATTTTCAAGATCATCTGGAAGGACAGACACACTAAGTGGAAGAGGCCACTTTAACAGCATCTCCACCAGGATAAAACAACACCAACTCCAATGAATAGGTTATATCATCTGGATGCCTAAATGACATCTCCCCAAACAGACTCTTTACTCCCAGTTGAAGGTCAACCAGCGAGCATCTGGCGGGTTAAGAAAATGTTTCAAAGATAGGATCAAAATCAGCCTGAAGAAATTCACCATGACGTCTAAAAACTGGGAAGACATTGCACTCAATAGATACACCTGGAGGAAATCTGTTCAAGAGGGAGCTGCACTACGTGATAATGAGTTCCACTGTGCCACAGAGAACAAGAGGCAACTGTGAAAGGAGAGACTGAACAACCAGAAGACCCAGACACTAACCACAGGCACCATCTATTCGAGTCTACATTGCACCAGAATATGTGGATCCCGGATCGGCCACCTGAGGACCCCTTAGGAGAACATCATATTGAACTTCACGTACCTGCCTTGTTCTATTCACTGATCACCCTTTGTTCCAAAGTGCTGCCCCTCAAGTTCTTTTAAAGATTCATTTTATTTGTCAGCCTGTGCCACCTTGCTTCCAGTGCCTATATAGTACGCTGACATTGAACCTCTTAAATCTGATTAAATTTCTCCCCTCTCACCTTAAACCTTTTGTCATCTAGTTCTTGATTCCCCAGCACCAGGGGACAGACTGTGTGTATTAATCCTGTCTGTGCCTCTCATGACTTTACATGCCTCTATAAGGTAATCTCCCAAGTTCAATACAAATCCGATCTTCTGCCTCTACAGATGCTGCTGGGCCTGCTGAGTTCTTCCAGCTTTTTATCTGACCAAAGAATAATGATGTTTAGTAACATTTAGACGATGAGGGGTGATTGTCTGAAGTCTTTAAGAAACAGGTCAAGGCAATTTAGGCAGTGGACCAAGGAATTAGCATGAATGGGCACTTGATGGTCCGGACTGATTCTGTGGGCTGAAGGGCAGTTGTCCATGGTGTATCCTGTGACCCTGTGGGAGTAAAAATTGCTGATGCTGGTCAGTGACAGAGGAGATGGTCTGAATGTCCTGTCATCTCTTCCCATTCTGGGACCATTTTGGGACCTGAATGGCCCTTCTAGCTGAAGCAGCAATTCACTTCCACTTCATCCAGTTCAGTGATCAGCCCTTCCTGGTCACAATGACCGCTCTACATCACTCTGTGGAGAACCTGCCTGTCTACAGGAGTGACCATCTTTAAAAACCATCACAAAGTAGGCATGACAGTGCTTCTTACAGAACATACACAAGATTCTGTAGATGCTGGAAATCCAGAGCAACACACACAGGACCTCAGAAGGTCAAGCAGCATCTATGGAGAGGAATAGATAGCTGATGTTTTGGGCCAAGTCCTGATGTCAACTGTTAATTCTTTTCCATAGATGCTGCCTGACCATCATTTCCCCAGTATTTTGTGTGTATGAAGCACCCCTACTTTCTTAGAATGTTGCTTAGATTTAGCATGTCACCAAAAAAACTTTGATAATATTCTACTGATGTACAGTGGAGAGTATCCTGCCTGGTTGCATCATGTCCTGGAATGGGAACACCAACATCCAGGAACAGAAAAAAACAACAAACATTTCTGGATACAGCCCAGTCCATCACAGGTAAAGCCCTCTCAACTGCTGAGCACATTTACAAGGAAGCAACGTCCATCATCAAGGACCCCTACCATTCAGGCCATGCTCTCTTCTCACTGTTATCATTGGCCAAGATGCACAGGGGCATTAAGTACCCTACCAGGAACAGTTATTACCCTATAACTATCAGGCTCCTGAACTGGCACAAATAACTTTACTCACCTCAACTCTGAACTAATTCTATGACTTACAGGCTCACCATGTTCTTTGTGTTATTTCTTTGATTTGCATAGTTTGTCTTCCTTTGTACATTGGTTGCTTGTCAGTCTTCGTTTATGTATACTTTTTCATAAATTCCATTCTATTTCTTATTTTTGGGGGGAGGGGTGTGTGTGTGTGTGTGTCTCTGTGGGTGAGTGTGTGTGTGTGTGTATGTGTGTGTGTGTATGTGTGTGTATGTGTGTGTGTGTATGTGTATGTGTGTGTGTGTGTCTCTGTGGGTGAGTGTGTGTGTGTGTATGTGTGTATGTATGTGTGTGTGTGTGTGTGTGTGTGTGTCTCTGTGGGTGAGTGTGTGTGTGTGTATGTGTATGTGTGTGTCTCTGTGGGTGAGTGTGAGTGTGAGTGTGTGTGTGTGTATATTTGATGGTCAGCATGCTCTCGATGGGCCAAAGGGCCTGTTTCTGTCCAGGAGTAATTAAACAGGGCACATTTAAGGACAATCTTCTTAAGCCCATCATCCCTAATGGCCCATAGACTGCCAACAGTGGCTCGCCAGAGTCCTCAGCTCTGGGCCGATAGAAGGTTGATTGGTCCTGTGGCTTCTGCTATCACCACACAACTTTGTACATCTTTTTGGTGAAGATCGCAGGAATGAGATCCTTGGAGCTTCTGTTGACATTTCTGTTGTTCTGACTTTTTACAGGATGGGTTGTTAGCCCAATGCCCAAACGCCCTCCTTTCACATCTGGGCTTGGGACTATCCATGGCAAACAGTCTATACTCTCTGAAAATCCTGCTACACATTACAGTGCCTCTCTCCCCTTGTATCCCTTTACGCAGGCTGCTGGGGTGATAGCATTGCCTGTAGCAATGACTTGGCCAACATGTGGTTTTTATGATTCATCAGACATGTCATGCAAAGCAAATAATGTTTTAGTATTACGTTGCAGCCCTGTCAAAGAAACCTGCACTCTCATGACTGGAAACGCTCTCTCTTCTCAATGTTGCCTCAAACCATGTGTCCCTGCACCCAGGACATGCTCCATTATCATTATTAGCATCAGGGAAGAGGTAAAGGAGCCTGAAGACACACACTCAATGTTTTAGGAACAGCTTCCTCCCCTCCACCATCAAATTTCTGAATGGACAATGAACCCATGAATGCTACCTGAGTATTTTTGCATTACTTAGTTATATCTGCATATTCCCACATTTTTAATGCTGCTGCACATCTGTGGCATGGTGCCATAGCGGTTAGCTTTACTGCGTCAACAATCGGAAGACCAGGGTTCAATTCCTACTACTGTCTGTCAGCAGTTTGGACGTTTTCCTCGTGACCACGTATGTTTTCTCTGGGTGTTCCACTTTCCTCCCACATTCCAAAGATGTACACATTAGGGCATGTAAAGTTAATCTTAAATCTTTAATCATTATCCAGAGAACACACAAGAAAACAACACTGCAGGAGAAGGTGAACCACTCAGCCCTTCTGTCCTATCCAATACAATAATGGCCGTTTATTGCAACCTCTGCTATTTCTCCATACCTATCTATCACATATTTATCTACCCCCAAGTATTGCTAATTTACCCCTCATTAAATATGGCACTACTTATCTAGTTTAGATCAAAATAAAGTTGTTTGTATAACTCCACCATGGACGGTCCCAAGCACGGCTGCAAATTGAGGATTGGCCATGGGGCCCCATCTCATAAAAACCCAGAGCTACAGAAACACCAACAGAGGCTCCAAAGACCCCTACACTGGGAGAGGAAGGTTCTTCAAAGATAGGCTACACCTGGGGACAATTTGAAAGACTGGTCCAAGACAAAGGTCTCTGCTGAACTGTGATCCAGTAGAGGTGATGGGCTTAAGTAAAAAAAATACTTTAAATATTCTAAGATCCAGCTTCCACTACCCTCTTGAGTGGAGAATTCCGGAGATTTCCCTTTCTTTGGGAGGAGCCCCTATACAACTCAGTATTAAATGCCCACCCCCTAAACCTGAAACTATATCCCCTCATTGAAGACTTTCCCACTAGTGGAAACATCTTCACATCTCACCTGTCATGTCCCATCTGGCTCTCATACACCTGAATAATCTCCATTTAATTCCCATTTGTGGGACCATAAGACCTTAATATATAGGAGCAAAATTAGGACATATGGCTCATCATGTCTGCTCTGCCATTTCAGATCTCATTTCCTGCTCAGCCTCAATCTCCTGCCTTCTCCATGTATCCCTTCAGGCCCTGACCAATCAAGAATCTATCAGCCTCTGCCTTAAATATACTTAAACACTTGGCCTCCACAACTGCCTGTGGCAATGAATTCCACAGATTCACCACTCTCCACCTAAAGAAATCCCTCCTCATCTCTGTTCTAAGAGGATGCCCCTCAATTCTGAGGCTGTGACCTCTTGACTTAGACTCTCCTGCCATAGGAAACATCCACTCTATCAAGGCCTTTCATTATTCAATGGGTATCAATGAGGTCACCCCTCTTGTCCCAGCAATTACACAGCAGAACATCCTTTGGGCTGACATGACCCTTACTTAAAGAAAGGTAGAGGGTGGTGAATCTCTGGTATCTTCTCCTACCAATGAATGATCTCAGCCCAAAATGTTGACTGTTTATTCCTCTCCATAGATGCTGCCTGATCTGCTGAGGTCCTCCAGCATTTTGAGTGTGTTACTTTCTCCCCCACACAGCCATAAAGGCTCCCTCATGGGGTGTGCCCAGGAGAAAGATTACTGGGTATTGGGATAATGAAGACTACTGGGTGCTGGGGTAATGAGGATCACTGAGTGTTGGGGTAATGAAGGTTCACTGGGTATTGGGGTAATGAGGATCACTGAGTGTTGGGGTAATGAAGGTTCACTGGGTATTGGGGTAATGAGGATCACTGAGTGTTGGGGTAATGAAGGTTCACTGGGTATTGGGGTAATGAGGATCACTGAGTGTTGGGGTAATGAAGGTTCACTGGGTATTGGGGTAATGAGGATCACTGAGTGTGGGGTAATGAAGATCACTGACTATTGGGGTAATGAGGATCACTGGGTATTGGGGTAATGAAGATCACTGACTATTGGGGTAATGAGGATCACTGGTTGCTGGGGTAATGAAGATCACTGACTAATGGGGTAATGAGGATCACTGGGTGTTGGGATAATGAAGATCACTGACTATTGTGACTGTGGAAAGTGGCCAGTGAGTGAGTGGGCCAGTGAAGGAATGGAGATTTGAGGCTTCGACGAGAAGAGGCTGAGGACGAGCTTCACTCCAAGTGAGGTAAGGCCGGGTAAGTTCCTTTCAAAGGAGAAAGTTTCAAAAGTTGAAGCAAGTATTGGGTAGGTCATGACAGCTGAGATCGGCCCCGTGGTTTGTTCATCCTGCAGCATGTGGGAAATCAGGGATACTTCCAGTGTCCCTGACGACTATGTGTGCAGGAAGTGTGTCCAACTGCAGCTTCTGGCAGACCGCATTGAGCGTCTGGAGCTGCGATTGGATTCATACTGGAGCATCCGCGATGCTGAGAAAGTCGTGAATAGCACGTTAAGTGAGTTGGCCACACCGCAGGTAAAAGCTACCCAGGCAGAAAGGGAAGGGGTGGCCACTAGACAGCGTAGCAGTAGGCAGATAGTGCAGGAGTCCCCTGGGGTCATCTCCCTCCTAAACAGATATACTGTTTTGGATACTGTTGGGGGAGATGTCTCATCAGGGGAAGGCAGCAGCAGCCGAGTTCATTGCACCATGGGTGGCTCTGCGGCACAGGAGGGAAGGAAAAGGAGTGGGAGAGCTATAGTGATAGGGGATTCGATTGTAAGGGGAATAGATAGGCGTTTCTGCGGCCGCAAACGAGACTCCAGGATGGTATGTTGCCTCCCTGGTGCAAGGGTCAAGGATGTCTCTGAGCAGCTGCAGGACATTCTGGAATGGGAGGGTGAACAGCCAGTGGTCGTGGTGCACATAGGTACCAATGATATAGGTAAAAAATGGGATGAGGTCCTACAAGGTGAATTTAGGGAGTTAGGAGATAAACTAAAAGGTAGGACCACAAAAGTAATAACCTCTGGATTACTACCAGTGCCACATGCTAGTCAGAGTAGAAATAGGAGGATATTTCAGATGAATACGTGGCTTGAAAAATGGTGCAAGGGGGAAGGATTCAAATTTCTGGGGCATTGGAACCAGTTCTGGGGGAGGTGGGACTGGTATAAACAGGATGGTCTGCACCTGGGCTGGACTGGAACCAATGTCCTCGGGGGAGCGTTTGCTACTGCTGTTCAGGAGACTTTAAACTAATGTGACAGGGGGATGGGAACAAGTGCAGAGAGACAGAGGGGTGTAAAATGAGGGTAGAAGCAAAAAGTAGTAAGGTGAAAAGTAAAAGTGGCAGGCAGGCAAATCCAGGGCAAAAAGCAAAAAGAGCCACTTTTCAACATAATTGTATAGGGTTAAGAGTGTTGTAAAAACAAGCCTGAAGGCTTTGTGTGTCAATGCGAGGAGCATTCATAACAAGGTGGATGAATTGAATGTGCAGATAGTTATTAATGAATATGATATAGTTGGGATCACAGAGACATGGCTCCAGGGTGACCAAGGATGGGAGCTCAACATCCAGGGATATTCAATATTCAGGAGGGATAGACAGGAAAGAAAAGGAGGTGGGGTAGCATTGCTGGTTAGAGAGGAGATTAACGCAATAGAAAGGAAGGACATTAGCCTGGAGGATGTGGAATTGATATGGGTAGAGCTGCATAACAACAAGGGGCAGAAAACGCTGGCGGGAATTGTGTACAGGCCACCTAACAGTAGTAGTGAGGTTAGGGATGGCATTAAACAGGAAATTAGAAATGCGTGCAATAAAGGAACAGTAGTTATAATGGGTGACTTCAATCTACATATAGATTGGGTGAACCAAATTGGTAAGGGTGCTGAGGAAGAGGATTTCTTGGAATGTATGCGGGATGGTTTTCTGAACCAACATGTCGAGGAACCAACTAGAGAGCAGGTCATTCTAGATTGAGTATTGAGCAATGAGGAAGGGTTAGTTAGCAATCTTGTCGTGCGAGGCCCCTTGGGTAAGAGTGACCATAATATGGTGGAATTCTTCATTAAGATGGAGAGTGACATAGTTAATTCAGAAACAAAGGTTCTGAACTTAAAGAAGGGTAACTTTGAAGATATGAGACATGAATTAGTTAAGATAGATAGGCAAATGATACTTAAAGGGTTGACGGTGGATATGCAATGGCAAGCATTTAAAGATCGCATGGATGAACTACAACAATTGTTCATCCCAGTTTGGCAAAAGAATAAACCAGGGAAGGTAGTGCACCTGTGGCTGACAAGGGAAATTAGGGATAGTATCAAGTCCAAAGAAGAAACATATAAATTAGCAAAAAAAAAAGTGGCACACCTGAGGACTGGGAGAAATTCAGAGACCAGCAGAGGAGAACAAAGGGCTTAATTAGGAAAGGGAAAAAAGATTATGAGAGAAAGCTGGCAGGGAACATAAAAACTGACTGTAAAAGCTTTTATAGATACGTGAAAAGAAAAAGATTGGTCAAGACAAATGTAGGTCCTTTACAGTCAGAAACAGGTGAATTGATCATAGGGAACAAAGACATGGCAGACCAATTGAATAACTACTTTGGTTCTGTCTTCACTAAGGAGGACATAAATAATCTTCCAGAAATAGTAAGGGACTGAGGGTCTAGTGAGATGGAAGAACTGAGGGAAATACATGTTAGTAGGGAAGTGGTGTTAGGTAAATTGAAGGGATTAAAGGCAGATAAATCCCCAGGGCCAGATGGTCTGCATCCCAGAGTGCTTAAGGAAGTAGCCCAAGAAATAGTGGATGCATTAGTGATAATTTTTCAAAACTCCTTAGATTCTGGATTAGTTCCTGAGGATTGGAGGGTGGCTAATGTAACCCCACTTTTTAAAAAAGGAGGGAGAGAAAAACCGGGGAATTATAGACCGGTTAGTCTGACATCGGTGGTGGGGAAAATGCTAGAGTCGGTTATCAAAGATGTGATAACAGCACATTTGGAAAGAGGTGAAATCATCGGACAAAGTCAGCATGGATTTGTGAAAGGAAAATCATGTCTGACGAATCTTATAGAATTTTTTGAAAATGTAACTAGTAGAGTGGATAGGGGAGAGCCAGTGGATGTGGTATATTTAGATTTTCAAAAGGCTTTTGACAAGGTCCCACACAGGAGATTAGTGTGCAAACTTAAAGCACACGGTATTGGGGGTATGGTATTGATGTGGATAGAGAATTGGTTGGCAGACAGGAAGCGAAGAGTGGGAGTAAACGGGACCTTTTCAGAATGGCAGGCAGTGACTAGTGGGGTACCGCAAGGCTCAGTGCTGGGAGCCCCAGTTGTTTACAATATATATTAATGATTTAGACGAGGGAATTAAATGCAGCATCTCCAAGTTTGCGGATGACACGAAGCTGGGTGGCGGTGTTAGCTGTGAGGAGGATGCTAAGAGGATGCAGGGTGACTTGGATAGGTTAAGTGAGTGGGCAAATTCATGGCAGATGCAATTTAATGTGGATAAATGTGAGGTTATCCACATCGGTTGCAAGAACAGGAAAACAGTTTATTATCTGAACGGTGGCCGATTAGGAAAAGGGGAAATGCAACGAGACCTGGGTGTCATTGTACACCAGTCATTGAAGGTGGGCATGCAGGTACAGCAGACGGTGAAAAAGGCAAATGGTATGTTGGCATTCATAGCAAAAGGATTTCAGTACAGGAGCAGGGAGGTTCTACTGCAGTTGTACAAGGCCTTGGTGAGACCGCACCTAGAATATTTTGTGCAGTTTTGGTCCCCTAATCTGAGGAAGGACATTCTTGCCATAGAGGGAGTACAGAGAAGGTTCACTAGATTGATTCCTGGGATGGCAGGACTTTCATATGAAGAAAGACTGGATCGACTAGGCTTATATTCACTGGAATTTAGAAGATTGAGGGGGGATCTTATTGAAACGTATAAAATTCTAAAGGGATTGGACAGGCTAGATGCAGGAAAATTGTTTTCGATGTTGGGGAAGTCCAGAACGAGGGGTCACAGTTTAAGGATAATGGGGAAGCCTTTTAGGACCGAGATGAGGAAAAACTTCTTCACACAGAGAGTGGTGAATCTGTGGAATTCTCTGCCACAGGAAACAGCTGAGGCCGGTTCATTGGCTATATTTAAGAGGAAGTTAGATGTGGCCCTTGTGGCTAAAGGGATCAAGGGGTATGGAGAGAAAGCAGGTACAGGGTTCTGAGTTGGATGGTCAGCCATGATCATACTGAATGGCGGTGCAGGCTTGAAGGGCCGAATGGCCTACTCCTGCACCTATTTTCTATGTTTCTATTGGGGTAATGAAGATCACTGGGCATTGGGGTCAGCGTATTGAAGATTGCTGAGTATTGGGGTAATAAAGATCACTGGAGATTGGGCTAATGTGGGATAGGATGAACCTGGGTGTGAAGGGGTTGATCATACACTATCTTACTACAAAAGAAGGTCATTGGTGGGACCAACGGGGAAAATATTGAGGGGCAGTTGAGGACTGTGATTCAGTTGAGGTCTCTTAATCTGGGGCACCTGTTTAGGCAGAGGTCATGAAGAATTCCTCATCTTCGTGTGTTGCCAGTTTCAGAGACATTAACCTCAGAGAGTTGTTGAGCCTGAATCCTTGCCTATACCTACAGCTGCGAGAGGGAGGTTTCAGCCCGTAAGGGAATGCAGGGTTATGTGGATGAGGTGGGAACATGGACAAGCAAAGTCAGATCACCCATGACTGTTTTAGAGTGGGTTCAAGGGATTGAATGGTCCTTAGCCACCAGAACACTTGTGGGCTGCCCACAAATGATACATTTGACAACATGTGACAAATAAAGCTAATCTTTATATTTTCTCTCTCACCGCTGCGCAAGTGGCAGTGACTGTGGAGAACAGCCCCATCTGCTGGCCAAGCATAGAACTGATCTGAGACGTACCTGACTGACCCTGAGAGGCAACATACCATCCGGCTCTCTCTGACAACTACAGAATCTGAATGTGGAATTGAACCCCAGCTGAACTCCTCTAATTGTGGAATCTCCCATCACTTCGGATCTTTGGGGGTCTCACGCCTGGCCACTATTCGCTATACCAAGGACACGGCCTAGAAGACTAGCAAGCCTTCAGGGTTCCGGGATTTCATGCCTCTGGAGGTGGGTGGACTCAAGGTCGGTGCCTCTGCAGGAAACTGGTGTAGCGTGGGAGTAAACAGAAGATCGAAAGCAGTGAGTTGGCTGTGTGCCCAGAAACCGAGTTCTTTGGGCACAGAGCTCAGAAAAAGTGTCGCAACAGACTTTTAACATCGTAAATCAGTGAGTTGTTTGTTATGTCTCCCCTCTCGCTGTGAAATGGGGCAATTCTTTTTTCCTTATTAGGGAGAGAGAGAGCCTGTGGTATGTCAAATTACTGGATAAACAAGCAGTCTTTGGGGTACTGCAAGTCTGTGTCTTTATTGATGCTTTGCTGCACACTTGTGTGCTCGGTGGGGGCCACTGATGCTTTTTTTGCTGGTGGGGAGGCAGAGGGGGTTCATTGTTTTGCTGCTGCTTATGTGTGGGTGGGGGGACTTTGGGGTTCTAACATATAACTGTTATTCATTCTTTGGGGCAGTCCTGTTTTTGTGGATGTTTGCAAAGAGAAAGAATTTCAGGACATATATTGTATACATTTCTCCGACATTAAATGTACCTTTGAAACAACTCTGTTCTGAGCCACATCCCTCCCCACCATTGGTTGTATTTACATGAGGCACTGCCTCAAGGTAACACCCATCACCAAAGATCCCCACCACGACACCTTCTCACAGCTCCTATGATGCAAAGGGTACAGAAGCCTGAAGCCCATGCCACCAGGCTCAAGAAAAACTTCTTCTCTTCAGCCATTCAGTTCTTAAACCCATCTATACCCCTCAATTTTGTATACTTCTATCAAATCTCCTCTCAATCTTCTTCAGGGTTTGATCGGGGCACAACTGCGCAAGTGCGTGGACGTCAGCCAGTTAGAACAGCGTGAGGAGTTTAAAAGGAGACACCTTATAGAGCAGGCGTTCTGCCCGTCCCTCTCCTGTTTACCCACTTATCTGTCTCCCCAGGCCATGGAGTGACTACCTGCCTATAGTTCCTATCACCTCCCCACTTTCCCTGACCAGACAAAGGTCATCGAGCTGCATCTCCAGCTCCCTAACACGGTCCCTAAGGAGCTGCAGCTCGACTCACCTGGCGCAGATGTGGCCGTCCAGGAGGCTGGAGTCTCCAGGCCTTCCCACATCTGACACCAAGCATAGAAAACCATCCTCTCACACACTCTTCCTGTCTGTATTCTACACAACCTACCTCGCCTCAACCCATTATCTCCAAAGCCCCGTTGAACCAAAGCCTCTGTCTCCCTCTACTCCAGCACCCACTCTATAAGGTGTCTCCTTTTAAACTCCTCTCACTGTTCTCACCAGCTGACGTCCACATGCTTGCGCAATCGTGCTGCAATCAAAGTTGATGGAGAGGATCCTGAGAGGCAGGATTTATGTATGAGCATTTGGAGATCCATAATATGATTAGGAATAGTCAGCACGGCTTTGTGAA
The DNA here is from genome assembly GCF_048418815.1 of Hemitrygon akajei. NCBI lineage: Eukaryota > Metazoa > Chordata > Chondrichthyes > Myliobatiformes > Dasyatidae > Hemitrygon > Hemitrygon akajei. Next base: position 3,323,145 of record NC_133135.1, on the reverse strand, counting down.
AAGCAGGTTGTGCCTCACGAGCCTGACTGAAATTTTTCAGGATGTGACTAAACGCATTGATGAAGGAAGAGCAGTAGATGTAGTGTATATGGATTTCAGCAAGGCATTTGACAAGGTACCCTATGCAAGGCCAATGAGAAAGTAAGGAGGCATGGGATCCAAGGGGACATTGCTTTGTGGATCCAGAACTGGCTTTCCCACAGAAGGCAAAGAGTGGTTGTAGACAGGTCATATTCTGCATGGAACACACACAAAATTCTGGTGGAACACAGCAGGCCAGGCAGCATCTGTAAGGAGAAGTACTGTCGATGTTTTGGGCCGAGACCCTTCATCAGGACTGACTGAAAGGAAAGATACTAAGAGATTAGAAAGTAATGGGGGGAGGGGGAAATGCAAAATGATAGGAGAAGACCGGAGGGGGTGGGATGAAGCTAACAGCTGGAAAGGTGATTGGCGAAAGTGATACAGAGCTGGAGAAGGGAAAGGATCATGGGACAGGAGGCCTCGGGAGAAAGAAAGGGGGGGGGAAGCACCAGAGGGAGATGGAGAACAGGCAGAGAGGGGCAAAAAATAACTGAATATGTCAGGGATGGGGTAAGAAGGGGAGGAGGGGCATTAACAGAAATTAGAGAAGTCAATGTTCATTTCATCAGGTTGGAGGCTACCCAGCCTGTATATAAGGTGTTGTTCCTCCAACCTGAGTTTGGATTCATTTTGACAGTAAAGGAGGCCGTGGATAGACATATCAGAATGGGAATGCGACGTGGAATTAAAATGTGTGGCCACTAGGAGATCCTGCTTTCTCTGGCGGACCGAGCGTAGGTGTTCAGCGAAATGGTCTCCCAGTCTGTGTTGGGTGTCACCAATAAAAGGCCACACCGGGAGCACCGGACGCAGTATACCACACCAGCCGACTCACAGGTGAAGTGTTGCCTCACCTGGAAGGACTGTCTGGGGCCCTGAATGGTGGTGAATGAGTTAGTCCTGACGAAGGGTCTCGGCCCGAAATGTCGACAGTGCTTCTCCTTATAGATGCTGCCTGGCCTGCTGTGTTCCACCAGCATTTTGTGTGTGTTGTTTGAATTTCCAGCATCTGCAGATTTCCTCGTGTTTGCTCTTTATATTCTGCATGGAGGTCAGTCACCAGTGGGGCACCTCAGGGATCTGTTCTGGGACCCCTACTCTTTGTGATTTTTATAAATGACCTAGATAAGGAAGTGGAGGGATGGCTTAGTAAATTTGCTGATGATACAAAGGTTGGGGGTATTGTGGATAGTGTAGAGGGCTGTCAGAAGTTGCAGCAGGACATTGATAGGATGCAGAACTGGGCTGAGAAGTGGCAGATGGAGTTCAAGCCAGATAAGTGTGAGGTGGTTCATTTTGGTAGGTAAAATATGATGGCAGAATATAGTATTAATGGTAAGACACTTGGCAGTGTGGAGGATCAGAGGGATCTTGGAGTCCAAGTCCATAGGACACTCAAAGCTGCTGTGCAGGTTGACTCTATGGTTAAGAAAGCATACGGTGCATTGGCCTTCATCAGTCATGGGATTGGGTTTAGGAAACAAAAGGTAATGTTGCAGCTGTATACGACTCTGGTCAGACCCCACTTGGAGTACTGTGCTCAGTTCTGGTCGCCTCACTACAGGAAGGATGTGGAAGCCATAGAAAGGGTGCAGAGGAGATTTACAAGGATGTTGCCTGGATTGAGGACTATGCCTTATGTTAATAGGTTGAGTGAACTTGGCCTTTTTTCCTTGGAGTGACGGAGGATGAGAGGTGACCTGATAGAGGTGTATAAGATAATGAGAGTCATTGATCATGTGTATAGTCAGAGGCTTTTTCCCAGAGCTGAAATGGCTAGCATGAGAGAGCAGTTTTAAGGTGCTTGGAAGTAGGTACAGAGATGTCAGGGGTAAGTTTTTTTTTACGCAGAGTAGTGAGTGCGTGGAATGGGCTGCCGGCAACAGAGGTGGAGATGGATACAATAGGGTCTTCTAAGTCACTCCTGGACAGGTACATGGAGCTTAGAAAACGAGAGGGCTATGGGTAACCCTTGGTAATTTCTAAGGTAAGGACATGTTCGGCACAGCTTTGTGGGCTGGAGGGCCCGTATTGTTGTGTTGTAGGTTTTCTATGTTTCTACATTCTAAAGAATACAGTCCTAACCTATTCCACCTTTCCTTATAATTCAGGTCCTCCACACCTGGCAACATCCTTGTAAATTTTCTCTGCACTCTTTCAATCTTGTTTACATCTTTCCTGTAGGTAGGAGACCAAAACTGCACACAATTCTCCAAATTAGGCCTCAAAGTCTTATACAACTTCAAATTAACATCACATCTTCTGTACTGTATTGATTTATGAAGGCCAATATGCCAAAAGCTTTCTTCATGACCTTATCTACCTGTGATGCCACTTTCAATGAATTATGGACCTGTATTCCCAGATCCATTCTACCAAGTCTCAGTGCCCTACTGGTCATTGTGTAAGACCTACCTTGGTTAGTCCCACCAAAGTGCAAAATCTTGCACTTCTCCGCATTAAACTCCATCTGCCATTTTTCAGGTCACTTTTCCAGTTGATGCAGATCCCTTTGCAAGTCATGATAGCCTTCCTCACCATCCACTGCACCCCAAAACTTGATGTCATCCACAAATTTGCTGATCCAATTAACCACATTATCAATATAGATGACAAAGGACCCAGCACCGATCCCTGTGTCATACCAGAGGCAACCCTCTACTACCGCTCTTTGGCTTCTCCCCCAAAGCCAATTTCTAATCCAATTTACTACCTGATTCTGAATGCTGAGTGACTGAACCTTCTTGACCAGCCTCCCATGAGGGATCATGTCAAGTGCCTTACTGAAGTCCATGTAGACAACATCCGCTGCCTTGCCTTCATCCATTTTCCTGGTAACATCCTTGGAAAAACTCTAAAGATTGGTTAGACATTACTTACCATGCATGAATCCATGCTGACTAACCTCATCAGTCTCTGTCTATCCAAATACTTGCATATTCAGTTTCTTAGAATACCTTCCAATAACTTTCCCACGACTGATGGTAAACTCACCTTCCTACAATTTGCTGGTTTAAGTTTAGAGCCCTTTTTAAACAGTGGAACAACATTGGCTGTCCTCCAATCCTCTAGCACTTCTGTCACAAAGGATATTTTAAATATCTCTACTACAGCCCAGGCAATTGGTCTAAAAAATATTTCCATTTGGTGGTATACGTGCATATGGTTGAATGACAACAAACTTGAACTTATAAGGATGGATGTTTCAAAGAGGGAATGTTTGTGATAGGACATATCAAAATGTTTAATAGCAGAAATTTCTGTTGCTCCCATGATAAATTACCTTCCTTGGCATTATCAATTGAGCCAGATAATTACCTTCATGCTTCAAATACAGCAGTGAACAGTGTTATGTACAAAATAGAGAAGGCCATTCAGCCCACTGAACATGTGCCAGCTCTGACAGGGTAGACAGACAGTTTCATCGATGTTTCCACGGGTTGCTACTTATTTCTTTACTAACACTCATTCTGAAAAGGCACATAGGATAAATAACACACAGCATTTAAACCTCACATTTGATGGATCCTCTACTGTAATATTTCCAAACAATTCCTATAATAAATATGCCGGATGTATTTGGGACGCCGTGGTACTGTAGTGGTTAACACAACGCTGTTACACCTTGGGGTGTCGGAGTTTGGAGTTCAATTCCGGAATCCTCTGTAAGCAAGTTCATACGTTCTTTTCTGTGTGTTCGTGGGGTACCCAGGGGAAACCTGGTTTCCTGCCACCGTTCAAAGACCTACAGGTTGATAAGTTAATTGGTCATTGTAAATCGTCCTGTGATTAAATTGGTGAGTTGCTGGGCAGTGTGGCTCTTTGGGCCAGCAGAGTCTGCTCTGTGTTGTGTCTCTAAATAAAACAATAAAATTAAAACATTGTTCACGTTATCCATAATATGCTGCTGATTTAGAAAGAAGCAGAGATAAATTTCACTTCACAAAAGTGGTATAAAACAAACCACCACTCCAGCAGTGATTAAATTACGTGGCTGTCAAGGGAAGATCACATCTAAAGTTATCGGCTGACACCCTGTAGGGATTCTGACTGCAGACAAGCGCCATGCTTTCTTTAGGTGCGAGTTAGGATCACGTGGGGTCCATCAGAATCCCAAGGTCACTTTCATCATCACTTTGACCTGTTGGCTCTCGGTGCTGCCGTTGCCCCGTTGTGGCCCCCCGTCGCCTCCTGCGAGTGTAGACGGTGGCAGCATTGCCAGTCACCCCGCTGGGCTCCTGGGGTGGAACAGTGGAGGCTATGAGGGCTTGAAGGCTGGCATGGAACCTGTAACTCAGGAGACAAACAATGAGAAGTTTCTTCCAGAGGCAGTAATGGTGACAGATTCTTAGTAACAATTTTTAGCCAAAGGACAAGAGAGGAAGATTTGCAGTGATCTGGAAGGCTATGCTTGAAACAGTGGCCGAACCAGATTCAACGTGAGCTTGCAAATGGAACTGAGGAAGGAAAAAGATAATAGAATATAAAAGCACAGATGTGATGCTGAGGCTTTCCAAGGCATTGGGCAAACCACACGGAGTATTGTGAGCAATTTTAGGCCCCTTATTGGAGAGAATCCAGAGGTTCACAACAATGATCCCAGGAATGAAAGGGTTATTGCAAGAAGTGTGTCTGATGGCTCTGTGGCTGTACTCACTGGAGTTTAGAAGAATGGGGGGATCTTATTGAAACCTACCAAATACTGAAAGCCCATGTGGAAGAGGATGGTTCCTATAGTGCGGGAGTCTAAGATCAGAGGGCATATCCTCAGGATAGAGGGATATCCATTTAGGATGGAGATGAGGAAGGTTATGGGGAGAAGGCAGGAGAATAGGGTTGAGAGTGAAAATAAATCAGCTAAGGTGGAACAGACTCAATAGGCTGAATGGCCTTATTGTGCTCCTATGTCTTATTGAAATACTGTGCAAGAAAAGGTGGGTGGGAGTGAAGTGAGAAGCTGGGAGGTGATGGGTGTAAAAGGTAAAGGGCAGAAGGAGGATTCTGATAGGAGAGGAGAGTGGATTTTGGAATAAAGGGCAAGTGGAGTACATGAGGAAAAGGGGTGAGAGGAGAACCAGAATGGGGAATTTTGAGAGGAGAGACAGTTGGGGGGGGGGGTGGGGGGGGGTGGGAAGAGATTACTGGAAGTTGGAGAAATCAATATTCAAGTTAACAGGTTAGAGGTGACAGAGGCAGAATATGTCTGTACTGACATGTCAAAATAGGAATGGGAAGTTAAGTTGAAATGGGTGGCCACTGGGAGATCCTATCTTTTTTTTCTTCCTAGGAGAATTGGGCCATTTGGCTCTTCCAAGTCTGCTCTGCCATTCAATCAAGACTTATATTTTTCTCCCCTCCTCAGCCCCACTCCCTGGCTTTCACCCCGTAACCTTTGATGGCATGTCCAGTCAAGAACCTATCAATCTCTGCCTAAATACACCCAACGACCTGGCCTCCACAGCTGCACGTGGTAATAAATTCCACAAATTCATCACCCTCTGGTTAAAGAAATTTCTCCACATCTGTTTTGAAAGATCCGGCTGATGGCATAGTGGCATCAGCGCCGGACTTCGGAGCAAAGGCTCCAGAGTTCAAATCCAGCCGGCTCCCTTGCACACTTTCCATCTGTGCTGGGTTGAGCGTCAAGCTAGCAACTCGGCCTCATAAAAATAAGAAAGCCTGCTAAAAAGAACACCGTCACGATGGCGTCCCGATGACTCCACTAAGAGTTAATGGCTTTCTTCTTCTTCTGTTTTAAAAGAGCACCCCTTTATCCTGAGGCTATGCCCTCTTGACCTAGACTCCCCCACAATGGGAAACATCTTTTCCACATCTACCATGTCTAGGCCTTCTAACATTCGAAAGGTTTCAATGAGATCACCTCTCATCCTTCTAAATTCCTGCAAGTACAGACCCAGAGCTATCAAACGTCCCTCATATGATAACACTTTCATTCCCAGAATCATCCTTGTGAACCTCCTCAGAACCCTTTAAAATGCCAGAACATCTTAGATGAGGAGCCCGAAACTGTTCACAATACTCAAGGTGAGGCCTCACCAGTGCCTTATAAAGCCTCAGCATCACATCCCTCTTCTTGTGTACTAGACTTCTTGAAATGAATGCATTTGCCTTCGTCAGCATTGACTCTACCTGCAAGTTAACATTTAGGGTGTTCTGCAAAGGACTCCCAAGTCCCTTTACGTCTCAGATTTTTGGATTTTCTCCCCATTTAGAAAATAGTCTGCACATTTATTTCTAGTACCAAAGTGCATGACCACGCATTTTCTAATATTGTATTTCATTTGTCACTTTCTTGCCCATTCTCCTAATCTGTTAAGTCCTTCTGCGCCTACCCATTTCCTCAACACCATCTGCCTCTCCATCAATCTTCATATCATCTGCAAATTTGGTAACAAAACCATCTATTCCGTCATATAAATCATTAATATACAGCATAAAAAGAAGCACTCCCAACTCTGACCCCTGTGGAACACCACCAGTCACTGGCAGTCACCAGAAAAGGATCCTTTTATACCCACTCGCTGCCTCCTACCAATCAGCCACTGCTCTAACCATGCTAGCAACTTTCCTGTTGTAGCAGATGGAGAAAATGCTTTCTTAACCATGTTATCTAACCATGCAAGGATCTTTGGTCTTGCACATCAAGTTTCTTCTGTTCTTCAATACTCCCCAGACTACCATTCGAGGTGTGTGCCCTAGCCGAGTAGCGCTCCTAAAACACATCAGCTCACTTTACTCTGAAAGGGATTGCAAATTTACCTCTCTATCCTCCTCTGGTTTTCCTCCATCTTTCGATTGGCCACTTGCACGAGGTAATCAATGTACTCGTCACTCACCAACACTGACCCTCGATGACACAGAGGAACCTCCAGACAGTGGGTGCTGCGAACAGCCTGTCAAAGAAAGAGGCACACACTGAAACGACAGTCACAAATGCTACGCACCTCTAGCCGCCCTGCATTGGCTTCTTGTATCTTTCAGAGTTGATTTTAAAGTTCTCTTATTTGTTTTTAAAGCTCTGAATGGTCTGGGACCAGAATGTATTACAAATTCTCTTTCATTTTATAATCCTGCTCGAGCTCTCAGGTCTTTTTCTGTTGGTCTCTTGAACTTAAACACTCTCCCTGAAAATTGCCACATCAGCTTGTTTGAACTATGCTTCTAAACTGTGAAATTCAATAGCTAAAACTGAAAGGGATGCATACTCACTTGATACTTAAACGCCAGCTCAAAACCTATTCATTTAACCTTGTGTTTAACTAACATCTTCTTGTCTTTTATTTACATGTTTGCATTTTATCCTATTGTAAAACACTTTGAACTACCTTGTCTGAATGAAAAGTGCTCTATAAATAAGGTTGTAACTAAAATCAAGAGTGATGGATCCAACTACTTAATTCTTAGATTAGACTCTTAATTATTTTTTGCAGTTTAACAACTAATTATCTGCTTGTATTTTAAGTAGCTCTTGTGTACAAGTAACTGCCTAGTATGCAAGTTTAATATGCTGCCAGTGGTTATATTGGTACAATTCTGGAAAGCTACACAACTTTCTTTGATCTGCATTATCTGAAGTAGTTCACTCCTATCCACAAATTTGAATAGAATTTTCCTCATCTCTGTTGTATAAGAAAGCTTGCCACAGGAGTGCACCATCTTCTCAGATCTTGGCTTTCCTTCCACTTCGTAGACCTCTATCACTGTCTGTTTCAATCTCTCTTTCTTCTGTCAATGTTTAACAAAAAGATTGTAAAGCAATAAGTTTTGTGCCTTTTTCCTAATTTCTGAAAGAACCTTGGATTAAAACATCAGAATCAAACAACGGTGTCACACAGCATTGACCACATTGTTTTTTCCCAGGTAACAGCTCAGGGACCTTCATTGTCCGAGGATTCAGAAAACAGTGTGGTTGAACTAGGAGCATAAAAGGTACACAGGTACATAACTGATTAAAGTTAAAGTTTAGATTAGCTTTATTTCTCACATCCACATTGAAACATTCAGTGAAATGAATCAAATCAGATCAGTGAGGATTGTGCTGGTGCCAGTCTGCAAGCGTCACCATGTTTCCAGCAGCAACATTGCACGCCCACAATTTACGAACCCTGACTCGTACATCTTTGGAATGTGGGAGGAAACCAAAGCACCCAGAGGAAACCCACGCAGTCACAAGGAGAACATATAAACTCCTTACAGACTGTGATGGGAATTGCATCCCAGTCTTACAGCTAACACTGTGAAAAGTTGTGCTAACCACTACACGACCATACCATTCCTGATAGGAGCACTGATTTTCTCTGCAGCCCTTCCAGTCTACTCCACCATTTAATACCAGGTGGCTCGGTGGACCAGCGTACGATGCTGATTCCTCACACATAGGTTCAATCCTGACATCTGGCACTGTCTGTCTGGAGTTTGCATATTCTCCCCATGATCATGGGAGTTTACCCTGGGTACTCTGGTTCCTTCCCAGACCCCAAAGCCGTGGGTCGGTGGATTAATTGGCTGCTGTAAATTGTCCCCAGTGTGTGAGTGAGGGGTGGATCGGAGTGGGGAGGGGAGACGACGGGAACGTGGGGGGGGGTCACAATGTGACACTATATCAAATTGGGGCATCTGAGCTCGAAGTTCAATCCCCACCATCCTCTGTAAGAAAGTTAGTATGCTCCTTCCTGCGTGCATGTGGGTTTTCTCCAGATGCTCCAGTACCCTCCCACAGTCCAAAAACATTCCGGTTAGTAGGTTAATTAGTCACTGAAAATCGTTCCTGTGACTAGGCTATGGTAAAATAGGTGGGTTGCTGAGTGAGCTGAGGGGGGAGGGAAGGGGAGAGACAGACAGACTGGGTGGGGAATAAAGTAGGAGGAATCCCTCCTATTCTTTCCTCCAATCACCTTAAAATTGTGCCCCCTCATTAGTCATTTCTGCCCTGGGAAAAAAACTCCTGCAATCCACTCTATCAATCAGACATCACTATCAAACAAGAGGGCAGACTGTCGGTTATTGGCATACGGAACCCATTGGGGAAGGTGAGTTTAAGCTGCATGTAGAGAACTGCATCAGTGTGTGGGCATTGAACTGCAGAGGAAGTGGTCTGAAATCAACCAACATCTTGCAAACAAAGACAAGATCATCTTACCATCATGACTTTCCCCTTCTTGCTGATTGAGATCCCAGAGTTCCTGAAGCCAGAGTTTATGGCAATGGAATGCTGTAATCCAGCACAACACAAGAACAAAAATTAGTGGGAAGTTAGAGGATTGGGAAGAAGGCAACTAAAAAAAGTCATAAGGAAAAGATGGAATACAAAAGTAAGCTAGCCAATAAAAAGCATAAGAAAAGTTTCTTCAGATATGTAAAGAGTAGAAGAGAGACTAGAATGGAATTTAGCCCGCTGTTAAATAATGCTGGAGAGGTAGCAATGGAGGATAAGGAAATGGCAGACAAACTGAATAAGCATTTTGCATCAGTCTGCATAGTGGAAGACATGATCAGAATGGTGGAAGTTCTGGGTGTCGGGGTCATGAAGTGTGCGAAGTTATCATCACTGGAGAGAAGGTTGTTGGGAAACTGAAAGGTCTGAAGGTAGATAAGTCACCTGGACCAGAAGGACTACAACCCAGTGTTCTGAAAGAGGTGGCTAAAGAGATTATGGAACATTAGTAATATCTATCAGATTCTGGAGGAATGGAAAATTGCAAATACCACTCTACTCTTCAAGAAGGGAGAGGCAAAAGAAAAGAAATTCTAGGCCAGTTAGTCTGACCTCAGTGGTTGGGAAGATGTTGGAGATGATCATTAAGGATGTGATTTTGGTGTACTGGGAGGCACATGATAAAATAGGTCAATGTCAGCATGGTTTCTTTAAGGGAAAATCTTGCCTGACAAATCTGTTGAAACTCTGAATAAATAACAAGCAGGATAGACAAACGACAATCAGTGGATGTTGTGCACTTGGATTTTCAGAAGGTCGTTTACAAGATGCCACACATGAAGCTGCATAACAAGAGCCCACAGGAAAGATTCTAGCATGGACAGTGCATTGACTGATTGGCAGGAGGCAAAGAGTAGGAATAAAGGGGCTATTTCTGGTTGACTACTAGTGACTAGCGGTGCTCCATGGGAGTCTGTGTTGGGACAGCTTCTTTTTATATTATACATCAATGATTTGGATGATTGAATTGATGGCTTTCTGGCCAAGTTTGCAGATGATACAAAGAAAGGTGAAGAGACAGGTATTGTTGAGGAAGCAGAGAGGGGTCATGCACTTTGGTAGAAGAAATAAAAGCATATTTTATTTTAATGGAGACAAAATTCAAAAATCTAAGGTGCAAAGAGACTTGGAAGTCCTCATGCAAGATTCCCCAAAGGTTAATTTGCAGATTGAATTGGTGGTGAGGAAGTCAAATGTGATGCTAGCATTCATTTTGAGGGGACTAGAATATAAAAGCAAGGATGTAATGTCAAAGCCTTAAAAGGTACTGGTGAGTATTATGAGCAGTTTTGGGCTCCATATCTTGGAAAGGAAGTACTGACATTGGAGAAAGTTCAAAGGAGGTTCACGAGAATTATTCTGGGATTGAAAGGCTTATCATACAAGGAGTGTTTGATGGCTCTGGCCCTGTACTCTCTGGAATTCAGAAGAATGAACGAGGATCTCATTGAAACCCTTTGAATATTGAAAAGCCTTGATAGAGTGAATGTGGAGAGGATGTTTCCTATGGTAGGGGAGTCTAAGGCCAGAGGACACAGCCTCAGAATAGAGGGATATCCATTTGGAACAGAGATGAGGAGTTTCTTTGGCCAGAGAGTGGCAAATCTGTGGAATTCATTGCCACAAGCGGCTGTGGAGGCCAAGTCACTGGGTATATTTAAGGCAGAGGTTGATAGATTCTTGATTGGTCAGGTATGAAGGAACAGGAATAAGGAAAGAAGGAAAGAGAGTGAGGGAACTGGATCAGCATGATGAAATGGCAGAGTAGACTTGATAAGCCAAATGGCCTAATTGTGCCCCTACATCTCATGGTCTTATGGTAAAACATCACTAACGAGAAAACACTCAGTGCTTTAGAGGTATACATGATGACAGGTGTAGATTGAGTGAATAGGCAAAGACCTTTTTCCAAGGCAAAAGTGGCTAATATATGGGGCATAATTTTAAGGTGACTGAAGGAATGTACGTATAGGGGGAGGGGTGTCAAAGGTACATTTTTTTTCAAAACACGGAGAGCGGTGAGTGCATGTTACATTTTGCCAGAGGTGATGGTAGAGGCAGATACACGAGGGACATTTCAGAGGCACATCTTCCAAGAGCACTACAACCTTGTGGTTTTCAGGCTTGTGTGCCTCGATGATCACGAGAGCTAAACTGGCTGGAGTCAGGGCTCTACGCTTTGGCTCTTGGTAGAGTAGGGATCAAAAAGGTCAAAGGGTAGCGGTCAGACTAAGATTTGTCTATTGGTCCTCCAGGTTCAGGGGTTAGTGCTGGTAAAACAAAACTGTTATGGAAGCAGCAATGAAGAAACCTTCTAGATCTAAGTGGCCAAGGACAAAGAGAGATGTATGACCTTCATTGCTGCTCTAAGGATGCTGCACGCCTAGAGGACCCGAGTTATAAAGAAATATTGAACAGGTTAGCTCTGTATTCCTTAGAACATAGACGATTGATGGAAGATTTGACAGAGGTATACAAAATTATAAGGAGTATAGATACGATAAATGCAATAAGGTTTTTTTCCACTGAGGTTGGATGGGTCTACAACCAGCGGTCATGTGTTAAGAGTGAAAGGTGAAAAGTTTAAGGGGAACATGAAGGGAAACTTCTTCACTTCACAGGGTGGTGAGAGTGTGGAACGAGATGCCAGTGTGAGTGGTGCCTGCAAGCCCGATTTCAACGTTTAATATGGTAAGGGTACAGAGGGTGATTGTTCCAGAGCAAGTCAATGGGAGAAGGCAGTTTAAATGGTATGGCATTGATGGGAAATGTATGATAATGCATTTTGGTAAAAGGAACAATAGCACAGACGATTATTTTGCACCTCTGATGTTTGAAGTTTCACATATCAGAGGTGCAGAGGGACTTAGGAGTCCTTGTGCAAATCCCAGAAGATTAATTTACAGGTTGAGTCTGTGGTAAAGAAGCCAAATGCAATGTTGGCATTTATTCCAAGAGGAATAGAATATAAAAGTAAAGAGATAATGCTGAGGCTTTATAAGACACTAGTCAGGCCGCACTTGGGGTATCGTCAGCAGTTTTGGGCCCCATGTCTCAGAAAGGATGTGTTGTCATTGGAGAGGTGGAGGTTCACGAGGATCTTTGGGAATGAAGGGGTTAACAAATGAGGAGCATTTGTCAGCTTTGGGCCTGTACTCACTGGAATTTAGAAGAGTACCGGAGGGTTGGGGGGTGGGTCTCATTGAAACCTACCAAATGTTGAAAGGACTAGATAGGGTGGATGTGGAGAGGATGATTCGTAAGGTGGGGGTATCCAAAATTAGAGGGCACAACCTCAAAATTGAGGGGCGACCATTTAGAACAGAAGGAAGGAGGATTTTTTTTTTTTTTAGCCAGAGTGTAGCAAATCTGTGGAATGCTCAGCCACAGGCTGCAGTGGAGGCCAAATCTGTGCATATATTTAAGGAGGAAGTTGATTGTTTCCTGATTGGTCAGGGCATCAAAGGATATGGCGAGAAGGCAGGTGTATGGGGTACAGTGGAATCCAGGATCAACCATGCTGGAATGTCAGAGCAGACTCAATGGACTGAATGATTTAAATTCAGCTCCTATGTCTTTTGGCATGGATTAGATGGGCTGAAGGGCCTGTTTCTGTGTTGTACTTTTCTATGACTCTATAACTACATATGTTGTGATTGTGGGAATTTGCCAGCACTGATTAGTTGCCACATGACAATAGCTACACATCACAAGGCCTAAAACACAAAGGAGATGAAATACAATGGAAACCAGCTGTCTCTTTACCAGGAGCTGTGCATCCTCCACCTGCCTGCACTGGACGTGAAGAACAAAGGGCTCAAACTTAAATATTGCATTGTCTTCAGCTTTCTGTAACCCCGCAACCTAGAGGCCACAAAGGAATACAGAGTCAGAAGTCAGAGATACAGCACAGTGACACACCCTTCTTGTCCAAAACCCAGTGACCAATTAATCTACTAACCCATATTTCTTTGGAATGGGGAGGAAACCCATGCAGTCACAGGAAGAACGTACAGCAGCAGGCAGCTTTTATATACAGCAGCGGGAATTGGACCCACTAGTGCAGTTACAGTTACACTAGCCGACATCAAAGAATCAAAAAGCCACGTCACTATGAATGCTTCGCTGCCACAAGACAGTTATCGCTGTGATAACTTTTCTGACATCTCCTGCTTCAAACCCAAAAGATCCAAAGGTTGTTGAAGCCCTGCTTTTGCAGTCTGTATTTATACTGAAAATCAAGATGAAGTTTACCCGCTGAGTTCACCCTTGGGGTCATGGTTCATGGTGAAAGGTGAAATGTTTAAGGGGTACCTGAGGGAGAACTTCTTCACTCAGAGAATGGACAGAGTTTGGAGCAAGCTGCCAGCACGAGTGGAAGATGCAGATTTGATTTTAACACTTAAGAAAAATTTGCATAGGTACAAGGATGGGAGGAGTATGGAGGGCTATGGACTAGGTACTGGTGAATGGGACTAGGCAGATTAATAGTTCAGCATGGACGAGATTGGCCAAAGGTTCTGATTATGTGTTATGGTCCTCTATGCTGGGGGGGGGGCGCTGCTGCACAGGTTCAAAGTGCATTGCAGGAAGCTGTTAGTCAGCTCCATCATGGGTACTTTTTTTTTGGCGTGTCGCACCAGACAGTCAGCCATTCTTGTCTGGAAAGTGTGCTTGGGAGTGGCCCGACTTGGATTCGAACTCGGGAGCCTTTGCTCCGGAGTCTGGTGCTGACGCCACTGCGCCACCAACTGGTCATTGTGGGTACCAGCCTCCATTGTATTCAAGACATCTTCAAGGAGCGGTGCCTTAGGAAGGCAGCGTCCATCCTTAAGGATCCCCACCACCCAGGACATGCCCTCTTCACACTGTTACTGTTGGCAAGAAGGTACAGAAGCCTGAAGGCACACACTCAAGTGATTGAGGAACAGCTTCTTCCCCTCTGCCATCCGACTGAACCCATGAACACTACCCACCTCTTTTCTTTATTTCTTGTACTATTCTATAGTTAAGTGTGTATATACTTAACTATATTACAGTATTACATTCTGTAATTCAGTTTTTCTCTACATCATGTTTTGCATTGTACCGCTGCTGCAAAGTTAACAAATTTCACAACATATGCAGGTTGTGACAAAGGCCCATCACTGATTACGGACGGCACATGGCACATTCAGTAAAACACTCAAAGGGTCATCCACACACATTATTCCCCTCTGTTATTGTAGTGAGTGCACGCATCACAATAATTTAACAGTCACTGGGCCTGAAACAGAGCTGCTGCATAGAGCTGTCTAATATAGAGGCAGCAACAACCTGCACAGGTGTGCTGATGGTAGAGAATGCCATCTTTAACTGGGCCAAGGGTTATGTTACCTAATTTCTCATCTTCTGGTAAAGTTTTGGGGTTTATTTAAGTTATTTAACCGGGAAATGGTGACTCCTATAATGAGGTATATGTGTTTATTGTGAGAACTGGCAGTAATGTTTCAGATTGTGTGAAATGGAAGATAATTGAGTTAATTAGCTTTTAGTTGGTCTAGGGGGAGGGGCAGCAGTTTTCAGCCTTGGGTTACCAAGGCTTAGGGTTTTTTCTCTGTTTAGTCTGAGGGTGGCTGTTAACCAGACAGGTGACAATTGCAAGCTGTATATATATTGTATTGTTTTTCATTCTTTTTCTTGTTTTGATGTGGACGTCCAGGTTTTTGTTTTTCCACTATTTTAAATAAAAGCACAAATAAAAGCACCACAATCTATTTTTGCAACTCAAGCCATCTGGTTATTCTTCTTAGCGACAGTTGACCCACAGTTATTTGTGACACAGGTGATATTAAACGTGATTCTGATTCTACGGCTCTATGGTACCTTTGTTACACTACTACCCAAGAGCTCAATGTGCTGGCAATTGCCCCCTTTAAGCCCTTTCCACGTCCTCTGACAGACATTCCCTTTATTCCTTACATCTCTCCTATTGAAAGCTGATATCCCTCTCCTTCCCAGTTCTGGAAATGACACACAGACCAGAAACTCTGGCTATTTCTTTTTCTACACATCACCTGACCTGTTGAGTTTTCCCAGTATATCCTGTCAGCTTGGCCTCGCCTATGGGAGGGAGTTCCTCAATCTCTGCTCTTTGGTAAAGTTTATTTTGAGATCCCCACTCGATTTCTGAGCTTCCATCTGCCTCCATTAAGCTCGAATGAATGACAAACTGAATGAATCAGAGGTGCATTCAGGCAGGACATGCAAGGGGCAGAGAGTGTAGCAGAGATTAGTTATCATACCACATCTTCTTTCCGACACTTCTGATGAGTCACAAACAACCAGGGGCAGTTCCTTTTCTGTCCTTCTGTCTGGTCAGAGCCCTATAGAAATTACAAATGTAGATTACACCATGGACATCCTGTATCAACCTCCCAGCTCCATTGACTTGAGTTTAATCCAATACTGTACGTGTGCAGTTTCACGTTTGTCCTGTGACCATGTGGGATCCCCCACCCCACCTCCCCTATGCTCCGGTTCCCTCTCACATCTCAAAGACGTATGTGTTGGTAGGTTAACTAGATGCCTAAATTACCCCTTGATGTGGGTCAGTGGTAGAATCCTGGGGCTGTTGATGGGATATGGGGAGACTAAAGATGTACTAACCACAACAGAGTCTACAGATCTCGCTGAGTTTCTCCAGCATTTTGCATGTGAGACTCAAGTCGTGGTTGGCAGTTAGCACTGGCTTGGTGAGTCAAGGGTCGGGGTCTGAAATAGATAAATCTGAGACGATAACTTTAAGGTGAACCCTAAGGTTTAAAGGGCATCCAAGAAAGAATATTCCTCCCGCAGAGAGTAGCTGGAATCTGGCACACCCTCCCTGAGAGAGTAGCAGAGGCCAATACCACTCAGGTAAGTTTCTACTTATGACCTCTCCCAACCACCTAACAACCCACTAACCCACCCTCTCACCCCATTCCCTCCGGCCCCTATCGCTCGCCCCATCATCCATTCTCCTCATCCCCTCCGATTATCTATCCCTCACCCCCAGCAGCAACAGGCGGCCTGAGCAGGAGCTGGTGCTGCAGTACCGCTCCGAGCCGTTCACCAGCTCCAGCAGCTCAACGATGGGCGCGTCCACTCGGCCCTTCCTGCTAGCATCAGCCCCAGATCCCAGTCGCTGCTCCTTGCACAGTGCGAAGTCGGCCATTGCTACTGAGGCGGGGCTTGATGAGACGATCGGATGCAGTGATAGGCGGAGAACAGCAGTAACCTTCGAGCTGATTGGATGAAGTGCGCGGTTACCTGTGAACTTCGAACCGATTGGTGAGGACGGATCGTGGCTGCGATCGGAATGGTTAGAAGAGAGACGGGATAGAATCATGACTGTGGTGATTGACAGCAAATGCTAGAAATTCAGACAAGCACATACAAAATGCTGGAGGATCTCAGTAATAAACTGTCGGTTTCGTCCAACACCCTTTCATCAGAGCTGGTGATGAGATGATAGTAGGCGCGGGGAGGGGCTAAAATGCGATGGGGCGGGGCTTGAGTGATGATGGGCAGGGGCGGGCTTGAAGCGCGATGGGCGGGACTTATATGGGGATTGGCTGCGGATTGCACCGATGCGGCGAGGATAGGGCGGGGCCAGTGGTGATTGGCAGGCCTGTGTTTATTTAAAGTGCGGATGTCCACCCTCTCGGCGGTGTTATGACTGGCGGGTAATCGGAATTACCGGTTAGGAGTCGGAGCTCAGGTCGGCAAACAGCAGTTCATAGAGCTATGCTTCATAATTGCAGTGCGGGAAACGTGCGGATCGCGTTGTTCAACTTTTCCATCTGTTCCTTAAAACTTGCCTAGGATGTGAGTGAGTTACTGAGGGGATGCCTTCCCGGAGACGGGGAAGGGTATAAACATCATAAGGAGGCACCGACAGGGTGAATGCTCTCAGTCTGTTTCCCCCGGCTGTGGGGGGGGGGGGGGGCGTGGAGAGCTAGAGGACATTGGGTTAAGGCAGAATAACACTTCGGTACAGCCTAGATGGGCCTGTTTCTGTGCTGTACTGCTCAGTGAAGTGACTAGGTGAGAAGGCAAAGGCTTAGTGGAACCTGAGGGTGGTCAATGTGTAGAAAGAGTTACCAGTCGTTGGGTGGCTACATTAACAGCATTTTAAACACTTGTGTAGGAAAAGTTCAGCGGTTCGTGTTTTGCGGTAACATATAGGGTGGCATGGTAGTGTTGTGGGTAGAGTAGCTCTTGACAGTGCCAGCAACCCAGGTTCAATTCCTGCTGCTGTCTGCAGTTTGTATGTTCTCTCTGTGACCCTGTGGGTTTTGCCTGGGTGCTCTGGGTTCCTGCCATATTACAAAGATGTACTGGTTAGTAGGTTAATTGATCATGCAGGTGAAATTGGGTCGTGTGGCTTGTGCATGTACCTTTCAATTAAAATTGTCATTGCAGTGTGCTGTTGCAAAATAATAAACTTCATGTCGTACATGATGGTGATTCTCATGTTGGTCAGATGGTGGGAGATGGGACGAGTTTGCACAGAAGGGCCTGATTTGGTGCTCTCAACTCCAACAGTGTCTGGTCTGTATCAGCCACTCTGCAAAACTGGACCTTTCAAAACTCCTTTCACCTACTGCTGTTGTAAGATGAGTGTGTAGTTCCCTAGTATGATGATATGGGCTCTCCACTTCACAGTCTACCTTGTTATCAACTGCAAGTTCAAGTTTGTCATTCAACCATACATGAATGGTCATGAATACAGTCAAACACAAGTGTTACTCTGGGGCCAAGGTGCAAAACACAGAACCAACAGTCATACACAGCACAAAGTGCATATGACACACAAGAGCAGTAAAATACAGTCACATTAAAAATATAGTCCAGGTCCCTGAGTCTGTGAACATTGCAGCAGTTGAACACAATGTATCTTGTCTTCTGTTGAGCGAACTCTGGGGGGGGAGGGGGCAACATTGATTCCAGTATGGACACTGCCCCTGGCACTGGTGCTTCTCTCCTGGACTACTGCAAAGCAGGCGACACTGCAGCTTAAGACTTGGCCCTCTCTACAACTGAGGCCAGGCAACTCTCTAGCCATGAGAAATAGGAGCAGGAGTAGGCCATCGGGCCTGCTCTGCCATTCAATACGATCCTGGCTGATCTAGCCAATAAGCCAGTGAATCGGGGTCGCAGCTTTCCACAATAGCAATGTCCACAGGATGTTGTAATCACAAGAAAAATGGTTAAGACGATCATTTGCTGTTAGATTACACACTTGCATGCACCCTTTCTGACACAGGTAGCAGCATGATCTGCACTGAGTCCAGCTTTTTTGTTTTTTCCACCAATAAGCAATTTACTGATGGGGAAGAGCTGATGTACTTTATGTCCAGAAGGATCTTGCGATTGTGAAGCTTCACATGGATAGCAGGAGGTATTGCAATTGGTTTATTATCGTCATGTGTACTGAGATACAATAAAGCATACTGTTCATACCGACCAGATCATCACAGTACATGAGGTAGAACAAGTTAAACAAAACCCATCTACATTAAGTGCATGCAGCTGCAGCTCCTTGAAGACTGTGTTAGGGATCTAAAGCAACAGCTGGATGACCTTTAGCTTGTATGAGCGGGAGGAGATCATCGAATGAAGTCACATGTAAGTAGTCACCCATAAGTTGCAGGAGGCGGGTAGCCCGGTGACTGTCAGGAGAAGGAATGGGAAGTTGAATAGGCAGTTAGTGCAGAGCACCCTGTGGCTACTCCCCAATATTAAGCATACTATTTGGATCCTGTTGTGGGGGGTTACCTTTTGCCTCCTGAGGAAGTAGAGGTGGTGGTGAGCTTTCTTGGCTGTGAAATCTACATGGTTGGACCAGGTTAGGCTGTTCATAATGTTGACACCTTGGAACTCGAAGCTCTCAACCTCAACACCGTTGATGTAGACAGGAGTGTGTGTACCGTCCCCTTTCCTGAAGGCAATGGCCAGCTCTTCTGTTGAGATTGAAGGAAAACATTGTTGTCATGGGCTCTGCCTCCTTCCTGTTGTCATATCAGAAGATCTGTTCTGGGTCCGGCACATAAGTGGCATCACAAAGAAGGCACAATAATGCCTCAGCTTTCTTAGAAGTTTGTGCAGATTTGGAATGTCACCTAAAACTTTGACAAACTTCAAGAGATGCACAGTTGAGAGCATCCTAACTGGTTACATCATGGCCTGGTGTCAAAACATTAATGCTCAAGAACAGAAATGCCTACAGAAAGTAATGGATACAGCCCAGTCCATCACAGGCTAAGCCCTCCCCACCACTGAGAACAAGATCACTGCCACAAGAAAGCAGCATCCATAATCAAGAACTCCACCATCCAGGCCACGCTGTTACCATTGGGCAGGAAGTACAATAGCCTTAGGGCCCACACACATCCTTTCCCTTTCTGATGAAGGCTCTCAACCAGAAATGTAAACTGTTTATTCCTCCTCGTAGATGCTGCCTGACCTGCTGAGTTCCTCCAGCGTTTTGTGTGTGTTGTTCTGGATTTCCAACATTCGCAGGATTTCTTGTGAGTATGATGTGAATTGTGTTGTTTTGCAATGGCAGTACAGCGCAAAGACATAACATTTTACTATAAATTTCAAAATAAATCGTACACAGAAAGGAATAATGAGGTAGTGCTCATGGGTTGATGGACTGTTCAGAGAAGCAGTGGTAGAGGGAAGAAGCTGATCCTGATTTGTTGAGTGTGGTTTTTCAAGCTTCTCGCTCTATCATGCTGACACTGGCTATGGAATTGCCTGAATGAAGAGCTTACTTTCAGTGTCAGTGCTGTTGGTTTGTATGCGAGCTGCCCTGGGCTTCTGGGAAGGTTTGACTCTGACTCTGTTAAATCCTAGGTGGCCATGGCCTCAGGGAGATCGGCAGTGTCCCTCATGCGAGCTGTTCAGGTGTTTGAGTTTGGTGGACCGTCGGTGCTGCAGCTGCGATCGGATGTTCCTATTCCCAAACCGAGTGACCATCAGGTGATGTGCTCCATCTCTCAGTACCCTTGTTAAAGGGACTTGAAGCACTTGGACCTCCTATTCTGAGGCGGGGCTCTATGATCCTAGACTCTCCCGCTACAGGAAACATCCTCTCCACATTCACTCTAAATGTGCCTTTCAATAATTTAATAGGTTTCAATGAGATCCCCCTCTTCTTCTAAACTCCAGCGAGTACAGGTCCAGAGCCAACAAACAAGCCTCATATGTTAACCCTTTCATTCCTGGGATCATTTTCATTAACGTTCTCTGAGCTTTCTCCAAAGCCAGCTGGATAAGGGGCACAATATTGCTCACAATATAGATCCTTTTACAGATTAGAGTTAGTAAGTTGTGAGCATGCTATTGTTACAAGAATCACCCTTTGTAATAATGATCAGTGAGGCACAGAGAATCTGTAGTTACCGACAAGTAACTTTTATTGTTTAAACTAAAAGCACGTGGGTTCACAAACTCTCTCTGTGTGCACCCTACTAGAATTCCCTGACAGTCAATGAAGAGAAAAGGATATTACCTGGGAAAGGAGTCTACACTGGCCAGATGTACCTCATGGTCCCAATCTCCATGTGTCCATGGGGTCCTCCTTATCCGCGATGCTTGGTCTCTGGCTGCTGCAGGGTTATCGCTCCTGAGTATTTAGAGCTCCTGGATCTTATACGGTTCCTCATCAATTGAACCATTGGATCTCCATCCCATTGGCTCAAGGTCACCTGACCTACCTGGGTCACCTCTTACTGGTCATTGTACAGGGCTACAGCCAACGTTGTTTCATGGTTCTCCCCACCCCAGCCTTGTGTATTTGTGTCTTTGCACTCTGACTGGTCCAAACCAGTTAAATGAGGCGACCCAGACAGAGTCTAACGAGATTACCGATTGCAGGTCTGGCATTTTACAAAACAAGCAGCTACTCCTCATGGCATCAGGTTTATTGCTCTGATTAGATTGTCCCAGAGCAAGGATCAGTTCAGAGTCTATTTCCTTTACATGACAAATGGCTTTGTTTGAGAATGGTCTCAGGTTTAGCAGATCATTACCTGAAGCTTCCTGTGTCCACATTCAGTTGCTCTGATTAGTTTATCCAAGAGCAAGGAACAGTTCAGAGTCCACAAAATGGGGAAACAAAGACAACTGGCTTGTCTGCTTCCCCTGTCCTTGATCAGACTGCAGTTTCTTCTGGCCAACACTATGTTGGCACCAGAAACATGGCAACACTTGCAGGCTGCCCCCAGCACATCCTTGGACTCAAAATTCCCAAGTATTTATTGTCAAGTTACAGTGGCATGCAAAAGTTTGGGTACCCCTGGTCAAAATTTCTGTTACTGTGAATAGTTAAGTGAGTAGAAGATGAATTGATCTCCAAAAGTCATAAAGTTAAAGATGAAACATTCTTTTCAACATTTTAAGCAAGATTAGTATATTATTTTTGTTTTGTACAATTTTAGAGTGGAAAAAAAGGAGAGGAGCATCATGCAAAAGTTTGGACACCCCAAGAGATTTGAGCTCTCAGCCAACTCTTACCGAGGGCTCAGATCGTAATTAGCTTATTAGGGCTATGGCTTGTTCACAGTCATCGTTAGGAGGTGATGCAAATTTCAAAGCTTTATAAATACCCTGACTTCTCAAACCTTGTCCCAACAATCAGCAGGCATGGGCTTCTCTAAGCAGCTGCCTAGCACTTGTGAAAATTAAAATAAATGATGCCCACAAAGCAGGAGAAGGCTATAAGAGGATAGCAAAGCATTTTCAGGTAGCCGTTTCCTCCGTTTGTAATGTAATTAAGAAATGGCTGTTAACAGGAACGGTGGAGGTCATGTTGAGTTCTGGAAGACCAAGAAAACTTTCCAAGAGAACTGCTTGTAGGATTGCTAGAAAGACAAATCACAACCCCCGTTTGACTGCAAAAGACCTTCAGGAGGATTTATCAGACTCTGGAGTGGTAGTGCACTGTTCTACTGTGCAGCGACACCTGCACAAATATGATCTTCATGGAAGAGTCATCAGAAGAAAACCTTTCCTGCGTCCTCACCTCAAAATTCAGCATCAGATGTTTGCAAAGGAACATCTAAATAAGCCTGATGCATTTTGGAAACAGTTCCTATGGGCTGATGAAGTTAAAATAGAACTTTTTGGCCACAATGAGCAAAGGGTGCAGAATTTCATGAAAAGAACACCTCTCCAACTGTTAAGCACAGGGGTGGATCGATCATGCTTTGAGCTTGTGTTGTAGCCACTGGCATGGGGAACATTTCACTGGTAGAGGGAAGAATGAATTCAATTAAGTACCAGCAAATTCTGGAAGCAAACATCACACCATCTGTAAAAAAGCTGAAGATGAAAAGAGGATGGCTTCTACAACTGGATAATGATCCTAAACATGCCTCAAAATCCACAATGGACTACCTCAAGAGGCGCAATCTGAAGGTTTTGCCGTGGCCCTCTCAGTCCCCCGACCTAAACATCATCGAAAATCTGTGGATAGACCTCAAAAGAGCAGTGTGTGCAAGACGGCCCAAGAATCTCACAGAACTAGAAGCCTTTTGCAAGGAAGAATGGGCGAAAATCCCCCAAACAAGAATTGAAAGACTCTCAGCTGGCTACAGAAAGCGTTTACAAGCTGTGATACTTGCCAAAGGGGGTGTTTCTAAGTACTGACCATGCAGGGTGCCCAAACTTTTGCTTTGGGCCCTTTTCCTTTTTTGTTGTTTTGAAACTGTACAAGATGGAAATAAAAAAAAATCTTGCTTAAAATATTAAAGAAATATGTCATCTTTAACTTTATGCTGTTTGGAAATCAGGTCATCTTTTACTTACTTAGCTATTCACAGTAAGAGAAATGTTGACCAGGGGTGCCCAAATTTCTGCATGCCACTGTGTGTATACCATATACAACCTTGAGATTTGTCATCTTGCAGGCAGCCATAAAACAAAGAAACACAGTAGAATCCACAAATACCTCCACAGCACAAAGACCAACAGACACTTAATGTGTGGAAAAAAGATCAAGTTGCACACACAATAAAAATGTAAGTGAATAACTCACGGAACATGAACCGCAGAGTCCCTGACAGTGTGTCCACAGGTTGATGAGCCAGTCAAGACTCGTGCACCTCGCATCTGAAGGTAGTGGTGGGAAGAGAGGAAGATGAGTCAGATGCAGGCAGGTAGGATGGGCTCAGGTGGGTGATCCTGGATTACTTTGAGTAGTGAGCTGAGCACTGGTTCATCTGCAGCCCTTGTCCTCGATGCTTTAATCTTTTTAATCTGGCTTGGTGCTTAAATTGACTGAACATCCAGTTCGGTTTTCTCTCTTGGACCCACTCCCTGCGGCTACGTTCCAGCCTGAAATTCTGAGCTGGCCCGAAGTCCACTCCAGCAGAGGCCAATGCTGCTGTACCTATATTCTCGAGATTCCAGTCTGCCAAATCTTTCAGGATACCGCAAAAAAAAAATGCTAGAGCGTTCAGATGGTTCAAAAGCACAACTCCCAAAGGGAAACTGCATGCTACAGATTGTGGTGATCGTAGTCCGGAAAAATATATTCAGTAGTTTTATTAACTGCCTTCAAAACATCGCCATACAATAGATTTCACTGTTTTAATGTGCACGTAACAAAGCTTGTCTTAAATCTTAAAAAGGTTCTATGGGTACACTCAAAGAATGTAGCAGTTCAAAAGACAGCTCACCACCACACCTCAAGGGCATTTAGGGAGGGGTAATTAAATGTTGGCTCAGCAAAAATCATTCTCCATCACTTCCTTTTCAAATCAAGTTTAATTATCATTCAGACAGCTGAATGAGGCAGTGTTCCTCTGGGGCCAAGGTGTAAAACATTCAAAATAGCAAGCAAACATTCAAAAGTAGTGAGTAGCATAATTTAAAATATCGAGCAAAGAAGCATATTCACTTGAGAAAAAACACATATGGGTAGTCCCTGAGTTACGAATGTCCGACTTATGGACAACTCATACTTACGAACCGAGGAAGGAGAACGCCGTCCGCCATTTTAAGTCGGATCGCGATGCCGTCCACCATTTTAAATCATTGCCGTTGACTCTGTGTTGAGTGTTTAACTTTGTATTTGGCTTAAATTTTTCTTAGTAAGATTCACCCTGACCCCACCACCCCCTGTTCCGGTCGGCTGGTGGTGCAGTAAGATCAGCGCCGGGCTGGAGAATGGAGGTTCCCGAGTTCGATTTAGTGACATACTGCTCCTGTGCCGGGTTGATGTCGATCTAGTGACTCCTGTACCATACGTGCCGGGTTGATGTCGAGCTCGCAACTCGACCGCGTGAAAGAAACACTGCCACCTTCAGTTTAAATTCCCACGTGGAATACTGTGGAGGATCAAATACCCAAACTCAGCACAGCCCCCACTTGTCCCATTTAACCTTCTCAGTGCGGACCCGGGGAATTCAGTGCGGTGGTCCTTAGGACCCAGTGGACCTCGGGAACCGATGGAGCTTGGGACCCGCCGCCCGCAGTGTTTCTGTTCCATTGACAGGAAGTGATCGCGATTGAAAATAAAGTGGAAATAATAAAGCGTTTGGAAAGAGGTGAAACGCCATCAATCATTGGAAAAGCGTTAGGCTACAATCGGTCAACAATCGGAACGATTTTAAAGGAAAAATGGATAAAATGAGAATAATGGAGTATGTGAAAGGCCCTGCCCCAATGAAAGCTACGATTATTACTAGCAATGCAGTAGTTTAATTATTGGAATACATATGTTTAAGTGTTTTATATGCATAGAAAGGTAAAATAATATATACTAAGACAAACGTTTGACTAACTGACACTAAATAATAGCGGATGTACTTGTTCCGACTTGCATACAAATCTGACTTGAAGACGGATTCAGGAACAGAACTCGTGCATAACCCGGGGACTGCCTGTAGTCCAAGACCCTGAGTGACGATGTCCAGTAAAGGATGGTATGGCCACCCAGCAGTGTACAGACGCACGCAATCCAGCCTGTTATTCCACCACTCGAGCATGGGAGTGCAGCACCGATGAGTTAGTGGTGAGGTTACCACAGTCACACATGCTTAGACGCTTTGAATTGTGTATGCAGTTTAGTGATGGGGAAGTTATCCACCAGGTTCAGGAGCCTGATTGTTGTAGGGTAATAACTGTTCCTGAACTTGGTGGCATGGGATGCAAGACTCCTGTACTCCTGCGTAATGGTGGTAGTGGGAAGACAGTGTGGTCTGCATGGTGAGGATCTTTGATGTTGAATGCTACTTGTGACAGTGCACCATTAAATATGTTCAGTGGCGGAGAGGGCTTTGTGATTGACTTGGCTTTAGCGAAAAGCTAGCACAAATACGCTTGCCTGAATGTAAGTGATAATTTGAACAAGGTGAAAGTTCAGATCGTCAGTTTGGATCTGTACACGTTCAGATGGAGTGGAATTTCTTGGGATTGACCTGGAATATTCACTACTGGTGACAGGCACATAGACAACCCTCAGCATTTGTCCTTCTCTATACTCTTTTAGGTGCTGATCCGAGTCCATGCATGCGGTGTAAATCCTGTGGAAACCTACATGCGTTCTGGATCCTACGCGAGGAAACCAACTTTGCCGTGGACACCGGGCCATGATGTGGCTGGAGTCATTGAACAAGTGGGGCCATGTGTTACCACATTTCAGGTCAGTCACATAGCTGGGTTCGAAAGTCTGCAGATGACTCAAAAAGAGGTGGGGATGTTGACAGTGAAGATGGTTATCAGGATTTGGAGGGATCTTAGCTGGGATAGTGCGCTGAGGAATGGCAAATAGAGTTTAATTAGGACAGTGAGAGATGCTATATCGAATATTGAAAGGCCTGGATAGAGCGATGTGGAGTGGATGTTTCCAAAAGTGGGGGAGTCTAGGACCAAATGGCACAGCCGTAGAATAGAGGGACGTTGCTTTAGAACAAAGATGAGGAAGAATTTCTTCAAAGGTTCAAAGTAAATGTTATTTTCAAAGGACATAGTTGTCACCATATACAACCCTGAGATTTATTTATTTTGGGCATACTCAGGAAATCGATAGAATAACAACCATTACAGAATCAACTAGGGCATTCAACCAGAGTGTAGAAGACAACAAACTGTACAAATACAAAAAGAAAGAAATAACATAAATAAATAAGCAATAAATATTGAGAAAATGAGATGGAGTCCTTGAAAGTGAGTCTATTCTTATCTGTCCTCTTTACCCAGAAGGCAGTAAATCTGTGGAATCCATTACCGCAGGCAGCCATGTCATTGTGTATATTTAAAGCAGAGGTTGATAGGTTCTTGATTAGTCAGGCATCAAACATTACGGGAAGAAGGCGGGAGAATGGTGCTGAGAAGGATATTAAATCATCCATATTGTAATGAAGCAGACTTAATGGGCTGAATGGCCTAATTCACATGTCTTTCAGTGATGAATTTTGGGAAGACATTTCAGGGTAGGACTCGTTCAGTGAACGGTAGGGCACTAGGGAGTGCTGTAGAATAGAGAGACATGAGAGTACAGTTATACTGTTCCTTGCAAGTGGAGTCACAGGTAGACGGTATGGTGAAGGTGTTCATCAGTTAGGACAGTAAGTATAGAAGTTGGGATGTTTGGTTGCAGTTGTACAAGATGTTGGTTAGGCCACAGGAAAGTGGTTACCTGCCATAGGAAAGACAACATTAAACTGGAAAGAGTGCAGGAAAGATGTACAATAATTTTGCCCAGATTAAGGGACTGAGTTTTGGAGAGAGGTTCAGCAGGTTGGGCCATTTTTCATTGGTGTACAGGAGAATGAGAGGTGACTTTAGAGTTGTTTAAAATCACAAGGGAAATAAATAGGGTGAATGTAGACAGGGTTTGCGGCATAGGTTTGAGGAGAAAGGAGAGAACTTTACAGGGGACCTGAGGAGCAACTTTTTCTCCCAGAGGGTGGTCATTAGATGGAATAAAGGAAGTAATTGAGGCAGATACATTAACAACATTTAAAAGGTACTTGGACAGGTTTGTGGATAGCAAAAGTTTATTTGTTCTTCAATCATTCATCTTTTATTATTTAGTCGGTCATTCAGTTCGAGATACAGTGTGAACAGTTTAGATGTTCAGAGGGGTATGAGCCAAACATGGACAAATGGGACTAGTTTAGTTGCCAATCCTGCTGGGCTGAGGTACTGTTTCCATAGTCTTGTTTGTTGTGTAGCACCTGGGCTGAAGGAACAGTTTCTATAATCTTGTTTCTTATGGAGTAGTTGGGCTGAGGAACTACTTCCATCATCTTGTTTGTTGTGGAACAGCTGGGCTGAGCGAAATGTTTGCATAGTCTGGGTTATGATGGATCCCCACCTTTTGCTTTCTGCAGAGATTGCACCCTACGCGACTCCCCTGTCCATTCGTTCCTCCACATTGATCTCCTTCCTGGCATTTATCCCTGCAAGTGGAACAAATGCCACAGCTGCCCCTACACCACCTCCCTCACTACCATTCAGGGCTGTAAACAGTCTTTCCAGGTGAGGCGACACTTCACCTGTGAGTCTGTTGGGGTCATATACCATATATGGTGCTCCTGGAGTGACCTCCTGTATATTGGTGAGACCCGACATAGATTGGGAGTCTGCTTTGCAGAGAAGTGGGATCGCCCGGTGGCCACCCATTTTAATCCCACTTCCCGTTCCCATTCTGTCTATCCATGGCCTCTTCCACTGTCACAACAAGGCTATGCTTAGGCTGGAGGAACAACACCTTATATTCCGACTGGGTAGCCTCCAACCTGATGGCATGAACATCAACTTCTTGAACTTCCAGTAATGCCCCCACATCCCCTCTCTTTCACCATTTCCCATTCCCTTTTCCCTCTCTCACTTCATCTCTTTGCCCGCCCATTGCCTCCCTCTGGTGCTCCTTGTCTCCTTTCTTTCTTCCATGGCCTTCTGTCTCTTTCACCAATCAACTTCCCAGTTCTTTACTTCATCCATCCTCCTCCTGGTTTCACCTATCACCCCCATCTTTCAAATCTACTCCTCAGCTTTTTTTTTCTCCAGTCCTGCAGAAGGGTCTCGTCCCAAAATGTCAACTGTATTCTTTTCCATAGATGCTGCCTGACCTGCTGAGTTCCTCCAGCATTTTGAGTGTGTTGCTTGGATTTCTAGCATCTGCAAATTTTCTCTTGATTTGGATGAGTTATTTTTGCTCTGTTAGAAAGGAGATCGAGTTTTTACAAGTAAAACCATTTCTGGTGGATATGCTGAATATACAGTCGCTTCAGATGACGCCGTCTACCATTTGCCGGATAGTCTAAGCTACAAGGAAGGATCAGCTGTTGGAACCCCTTACTTCACTGCCTATCGAGCCCTCATGCAAAAGTAAGCAATCATAAACTTGACAGCAAAGTGAATTGTTTTACCTTGAGAACGATTGGGGTGTTGTGGGAATTTTTTGGACACTGATGGCAGAGACTTCTATTGTTATTTATTTTATTTAGTGATACAGCGAGGAACAGCAACAAGCCACACCACCCAGCAACTCAACCTATTTGCAATGAACAATTAACCTGCTGACCAGTACATCTTTGGACTGTGGGAGGAAACCACACACTCATGGGAAGAAACATGCAAACTCTTTACAGTTGGTGTCGGAACTGGACTCCGAACAGCAATACTTTATAATAATATTGCACTTACTGCTACACTACTGTAGCACCCTATGCATTTCAATTAGGTTCCACTTTCTTGATCTTTTGATGCACTCTCCAGTTGATGTTTACAAATGTTTAAATTTGGCTGGCAGGGTACGACCTGTTTCTGCACCTAATCTACCACTGATATCTCAGCCAGTTGGTCAGCCACAAACCAGGTCTGCCCTGCAGGTGAGGAGACCCAGTCTCAGATTCCTTCAGCCTCTTCCTCCAAAATTTGTCCTCAAGATTGGGCATCGTGATACATAACATCGTGATACATATACGTGATATATAACACGTATAGTGCAACACGATTACAGCTCAGGGCATCAGAGTTCAGAGGTCTTTTCCGATGTCATCTGTAAGGAGTATGTCATAGGAGTCTGTCCTCCCTGTGAAATGCCTGCGTTTCCTCCCACAATCCAAAGATGTACTGGTTACTTGGTTAATTGGTCATTGTAAGTTGTCCTGTGATTAGGCTCGGGTTCAATCGTGGTTGTTGGGGGTTGCTGGGTGGCACAGCTCAAGTGGATGGTAAGGTTTGTTCCATGCTAATAATGAGAAAAGTGTGATTGGTTGGGGACCAGACAATGGAAAGGTGGACTTTGGCAAATATCTAAAAGGTGTTGGGATCAGAGGCCATCAGACTTGGAAGCAGATTTCGGGCATTTAGCCCATTGAATCTGCAATGCTTTCTGATCATAGCTGATTTATTACTTCTCTTAACTCCATTCTCCTGCCTTATTTCTGTAACCTTTGATATCCTTAAGGCCCTATCAACCTCCACTTTAAATCCATCGAATGATTGACCTCCACAGCCTTCTAAGCAATGAATTCCAGAGATTCATCACTCTCTGGCTAAAGAAATTTCTCCCTATCTCTGTTTTAAAGAGACATCCCTCTATTCTGAAGCTCTGCCCTCTGGTCCTGGACTTTCCACTATTCTCTCCACATCTACTCCATCTAGGCCTTTTACTATTTAGTGGGTTTCAGTGGGATTTGAATGCAGATGATATGAAGATTGATAGAGGGGCAGGTAGTGTTGAGGAAACAGGAAGGCTGTAGAAGGACTTGGACAAATTAGGAGAATGGACAAGAGTGTGGCAAATAAAATGCAATGTTGGAAAATGCATGGGCGTGCACTTTGGTGGTAGAAACAAATGTGGAGACTATTTTCTAAACGGAGAGAAAATCCTAAAATCTGAGATGTAAAGAGTCTTGGGAGTCCTTGTGCAGAACACCCGAAAGGCTAACTTGCAGGTGTAGTCAGTGGTGAGGAAGGCAAATGCAATGTTAGCGTTCATTTCAAGAGGTCTAGAATACAAGAACAGGGATGTGATGTTGAGGCTTTATTAGGATCTGGTGAGGCCTGACCTTGAGTATTGTGAACAGTTTTGGGCTCCTCATCTAAGAAAAAATGTGCTGGCTTTGGAGGGGGTTCAGAGGAGGTTCACAAGGATGATTCCGAGAATGAAAGGGTTATCATACAAGGAACATTTAGGTGGATGAGGGGGATCTCATTGAAAACTCTCGAATGTTGAAAGGCTTAGACAAAGTAGATGTGGAAAAGGATGTTTCCCATGGTGGCGAAGTCTAGGACAAGAGGGCACAGCCTCAGGATAGAGGGGCGTCCATTTAAAACAGTGATGTGTGAAGAAATTTCTTTAGCCTGAGGCTGGTGAATTTGTGGAATTTGTTACCACATGCAGATGTGGAGGCCAGGTCGTTGGATGTATTTAAGTCAGAATTTGATAGGTTCTTGATAGGACACGACATCAAAGTTTACAGGGCGAAGGCCAGGGGAGGGATAAACGGATCAGCTGGGCCAAATGGCCTAATTCTGCTCCTATGTTTTATGGTTTTATGTTTTATAAAGCCTCAGCATAACATCCTTGCTTATTTACTCTTATCCTCTTGAAGGACTACCTGAAAGCCGTTGTACATGAGTAGTTGAAAGCTAATCATTCAGGGACAGCAAGTGATTAGGAAGGTGAAAGTTCATTGGTCTTTAGTGTGAGAAAATCTAACACCAACTAATGCAGATGTACAGCCCCCACCTGGAATATCATGTGTGAATCTGGCCTCTTCTCGAGTGCATGGTCACCTTTACTTCTGGGACCACAAACACGCATTGTGCTGATTTCTGCATGTACAGTTCGGTGTGATTCTGGCAGAAGTTCACTTCACTGTCAGTCACGGGTTCTACACCCAATTGTAGCAATGTCTTTCATCTGCAGATCTTTCTGTTTTCAGAGCACATGCGAAGACAGGGGAGACTGTTCTGGTTCACGGAGCAAGCGGAGGGGTAAGCTGCATCAACTGACTATCAGAGGGAGACCATTGGACCGGTGCTGGCCAGTGAGAGCCATTTAAGTTAATGCCATATAGAACATAGACCATTACAGCACAGTACAGGCTCTTTGGCCCATGATGCTGTGCCATCCTCATAACCTACCCTAAAATCAATGTAACCCTTCATATCTAACCCTGTCATATAAACCTCTGTTTTTCTAAGTGGACATCTCCACGGACATGAGTTGGTGATAATAAATCTGTTTCTGATCAGGCTGCTTGTTAAATGTAATGGTTTCTGTCTCTACCACTTTTATAGGCAGAGAGTTTTATTTGGGCAAAGGTACTTCCACGATCCCCTAACAAAAACTCGAGTTATTGAGGCATCATTGTGCAGCTTTTCCCAACAAGAATCTGCAAGCAAATGCCAACTGTCTGCGTGGTTCGGTGGTGGGGTGGTGGGGGGGGCGCTGGAGGAACTCAGCAGGCCAGGCAGGATCTATGGAAATGAATAAACAGCTTGTGCTGAGGCTCTTTATCAGGACTGGAAAGGAAGGGGGAAGATACCAGAATAAGAAGGTGGGGCGAGAGGAAGCGGGATCGATGGGTGATGCCAGGTGGGTGGGAAAGATCATGGGCAGGAGAAAGGGAAGAAGGAGGAGCACCAGCGGAGGTGATAGGCATGTAAGGAGGCATGAACAGTTATGAGGCCAGCAAGTGGAATAGAAGAAGAGGAACGGGGGAGGGGAAAGGGGATAAAAGAATTTTTTTTTTTTCGGATGTTGGAGAAATCGATATTTGTGCCATCAGGTTGGAGGCTACCCAGACGGAATATGAGATGTTGCTCCTCCACCCTGAGAGTGGCCTCATCATGGCAGAAGAGGAGGCCATGGGGTTAGGAATTAAAATGGTTGGCCGTCAGGAAATTCCATTGGAGGAGAAAGCACTTGGAATCATTGAATTAGGGATTTTGCAGTGGTGAGGTCAGCAATAGGGTCGTATTCAGCCTGGAGCAGCTGAAGTGTTGGGAAGCTCCTTTTCATTCTGAGGTTAATGACTATATTGCCTTTCAGGTAGGGATAGCAGCCTGCCAGATAGCCCGAGCTCATGGCCTGAGGGTGCTTGGCACAGCTGGCACACTGGAAGGGATGCGCCTAGTCGAAAAGAATGGAGCGCACAAAGCTTTCAACCACAGAGAGGTCGGCTACACTGACCAGATCAAGGTACTGTCATCACCAACTAATTGGACACTGCAAACACCCACTCGTTCCACAATCACACTTCATTTACTTGTGCACAAGAGCACCACACTGCTCTGAAGTTTGAACAAAAAGTGCCTTACATACAGAAATGGATCAGTTGTATAGATATTGATCTAATAGAAGCTGTGCATGCTGAATCCCATCATTTGCATATTTAAGTATCAATCATAATACATATTTCAGGTGTTAATCAATTATATCTTTGTGTTAAAGGCCCATCATTCTTGAGAATTAGTAAAGTAACTGTCCAATAGTAGGTATTACCCTAGAATCCTTCAGTTGCGTCTTTATCTTTGGGGTGTTCAGTGCCCTTGGTTCCCAGGCTTGAGCAGAAAGGGTGTACAACAATTTGGCTTTCAAGAAGTAAGCGTTCAGCACAGACTAGAAGGGCCCAGAGATCCTGTTTCCGTGCTGTAATTGTTATATGGTTATTATAAGAGCTGTGTTCAGCCTGGATGACCTCATGATGTTTGCACACTCTGTCAGCTTTTCATCCTGACGGTTGCCTTCGTGAACTTCCACACGTACAAAGACTGTACAAACTGTCTGTGCCTTGTTCTGTTAGCAAACCATTTAACCCTTGCCTGGCTGTGATTTCCACAATGTAGACTCCGAACTTCTAACCCTCCGCTGGCTGAGTGTCCACAGTGTTTACTCTCCCACTGAAACACAAGGTGCGGCAGTGTGCAACTGGGTGATGATGGACTCTGTGAGCTTCTCCTGACCACTTTCCAATCCCTGGAGGTGCTGAAGAGCTCCATGGCCGAGCACACATGTTGTGAAGTGTAGCCATGGTGTGGGTAATATGGAGCTAATGGCGTACGCATCCCAGAAAGTGCAGTGTGAGAAATGATGGAAAACACAGAACGCTACATATGGTGCAGGAACTGACCCTTCTAATCGCATTGTGCCAAATTAATTAAATTAGCAATCAAAAGTCCAATTGAATGCACACAGTATATGGAATAAGGTAGATTATATTGAGGTGCAGTTAGAAGTTGTGGGCATCACTGAGTCATGCTGGAAGTAGATTACAGTTGAGAGTGTATTGTCCAGGATGCACATTGTATCGAAAGGATAGGCAGGTAGGCAGAGAAGGTGGGTGGGGGGGGGGGGGGGGGTCTGTCGGGGAAAAAATGAAATCAAATCTTTAGAGGATGAGAATCGTGGATAGAGTTCAGAAACTGCAAGAGTAAAAGGACCTTGATGGGAGTTATATACAGGCCTCTGAATAGTTGCCAGAATATAGGCTACAAATTACAACAGGAGATAGAAAATGCATGTCAAAACATAGAAAACCAACAGCACAATACAGGCCTTTCAGCCCACAATGCTGTGCGGAACATGTACTTTCTTTAGAAATTACCTAAGATTACCCATAGCCCTCTATTTTTCTAACTCCATGTACCTATCCAAAAGTCTCAATATTATGATAGTCATGGGGGATTTCAATACGCAGGTAGATTGGGAAAATCAGGTTTTCCAAGGGAGAGGTTTTATAGAATGCCTATTTGATGGCTTTTCAGAGCAGCTTGTGGTTGAGCCCACTATCTGCTGAATGTTATAAACTCAGTCAGCTTCATCATGGGCACTAGCCTCCCTAGCGTAGAGGACATCTGCAAAAGTCGATGCCTCAAAAAGGTAACATCCATCATTAAGGACCCTCTTTGCCTAGGTCATGCCCTCTTCTCATTTCTACCATCAAGGAGGAGGTACAGGAGCCTGAAGAGACACACTCAATATCTTAGGAACAGCTTCTTCCCCATCACCATCAGATTTCTGAATGGACAGTGAACCCATGTACACTACCTCACTACTTTTTCTTCTCTTTTTGCACTAAATTTAAATATTTATTTTTGATTGTAATTGATTGTTTTTATTATTATGTTTGGACTGTACTGCTGCTGCAAAACAACAAATTTAATAGTTCCATTTGATATCAGAGAAATGTTTGCAATATACCTCCTGAAATTCTTGTTCTTCACAGACATTCATGAAAGCAGGAATGCCCCAAAGAATGAATGATAGTTAAAGCGATAGAACCCCAAAGACCCCACCCCCTTCCCATGCACAAGCAACGACCCTTCTCCACCCCCACTTACTTACACAGAAAAAGCATCAGCACCCTCCGCCCACCAAACAAGTAAATTTTTTGTCAAAGTCCATGGATGTCACCATATTCAACCCTGAGATACATACTTAATAAATCCATAGAATAATAACCATAACAGAATCAATGGAAGACTGCACCATTGTGGGCATTCAGCCAGTGTGCAAAAGACAACTGAAGATACAAAAATAAATTTTAAAATGTCTAGAACATGAGATGAAGTGTCCTCCAAACTGAGTATATAAGTTGTAGGAACAGTTCAGTGAGGGGATGAGTGAAGTTATAGAAGATAGAAATCTACAGCACATTATAGGCCCTTCGGTCCACAATGTTGTGCCAACCACGTAACCTACTCTAGAACATAAGAAATAGGGACAGGAGTAGGCCATCTGGCCTGTTGAGCCTGCTCCACTATTCAATAGGATCATGGCTGATCTGACCATGGACTCATCTCCACCTACCTGCCTTTTCCCCATAACCCTTAATTCCCCTACAATGCAAAAATCTATCCAACCTTGTATTAGATCTATTGCTGAGGTGGCCTCTTTCACTGCAGAGAATTCCACAGATTCACCACTCTCTGGGAAAAGCAGTTCCTCCTCATCTCCATCCTAAATCTACTCCCCCAAAGTCCCCTAGTTCTTGCCTCATCTACCAGTGGAAACAACTTTCCTTCCTCTATCTTGTCTATCCCTTCCATAATTTTATGTTTCTATAGGATCTCCTCTCATTCTTCTGAATTCCAGCGAGTACAGTCCCAGGTGACTCAATCTCTCCTCATAGTCTAACCCCCCCCCCCCCCAATCTCTGGAATCAACCTGGTGAACCTCCTCTGCACCACCTCCAAAGCCAGTATATCCTTCCTCAAGTAAGGAGACCAGAACTGTATGCAGTATTCCAGGCACAGCCTCACCAGTACCCTGTACAGCTGCAGCATAAATGAAAACCCTCTAGCAGTGAAGACCAACATTCCATTTCCCTTCTTGATAGCATGTTACACCTGCAAACCAACCTTTTGTGATTCATACACAAGCACTCCCGAGTCCCTCTGCACAGCAGCATGTTGCAATTTTCTAATATTTAAATAATAATCTGCCCTTTTATTTTTCCTTCCAAAGTGGATGACCTCGCATTTACCAACATTGTACTCCATCTGCCAGCCCCTTGCCCACTCACTTAACCGATCTATATCTCTCTGCAGACTCTCCATATCTTCTGCACAATTTCCTTTTCCACTCAATTTAGAGTCATCAGCAAACTTAGATACATTATATGCAGTTCCCTCTTCCAGATCATTAATGTATATCGTGAATAATTGTGGGCCCAGCACCAACCCCTGTGGCACACCGCTCACCACTGATTGCCAACCAGAGTAACACCCATGTATCCCAACTCTCTGCTTCCTATTAGTTAACCAATCCTCTATCCATGGTAATACATCACCCCCAACCTATGTATCCTTATAGAACCATAGAATCTTATGGATAAGTCTTTTATGCGGCACCTTATTGAACGTCTTCTGGAAATCCAAGTAAATAACATCCGTCTGTTCCCCTCTGTCCATTGTGATCATTATATCCTCAAAGAACTCCAGTAAGTTTGTCAAACAAGACCTGCCTTTGCTGAATCCATGCTGCTTCTGCCTGATGGATCCATTTCTTTCCAGACGCCTCACTATTTCTTCTTTAATGATAACTTCAAGCATTTTCTCAACTGCAGATGTTAAACTAGCTGGCCTATAGTTACCTGCCTTTTGCCTACATCCTTTTTTGAACAGTAGCTTGTTATTTGCCTATTTTCCAATCCACGTGGACCTGCCCAGAGTCCAGAGAATTTTGGTAAATTATCACTAAAGCCTCAATTATAACCTCTGCAATTTCTTTCAGTACCCTGGGATGTGTTCCATCAGGACCAGGGGACTTATCTGTCACAGGTCCACAAGTTTGCTCAGCACTACCTCTTTAGTGATAGCTATTGTATTGTATCAAAGTCCTCGCCTCCCATAGCATCCATATTATCTCTCTTTGGCATGCTAGACGTATCATCCACTCTGAAGACCGACACAAAATAGTCAAAACTGTTACTATCTCTTTTTATATTTTGTGCAAATTTATTTTCATAATCCAGCTTCCCTTTCTTTATTGATCAATTAGTGGTTCATTGTTGCTTTTTGAACTTTTCCCAATCTTCCAGTTTCCCACTATTCTTGGCGACTTCGTACGCACAAGCTTTTAGTTTGATGCCTTCCTTTATTTTCTTAGTTATTCGAGGCTGGCTCTCCCCCCCCCCCCCCCCCCCCCCCCGCTTACTGTCCTTGTTTTTAACTGGAATATAATTTTGTTGAGCACTGTGAAAAATCTCTTTGAAAATCTTCCATTGTTCGTCAACCATCCCACCATATAGCCTGTGTTCCCAGTCTACATTATTCAAATCCTCCCTCATCCCATTGTACTCTCCATTGTTTATGCATAATATACTGGGTTTCAATTGAACTATTGCACCCTCTATTTGTATGAGAAACTCAATCATACTGTGATCACTCTTTCCAAAGGGATCCCTAACTACATGATCACTAATTTTACCTGTCTCATTGCACAGGACCAGATCTAAACTAGTACATTCCCTTGTAGGTCCAGTGACATGCTGTTCAAGAAAACTATCGCATATGCATTTTATGAAGTCCTCCTCAAGAAGCCTTGACCAACTTGATTCACCCAATCTATGTGCAGGTTAAATTCCCCCATGATAACTGCTGTTCCAATCTTACATGCCTCAGATATTTCTCTGTTTATTGCCTGTGCCACTGAAATGTTATTATTCAGTGGCCGATAGACAATTCCCACCAGTAATATTTTTCCCACTTGCTATTCCTAATCTCTACCCAGATGGATTCTACATTCTGCTCCTTAGATCACCTCTCACTATCATTGTCCATTCAGAAATCTGATGGTGGAGAGGAAGAAGCTGTTCCTGAAATGTTGAGTATGTGTCTTCAGACTCCTGTACCTCCAACTTGCTGATAGCAATGAGAAGAAGAGGGCATGTCCCGGGAGATGAGAGTCCTTCATGATGGATTCTGCCTTCTTGAAGCATCCCCTATTGAAGTCGTCCTCGATGCTGGCTGGCTAGTGTCCATGATGGAGTTGATGAGTTTACAACTTTCTGCAGCTTTTTCCGATCCTGTGCAATGGCCCCTCCGTACCAGATGATGATGCAACCAGTTAGAATGCTCTCCATGGTACATGTATAGAAAATTGCAAGTGTCATTGACATACCAAGTCTCCTCAAATTCTTCATGCCTTTGTAACTTCATCAATACGTTGGGCCCCGGATAAATCCTCAAAGATAATGACACCTAGGAACTTATCCTTTCCACTGCTTATCCCTCAATTAGGACTGATGTCTCAACTTCTCCTTCCTAAAGTTCACAATCGTTTCCTTGGTCTTACTGATACTGAGTGCAGGGTTGTTGCTGCGATACCACTTGACCGGTTGATCTATCTCACTCCTCTATGCCTCCTCATCACTATTTGAAATTCTGCCAACAATGGTTGTGTCATCGCTAAATTTATAAGAACATAAGAAATAGGAGCAAGAGCAGGCCATCTGGCCATGGACTCACCTCCACCTCCCTGCCTTTTCCCCATAACCCTTAATTGCCCTACTGTGCAAAAATCTGAGAAACCTTTTCTTAAGTATATTCACTGAGGTAGCCTCCACTGCTTCATTGGGCAGAGAATTCCACAGATGGCGTTTGAACCGTGCTGAGGTGCACTGGTGTTGAGTGTCAGCGAGTAGGAGGTGTTAGCTGATCCGCACAGACTGTGGTCTCCTAATGAGAAAGTCGAGGATCCATTTGCAAAGGGAGGTACCAAGTCCCAGGTTTTGGAGCTTATTGATTAGAACTGAGGGTATGATGGCGTTGAATGCTGATCTGTGACCAATAAACAGCAGCTTTAAGTAAGTATTACTATTGTCCAGGTGATCCAAGGCCAAGGTCAGTGAGATTGCATCTGTTGTGGACTTACTGGGGTGATAGGCAAATTGCAGTGGGTCCAGGTCCTCGCTGAGGCAGGAGTTGAACCTCTCAAAACACTTCATCACAGTTAATGTGAGTGAAACTGGGCAATAGTCATTTAGGCAGCTCACCTTGCTCTTTTTGGGCACTGGTATGATTGTCTCCCTTTTGAGGTAGGTAGGAACCTCTGAATGCAGCAGAAAGAGATTGAAGATGTCCTTGAACACTCCAGCCAGTTGGTGTCAATAGGTTGCATGGATGGTCAGCATCGACTGGATGGGCAGAAGGGACTGTTTTCTCATGCTGTGTATTTAGTTTCCAATGGAATTTTTTAAATTCAAAAACAAATTACTGTAGTGGCTGGGGTTACTCATCAGGTCCAGAGCAGAGAGGACAAAGTTAATTTTTCACTAGAACCCACTGAGAGGATGATCTTGTATATCAGGATTCTTGTTTGCCTGCTAACAGCGTCTGGTTTCTGTGTGTTCTGTTTGTGAAACCACCGTCCATACCCAGCCCTGTTCCACACCGACCCTCTGTTCCCCCCTATCCTCTTTGGAGTTGTGAACTGAGGAGGACTGATCGGCAGGATTGGCACTGGTCCTGGTGACCGCACAGACAGTGTCAGGTTCTGAGCTTCACGACCCCTGCCCCCCTCTCAGTAATGTTAGCTCTGGCAGAAGTCATTCATTTACTCAGCAACCTGCGTCACAAGTTTCCTAGGTTCAAATTTTACCTCGGTCACTCAACTAATTAATGAAGGGTGCAAAGGATGGGGCGCTGTGCTGTGGGGAGTG
Source organism: Hemitrygon akajei (assembly GCF_048418815.1). Lineage (NCBI taxonomy): Eukaryota > Metazoa > Chordata > Chondrichthyes > Myliobatiformes > Dasyatidae > Hemitrygon > Hemitrygon akajei. The sequence continues at coordinate 3,283,662 of NC_133135.1, read as the reverse complement.
TGGGTGGGGTTACTGTGGAAGTTTCACAATGAGGGAGGCTTTTTATCAGACGAAACAAACTGTGTCCCTGACTGCCTTTGATTGCTGAAGTTCTTTCCAAAGTGTTCTACCTCTGTAACTATTTATTTAAAGACAGCACAGAAACAGACCCTTCGGCCCATTGAGCCTGAACTGACCACTAGCCACCCATTCACACCCACAGAATCCATTCCTCACACACAATGGGGACTATTTACAGAGGCTGATTAAACCACTGGTCCGCACGTCATTGGGATGTGGGAGGGAACCGGAGTACCCTGTGTAAACCTATGTGGTCACGGGGAGAATGTGTAAAGTTCACACAGAAAGTGATAGAGGTCAGGATCAAACCCTGGTCTCTGGAATTGATCCATTGCCTCCCAGTAATCTTTGCAATTATACTGTTTATTAATTGGTGTATTTTAAATATGTGTAGGGGAACCTAGGAAATTACTACAAAAAGTGAAATAAGAATAGGGAATGTGTCAGTAGTATAACACCTAAAAGATTTGCACCTCCAAATCCCCAGGGTGCCAGATTATCAGAAGCATTGGAGATTCTGCAGATGCTGAAAACTTTGAGCAGCACGCACAAAATGCTATTGAAACTCAGTAAGTCAGGCAGCATCTACTGAGGGAAATAAACAGTCAACGTTTTCGGCCGAGTCCCTTTGGCTTTGGCTTGCCCCAAAACTTGCCCATTTGCCCCCCCCCCCCCCCCCCGGCACCTCTCCCTGCAAATGACCAAAGTGCTACACCTGCCCATTTTTCTTCGCCCTCACCTCCATTCAGGACCTAAAAGTCCTCCCAGGTGAGGCAATGCTTCACCTGTGAATCTACTGGGATCGTCTATTGTGTCCAGTACTCGCGATGCAACCTCTTCTACATTGGTGAGACCCGTTGTAAATTCGGGGACTGCTTTGTCGAGCACCTCCGCTCGATCCGTCAAAAGCAGAACTTCCAGGTGGCCCCACATTTTAATTCCCATTCTCATTCCGACATGTTCGTCCATGGCCTTCTCTTGTGCCACCATGAGGCTACCCTCAGGGTGAAGGAGCAACACCTTGTATTCCATTTGGGTAGCCTCCAACCTGATGGCATGAACGTAAATTTCTCCGGAAAAGAAACAAAATTCTCTCTCCCCTCCCTTCTTCTATTCCTCACTCTGGCCTCTTACCTTTTCTCAATAGCCTATCACCTCTTCCTGAGTCCCCTCCTCCTTCCTTTTCTCTTATGGTCCACTCTCCTATCAGATTCCTAACCGCTCTCCCCATGTTTTTATTCTGGCATCTTCCCCCTTCCTTTCTAGTTCTGAGGAAGGTCTCAGCCTGAAACATCAACTGTTTATTCATTTCCATGGATGCTGTCTGATTGCTGAGTTCCTCCGATATTTTGTGTGTGTTACTCTGGATTATCAGAGATTCTCCCCACCACTTCTGTCTTGCTGCCCAAATTGTTTTCTATTTTATGTTAATCCACTTTCTTTTAAGTTTAGTTCTCATTCAGCCATGTACATGTATACAGCTAAACAAAACAGTGTTCTTTTGGGGCCAAGGTGCAAAACGCAATACAGTATATACTTTCACACACCACAGATAACAGATACAGTCTGATATTAGCCCAAGTGCTTAAGTGGTATAGCCTGTAGATTGATGGTGCATGGATGTTGTCCTAGAGCAGTGGTTCCCAACCTGGGGTCCATAGGCCCCCTTTCTTAATAATACAGGTCCATGGCAGAACAAAGGTTGGGAACCCCTGTCCTATAGCCATGTTTATGCAGAAACAAACACACAACAGTTCCTCATCTTGAGCAGTGTCAGCCACAGATGCAGGCAATCCAGCTTGTCTTTCAGGGAGCAAACACTAGAGAGACAACCCGATGGGAGAGCTGGCCTGCAGGGACCAGTCCCCAATTCAGCCTGGACTGCAGCGCACCCGCCACACTACTGTTCTCTCTCACACCACCTCCACGCCTGCTCCCCTGGGTGGCTGTAACAGGCGAATTCACAGCATGAGGGCCTGGTCCGTGTTACAACTGAGCCCATTGTTATTGCCTACGAACCAATGAACTAGACTTGCAGTATTTGCAATATTTTATGTCACCAATGTCCAACAGGGTCTTGCAATCACAAGAAAAATATTTGAGACAAAGATATGTTCCATTTTTTGGACCCAGTTAGGTCATTGCAAACAAGTGCACCACCATCTTACTGGAACTTTATGCCTTGACTTGTCCTCCCCCACCTTCCTACACTAGTAACAGACCTTCGCCACTCTGCGTGGTGCTTAGTAAGTGTTCCCTGGTATTACTGTGTAGCTAATCAGTTGTGTGCACTTCCTGCCAGCATGATACAGGAGGTGACGGAGTGAACGTGATCATCGAGATGTTGGCCAACGTGAACCTGAACAGTGACCTACAGCTTCTATCAAATGGCGGGCGAGTGATAGTAAGTATATCTGTTACCAGCGCTGTGCGCTAAATTGTAGGAGGTGATTCAGCCCCTCGTATCTCGGCAGCTCTCTGACCACACTGCACACCACCAACCACCACAGATACATCATCTCAGCTGGTTGGTTTGGAAGACTGCTGTTGGAGGCAGAGGCCCTACCCCACCCTTCAACCTCAACAAGCTGCCTCTGGAAGTTTGGTCCGGACCGCTCAGCCCTTCAGTCCCATGAATCAGGTCAACGGCTTATCTCAGCGCCACTTCCCTAATTCAACAATCTCTGCATGAACTCTATGTCTGAACTTCCATAGCCATCTGAGACAGAATTCCCACCTCATCCCCAACCTTAGTAAAGGAATTTCTATTTATTTTATTTACTTAGGGATACAGTGCGGAACAGACTCTTACAGCCCTTCTAGCTGCACCACCAGCAACTCGCCAATTTAACCCTAGCCTAATTCACAATGACCAATTAACCTCTAAACCGGTATGTCTTTGGACTATGTGAGGAAACCGGAGCACCCAGAGGAAACCCACCCAGTTATGAGCAGGAATGTGTAAACTTTCTTGCAGAGGACTTCGGAATTCAACTCTGAACTCCAATGGCCCAAGCTGTAATAGCGTTCTGCTAACTGCTATGCTACCCTGGTGAGGCAGAGAGCCCTAGTTCTAAAGTCCTTAGTCACAGGTAACTGCCACCTCATCTAACTCTGGAAGAATTTTGTAAATTTCAATATGATCATCTCTCACCCTGATAAACTTTAAAGTTTAGTCAAGATAATTGTCATTCAACAGTATATGCATATCACCAGATGAAACAATGTTGCTCTGGACCAAGGTGCACAACACAATGCGTAAAATTTGCATACAACACATAAAGTAATATCGCCAAAAATAATAGGTGCACTTACGACACAAGTTAAAAATAAACAGTGTAACATTACTGGTGCTTTACGTGTGATGAGGCCTGGGTGTTGGCAGGGAATTCAGTACAGCCTGTGGGAAGAAGCTGTTTCCCATCCTAACAGTCCTTGTACTAATGCTACAGTACTTACCTGACGTTAGGGGTTCAAAGAGATTGTTGGATGGATGGGAGGGATCATTGATAATGCTAAGGACTCTGCGTATGCAGCACTACATGCTTTGTCTGCTCGATAGTCCCGCACAAGGCAAACCCAATGTAGTGAAAATTTACTCCATTCATGTAAAAAAAAACATATATAGTCCCAGACACTGACTGACATGTCCCACAAATTGACAGTACTGTTCCGGAATCCAGCCTGTCATTCCACTGATCGAACACTGGAGGGTAGCACTGACAGGAGAGGCAGCCCCAACAGAGTACGGATGCCATACTACACCACCTTTGGCGTCTCCTCTCCTGAGCTGCAGCTGCAGGCACACCCGTGACGTGAGGCCTAGTCTTTGCTGTAACCAAGGCCACATAGCTTCCATACTGCCTGTTGCATCACAAAAGAAAGGAAATGGGCCGCAGCGTCTTACATTGTCAATGTCCAACAGGGCCTTATGATCACAAGAGAAAAATCCAAGATAATCACCCTCAGTTTCACTGCACACTACCTTTGTGCACAACTCCGATGCCTCTGAGTAGTAGACAGCAACACAATCTGCACCCAGGCTGGCTTCTCCAATCATGGAACAGCTTACTAATGGGGTAGACCTGCAGTACCTAAAGTTCTTGGAGCTCAGCAGCATCTGACGATCATGTTTTACAAAGAAAACCTTTGGTCAGCCCCCCCCCCCCCCCCCCCAGAGGCCGCTGTGTCTGACCGGGCTGTCTTCTTAACGGAAGATTCAAAAGTTCATTTATTATCAAAGTACATATGCAGTATACTTTTGAGATTCATCTTTTATAGCCACAAAACAAAGAAAACCATGGAAGTCATTCAAAGATAAGCATCAACTCTCCCCCAACACACAAACAAAAACAAATCGCAAAAAAGGCAAGAGCCACCCCCACAGACACTCAAAACTAACGCTGCAGCAAGAAGGTACAGCAACATGATCATCAAACGCCTCCCACCCGAAAAAATTGTGCAGCGGCAACAACAGCATCAACCCTCCCCCCCACCCAAAGCAGAAAAACAAATCATATGAACTGCAAGAACATCAAACCACAAATCCCCACTTAGACATCAAACCCACCCTCTCCTGAACATCAAATCCCAAATCCAAACTTGGAGACCAGACTGTACATTATATGCAGGCACAATCTTACCAGGGCCTTGTTTAATTGTATTAACTGTGTTCCCACATTATGGGCGCCACAATAATGTAGTGGGTGTGTGGCACTATTAAGCTTGGGGTGTCAGAGTTCAATCTCAGCATCCTCTAAGAAGTTTGTACATTCCCCCTGTGGAATGCATATTTCCTCCAAGTACTCTGGTTTCCTCCCACAATCCATTGATGCTTTGGTTAGTAGGTTAATTGATCATTGTAAATTGTCCCTTGATTAGGCCAGGATTAAATTGGTTGGTTACTTGGAGGTCTGGTTAAATAGGCGGGTTCTGAATGGCGTGGCACATTGGGCTAGACTGGCCAGCTCCACACTGTGTCTATAAATAAAATAAAAAATAAAAATAACTAATTTACATTTTGTTGCCCTCCATTCTATAGGAAAGATTTCCGATTTACAGAATGACCAATGAACCCACTACCTCTGGTACAACCTCTTTCAAAAACCCTCCAGTTCTGGAAGAATAAGTAAATCCCTCTTCCTTAATGTGTTAACAACCCAAATTGTGTCACCTTTAATATTTTAGCAAAGAATCACATGCTGCAGTCTGTTTAGTATGTAATCCCAGAATGTCCCCAGTGAAACAGATTCAGGTTTCATGTAAGACCATAAGGTACAGTAGCAGAATGTGGTCATTTGACCCATCGAATCTGCTCCGCCATTTCATCATGGCTAATCCAATTTTCCTCTCACCCCAATCTCCTGCCCTATATCCCTTCATGCTCTGACCAATCAAGAATTGAGCAAACTCTGCCTTAAATATTCGTAAAGAAAATAGACAACCCATTTATTTCTTCTACCAAAGTGCATGACCGTGCATTTCCCGACACTGTACTCAATCTGCCATTTCTTTGCCCAGATCGCCTGATCTGTCTAAGTCCTGTAGTCTCTCTACTTCCTCAAAATGACCTGCACCTCCACCTATCTTCATATCATCTGCAAATTTTGCAACAAAACCTTAAATTTCATCATCTAAATAATTGAGATAAAGCATGAAAAGAATTGGTCCCAACACAGATATGTGGAATAACACTAGTCAGTGGCAGCCAACCAGAAAAGGCTTCCTTTATTCCCATTCTTTGCGTCCTGCCAATCAGCCACGTTTTATCCATGCTAGAATCTTTCCTGTGATACCATGGGCTCGTAGCTTGTTAAACAGGCTCGGTGGTACCTTGTCAAAGGCCTTCCGAAAATCCAAGCACACATCTACCAATCTCCTTTGTCTAACCTGCTTATTATTTCTTCAAAGAACTCCAACGGATTTGTCAGGCAAGATTTTCCCTTGAGGAAACCATGCTGACTATGGCCTATTTATCATGCACTTCCAACTTTCCTGAAACCTCATCCTTAACAATTGACTCCAATATCTTCACGATCACTGAGGTTAGACTAACTGGCCTATGGTTTCCTTTCTTCAACCTCTCTCCCTACCTGAAGAGAGGAATGACACTTGTAATTTTCCAGTCTTTCTGAACCATTGCAGAATCTAATGATTCTTGAAAGACCATTACTGATACCTCCAGGATCTCATCAGACACCTATTTTAGAATCCTGGGATGTACACTATCTGGTTCAAGTGACTAATCTACCTTCAGACCTTTCAGTTTCCCAAGAACCCTCTCTCTAGTTATGGTAACTTCACACACTCTGTGACTCCTGACACTTGGAACTTCCATCATACTGCTAGTGTCTTCTACTGTGAAGACTGATGCAAAATAATTATTCAGTTTGTCCTCCATTTTGTTGTCTCTCATTACTATCTCTCCAGCATTGTTTTCCAGTGGTCCGATATTCACTCTCACCTCTCTTTATACTTTATGTATCTAAAGAAACTTTTGGTATCCACATTAATATTGGCTGCTTAATTTGATATTCCATCTTTACCTTCTTAATGGCTTTTTAGTTGCCTTCTATTAGTTCTTACAGGCTTCCCAATCCTCTAACTTCATGCTAATTTTTGCTCTATTATATGTCCTCTCTTTGGCTTTTATGTCGGCTTTGACTTCTCTTGTTAGCCATGGTTGTGTCATCTTTCCATTAGAAGGCTACTTCCTCTTTGGGATTTATATATACATCCTCTGCCTTCCAAATTGCTTCCAGAAATTCCAGCCATTGCTGCTCTGCCATCATCCCTGGCCAAATCAATTCTGGCCAACTCTTTTCTCAAATTTCAGAGTGAATTTGATCACATTATGATCACTTTCCCCTCGGGGTTCTTTTATCGTAAGCTCTCTAATCAATTCTAATTCATTGCACAACACTCAATAGCTGTGGGCTTACTCATGAGCTGCTTTAAAAAGCCATCTCGTAGGCACTCTAGAAATTCCCCCTCCTGGAATCCAGCACCAGCCTGATTTTCCCAATCTACCTGCATGACCATTGTAACATTGCCCTTTTGGCTGCATTTTCTATCTCCTGTTGTAATTTGTAAGCTATGTCCTTACTACTGATTGGGGATTTGTATCCAACTCCCATCAGGGTCTTTTTATGCTTGCAGTTTCTTAGCTCTGTCCACAATAATTCAACACCTATGTCACCTCATTCTAATGATTTGATTTGATTTTTTTTTTACCAACAGTGCAACGCCACTCCCTCTGCCTTCCTACCTATCTCTCCGATACAGTGTGTATCCTTGGACATTAAGTTCCCAACTGCAATCTTCTTTCATCCATGATTCAGTGATGCCCACAACGTCATACTTGCCAATCTGTAACAGTGCTGCAAGTTCATCTACCTCATTCCATATACTGCCCTAATCCAAATACAACGCCTTCAGTTCTGTATTCATCCTTTTTGATTTAGTCCACCTTTTACATTGCAGTTCATCCTGTTGACTATAATTTTCCCGTATCAGCAGCCTCTCCTCACTACACATTGCCTCTGTTTGTAAAACAGCTACCTCATCCTCAGCACTGTTATCCACCTTTCCTACAATACCTGGTGATTTGATATACAGGCAGCTCAGGGCACATGCTCAACCTTTTGATTCCCAACTTTGTCTGAAATCTTACCAACATCTGCCTCCACAACCTCTCCCCTAACTGTTCTGGCACTCTGGTTCCCATTCCTCTGCAACTCTAGTTTAAACCCCACTGTGCACCATTAAGAAACCTTCCCGCTAGGATGTTAGATCCCCTCCAGTTCAAGTGCAAACCATCCCTTCTGTACAGGTAAAGAGACAAATGATTCAAAAATCATATGCCCTCCTTCATACACCAACTCCTGAGCCATGTATGCAACTGTATAATCTTCCTAGTTCTAGTCTCACTAGCACGTGGCACGGGTAGCAATCCTGAGATCACAACCCTGGAGGTCCTGCCCTTTAACTGAGCACAAACTCCCTGAACTCGCTATGCAGAACTTAATCACTCGTCCTACCTGTGTCATTGGTACCTGAGTGGACCACTATTTTTGGATATTGACCCTTTCAATTAAGAACACTAGGGACTCTATCTGAGAAATCCCAGACCCTGGCACCCGGGAGGCAACATATCATCCGGGAATCTTGTTCTCACCCACAAAGCCTCCTGTCTGTTCCCCTAACTAATGAATCCCCTACCATCACGGCATGCCTCTTCTGCCCCCACTCCACCCTTACCTTCTGGGTCACAGAGGCAGATCAGTGCTGGAGACTTGTCCACTGTGACTTTCCTCTGTTGGGTCTTCCCCCCCCCCACACCCCCGACAGTGTCCAAAGTGATATACCTGTTGTTAAGGGGGATGACCACAGGGGTACTCTGCACTGGCTCCTCAACCCATTCCCCTTCTGACTGCCACCCGATTTCCTGTGCTGCACCTTGGCTATAAATATGTCTCTATATGTCCTATAGCTCCCTTCAGCCTCCCAAATGATCCGGAGCTCATCCAGTTCCAGATCCCACTCCCTAACATGGTTCATTAGAAGCTGCAGCTGGATGTACCTCGCAGTTGTAGTTGTCAGGGACACTGGAGATCTCCCTGCCCTCCCACATCCCACAAGAGGAGCATTGCACAATCCTGTCTGACATCCCTACTGTTCTAGCTGAACAGATATAAAGAAGAGAATGAAAAAAAGAGCTTTTCTTTCTTTTGCTTTCTCTGAGTGAAACCTCTCTTCACTGAAGCTTCGAAGAGCTAAAGCCTTAAGATCACCACTCTGACTATGTCCACTCAGACGAAGGCTGCTGATTTACCCCCACCTTCCTTTAATTTTCTCTTACTAATCAATCAATAATGCTGACTGGTTGCTGATCAAAGCTCTATTACACTGCCATGACTCACTTCTGCCTTTTATCCTTGGACAGTGGACCTGATTGAAGTCCCTTCCTCTCCAAGCTTCGGATTGGACTGGCATCTGTTGTGAAATTTATTGCTTTGCAGCAGTACATTGCAATGCATAATAACAAAAAACATAAATTCAGGAATCTGATGGCTGAGGGGAAGAAGCTGTTCCTAGAATGTTGAGTGTATGCCTTCAGGCTCCTGTACCACCTCCTTGATGGTAGCAATGAGGAGACGGCATGTTCTGGGTGATGAGGTTCATGCCTCCTTTTTGAGGCATCACCTTTTGAAGTTGTCTTCGATGCTGGGGAGACTAGCGTCCTTGATGAAGCTGGCTGCAGCTTTTTCGATTCTGTGCAGTGGCTCCTTCATACCAGACAGTGATGTAATCAGTTTATGGTACATCTGTGGAATATTACAGGTGTCTTTGGTGACATACCAAAACTCCTAATGAAATATAGCTGCCATTAAGCCTGCACCCCGCACACGCAACTGAAGTCTCCTCAGAATCTGTTGAAATTGTCAAGAGATTTTTGTCCTTGCAGTTGACATGTGTTTATTCTGCAGATTGTAGGCTGCAGGGGCACCATTGAAATAAACCCCAGAGATACCATGGCCAAGGAGAGCAGCATTATTGGCACAGCACTGAACTCTGCGACCAAGGTAAGACAGTTATGCAGTTTTGGTCACCTACCTATAGGAAAGAGTGTAAAGAAAAATTTACAAAGGTGGTGTTGGGACTGAAGGACCTGAGTTATAAGGAAAGATTGAATAGGTTAGGACTTTATTGCTTGGCACATAGAAAACTGAGAGGAGATTTGATAGAGGTATACAAAATTATGAGGGATATAGATAGGGTAAATGCAAGTAGTATTTTTCAACTCAGGTTGGGTGATACTACAACTAGAGGTCATAGGTTAAGACCATTAGATATAGGAGCAGAATTAGATTATTTGGTCTGCTGCACCATTTCATCATGGCTGATCCAATTTTCCACTCAGCCCCAATCTCCGGCCTTCTCCCCAAATCCCTTCATGCCCAAACCAATCAAGAATCTATCAGCTTCTCTGTTAAATATACATGAAGTCTTGGTGTCCACAGCTCCCTGCGGCAAAGAATTCCACAGATTCACCACTCTCTGCCTAAAGAAATTCCTCCTCATCACCGTATTAAAAGGACGCTCCTCTATACTGAGACTGTGTCCTCTGTTCTTAGACTCTATCCCTATAGGAAACATACTTTCCACACCCACTCCATCAAGGCCTTTCACCATTCAATAGGTTTCAATGAGGTCACCCCTCATTCTTCTGAATTCCAACAAATAAAGGCCCAGAGCCATCAAATGCTCTTCATATGACAAGCCATTCAATCCTGAAATCATTTTCATGAACCTCCTCTGAACCCTCTCTAGTTTCAGCACCTCCTTTCTAAGAAAAAGAGCCCAAAATTGCTCACAATACTCCAAGTGAAACTTCACCAGTGCTTTATAAAGTCTCAACATTACATCATTGCTTTTGTATTCTAGCCCTCTTGAAATGAATGCTAACATCGCATTTGCCTTCCTCACCACAGACTCAACCTGTAAGTTAACCTTTAGGGAATCCTGCACAAGGACTCTCAAATCCCTTTGCACCTCAGTTTTTTAAAATTCTCTACATTTATAAAATAGTCAACCCATTTAATTCATCTACTAAAGCACATGACCATACACTTCCCAACACTGTATTCCATCTGCCATTTCTTTGCCTATTCTCCTGCTCTGTTTAAGTCCTCTTCTAAGTCCTTCCTCAAAATGACCTGCCCCTCCACCTATCTTCATATTTTCTACAAACTTTGCAGCAAAGTCATCAATTCCATCATCTAAGTCATTGACATATAATGTAAAAAGAATCGGTCTCAACACAGACCCCTGTGGAACACTAGTCACCAACAGCCAAACAGAAAAGGCTCCCTTTATTTCCACTCTTTGCTTCCTGCCAATAGGCCACTGCTTTATCCATGTTAGAATCTTTCCTCGTGTAGCATCTTGTCAAAGGGCTTCTGAAAATCCGAACTCACAACATCAACTAATTCTCCATTGTCTATCTTGCTTACTATTTCTTCAAAGAATTTCCACAGATTTGTCAGGCAAGGTTTTCCCTTGAGGAAATCATGTTGACTATGGCCTATTTATCATGTGCCTCCAAATACCCTGAAACCTCATCCTTAATAATAGACTCCAACATCTTCACAATCACTGAGGTCAGACTAACTGGCCTATAGTTTCCTTACTTCAGCCTCTCTCCCTTCTTAAAGAGTGGAGTCATATTTGCAATTTTCCAGACTTCTGGAACCATTGCAGATGTAGTGATTCTTGAAAGATCTTTACTAATGCCTCTAGGATCTCTTCAGCCATCTCTTTCAGAACTCTGGGGTGTACACCATCTGGTCCAGGTGACTTATCTACCCTCAGACCTTTCAGTTTCCCAAGAATCTTCTCTCTAGTTATTGTAATCTAATACACTTTTTGACCCCTGACACCTGAAACTTTGATTTCTCTTATTAGCCACAGTTGTGTCATTTTTCGTTTGAAATACTACTTCCTCTTTGGGATATACAGGGTGAAAGGCGAAATGTTTAAGGGAAACAAGGAACTTCTTCACTCAGAGGATGGTGAGAGTGTGGAACATGCTGCCAGCACAAGTGGTGGATGCGATTTTTGTTTTCAATGTTTGTGAGAAGTTTGGATAGGTACATGGATGGGTGGGTTATGAAGGACTTCGGTCCAGCAGCAGGTCAGTGGGAATAGGCAGTTTAAATGGTTCGGCACTAACTAGATGGCTGAAGAGCCTGTTTCCTTGCTGTACTTTTCTATGATTCTCTGACTCCATAACCCCTGACAGGCAGTGACTGAGCTCCTCACTCCATACTTTAGTGAATTGTTTTCAGAAATTGTTATGCTACAAGTCTGGATGACAGCAGTAAGTCTGAGAGGAGAGATTCTTTGCTCGTGTAAATGACCCATAGAAACTGGACATTTCAGAGTTCATGAGTAACACAACATTTTGGAACAACTCAGCTATGAAGGGTCTGGCTTTCAGCCTGAAATTTCTTCTTTGCGTCTATGCTCTTTCTCCTCCTCCTATTGAATTACAGTTAAATATTGTGCTCTCATGTTTCTGAAGTTAACACCAGCTCCTATGTTCCTTCATTTAGTGCTATCAGCCCTGCTACAGCCATTCAAGCTGCAGAAAACCCTTTCCCCAACCCTCCCCTCTCTCTTTTCTGTTAGAATTCTGTGTTTAGCCGTCCTAGGGCACATTTAATTCCGATAATCCGGCACACCAGTGCTTTGGTGCTAGACAGGCATGTTTTCTGAATTTTTGGAGGTAGTTAACACTCACTTTAAATTTGTTTTTTAGAAGATTAAAGAGATTCTCTATCCACAGGATGAGCTCCAGGACACAGCGGCTGCCATACTTGCAGGAATGGAGGTGGGTTGGCTGAAACCAGTGGTGGGACCAGAATTCCCATTGGAAAAGGCAGCCATGTCCCATGAAAAGATCATGAAGGGGTCTGGAGCAAGGGGCAAGATGATTCTGAACATATGATCGTCACCACCGTGGGGAGAGGGAACCGGGGGGGGGCACAATATTCCCAATTATATTTTGGGGAGGGAAGTCAATTGGTTTGAGCACCCCATTGCCTATTGAACACCATTCCTCTACACACTCATTCACTCTTATTGGAACGTAGCATGGTACAGCTTTGGCCTTTGATATACCCCTTTATTTGGTATCTCCTGTACCTAATCAAGACGCCACTGAGGTTATGTTCGTGTTCTTCTGCTGCTGTAGCCCATCCACTTCAAGGTTCAATGAGTTGTGCATTCAGAAATGCTCTTCTGCACACCATTGTTGTAATACGTGGCTATTTAAGTTACTGTCTCCTTCCTGTCAGCTTGAACCATTCTGGCCATTCGCCTCAAACATCTCTGATTAACAAGGAGTTTTCACCCATAGAACGGCCGCTCACTGGCTGTTTCTGTGTTTTACAGTCAAGAGACTGTGTCTGAAAATCCCGGGAGATAAGCAGTTTCTGAGTTACTCAAACCACCCCATCTGGCACCAACAATCATTCCAGTCAAAGTCACTTAGATCACATTTCTTCCCCATGGTTGATCTGTACAACAATTGAACCCTTTGACCATGTCTGCATGCTTTTCTGCATTGAAGTTGCTGATTAGATATTTACATTAATGAGTATTACAGATGTAAAGTGGCCACTGAGTGTAGAGATCTGAGTTATTTGACTCTTTGCCTGAGTGATGCTGAAGATTTTGGTTGTGGTTCTCCAGTTTAGGTGTGGGGCCCATACAGACAGAGAAGAATTGTTTGTAATTGAGACACAAGAGACTGACTATAGGATGTGGAGGTGGGTGAGGCATTGACTGCCTGAAATCATGATTCCTGTTGCTACCTATAAATAGTTTCTGCGTTCTCCCCGTGACCACTTGGGTTTCCTCCAAATGTTTCCGTTTCCTCCCATAGTCCAGAGGTACCAGTTGGTAGGTTAATTGGTCATTGTAAATTGTCCCATGATTAAGCTAGGATTAAATTGGAAGGGTTGCTGGGTGGTGTTGTTTGAAGGCTGGAAGGGCCTATTCTGTGCTATATCTCAATGAATGAATACATAAAATAGAACAGGGTCAATGGATGACTACACCCAACAAGATGGACAAGCAATCAATGTACAAACTTTTCAAATGCAAAAAGGAGGAAGAAATAATAATAAGAAATAAATATCAAGAACATGAAATGAAGAGTCAGTGAAAGTGAGTCCATATGAATCCAAAAAGTGATACAGTTTGGCACTAGTGGCGTTGCCAGTCAGCATTGAACTCAGTGTAGGACAGTCTTAGCAATTTTTCCTCAGGGCTTTACTTTTGAAGTCTTCCCCATGAGTGGGTTTAGCTGCAAGGCAGCACAGGTTTGAGATCAGATTGTTCTTTCTCCCAGATGAGCTGTCAATCATGGCTGATGAGCCCTATTTGCCCGAAGTGACTGGTATTATGGAGCCAGTAACCTGTCTTTGCCCCCTCTCCTGACAGCAGAAATGGTTCCACCAAGCTTAGTAGCTAAGCCACACATGGAGGCCAGGAGCTGGACTTGGCTGTCAGAGGCTAACTGAGATCTATGTCATGGGAACATTTAAGACCATAAGATATAGGAGCAGAAGTAGGCCATTCATCCCATCAAGTCTGCTGTGCTGTTCAATCATGGGCTGATCCAATTCTTCCGGTCATCCCCACTCCCCTGCCTTCTCCCCATACACTTTGATGCCCTGGCTAATCAAGAACCTACCTATTTCTGCCTTAAATGCGCTCAATGACTTGGCCTCCACAGCCGTTCATGGCAGCAAATTCCAAGGATTTATCACCCTCTGACTAAAATAATTTCTCCACATCTCTGTTCTAAACGGACATCCTTCAATCCTGAAGTCGTGCCCTCTTGTCCTAGACTCCCCTACCATGGGAAATAACTTCACCATATTTAATCTGTTCAGGCTTTTTAACATTCGGAATGTTTCTATGAGATCCCCCCTCCCATTCTCCTGAACTCCAGGGAATACAGCCCAAGAACTGCTAAACGTTCCTCATACAGTAACCCTTTCATTCCTGGAATCATTCTCATGAATCTTCCTTGAAGCCTCGCCAATGTTAGTATATCCTTTCTAAAATAGGGAGCCCAAAACTGCAAACAAAATACTCTAAGTATAGTCTCACAAGTGCCTTATAGAGCCTCAACATCACATCCCTACTCTTATACTCTATACCTCTAGAAATGAATGCCAACATTGCATTTGCCTTCTGCACCATCACTCAACCTGGAGGTTAACCTTCAGGGTATCTTGCATAAGGACTCCCAAGTCCCTTTGCATCTCTGCATTTTGAATTCTCTCCCCATCTAAATAACAGTCTGCCCGTTTATTTCTTCCACCAAAGTGCAAAACCATACACTTTCCAACATTGTATTTCATTTGCTACTTCTTTGCCCATTCCCCTAAACTATCTAAGTCACTCTGCAGGCTCTCTGTTTCCTCAACATTACCCACTCCTCCACCTATCTTTGTATCATCGGCAAATTTAGCCACAAATCCATTAATCTCATAGTCCAAATCGTTGACATACATCGTAAAAAGCAGCGGTCCCAACACCAACCGCTGTGGAACTCCACCAGTAACTGGCAGCCAGCCAGAATAGGATCCCTTTATTCCCACTCTCTGTTTTCTGCCAATCAGCCAATGCTCCACCCATGCTAGTAACTTCCCTGTAGTTCCATGGGCTCTTATCTTGCTAAGCAGCCTCAAGTGCAGCACCTTGTCAAAGGCCTTCTGAAAATCCAAGTACACCATGTCTACTGCACCTCGTTTGTCTACCCTGCTTGTAATTTCCTCAAAAAAATTGCAGTAAATTAGTCAGGCAGGATTTTCCTTTCAGGAAACCATGCTGGCTTTGGCCTATCTTGTAATGTGCCTCCATGTGCTCTGTCATCTCATCCCTAACAATGAATTCCAACAACTTCCCAATCACTGATGTCAGGCTAACAGGTCCATAATTTCCTTTCTGCTGCCTCCCACCCTTCTTAAATAATGGAGTAACATTTGCAATTTTCCAGTCATCCAGTGGAATGCCAGAATGTATCAATTCTTGAAAGATCATTGTTAATGCCTCCGCAATCTCTCCAGCTACTTCCTTCAGAACTCGAGGGTGCTTTCCATCAGGTCCAGGAGTTTTATCCACCCTCAGACAATTAAGCTTCCTGAGCACCTTCTCAGTCGTAATTTTCACTGCACATACTTCACTTCCACATTTACTAGGTAGTGGGAATTTATGTCCATAGTATCACTAACCCATAAGCCCATATGGAATGGCTTGTGTTTAGATATTCCACTTGCCTGAGGTCAGCTTGGCCAACCTTTCCATGGTTGCCAACTCCCTGTGGTGTAGGGCTTGTCTAAAACAATCCAGGGCTAACACAAGGCAGAGTGGGAAGGAGGGTTGATGTAGCGGTTAGCACTATTACAGTTCAGGGTGACTGAGTTCAGAGTTCAATTCCAGCTTCCTCTGTGAGGAGTCTATGTCCTCCCCATGGAATGCTTGTGCTTTCTGTTTCCATCCACATTCCAGTTAATAGGTGAACTGGTCTTTGTAAATTTTCCCATGATTAGGCTATGGTTAAATCGAGGGGAGCTGGGTGGCGTGACTTAAAGGACCTGTTCCATGCTGTATCTCTAAATAAATAAAATTCATCTCTTTATAATCGGGGGAAGCCAAGGCTTCAAAAAAAACTGCATCAAAATAAAGGAATGGTTTGAGAGGATTTATTTTTTGTACTGTTTGATTGTTGCGAAGTATAACTCTTCACATCTTGCCAAGCGTGTTGGACTTTGCTCCTGGTGCTGCTGGCGTCCCTCACATGAGCTGTACGTAGTCTGTAACACACAGTACACCATGTTTAGTCACCTGGCTCAGGCCAAATCCTCACAGGGCTGGAGAGGAGCTTGTGCCACTATCTCTGAGGGCACAGCTGTCTCCACAATGGGACACAAAATCTCTCCTCACTGAGTTAGAGGGCCAGGGTTTCAAGTTCCTGTCCACAAGATCCCAATCAGCCAGGCCACAACTCTGTGGCTGAGAGTGCTGACTTTCAGCTGATGTGTTGGTCAAAGAGTTGCGTGATGTGGAAATAAGCCATTTGGCCTAACTTGTCCGTGTCAACCAGAGGGAATTCTATGCACCAGAGATTCTGCAAATGTAGATCAGGGAATCCTTCTCTGTCGATCCCAGCTCCCAGCACTTAGTCACAGCCCTCTGTGCCCATGGATTGAAAAGCTCTTCATGACATTTCTTCAATGCTGTCAATGACCCTGCTTTCTCTGGCTGTGTATTCCAGGAACTCACCACTCTCTGGGTGAAGATGCCCTCCCAGATACTCTCTAAATATCACTGCCCACCCCCTCCCACCATTAACATAAATCTAGAAAAGATCCCTGCAATTTACCCACTTTTTACCCAAAATTATATCCTATATTATCTTATATACCTCACTCATGCCTCTGAACTCCCTCTGCTCCAGGGAGAGCAGACTCTCCTTACAGCTGAACTCTTTCTGCCCCAGGAAACATTCTGGTGAAACTTCTCTGCACCCCCTCCAGCACCATCACATCCTTCAAGGTGTACGGTGCATGTGATTCTCTAGCTGAAGGCACCGTGGTTTAGAGATTTAAACCATAAGACACAGGAGCAGAATTAAGCCACTCAGCCCATCAAGTCTGTTCTGCCATTCCATCTTGGCTGATTTACTATCCCTCTCAACCCCATTCTCCTGCCTTCTCCCTGTGACACACTGACTAACCAAGAACATACCAACCTCGTTTTAAACACTGTATACTCAATGACTTGGCCTCCACAGCTGTCTGTAGCAATGAATTCCATGATTCATCACTCTCTAGCTAAAGAAATTCTTCCTCATCTGTTCTAAATGGATATCCCTCAATTCTGAGGCTGTGCTCTCTGGTCCTAGACTCCCCCGCTATAGGAAACATTCTCTCCACATCCACTCTATCTAAGCCATTCAATATTTGATAAGTTTCAATGAAACCCCCCCCCCCCCCATTCTTCTAAACTCCAGCGGGTACAGGCCAAGAGTATCACATGTACAAACGTTTGTATGTTCCTCATACATTAACCCTTACATTCTCGGAATCATTCTTGTGAACCTCTTCTGGACCCTCTCCAATGCCAGCATGTCTTTTCTTAGATAAGAGGTCCAAAACCTCTCACAATACTCCCAAGTATGGTCTGACTAATGCTTTATAAAGCCCAAGTATCACATCCTTGCTTTTATATTCTAGTCCTCCCATTTCCCGCACATCTACCCTCACCCCATCCGCCCACCACCCCACTCGGGATATGGTTTCCCTTATCTTCACCTACCACCCCACCAGCCTCCAGATCCAAAGTATAATTCTCCATAACTTCCGCCACCTCCAACAGGATCCCATTACCAAGCACATCTTTCCCTCCCCCGCCTTTCTGCTTTCCACAGGGATCGCTCCCTACGCAACTCCCTTGTCCATTCATCCCCCCCATCCCTTCCCACCGATCACCCTCCTGGCACTTATCCTTGCAAGCGGAACAAGTGCTACACCTGCCCTTACACTTCCTCCCTCACCACCATTCAGGGCCCCAGACAGTCCTTCCAGGTGAGGCGACACTTCACCTGTGAGTCGGCTAGTGTGGTATACTGCGTCCAGTGCTCCCAGTGTGGCCTTTTATATATCGGTGAGACCCGACGCAGACTGGGAGACCGTTTCACTGAACACCTACGCTCTGTCCGCCAGAGAAAGTAGGATCTCCCAGTGGCTACACATTTTAATTCCACATCCCATTCCCATTCTGATACGTCTATCCATGGCCTCCTCTACTGTCAAGATGAAGCCACACTCAGGTTGGAGGAACAACACCTTATTTACTGGCTGGGTAGCCTCCAACCTGATGGCATGAACATTGACTTCTCTAACTTCCATTAATGCCCCTCCCCTTCTTACCCCATCCCTGATATATTTAGTGTTTATTTTTCTCTCTCTGCCCATCACACTGCCTGTTCTCCATCTCCCTCTGGTGCTCCCCTCTCCCTTTCTTCCTCCCTAGGCCTCCCTTCCCATGATCCTTTTCCCTTCTCCAGCTTTGTATCCCTTTTGCCAATCACCTGACTGGCTCTCAGCTTCACCCCACCCCCTCCGGTCTTCTATCATTTAACATTTTCCCCTCCCCCTCCTACTTTCAAATCTCTTACTATCTTTCCTTTCAGTTAGTCCTGATGAAGGGTCTCGGCCTGAAACGTCAACAGTGCTTCTCCCTATAGATGCTGCCTGGCCTGCTGCATTCCACCAGCACTTTGTGTGTGTTGCTTGAATTTCCAGCATCTGCAGATTTCCCCGTGTTTGAAGGTCCATCTTAAGTTTGATTGTCCATCCTGCCAACAGTGTTTCAGTACAAGACTCTGGTCTTGTGGGGCCTCTTTTCCTTTCAGAGGGCCAGCACAGGCAAACGTCTGTGAAGGTGGAGACTTCCGGTAAGATGGCGATTGTTTAGCTGGTCCGAACTTTTGTTCCGTTACTGTCACTATCTTTGCACTAAATGTCTTCGTTTTTTAAACCTTAATTAGGAATTATTTCGGTATCTCTTACTTGCCTGTGAATATATCTAACTTACAATGTCTAGCAAGAGTTCTAAATCCGGGAGAAAAGAAACTATGACCCCGTCGGACGAGACGCTGGTTGCGCTTGGAAAGCTCCGAGGTGAAATCTTAAAGGAATTTAAAACCGCTTTCAAACAGTTAGAAGACAAACTGGATCGGATCAACGATAAAGTGGACAAACATGCTGAACACTTATCTCGCATCGATTCGACTTCTGAAGATTTAGAGAGTCGTGTTCGATACTTGGAGACTCTCTGTTCCAGCTTAGAGGAAAAATCTAATAAACTTCTTTCCAAAATGGTGGATCTCGAAAATCGTAGCAGACGCTGCAACCTCAGAATTCTGGGATTACCAGAGGTGACTGAAAAGGGATCAACCGTGAAGTTTTTCGCCGAGTTTCTCTGTGAGTTATTTGGGAAAGATTTGCTTCCGAAGCCGCCCGAGCTCGAACGGGCACACAGGGTTTACGTTTCCCCCCGGAATTCTGGGCTCCCGCCCGCGACCAGTAGTCTTGTGTTTCCATCAATACCAGGTAAAACACTGTCTGATTGTGGAGGCACGTCGCAGAGGTTCTTTTTCTTTCCAGGATACAACCATTCGCTTTGTGGAAGATTTTGCACCCCAGACCTTAAAGATGCGCGCTGAGTTTAAAGGTGCAATGAAAGTGCTTTTTGATCGTGGTTTCAAACCTTCCCTTCGTAACCTTGCAGATCTACGAATCAAGCTTAACACCGGGAAATTCAAGTGGTTCAAATCAGCGAAGGAAGCTGAAGCGTTTGTGGCAAGTCTTCCGGCTATCCAGTCATCTTCGGAATCTGATCGGACCTCCTAAAATGGTGGATAAGTACTCCTCGTAGTAAAATTACTTTCTTTGGACTCGGAATTCACTTGAATCACTCAGACATTATTCATTGAAACTTTAAGGGCTGTTGACAATCTCTCCCAGGATTTGGTGTGTGTGTAATCTATTTTTATTCTTGTATAACTTTACCTACAGAGTTCTACAACTAACTCTAACTTGTTTTGGAGGTTCGAAGTCTTTAGTGAAGGCCTCCCTGTTTGTCGGTTCACAGTTCAACTGCTGATTCATTTTTCCTTTGTTTTAAATATTTATTTATTTTATCTTTTTCTTTTCTTCACCCCTTTTTTTCTAATCTCTGAATTTTTTTCTCCCTTCTCTGTAAACGGTTGATAAATACTCGTCTTGAATTTATAATTTTCCCCTTCCTCTTTTTTTCTTTTTCCTCCTTACCTTTTTTTTCCCCTTTCTCTTACTTTATTCTTCTATAATTTTTCGCAAGTAGGTTAGTTTTGGTTTTCTTCCGATTTTCTCTGTATTAAGTTTTATATTTCTGCAGAAGGTGTTCTAATCTGTAGTTATGTTTTCTAGTGCATAAACTAGTTATTATTTGCTATAGTATTTATACGGAACTGTTGTTAATGACACAGATCTGGAAGTTGTATTTGGGTTAATTTTTTTGGTAGAGCTAGCTACTTGTTTTGGTAGCCGTCTAGTTTTGGGTTGTGCGGGTGGGGTGAATTTTCCAGTTCCAACATCTCTTTATTGCTTAGGACATGTTTATATTTTGACCTTACGAATCTATGTTTACATCTCTGCTCCCAGACTGCTATTGTACTGCTTGACTTTTTATATGCCTGCTGCCTTTTATGCATTAGTAATTGATAATGGCTAGTGCACTTAAATTCGTGAGCTGGAATGTAAAGGGATTGAACCACCCTGTTAAAAGGAGGAAGGTATTCTCACATATTAAACAACTCAAAGCTGACATTGCTTTCCTCTAAGAAACTCATATTCGTTGTTCTGATAACTCCCGGCTTTTGTCAAAGTGGGCGGGTCAGCATTTTCATTCATCCTTTGCCGCTAAAGCTAGGGGAGTTTCCATTCTTATTAACTCAAATTTTCCTTTTGAACTCCATAATAAAATATCTGATACAAATGGCCGTTTTATTATTGTTTCTGGTAAACTATATGTAAACTATATAACACTAAAGTTATACTAGCAAACCTGTATGCCCCCAACTTTGATGATGTTAACCTTTTTGAACGGTTTTTTTCCTCACTACCAGACTTAAACTCATACTCTCTTATACTGGGTGGTGACTTCAACTGTTGGTTGGATCCTAAACTGGACCGATCGTCCTCGTTACCAGATCACCTACTAAATCTGCCTTAGCTATTCAATCGTTTCTCTCTAATTTTGGTATCTCTGATATATGGCGTTTCCTCCATCCCACGGAGAGAGATTATTCTTTTTTCTCACATGTTCACCATACCTTCACTAGAATTGACTATTTCTTACTCGATAACCAACTTATCCCATTTGCCCACTCTTGTGACTATCAGAGTATACTGATTTCTGACCATGCCCCAATTACCCTCTCTCTGAACTTTCCTGGTCTCCCTCAGAGGAACAAACACTGGCGGTTCGATTCAACTTTATTATTGGATGATGATTTCGTAAAATTTATTAAGGACCAGATAACCTTTTATTTTAACACTAATACATCACCTGAAGTGCCATCCCAGATTGTCTGGGATGCCATGAAAGCATATCTGAGGGGTCAAATAATCTCTTACACAGCAAATCTCAATAGAAGATCCCGTGCAGATTGAGCAGACCTCATTAACCAGATTAAAGATTTGGATCAAATATATGCCCAAACTAAGAACCCTGAATTATACAAGAAGCGCGTTGAACTCCAAACTAAATTTAACCTTCTGTCCACTCAACCTGTCGAACGCCAACTTCTCGAAAGCAAGAGCTGCTTTTACATTCATGGGGATAAGTCTGGGAAATTCCTAGCCAATCAGCTGAGGCGTTCCAAAGCCAAACAACATATTACAAAGATCCGGAAGGAGAATGGAGACTTTACATCGGCTCATTTAGAAATTAATGACGCATTTAAAAATTTTTATTCTCGGCTTTATTCCTCTGAATCCCTGAATGACAATATCTCTGTGGATCAATTTTTACAGAATCTGAATATCCCCTCACTTTCATCTGATTCCAAAGCCAAACTCAATGCGCCTATATCACCAGAAGAAGTATCTTTTGCAATTTCTGCACTGTCCTCAGGGAAATCTCCTGGACCTGATGGGTTCCCTGTGGAATTTTATAAATCATTCTCTTCACTTCTTTCTCCTCAGTTACTTTCAGTATTATCTGACTCGTTTAATTACGGCAAATTGCCACCCTCTTTCAATGAGGCATCTATTATTCTTCTTTTAAAAAAGGGCAAAGACCCAACAGAGTGTTCCTCGTACAGGCCGATCTCTCTGCTCAATGTTGATGTAAAGATCTTAGCTAAAGTGTTGGCTCATAGATTAGAAACCATTATTCCCTCCATTATCTCTGATGACCAAACAGGCTTTATTAAAAACCGTCTCCCTTTTTTTAACATTCGGTGTCTATTTAATATTTTATACTCAGTTCCAACTGGGACTCCTGAATGTGTTATCTCCCTTGATGCGGAGAAAGCATTTGATCGTATAGAGTGGAACTACCTTTTTGCAGTCTTAGAAAAATTTGACCTCGGCCAAAGTTTCATCTCTTGGATCCAATTGCTGTACCTGTGTCCTACTGCTTCTGTTCTAACTACCGGTAATTTTCAGAAATCCCAAGTATTTAATCTCAAACGTGGCACCCGTCAGGGATGCCCCTTAAGTCCCTTTCTCTTTGATTTGGCTATAGAACCTCTGGCGATAGCATTTCGAAATTGTCCTGAATTGACCGGGATTTGGAGAGGGGGTGTTGAGCATAAAGTTTCTCTCTATGCTGATGACTTATTACTCTTTCTCTCAAATCCGTCTACATCCTTACCTCTAATGTTTTCACTTCTTGACCAGTTTAGCCAGATCTCTGGCTATAAACTCAACTTACATAAGAGTGAACTTTTCCCAATTAATAAAGAAGCACAAGAACTAATATTTCGTGATCTCCCTTTTAAAGTAGTCCATAATCAATTTAGTTATCTTGGAATTACAGTCACAAAGAAGTTTAAAGATCTCTTTCGTGAAAACTTTGTCAATCTTTCATATACTATATAACAGAGTCTGGTACAATGGTCACCTCTATCTATGTCCTTGGTAGGTCATATTAATGTTGTTAAAATGTATGTTCTCCCCAAATTTTTATACTTATTCCAATCTATCCCAATTTTTATTCCTAAATCCTTTTTTGATTCCTTAGACTCTATTATTTTGTCATATCTGTGGCAGAATAAGCGCTCTAGAATTAATAAAATCCACCTCCAGAAATCTAAAAAAGAGGGTGGCATGGCTTTACCTAACTTTCGCTTATATTACTGGGCAGCTAATATACGTTGTGCTGCTTTCTGGTCTTTCTTCCACGGTCAACCCGAGTGCCCTAACTGGGTGGCAATGGAGTTGAGCTCCACTAAAGAATTATCTATATCTGCACTTCTTGGCTCTGCACTCCCTAGCAGTCTGCCCAGATCAATAGCTAACCCTCTGGTTAGACACACTTTGCGTATATGGGCTCAGTTCAGGAAATGCTATGGTTTCCAGGGGTTTTCCGTTTCGAGCCCTGTCGCACATAATCACCTTTTTTTACCTACTACGTATGACTCAGCATTCCATGTTTGGTACAGGAAGGGCATTAGACATTTTGAAGATCTCTTCAGTGATAATCGCTTCGCTTCTTTTCAGCAGCTCTCCGTTAAGTTCAACCTGCCTAACGCTCACTTTTTCAGATATCTCCAAATCCGACACTTTACTGCTCCTTTAATTCCTAACTTTCCTGAAATGCCTGCGAAAAATGCTATGGACCTATTTCTTACCATTAATCCACTAGGTAAAGGTTTAATTTCAATTATCCGAGATAAACTAGCAGCCTTACGACGGGCCCCTGTGGATAAAATTAAAATGGCCTGGGAGCAGGATTTAAATATCTCCTTATCCGAGGAGAGCTGGGACTCAGTTCTCAAATCAGTTAACTCAACCTCCCTTTGTGCTCACCATTGCCTCTTACAGTTTAAGATTGTTCATAGAGCCCATATGTCTAAATCTAAACTATCTCGATTCTACCCTGGCATTAGTCCGCTCTGTGATAAATGCAAGAGGGGCGTGGCCTCTCTCATCCATATGTACTGGTTCTGTCCTAGCTTGGAGAAATTTTGGAAAGATGTCTTCACTACATTATCGGGTATTCTGAATCAGCACCTAGAACCTAACCCCTTAATTGCTCTGTTCGGTTTTTGGGGCGAGACAGATTTATGTCTGGGTCCGACCAAATGCCAAATACTATCCTTTGCCTCTCTCCTGGCGAGACGCTTGATCCTCCTTAGATGGAGAGATGTTGCCCCGCCCACTCATGCGCAATGGCTTAACGACATTATGGCCTGCTTGGACCTCGAAAAAATTCATTATTCAGTTCTTAATTCGGATCTAAAGTTCCATAAGGTCTGGGGACCTTTTATCGAGTACTTTCATAACCTTCCTCCTGACTAGGGTTTTTTTTTCTTTTTTTTCTTCTTTTCGGTCCCTTGCTTTCAGCTCCCTTTTTTTTCTGGTAGTAGGCATTATTATCCTCTGTTGCTAAGTGTATTCACAGTCTGGGAGTTTGACTGTCCGGACTTATACTCTTTATACTGTGTGGTGGTTGGTCTGGAGTTGTTGTTGTTTTTAATTTAAAAAAAAACGTCTGTGAAGGTGCAGATTGCCATCAGTAACAGGGAAGGGAGGTATAGAGTGCCCATTACCTGTGCTAGGGTGAAACCTCGGTTGACGGTACATCCTCGGCTTGAACGTATTGTGATGAGGTCTCAGGTTGGGGGAGTCCCAGGTGCTCCACTGGGAGATGCGTGGGTCAATCCCTGACGTTATTTCACTGGCTTCATATCGATCCTAATCGGATCAAAGATTATTTGTTATGTATACATCAAAACATAAAATGAAATGCATCAATTGCATCAACGGCCAATACAGTCCAAATATATGCTGGGTAGCCCACAAAGTGTCGCCTCGCATTCTGGCACCAGCATAGCATGCCCACCTTGCTAACCCTATAGCTTTTAAGTGCAGGAGGGAACCCATGCAGTCTCAGGAAGAGTGTACAAACTCCTTACAGATAGTATTGAACCTTGATAGCTGACGCTGTAACGCGTTAGACTGACAAGCAAACACATTCACTATGTACCATGATCTGCTGAAAACAAATGAGGCCCTCTGTTGGTCAGGGTTAACAATGAATGTTGCATCCTAGCTGTCTATATTACAATATGCAAGCCAGGGCCACACGATATGAAGAGCAAGCTGTTGCCCATGCAGCAAGCTCCCATCTCCATGCAGCTGATGAAGCGAAAGGAATGGCAGAGATCAGCAGCATCACAGGTTTAAGATTAAAGTTTTTCCTTTTCCTAGATGAGTTGCTGACCATGGCTGATGACCTCCATCTGCCCGAAGCGATTGGTTTTAGGGTGCCAGTAACCTAACTTTGCCCCATCTCTATCAGTAAAAATTAGTTACGCCGGGCTTAGTAGCTAAGCCACTCATCAAGTCAAGTCACTTTTTATTGTCATTTCGACCATAACTGCTGGTACAGTACACAGTAAAAACGAGATAACGTTTTTCAGGACCATGGTGCTACATGAAATAGTACATAAATTACACTGAACTACGTGAAAACAACACAAAAAAAACTACACTAGACTACAGAACTACCCAGGACTATATAAAGTGCACAAAACAGTGCAGGCATTACAATAAATAATAAACAAGACAATAG
Source organism: Hemitrygon akajei (assembly GCF_048418815.1). Lineage (NCBI taxonomy): Eukaryota > Metazoa > Chordata > Chondrichthyes > Myliobatiformes > Dasyatidae > Hemitrygon > Hemitrygon akajei. The sequence continues at coordinate 3,257,670 of NC_133135.1, read as the reverse complement.
GCACAGTAGAGGGTAGTAAGTTGGTGTCAGTCCAGGCTCTGGGTATTGAGGAGTCTAATAGCTTAGGGGAAGAAACTGTTACATAGTCTGGTCGTGAGAGCCCGAATGCTCCGGTGCCTTTTCCCAGATGGCAGGAGGGAAAAGAGTTTGTATGATGGGTGCGTGGGGTCCTTCATAATGCTGTTTGCTTTGCGGATGCAGCGTGTGGTGTAAATATCCGTAATGGTGGGAAGAGAGACCCCAATGATCTTCTCAGTTGACCTCACTATCCGCTGCAGGGTCTTGCGATCCGAGATGGTGCAATTTCTGAACCAGGCAGTGATGCAGCTGCTCAGGATGCTCTCGATACAACTCCTGTAGAATGTGATGAGGATGGGGGGTCATGAAGACCAAGAGCTGGACTTGTTTGTTAGAGGGTATTTGATACACACACCACTAGGAGCATCCCCATAATTCCTCCCCAGCTATGACAACCTTAAGGAACTGCTGAAAACAAAGTAAACACACTAAGGGAGAAATCCCAAGTAGTGTGGCCATGGGAACTTGGGGGGCAGGGGAAAACCTGTTGTGTTGGGGAAGGTGCTTCATCAGACCTCAGATCCCTTCCCTGACGTTTCGGCCCTAGAACACAGCTGATTCAGGATCACTGCGGCGGACAAGAATGCTCTACAATGGCAGTCACAATTGCCCTATGGCCTACCCGCCATCATGGATCTATATACAGAAAGGTGTCAGAAAAGAGCCAGTAACACCATGAAGGATCCCACCCAGCCTGCTCATGGACTGTTTGTCCCACTACAATCAACGAGGAGGTTACGTAGCATCCACGCCAGGACCACCAGATTCAAAAACAGTTACTTTCCCCAGGCAGCAAGGCTGATCAACACCTTCATCCACTAATCCACCCCTCCACACCCCAAGCACCACTACTATATCACTTCCTGTCAGTCAGACACTCCTGTGCCTAGCATCATGTTATGAACCTAGAATCAATCTATGTCGCTATCTTTTGTGCTTATATTTATTCTATTTTTTATTATTATTGTGTTCTATATCTATTATTCATCCTGCCGAAGGATCTCAGCCCGAAATGTCCACTGTACTCTTTTCCCTAGATGCTGCCAGACCTGCTGAGTTCCTCCAGCATTTTATGTTTTTTTTTCTGTATCGGAACTGGAGTAACAATTATTTCATTCTCCTTTACACGTGTATCCTGGGAATTACATTAAACAATCTTATTGTCTGGGTTGCCTCAAAGTGACCGAAGGAATCACTGAGTCTGGGCTCAGTACATCAGGACGCAGGTATACCCAGTGAGGAAATCCAATGGAGATTGTTACCCGAGCTGATCAGAGAGAGGTCCTCAATATTTCATAACAGGACACGGAATGGTGGAAATAGGTTTTCCCTCTCACCGGGCTGCTTGAAGCCATCCTCCCACCCTGCCAATGGCAGCATAGTGGCTAACGTAATGCTATTACAGCTCGGGGTGTTGGAGTTCAGAGTTCAATTCTGACATCATCTGTCAAGAGTCTGTATGTTCCATTCTTCCTATTGAATGCATAGGGTTTCCTTCCACAGTCAAAAAATGTACCAGTTACTAGGTTAATTAGTCATTGTAAATTGTCCTGTAATTAAGCTAAGGTTAAATTGGGAGGCTTGGCTCAAAGAGCCAGAAGGGCCTAATCTGCATTGTATCTGAATAAATAAATGTAGTCATGAACATACCCCAGAAGGAGAGCAGAGCATGTGCATGGGCAGGGGTGAATGGGGCACTGGTTCAGGACACAGACAGGAAGGAGACGAGCTGGGGAAGAATTAGCTGATCTTCAGAGTGGGAGAGAAGGTGACCAGGTGACATGATGGGACAGTACATAACTGTGAAAGGGTGATGATAAGGGAAGCACCCAGCATCCAGTGTGGGAGGGGAGGTGACCAGGTGGCATTGGGCATTGGGTATATTGTGTGTTTAATACAGTGCCTATATGAAGTATTCACCCACCCCTCTGAAAGTTTCATGTTTTATTGTTTTACAACATTGAATCACAGTGGATTTAATTTGGCTTTTTTGAACAGATCAACATAAAAAGACTCGTGTCAAAGTGAAAACAGATCTCTACAAATTGATCTAAATTAATTACAAATATAAAACACAAAATAATTATATGCACTCTTCACATCAGTATTTAGTAGATGCACCTTCAGCAGCAATCACAGCCTTGAGTCTGTGTGGACAGGTCTCTATCAGCTTTGCACATCGACACGCTGCATTATTTCCCCTTTCTTCTTTACAAAACTGTTCAAGCTCTGTCAGATTGCATAGGGATTGTGAGTGAACAGTCCTTTTCAAGTCCAGCCACAAATTCTCAATTGGATTGAGGTTTGGACTCTGACTTGGCCACTCCACAACTTTGTTGTTTTTAAGCCATTCCTGTGTAGCTTTGGCTTTATGGTTGGGGTTATTGTCTTGCTGGAAAACAAATCTTCTCCCAAGTCGCAGTTCCCTTACAGACTATCAGATTTTCCTCCAGGATTTCCCTGTATTTTGCTGCATTCATTTTACCCTCTACCTTCACAAGCTTTCCAGGGCCTGCTGCAGTGAAGCATCCTCACAGCATGATGCAGCCACCACCATGCTTCACGGTAGGGATGGTATATTTTTGATGATGTGTGGTGTTAGTGTTTAGTCCAATGGCCAAAAAGCTCAATTTTGGCTTCATCAGACCATAGAACCTTCTTCCAGCTGACTTCAGAGTCTCCTACATGCCCTCTGCAAAGTCTAGACGAGATTTCATGTGGTTTTTTCCAACAGTGGCTTCCTCTTTGCCACTCACCCATAAAGCTATGATTGGTGAAGCCCCCCGGCAACAGTTATTATATGTACAGTGTCTCCCATCTCAGCTTGTAACTCCTTAAGAGCAGTCATACGTCCCTTGGTGGCCTCCCTCACTAGTCTCCTTCTTGCACGATCACTCCGTTTTTTAGGACAGCCTCTAGGCAGATTTACAGCTATGCCATATTCTTCCCATTTCTTGATGACTGACTTAACTGTACTCCAAGGGATATTCAGTGACTTGGAAAAGTTCTTGTATCCATCTCCTGACGTGCTTTTCAATAATCTTTTCGCAGAGTTGCTTGGGGTGTTCTTTTGTCTTCATGGTGTAGTTTTTGCCAGGATACTGACTCACCAGCAGATGGACCTTTCCAATACAGGTGTATTTTTACTACAAGCAATTGAAACAGCTTGACTGCACATAGGTCTCCAAAAACAGATCTCCATTTAACTAATTATGTGACTTCTAAAACCAATTGGCTGCCCCAGTGATGAATTACTGTGTCATATTAAAGGGGTGAATACTTATAAGTCAACTATTTTGTGCTTTATATTTGTAATTAATTTAGGTTACTTTGTAGAGATTTGTTTTCAACTTGACATGAAAGAATCTTTTTCTGTTGATCAGTGTCAAAAAAAAACCAAATTAAATCCACTGTGATTCAATGTTGTAGAACAATACAACATGAAAACTTCCAAAGGGGTTAATACTTTTTTATAGGCACTGTATTTCAATAATATTTTTTCAATAATATTTGAGTAATCTTGTACATATATCGGTTGATTAAGCATTCTTGGTTCATTTAAATGATTAATTACATTAATATATTAATGTAAAAATATATTAATTGCATTTGTGATCAGGATACTTGCATGCCTTGCTTAAAGAAAAGATGAAGTTAGACCTGCATTTTAAATTATTTTAATGTTTTTAAGTTACAAAACGTAACATTGGTGATGAGGTATTTTGAAGATGAACATTACATGGCTATCAATCTTTTAAACTGCAGCAAGATGTTCAAAATAAAATAAAATGCAGTGAGGAATGGTCTAGTTCCAAAAAACGCATATTCTTCAAGGGAAGACACAATCGAGTTTTAAAAAGTGGCCATAAATGGAAAAATTCAGGGTTCATAAAGTGTGATTCCTGGGTGATAATAATCATGGCTACATTGGAGAGATTGATGAATTTGATTACACAACAAGTAATTGGCTCATATATACTGAACTATTGGAACAGTATTTTGAAGCAAATGAAATACTATAGCTAAGTGGGCCACAAACTTGTCGTAGGGTTTGGAGGCTTGTGTGGGTCAGTGACCCGGTGAGCTATGTTGGCTGGAGTCAGGGCTTTACGCTTAGGCTCTTGATAGGGTCACCCGTGCCAAACAGGTCAAAGGGTAGAGGCCGGACTAAGTGTGGTCCATCTGTCCTCCAGCTTTGGGGGTTCAGCTCAAGGCTAATAACCCTGACTGGTAAAACAAAATTGTTCTGGGAACAGCAATGAAGGGTCCTTCGACAGCTAGGTGCGATGATATTCCTGAGTCTCCACTTGGGACTTGCATGACTGACAGTCGTGAAATCCAAAGGAAACTATTGACCATGAAGCCCTGAATACCACCAGAGATGGAGGACCTTCATTACTGCCTTAAACAGTGGTGTAATGGGCAGTAAGTAAGTAGGAAATAGATAATAAGAAGTGAGTCACAAACAAGAGAAAATCTGCAGATGTTGGAAACCCGAGCAACACGCACAAAATGCTGGAGGAACTCAGCAGGCCAGGCAATATCCATGGAAAAAAGTACAGTGAACATTTCGGGCTGAGACCCTTTGGCAAGAAATGAGCTTTGCTGCTATTGTAAAAGTGATACAGGAGCACTTAGAATCAAAGCCATTGTTGATTGTGGAACGCTTTAGGTTTCATAAACAGAATCAAAAGAAAGGGGAGTCCATTTCAGCTTATGATACTGAATTGAAGAGATTATCTGAGCATTGTCAGTTTAGTAATGGGCTTAATGATAAACTAAGAGATATTTTAGCTTGTGGAATCTTACAAGAAAGCATTCAAAAATGGCTCCTAACTGAAGCACAACTTACATTTAAAAGAGCAGTTGAAATTGCTGTATCAATGGAAACAGCAGCCTGAGATGCAATTGATTTACTGTCAGGAATGAAAGTGAGCGTGAATAAAATTGCAATGTCTAAACATAATTCTACCCACCCAAACAAATTGTGTTACTGTTGTGGCAGGGGCTCACATGCACCAAACAAATGCAGGTTAAAAGGCAAAACATGCAGAAAATGTAACAAAGTAGGACACATACAAAGAGCATGTTGGGCAGACAAAAATAAATGGACTGCACAGGAAAGAGAAAAAGATTAAAGTACAAGTTGAATTTTCAAGAATATCACTAATCTGACAGCTGTTGATGAAAAATCTGATAATGATGAGAGTGAAAACAGGATTGTGGTAGCCTTGAAATTACAGTATGAACATTAAAAATGGACAAGCAATATGGCTTACGCTAAAAGTGAATGGCAAATTAATTTAAATGGAATTGGACACTATCAGCTGTTTCAGTCATTCCACAAAATGAGTTTGCATGGCATTTTAAAGGCCTTAAGATATCCAACTAAGAACTTATACAGAAAAGATAGCTCCTGTGGGAATGACATGTGTGACAGTGGAATACCAACAAGCCACATTGAGCTTGTATATGGTGAAAGCAGAAGCATTGTGGGGGTGTGGTTGCCTGGGGCAACTACAACCTGATTGGAAATCTTGCCACTATTTGCATGCCATATCCCCTACGCTGAAGCCATATGAAAGTGAATTAAGAAAGAAAATGGATGATGCCACAGCAGATTTCAAGGATGGCATTAGAAAACCCAAGTGTATCAAAGGTAAAATAGTGTTAAATGAAAATGCTGCACCCAAGTTTTGCAAAACCAGTCCAGTTCCTTATATCATCTGTGATAAAGTAGCCAGTGAGCTAGATCACATGGAAGCTGAAAGAAATCTTTGCAAGGTTAAATGGAACCCATGGGCAATTCCAGTAGTCCCAGTAGCCAAAAGGAAAGGAGTCAATAGACGGTTGAAAAAAGATTGTCAGTTGATGTTGTGGATGCAGAAACTGAGGAGAGATCAGATCGTAATAGAAGCAATAGAAAGATTAATAAGAAAATATTTCATAGAACTAAATGCACTTTCCCAATATCAAGATGCACAAACTGAAAGAAGAAAAATGGAGAAGAAAGGTGTGCAGAGCTGTAGAAACCACTTCCTGTAGTCTCAGAGTCGACTCCTACAACCATCACTAAGGAGGCCCCAGAAACAGAGATTAACAGCCACAAGTCTCACCTACCAAACAGAGCGACACACCCACCCACCACCAATGTCCATGTCAGGAAAGATGTCATCCCACAAGAGTAAGAAAGCCTCCACAGCAATGAAATCATTCAGCCAGAATGGGACAATTTAAAATTTACTGTGCTGTGGATGTTTGTCTATAGTAGCTGTATTACATAATATACTGTATATATAGTTCAGTTGCAATCTCTGTTGAGCTGGAGTTTATAGCTAAGCAGGGAGGAGTATTTGTATTTAATACTTCAGTAATATTTGAGTAATCTTGTACATATATTGGTTGATTAAAATTCTTGCTAATTTAAACAATTATGGGTTATATGTAAAAACATATTAATTGCTTACGTCATCATGCCACCACATAATACATGCGTGCTTTGTTTAAAGAAAAGATTAAGTTAGACCTACATTTCAGACTCGCTTGTCTTTTTTCAAATTAGTTTAATGTTTTGAAGTTACAAAACATAACAGGATGAGATTAGTCAGTCTACCTCCAGTGGAGTGTTGGTGAGCAGATTGGTAGGGGTGAAAGTGAGGGGGTGGTGGAGGCAGCCTACCTCCAATGCAGTGTGGGGTGGGTGTTACTGGGTGGAATGCGAAAGGACAAGGGTGGGGGAAGAAGCCTAATTCCAGTGTAGGTGGGGTGAAGGGGAAGGGGGTGTTTCAGTAACAGCTTCTTCCCCTCTGCCATCAGATTTCTGAATGGACAGTGAACCCATGAATACTACCTCACTATTTTGACCCTTTATTTTACACCACTTATTTAATTTAATTTTTATATGTGCTTCTTATTGTAATTTATAGTTTTTATTATTATTTATTGCAATGTATTGCTGGCACAAAACAACATACTTCACAACATATCAGTGTTTGGGTATGAAGTTGGGTTGGTGTGAAGGGGAGGTGGTGGTGATGGATATGAGGGTAGGTGGGTGTGAAGGATAAGGAGGTGATGGTAAGGGAAGCAACCCACCTCCAGCACCCCAGCGTGCAGTTTGTTGAGGTCGATCTGTAAGTGAACAGCATTGCATCGACCATCCTTGGTGTCGTCCTCTACCTGTACAGCCAGGAGAATCATCAGCACTTCTGTTCAGCCCTTGTTCATCTATTTATCCACATCCATCCATGAATCCTTCACCATCCGTCCATCCACCGTCCACCCATCGTCCATCCACGCACTATCTATCCATTCACCACTTGTCCATCGATTGTCCATCTTTCTGTCCACCATCTGTCCCTCATTATCTGGCCATTCACTGCCTGTCCACCCACCATCACTCCATTCACCACCTATCCACCCAGTGTCTGTCCATTCACAGCCTATTGTTTCCCAATGTACTTCTACACCACCCACCCCCATCCTTCAGTGAGGTGAGAGGTACAGACTGAACCCAATGTCAGAAATATTCCCATCACCCCCACTCAATCTGTACCAAGATTCCATCCTGCACACTGACCACATACCTCCAACCTTGCTCTCTGGTGTTGCCAATGTCGAAACAATTTTTGCAAAGATGGCACTTACTTGATACGTGACAATGCTTTGCAAGCAGCAAACAAAACTACTAACAATTCTACTAAATATCCTTTACTGGACTCTGATCACTGCAAATCACAACCTTTGCGATCTGCGCTTATGAACCACCTGTATGACTTGACATTTTTGAGGTGTCCTGAAATACTCAGCGAATTGGACTCTTAAGAATGTAGGAATGACCCTTCAACCGTTGCTGTAGCAGACTTTGGGCCAGATTAAACTTTGGGCTGGACAGAAATGTCAGGGTCTGGGCTGGAGAATGAAAAGCAAACCAATGCTTAGCCAATTTTAGTGCTGACCCAAATTAAAAAGAATAAGATGTCACGGCTGAGGGTGGAGGACAAACTAGTGTTCAGATTTCTACTCTGAGCCTTTACTTGCTTTGAGGCTGAACTGGTTCCATTGCTGCGACCTGCAACCATCGGGCTCCAGAACCAGCTGCAGCACTGAACTGGCTCTGTGACTATGGACTCACTTTCGGGGACTCAAGGATGAGGGTGACAGGTTCCCCTCCACATCAAGCGTCACCCTAACTTAAAATCTATTGCCATTTCTTCACTGTCACTGAAACTGCCTCCCCACCAACACCGGAGGAGCACCTTCACGAGAAGGACTGCAGTGGTTTAAGGCTGCTCGTCCCCACCTGTTAGGGGCAGGAAGGGATCCATTAGTCCATGGGTGCCTCTTCTGCCATGATGAGACCACTCTCAAGTGGTCTCATATTCCATCCTGGTAGCCTCTAACATGATGGCATGAACATTGATTTCTCCAACTTCTGGTAATTTTTTTCCCCTTCCCCTTTCCTTATCTTCACTTTGCCACTTTGTCCTCTTAATTCTTCTCCTCATCTGCCTATCACTTCCCCCGGTGACCATTTTTCTTCCCTTTCTCCCACGATCCACTCTCCTATCAGATTCCTTCTTCTCCAATGCCTCAACTTTCCCATCTATCACCTCCCAGCTTCTTACTTCAACCCAGCTCCCCCATCCACCTGGCTTCACCTGTCACCTTCTAGGTTATTGTCCTTTCCTTCCCCTCCCCAAACCTTCTAATCTTGGCTTCTTCCCCCTTTCTTTCCAGTCCTGATGAAGAGTCTCAGTCCCAAAACTCAACTCTTTATTCCATTCCATAGATGCTGCCTGACCCGATGTGTGTGATAAAAATGCTGGCATGGATGGCTAGTGTTGCCCCATTTCCTGACTGCTCAGTCCCACATCTCAGGCACTGTAGGGATGGGTGGTAAGCACTGGGTAGGATGAGGCATTGGTCAGACTGCACTTGGAATATTGTGAGAAGTTTTGGGCCCCTTTTCTAAAAGATGTCCTGGCATTGGAGAGAGTCCAGAGGAGGTTCATGAGAATGATCCATGGAATAAAAAGAGTTAACATGAGGAGCATTTGATGGTTCTGAGCCTGTACTCACTGGAGTTTAGATGAATGAGGGGAATCCCATCAAAACCTATCGAATATTGAAAGGCCCCAATAGAGTGGATGTAGAGAGGATGATTCATAAAGTGGGGAAGTCTGGGACCAGAGGGTACAGCCTCAGAACAGAGGAACATCCATTTGGAACAGAGATGAGGAATTTCTTTAGCCAGAGGGTGGTGAATCTGTGGAATTCATTGCCACAGATAGCCGTGGAGGCCAAGACATTGGGTATATTTAAAGTGGAGGTCAATAAATTCTTGATCGGTCAGGGTGTCAAAGATTACAGACGGGATTGAGAGGGATAATAAATCGACCATGATGGAATAGCAGAACAGTATCAATGGACTGAATGGTCTCATTTGCTCCCTTATTGTATGCTCCTAAGAAGAAGGAAAAGACACTACGTAGGAGCTGCATCATCCAACTCACCCACATCCTGCCATCCGCCAGCATGTGGATGCCTCTACGACACAAATTCAACTTCTGGCAGTGCAGGGGATGTTGCTTACTCAGGTTCGAGGTGTGCCTGGACCTGGATCAGAAAGACAGTTAACCAGTTAGACCTGGTCCAGATTTGAAGCTGGTGTCACTAACATTGGGGATATTCGAGTTCCTCTTCACACTAACAAATGCTATGGAGAATCATGTCTAGTGGCAGAGGGGTTGAGAACCAGAGGACATGCAGAGACAGATGGGAGGAGCAGAAGCAGGAGCAGGAACAGCAACAGGAGGGGCCACTTGGCCCCTCAGTCCTATCCCACCAGTCAATGCGATCATGGCTGATCTGCCCCAGGCCTTATCTCCCCTTTTATCCCCTGATCTGTCAAACATTTATCTCCTGCTTTAAATGCCATCTCGTGATCCAGCCTCCACACCCTCTGAAGTGGGGAACTCCAGAGATCCCCACCCTTTGTGAGATTTTCCTTCACACTTTGGTTTTAAAATGTCCAGCTCCTAATCATGTAACTGGGTCCCCTTGTTTGAGATTCCCCCACTGGTGGAAACATCTCCACAAACCCCCCTGTGCAGACATCCTTGGATCTCATATGTTTCAAGAATGATTCCCCCCCCCCCCACTTATTCGGTTTAATCCCAAGACCCAGCCCTCCATGGCGACCAGGTCCTAGCCTAATTGTTACTGAGGGCTCTTCTTCCAACTCCCCTTTCAACAGTGAGTTCCACACCTCACCTTTTCCATCTCTGAAAATGTATTTGTTCATTCCTTCTACCAATGAACATAAATCCATGCTCCGGTTGTGCTCTCTCAGCTGAGATCAGTGAAATATCCCCTCTGTTCAGTTCATCTGTAGACTCTATGATGTAAGCTGGAAAGAGTGCAGTGGAGATTTACAAGGATGTTGCCAGGAGTTTGAGGGACTGAGTTATAAGAAAAGGTGAATACAGTAGGTTAGGACTTGATAGTGGTGGAGCGCTCAGACACAATGGCTTCTACAGGGCCAACCAGAGGTATTGTATTTTAAACATATTTTTTACAATCGCAAAACCATACCAGATATCAAGAATTTAAAGTGCTGCAGGTGTACTCCATCTGTGAGTTGCTTGTTAGTGGAGAAAGTAAAGGAGCTGGACTTGGTGCAGACCGTATTGCTGCCTGTGACAGAGCGGCGTCAGAATTGGTGTGTGAAGGCAGTGTGCAGTCTAATAGCAAGTGATTGTCTTAGTTGTTTTCCTTGTGATCACAAGACCCTGTTGGACATTGATATTATGGAATGCTACAATTTCAGTTCACTGTTAGTTCAGCAGAAGATGCATTGTGTTCAACTGCAGGCTGCTGCAACATTCATGGACTCAAGGACTTGGACTATATAATTTTTGTGTGACTGCAGAAAGTAGAGACGTTGCTGGGCTTTGCTGTGGAGCTGGTGTTGAGGGACCAGGTGAGATTCTCCGCCAGGTGAACACCAAGAAATTTGGTGCACTTAACGATCTCTACCGAGGAGCTGTCAATGTTCAGTGGAGAGTGGTTGCTCCGTGCCCTCCTGAAGTCAACAACCATCTCTTTTGTTTTGTTCACATTCAGAGACAGGTTTTTGGCTCTGCACCAGTCCATTAGCTGCTGCACCTCCTCTCTGTAAGCTGACTTGTCGTTCTTGCTGATGAGACCCACCACGGTCGTGTCATCGACGAACTTGATGATGTGGTTCGAGCTATGTGTTGCAGCACAGTCATGGGTCAGCAGAGTGAACAGCAGTGGACTGAGCACACAGCCCTGGGGGCCCTCTGTGCTCAGTGTGATGGTGTTGGGAGATGCTGCCTCTGATCCGGACTGACTGAGGTCTCCCAATCAGGAAGTCTAGTATCCAGTTGCAGAGGGAGGTGTTCAGGCCCAGTAGGCTCAGCTTTCCAATCAGTTTCTGAAGGATGATTGTGTTGAATGCTGAACTGAAATCTATGAATAGCATTCGAATGTACGTGTCTTTTTTGTCCAGGTGGGTTAGGGCCAGGTGGAGGGTGATGGCAATGGTGTCGTTGGTTGAACGGTTGGGACGGTACACGAACTGCAGGGGGTCCAGTGAGGGGGGCAGCAGAGTCTTGAATTGGGAAGGTGAACAGCCAGAGGCTGTGGTACATATTGGTACCAATGATATAGGTAGGAAAAGGGAGAAGGTCCTGAAAACAGACTACAAGCCGTTAGGAAAGAAGCTGAGAATCAGGACCACAGAGTAGTAATCTCGAGATTACTGCCTGTGCCGTGCGACAGTGAATATAAGAATAGAGTGAGATGGAGGATAAATGCATGGCTGAGAGATTGGAGCAGGGGCGCGGGTTCAGATTTCTGGATCACAGGGACCTCTTTTGAAGCAGGCGTGACCTGTACAATAAGGATGGGTTGCAGTTGGATCTGAGGGGGCCCAATATCCTGACAGGGAGGTTTGCTAAGGCTATTGGGGAAAGTATAAACTAGAATTGTTGGGGGGTGGGAACCGAACTGAAGAGATGGAAGCTCTCCAAACTGGCTCACAAATAGATAAAGCTTGTAGGCAGTGTGAGAGGGAGGATAGGCAGTTGATAGAGAAAGGATGCCTTCAGACTGATGGTTTAAGATGTATCTATTTTAATGCAAGGGGTATCATGAACAAAGCAGACAAGTTTAGAGCATGGATCAGTACTTGGAGCTAAGATGTTGTGGCGATAACAGAGACATGGATGGCTCAGGGGCAGGAATGGTTACTTAGAATGCCAGGCTTTAGATGTTTCAGAAAGGACAAGGAGCCTGTGTGCCTTGCTCAAGGACAAAACACTCTGCCTTAGCTGAGGCTCAAACTAGCAACCTTCAGATCACTAGATCAATGCCTTAACCACTTGGCCATGTGGCATCAAATATGATGGCAGAATATAATGGTAAGACTCATGGCAGTGTGGAGGGTCAGAGGGATCTTGGGGTCTGAGTCCATAGGACACTTAAAGGTGCTGCACAGGTTGACTCTGTGGTTAAGAAGGTGTACAGTGTATTGGCCTTCATCAACCATGGGATTGAGTTTAAGAGCTGAGAGGTAATATTGCAGCTATATAGACCTTGGTCAGACCCAACTTGGAATACTGTGCTCATCTCATTGCACCAGGTTGACGTCTGTGAGAGAGGTGACAGTATCAATGACAGTCTGTGACTCAGCCTGAGACCTGAGACAACAGTAATGCTTCAACTGCTGGAAAGCAGCAGGACCAACTTCACAGGACACAGAGGCGGACACATTCGGAAAAGTGCCCAGAAACTTGGTCAAAGACTGAAATGGCTGAGGAGTATCTGAAAGGGAGAGAATCCTGTTTACCTTGCTAATGACCCTGGTTCTGGTCTGTGTGGCTGACACTGAGAGAGATTTGGACCAAGGAGAGGAGGGTTGGTCAATTGGCTAGGAAAGTTTCAAATGGAATTTAACCCACAGACGAGTGAGGTAGTGTATTTTAGGAGATGTAACAAGGCCTTTCATTATACAATAGGTTTCAATGAGATCCTCCCTCATTCTTCTAAACTCTAGCAGGTACAGGCCCAGAGCCATCAAATGCTCCTCCTACATTAACCCTTTCATTTCCAGGATAATTCTTGTGAACCACCTCAGCACACTTCCCAAGGTTAGTACACCTTTTCTTAGTTAAGGGCTCAAAATTGCTCACAATACTCCAAGTGTGCTCTGACCAATGCCTTACAAAGCTTCAGCATTACATCCTAGTTTTTAAAATGAATGCTGACATTGCATTTGTCTTCCTAACAACCAACTCAACCTGCAAGTTAACATTTCAGGAATCCTACACAAGGGCTCCCAAGTCCCTTTGTACCCAAATCTGGTTCAGCAGAACATGGGGGTCAATCAGAGCGCCGGGGCGGGGGTAATACCTGCTGAAATCTAACTCAGCAGGTGTAACATGGGGGTCAGAGCGCCGGGGCAGGGGTAATACCTGCTGAAATCTGATTCAGCAGGTGTAACGTGGGGGTCAGAGTGCCGGGGCGGGGGTAATACCTGCTGAGCTTCTTCCTGGTGAAGTGCCCACGGATCCATCGTTGGATGATGTGAACTGGAGAGTGATGGGCCAGGATGGTGTTTACAGTGGCCATCAGTTTTCGGATATTCTCCATCTCATTGCACCAGGTCGATGTCTGTGAGAGGGGTGACAGTATCAACAACAGTCTGTGACTCAGCCTGAGACCTGAGACAACAGTAATGCTTCTACTGCTGAAAAACAGCAGGACCAACTTCACAGGACACAGTGGCGGACACATTTGGAAAAGCGCCCAGAAACTTGGTCAAAGACTGAAATGGCTGAGGAGTATCTGAAAGGGAGAGAATCCTGTTTACCTTGCTAATGACCCTGGTTCTGGTCTGTGTGGCTGACACTGAGAGAGATTTGGACCAAGGAGAGGAGGGCTGGTCAATTGGCTAGGAAAGCTTCAAATGGAATTTAACGAGTGAGACGAGTGAGGTGGTGTATTTTAGGAGATGTAACAAGGTGGGTGAAGGTGCATTGAAGTCAAAGTCAAGTTTATCTATACGCACAAGTCTAAGTGTGCACAGGTGAAATGAAAAACTTACTTGAGGCACTACAGGCAGATGGCATCAGATAAGTAGCATTCACAAGAAAAACACAAAATAAACATAAATATTAGGAGGAATATGTTCATAATGGGAATTTTATTGGTTATTTTACTTTATTTAGATACTACATGGTAACAGACCTATCTGGCCCAACAAGCCCACACTGCCCAATTATTCCCATCTAGAACATACAGCACATCTATACAGGCCCTTTAGCCCACAAAGTTGTGCCAACCATGTAACTTACTCTAGAAACTGCCTAGAATTTCCCTATTGCATAGCCCTCTATTTTTCTAAGCTCTATGTACCTGTACCTATCTAAGAGTCTCTTAAAAGATCCTATTGTATCTGCTTCCATCACTACCGACAGTAGTGCATTCACTCACCCACCACTCTCTATGTTTGAAAAACTTACCCGACATCCCCTCAGTACCTATTTCCGAGCATCTTACAACTATGCCCCCTAGTGTTAGTCATTTCAGCCCTGGGAAAAAGCCTCTGACTATCCGCACAATCAATGCCTCTTATCATCTTATACACCTGTATCAGGTCACCTCTCGTCCTCTGTCGCTCCAAGGAGAAAAGGCTAAGCTCACTCAACCAATCCAGGCAACATCCTTGTAAATCTGGTCTCTGTTGTATCCACATCCTTCCTGTAGTGAGGTGACCGGAACTGAACATAGTACTCGGCGTGGAGCCTGACCGAGGTCTTATATAGCTGTAATATTAACTCATAGCACACAGTTGATGAATACCAATACACCATACGCCTTCTTAACAACACTCAACCTGTGCAGCAGCTTTGAGTGTCCAATGGACACGGACCCCAAGATCTCTCAGATCCTCCACATTGCCAAGAGTCTTACCATTAATATTGTATTCTGTCTTCAAATTTGACCTACCAAAGTGAACCACCTCACACTTATCTAGGTTGAATTCCACCTGCCACTTCACAGCCCAGTTCTGCATCCTATCGATGTTCTGCTGTACCTCTGACAGCCCTCCACACTATCCACAACACCTCCAATCTTTGTGTCATCAGCAAAATTATTAACCCACCCTTCTACTTCTTCATCCAGGTCACTTATAATAATCACAAAGAGGAGGGCTCCCAGAACAGATCCCTGCGGACCACCACTGGTCACCGACCTCCATGCAGAATACAAACCATCTTCAACCACCCTTTGCCTTCTGTGAGCAAGCCAATTCTGGATCCACAAAGAAAGGTTTCCTTGGATCCTGTGCCTCAATACTTTCTTTAGGAGCCTTGCATGGGGAACTTTATCAAATATCTGACCAATTAACCTACTAATTGTTATGAATTTGGACTGTGAGAGGAAACCGGAGCACCTGGAGGAAACCCACACAGTCACAGGGAGAGTGTATAAACTCCTGACAGACAGCGGTGGAATTTAATCTCCAGTGATTGCTGGCACTGTAAGGATTTACACAAACCACTACTCTACCATGCTGCTCATGGAGTCCAGCTGGTGAGTCTTTTCCAATCCAGGCAAGGGAAGGTAGAGTAAAGACAAAGTCAAGTTTATTGTCATCTGCACAAGTCCATCTGTGCCATAAAAATCAGCATCATAGGCAGGTGGCATCAGATAAGCAGTGAATGCAATGTTGGCATTCATTTCTAGAGGTATATTCAGGGAGTACTGCACGCCGTTTGGGGCTTATTTTAGAAAGGATATACTGACGTTGGAGAGGGTTCAGAGAAGATTCACGAGAATGATTCCAGGAATGAAAGGGTTACTGTATTAGGAACGTCTGACAGCTCTTGGGCTGTATTCCCTGGAGTACAGGAGAGTAAGGGGGGGATCTCATAGAAAGATTCCAAATATTAAAAGGCCTCAACAGATTAGATATGGCAAAGTTATTTCCCATGGTAGTGGATTCTAGGACAAGAAGGCACGACTTCAGGATTGAAGGACGTCCTTTTAGAACTGAGATGCGGAGAAATTACTTTAGTCAGAGGGTGGTAAATCTGTGTAATTTGTTGCCACTAGTGGCTGTGGAGGCCAAGTCATTGAGTGTATTTAAGGCAGAGATAGATAGGTTCTTGATTAGCCAGGGCGTCAAAGGATATGTGGAGAAGGCAGGGGAGTGGGGATGACTGGAAGAATTGGATCAGCCCACGATTGAATGGCGAAGCAGACTCAATGGGCCGAATAGGGTAGTCAGCATGGCTTTGTCAAGGTCACTCTGGGCAGATGTGGCTTGTTAGCCATGGTTGGCAGCTCATCTAGAAGAAGGAAAACTCCACTACCTTGCAGCTATACCCACTCATGGGGAAGACTTTGGGAATAAAGCTGGAAGGGAAATCCAGAGCTGGAGTTCTACATTGAATTCAATGCTGATTGGCAACTTCTGCAACATCGCTGGTGCCAAACTGTATTGGTCTCTGGTGTTCCTTTGGATTCATCAACTCAGAGACCTTGGCCTTGACCCTGCCTTGTGCAGCTGGATCCCGGACTTCCTGTCAAGTCACTAGCAAGTTGTAAGAGTGGGCTTCCTCACCTCCAACCCTCTGACTCTCAAAAAAGGAACCCCTCAGGGTTGAGTACTGTCCCCTTCTTTACTCCCTGTATACCCATGACTGTGTCGCCACCCACAGTTCCAATCTGCTAATTAAATTTGCTGACAACACCACATTGATTGGCATAATCTCAAACAATAACGAGGTGGTCTACAGGGAAGAAGTCATCTCTCTGACACAGTGGTGTCAAGAAAACAACCTCTCCCTCAAAGTCGCATAAACAAAGGAGCTGGTTGGCGATTACAGGAGGAATGGAGATGAGCTAACCCCTGTTGATATCAATGGATCTGGTGTTGACAGGGTAAACAGCTTTAAGTTCCTCAGCATCCACATCACTGAGGACCTCACATAGTCTGCACACACCAGCTGTGTGGTGAAAAAGGCACAACAGTGCCTCTTTCTCCTTAGATGGTAGAGGAAGTTTGGTATGGG
Source organism: Hemitrygon akajei (assembly GCF_048418815.1). NCBI lineage: Eukaryota > Metazoa > Chordata > Chondrichthyes > Myliobatiformes > Dasyatidae > Hemitrygon > Hemitrygon akajei. The sequence goes on along the minus strand of NC_133135.1, from coordinate 3,240,481 downwards.
CCCCAAATCCTAAGAAATTTCTACTTCTTAGGCACAATTGAGAGCATCCTGACTGGCTGCATCACTGCCTGGTATGGGAACTGTACCTCACTTAATCGCAGGACTCTGCAGAGAGTGGTGTGGACAGCCAAGCGCATCTGTAGTTGTGAACTTCCCATGATTCAGAACATTTCCAAGGACAGGTGTGTAAAAAGGGCCCATAGGATCATTGGGGACCCGAGTCACCCCAACCACAAACTATTCCAGCTGCTACCATCTGGGAAACAGTATCGCAGCATAAAAACCAGGACCAACAGGCTCTGGGACAGCTTCTTCCACCAGGCCATCAGACTGATGAACTCACACTGATTTGAGTGTACTCTATATTACATTGACTGTTCTATTTATTATAAATTATTATAAATTACTATGATTGCACATTATATATTTAGATGGAGATGTAACATAAAGATTTTTACTCCTCATGTATGCGATAGGTGTAAGAAATAAAGTCAATTCAATTCAATAGGGGGATCCTGCTGGATGGACAACAGCTTGCTCTCCATATCCTGCTGCCCTGGCTTGCGTATCAACACATAGACAGCTTGGACACAACATCCACTGTCAACCCTGGCCAATGGAGGGCCATCATTCTCCTGCAACACACACAAAATGCTGGTGGAACACAGCAGGCCAGGCAGCATCTATAGGAGAAGGACTGTCGACATTTCGGGCCGAGACCCTTCGTCAGGACTAACTGAAAGGAAAGATAGTAAGAGATTTGAAAGTAGTGGGGGGAGGGGGAAATGCAAAATGATAGGAGAAGACCGGAGGGGGTGGGATGAAGCTAAGAGCTGGAAAGGTGATTGGCGAATGTGATACAGAGCTGGAGAAGGGAAAGGATCATGGGACGGCAGGCCTCGGAAGAAAGAAAGGTGGGGGGAGGGGAAGCACCAGAGGGAGATGGAGAACAGGCAAACAATTAAATATGTCAGGGATGGGGTAAGAAGGGGCATTTATGAAAGTTAGAGAAATCAATGTTCATACCATCAGGTTGGAGGCTACCCAGCCGGTATAGAAGGTGTTGTTCCTCCAACCTGAGTTTGGATTCATTTTGACAGTAGAGGAAGCCATGGATAGACATATCAGAATGGGAATGGGACGTGGAATTAAAATGTGTGGCCACTGGGAGATCCTGCTTTCTCTGGCAGACCGAGCGTAGGTGTTCAGCGAAATGGTCTCCCAGTCTGCGTTGGGTCTCACCAATATATAAAAGGCCACACTGGGATCACCGGACGCAGTATACCACCATTCTCCTGCTTCACCCTGATATACTCAAGCTCTGGATCACCACACCCTGACTTCATACAGTGGCACACCACCCTCTTTAAGGTCGGGCAATCCCCCTTTTCTCTGCATTTCTCTTTTGTCAGCCCAATTCCAAGTGGAAATTGAAGAGTTTCTTCCCCTCAACACGTGGGACCAACCTGTGGGGGCTTTGGAGGATAAACAAAGAACTGGCAACTGAGAGCTCTGAACTGGCAGCTGTTCAGATTATCTTCCATGACTTCCTCATCGGCAATGACAAAGTTGTCCAGAGCTTTGAGAGACCAGATGTTGTTGACGATGAAGTGTCGATACTTTGCCAAGAGGCTCACGGGGGTGTCGGACAAGGTCAGAATGGTAAGCCGCGGGCAGGCACACAAGGCTTCAATGTCATTCACGTCACCAATGATGTTGTTGTGCAGGTAGAGAATTTGCAGACACTTCATGTCTGACCAAAAGCTCTCACCTGGAAGCTCAGTGATCTAACAACAGAAACAGAAACGACTGTTTAGTGAAACAAATTGTTCAGACCGAACTCAGAGTACTGTGAGCAATTATGGGCCCCTTATTGAAGAAAGGATGTGCTAGCATTGCAGAGAGGAGATTCATGAGAATGATGCTGGGAATAAGAGGGTTAATGTATGAGGAGTGTTTGATGGCTCTGGACCTGTATTTACTGGAGTTTAGAAAATAAAGAGGGGGGGATCTCATTGAAACCTATTGAACATTTGTGGTAAACTATGTATACCTGTCTGGACACGCCCCTCTGCTGACTGCTCCTGTGGCTCCTCCCACAGACCCCTGTATAAAGGTGATTGGGGCACTGCTCCTCCCTCAGTCTCCGAGATGTCGTGCTCCCTTTTTGCTGCTAATAAAAGCCTATCCTTCACTTCCAGTCTCCGAGAGTTATTGATGGTGCATCAACATTGAAAGTCCTAGATAGACTGCATATGGAGAGGATATTTCCATAAATTCTAACAACTCATATATCAAACTCCTTTACCTCTCCAGGGGCCTTGAGTCTTCCTGTCAGATGTACATCTGTAATAGTATCACAGTAGTTTTCCTCCACACTGTTAAGAATCCTGCAATTAACCTCATACTATGCCTGATTTGTTTAATTAGTTAACTGATTTTAAATTCATCAGCCATTGTCGGGGATTTAATCTCACATAGAACCATAGAACGTTACAGCACAGAAACAGGCCTTTTGGCCCTTCTTGGCTGTGCCGAACCATTTTTCTGCCTAGTCCCACTGACCTGCACCTAGACCATATCCCTCCATACACCTCTCATCCATGTACCTGTCCAAGTTTTTCTTAAATGTTAAAAGTGAGCCAGCATTTACCACTTCATTTGGCAGCTTATTCCACACTCCCACAACTCTCTGCGTGAAGAAGCCCCCCCCCCCCCCCCACCCATGTTCCCTTTAAACTTTTCCCTTTTCACCTTAACCCATGTCCTCTGGTCTCTTTCTCCCCTAGCCTCAGTGGAAAAAGCCTGCTTGCATTCACTCTATCTACACCCATCATAATTTTATACACCTCTACCAAATCTCCCCTCATTCTCCTACGCTCCAGGGAATAAAGTCCTAACCTATTCAACCTTTCTCTGTAACTCAGTTTCTCAAGTTCCGGCAACATCTTTGTAAACCTTCTCTGCTCTCTTTCAATGCATCAAGACTCCGTCTCTCTGTAGATTGGTGACTGCTGGATTGTTGATGCGAACATCAACAATAATAGAGGAGACATAGGAGACATGATAGAGGTGTACAAGATTATAAGAGGAATAGACAGAGTGGACAGCCAGCGCCTCTTCCCCAGGGCACCACTGCTCAGTACAAGAGGACATGGCTTTAAGGTAAGGGGAGGGAAGTTCAAGGGGGATATTAGAGGAAGGTTTTTCACTCAGAGAGTGGTTGGTGCGTGGAATGCACTGCCTGAGTCAGTGGTGGAGGCAGGTACACTAGTGAAGTTTAAGAGACTACTAGACAGGCATATGGAGGAATTTAAGGTGGGGGGTTATATGGGAGGCAGGGTTTGAGGGTTGGCACAACATTGTGGGCTGAAGGGCCTGTAATGTGCTGTACTATTCTATGTTCTATGTTCTATCAAACATTCAGCACTCTGATTGTCCACATTCAGCACTAATATCCTTCCTGTAATTGGGTGACCAAAACTGCACACAATACTCCAAATTTGGCCTCACCAATGTCTTATACAACCTCACCGCAACATTCCAACTCTTATACTCAATTATACTTAATGCACATGCTTGCATTAATCTTTCTGATCACTGCACACTAGTCAAACACAAGGATACTACAGATACATTTAAGGAGAAGTTAATGAATGCAAGAAGGAGGAAGTTCAAATTCCAAAATAACTATCAAAGTATGTGTATGTCACCAGATTCTTTTTCTTGTGGGCATTCACAGTAGACCAAAGAATTACAATAAAATCAATGAAAATCTACACACAAAGACTGGCAAGCAACCAGTGTGCAAACAAAGACAAACTTTGTGAATGAAAAAAACCCAAACAAACAAATAAATAAATAATACTGAGAACATGAGTTGTAGAGTCCTTAAAAGTGACTTCATAGGTTGTGGAATCAGTTCACTGTTGTGGTGAGTGAAGTTATCCACATAGGTTCACTCAACTTCACGCACCCATCATTGAATTGTTCCCACAACCTTTACTCACTTTCAAGGACTCTTCATCTCATGTTCTCCATATTTATTGTTTATTTCTTTTATTATTTATTTATTCTTTTTTTTTTCTTCTGTATTTGCACAATTCATTGCCTTTTGCACTTTGGTTGTTTGTCCGTCCTGTTGAGTGAAGTGTTTCATTGATTCTATTGTGTTTCTTTGTATTTACTGGGAATGCCTGCAAGAAAATGAATCTCGGGGTTGTATATGGTGACATGGCTGTACTTTGATAATAGATTTACTTTGAACTTTGAACATTTCCTGAATCTGGTGGTGTGGGACCTAAGGAGAAAGGAATCAAAAGATATTCTGATGGGATCAGAGGAAGTAATGTATTGGAAGAGTAAAATGAAATAAATACACAATTTACCTTCTGTAAACCACGTCATATGCATATAATGAGGCTCGACAGCCCCGGTTTACATGGAACGCATCGAGACTCCGTCTCTCTGTAGATTGGTGACTGTTGGATTGCTGATGCGAACATCAAACATTCAGCACTCTGATTGTCAGCATTCAGCGCTCCAAATGGACCACTCGATTACACACAGTTCACACATGAGACATAGGAGCAGAATTAGGGCAGTCGGTCTATTGAGTCTGCTCTACCATTCCATCATGGCTTATTATCACTCTGAACCCCATTCTCCTGCCTTCTCCCTGTAACCTTTGACATCCTGACTAATCAAGAAGCTATCAACCTCTGTTTTAAGTATACTCAATAACTTCACCTCCACAGCTGCCTGTGGCAATGAATTCCACAGATCTATCACACTCTGGCTAAAGAAACTCTCCCTCATCTTTTTTTAAATGGGTATCCATCTATACTGAGGCTGTGCTCTCTGGTTCTAAACTCCCCCACTATAGGAACCATTCTCTCCACATCCAATGTATCTAGGCCTTTCAATATTCAATAGGTTTCAATGAGATTCCCCCACATCTTTCTTCACTTACGTGGTTCCTATGGAGATCCAACTTGATTAAATTTGGACAGTATGAGAGAGCATCGATTTTGGTGATATAATTCCCGGGCAGAATGCAGATCATCAGAGCCCGGCAGCGGGTCAGGTCACCCAAGTTGATCAGGTAACATCCAGACATGTTCACCACGACAATCTCCTCCAGTTTCTTCTCCTTGCATGTGTGGTCCATCCCTCCACACGACAGGATCAATGACTCTGTGGGGGACACAAGGTGAGTGCTGTCCACCAGGCGTCTCATGTCTGCAGGCATCTGTGGGAAACACAAAAGTGTTTAAGGGAAAGGCAAGGACATCCACCCAGTCAAAGCAATGTAGAATAGTGTTCCCCTTTTATAAAATACAAAATCTAGATTGCAGGACCACTCTGAAGCTATGCTGCATCATTGAGTGGTATCATCTTTCAAACCTAGAGATACTACCCCCTCACATCGACTTTGAGCGTGAGAGCTCTCCCTGGGCTAACAGCTATTCTTAATTAATGTTACTAAGATCAGGTCAAGATCTCACAACAGTTTTAGGAATCTTGCAGTGCACTGGGACGCTGAAACATTTGCCCATAATGCAACTTCGACTAAACTTGGAAAACAATTAATTGGTTGTGGAAGACTATGGAATGATTGAATATAGAAACATAGAAAACCTACAGCACAATACAGACCCTTCAGCTCACAAAGTTGTGCCGAAATTACTAGGGTTACCCATAGCCCTCTATTTTTCTAAGCTCCATGTACCTATCCAAAAGTCTCTTAAAAGACCCAAGCAAAATTCAACCCAACCAAGACCACAACAGTGGAACAGGCGAACGAAGTTACTTCGAACTCAATGGCTGTGAAGGTGGATGAAGGCTGCAACAAATCCATCAGCTCCAATCATTATGGTTTCCATGCCATTGGAATCAGTTGGTTGATTTGTGAAGTATCATGTGTTTCTTGGAGTGTAACATCAAGTACACGTTAAACAAATACGCACAGATGTCTTCGCTCGGTGATAGATCAATGGAATGAGGACCATCATCCTTGACTTAGAGGGATAGCCACGACGACGACAAAAAGACCCTATCGTATCTGCCTCCACCACCATTGCCAGCAGCCCATTCCACACACTCACCACTCTTTGTGTAAACAAACTTACTCCCGACCCCTGTACCTACTTCCAAGCACGTTAAACCTGTGCCCTCTTGTGGCAGCCATTTCAGTCCTGGGGAAAAAGCCTCTGACTATCCACATGATCAATGCCTCTCATCATCTTGTACACCTCTATCAGGTCACCTCTCACCCTCCGTCGCTCCAAGGAGAAAAGGCTAAGTTCACTCAACCTATTCTCATAAGGCATGCTCCCCAATCCAGGCAACATCCTTGTAAATCTCCTCTGCACCCCCTCTATGGTTTCTACATCCTTCCTGTTGTGAGGCGACCAGAACTGAGCACAGTACTCCAAGTGGGGTCTGACCAGGGTCCTATATTGCTGCAATATTACCTCTTGACTCCTAAACTCAATCCCATGATTGATGAAGGCCAATACACCGTATGCCTTCTTAACCACACAGTCAACCTGCGCAGATGCTTTGAGTATCCTATGGGCTTGGACCCCAAGATCCCTCTGATCCTCTACACTGCCAAGAGTCTTACCATTAGTACTATATTCTGCCATCAAAATGAACCACCTCACACTTGTCTGCATTGAACTCCATCTGCCACTTCTCAGCCCAGTTTTGCATACTATCAATGTCCCGCTGTTACCTCTGACAGTCCTCCACACTATCCACAATACCCCCAACCTTTGTGTCATCAACAAACTTTCTAACCCATTCCTCCACTTCCTCATCCAGGTCATTTATAAAAATCATGAAGAGTAAGGGTTCCAGAACAGATCCCTGAGGCTAACACTGGTCACCGACCTCCATGCAGAATATGACCTGTCTACAACCACTCTTTGCCTTCTGAGGGCAAGCCAGTTCTGGATCCACAAAGCAATGTCCCCTTGGATCCCATGCCTCCTTACTTTCTCGATAAGCCTTGCATGGGGTACCTTATCAAATGCCTTGCTGAAATCCATATACACTACATCTACTGCTCTTCATCAATGTTTTTAGTCACATCCTCAAAAAATTCAATCAGGCTCATAAGGCATGGCCTACCCTTGACAAAGCCATGCTGACTATTCATAATCATATTATACCTCTCCAAATGTTCATAAATCCTGCCTCTCAGGATCTTCGCCATCATCTTACCAACCACTGAAGTAAGATTCACTGGTCTATAATTTGCTGGGCTATCTCTGCTCCCTTTCTTGAATAAGGGAACAACATCCGCAACCCTCCAATCCTCCGGACCTTCTCACGGAATATCTGCGCAGTTGACAGGGAAGTTGTTGAGAAGGTGTCTGGCAAGTTGGCCTTTATTAGTTAGAGAATTGGGTTCAAGAGCTGAGGTTATGTTGCAGTTCTACAAAACCCTGGTTAGACCACACTAAGAACATTGTGTCAGTTCTGGTTACCTCATTATAGGAAGGATATGGAAGCTTTAGAGAGAGCGCAGAGGAGATTTACCAGGATGCTGCCTGGATAGGTTGAGCAAGCTAGGGATTTTCTCTCTGGAGTGAAGGAGGATGAGGGGTGACTTGATAGAGGTGTACATGATAATAATAATAATAGTAATGGTAATAATAAGAATTTTATTGATCATGAGTGGGAAATTCTTTCGTTATAACACCGACATTTAAAAACACACTTAGCAGTATGCAGACTTAACTAATAATAAAGTACAGAATGATAATATATACAATAATAATATAATGCATATATTATGATAAGAAACATAGATTCAGTGGATAGCCAGAGACGTTTTCCCAGGGTGGAAATGACTAATATGAGGGGGGATAATTTTAAGTTGACTAAAAGGAGGTATAGGAGGGATGTCAGATGTATTTTTTTTACACAGAGAGTGGTGGGTGTATGGAACACACTGCCGGGGGTGGTGGTAGAGGCAGATATATTAGGACATTTAAAAGACTCTTAGATAGGCATATGGATGACAGAAAAATGAAGGGCTCTGTGGGAGGGAAGGGTTAAGGGTCAGCACAACATCTTGGCCAAAGAAGCTATACTGTGCTGTAACATTCTGTGTTATGTGTTCCTTATGAATGTAAGAACATTACGAGGATTTAATTGCATTATATAGTATAGTTCTTGTATTTTGTTGTAAGCTGTGCAACAGAATATGCATCTTACATCCAAATGTAAGACCAATGCTACATGTGCAGCATTATTCTTATAATGCTAGTTTGAAGGCTCCTAGTGTGTTTATAGCAGGGGTTGGTAAAGGGGACAAGCTTCCACTACCTATTACATGCTCTCAGTGGCATGTGTCTCAAGTAGCCTTTGACAACCAAGTCCAGGTCCTGACCTATTCCGTTTACAGGAGAAGGGGCAAAGGCGGGTTACTGACATCTTTAAACTAGTTGCTTTTGGCAGGTGGGGCCTAATCAATCATGGTTAGCAGCTCATCTAAAAGAAGGAAAACTCTGATCTCAAGCCTCTGCTGCCTTGTGGCTATGCTCACTCATGGGAAAGACTTTGGGAGTAAACCCCAAGGGAAAACTCCTGAGCTTGAGTCCCTAAGCCAGTTCTACTTTGAGTTCAATGCTGACTGGGAACCTCTGCAATGCTGCTGGTGTTAATCTGCATGTCTCTGCCATTCCTTTGGATTGTCAGCTGTGTGGAGAGGGGGAGCTTGCTCTCTGTATTGTACTGCTTAGGCTTGCATATCTAGATAGCTAGGATGCAATATCAATGGTCAACCCTGACTAAAGGAGGCCTCATTCTCATTCATTGTTTGGAAGTATCTTAGGAAGGAAAGAAAGCAACAAAGATTGTAGGAAGAATTTACAAATACACATAAAAGTAAGGAAGAAAACATAATAAATGGAATGTTACGTGGGAAAGTTGTTGAAGAGAGTATTAAGATAATCTATAGTGTCCACTTGCATTTTTAGGCACAGCAGTTGCCATACCAAACCATGATGCATCCAGTTAGGAAGTTTTTCAAGCGTGCATCTATAAAAATTGGTGAGGGTCAGCAGGGGCATGCTGGATTTCTTAGCCTCCTGAGGAAGTTGTGGAATGGTGAGTTTTCTTGGCCATATTGTCTACATGGTTCGATTTGGGCAGGCTAGTGGTGATAGACACAAAAAATTCTGCATATTCTGGAAATCTTGAGTAACACACACAAAATGCTGGAGGAACTCAGCAAGGTCAAACAACATTCCTGGAGGGGAATTGACAGGGCTGAGACCGTTCATCAGGACTACTGGTGATGTTCTCAACCATATACAACTCAGCACCATTGATACATACAGGAGTGCATACTCCACCCTGCCTCCTAAAGTCAATGACTAGCTCTTTGATTTTGCTGATATTGAGGGAAACATTGTTGTCACAACACCATTTCACTAAGCTCTTTACCTCTTTCCTGTAATGGTGGTGTCATCTGTGAACTTCCAGTGGAAGAAATAGCAGAGTCTGGCCACACAGTTATGAGTGTAGGGGGCTGGTGACACAACACTGTGGGCCACCACCACTGAGGATAATTGTTTTGGAGGAGTTGCTGCCTGTGCTTATTGATTGCTACCTGCTGGTCATTAAGTTGAGAATCCCATTGCAACAGCAGTGGATGTTTCTTTGTTCAAGAGTCCTCCCCCTTTACAATGGGGACATGGGGTGGAGAGAGTTGCTAGTCATAGTACCATGTAATATTCTTAAATCGGTTTAGAGACTCCCCAGCCACCTGTCCTTCCTGTGACGAGGAGGTGATGATGTATCATGTATATATGGAGTGGGAGAGTTTGCAGCCCCTGTTTGAGTACCTGAAGAATCTGCTCCTCAACTTGTGACTGTACTTCAGCCCCATGCTTCTGATCTTCAGTGACTCAGTGTGGAGGAGGTGGGAGCTCCAGAATTCTGATGGTTGGTTTGCTCCTGGGCCTGGCCAAAGTGATAAGTTATGGGTCTAGGCGGCAGGCCGTCAAGGGCTCTGCTTGAACTGATTGTCTGTGCCTCTTCTGGGGTTATGTCTACAACTGAGTATCCCTGGAGAAGGTATATGCAGCAGTTCTCATGAGTACAGTGGAGGATCTCCAGGTCTAGTGGGTGACAAAGGGGCTTAAGTGCATTCAAGATAGATTATGACTGTATTATAATTTGCACTTGTAAATAGTGTGTATTGTAACATAAGACTATAAGACATAGGAGCAGAATTAGGCCATTTGGCCTATCAAGTCTGCTTTGCCATTCAATCATGGCTGACCCTTTGTCCCCCTTCTCAGCCCCACTCCCCAGCCTTCTCCCTGTAACCTTTGATGTTGTGTCCAATCAAGAATCTATCAAGCACTATCTTAAATACACCCAACAATCTGGCTTCCACAGCTGCCTGTGGTAATAAGTTCCACAAATTCACCACCCTCTGGCTAAAGAAATTTCTCCGCATCTCTATTTTAAATGGACACTCCTCTATCCTGAGGCTGTGCCCTCTTGTCCTAGACTCCCCACCAGGGGAAAAATCCTTTCCACATCTACTCAGTACAGGCCTTTCAACATTCAAAAGGTTTCAGTGAGATCTCCACACATCGTTCTAAATTCCAGTGAGTCCAGGTCCAGATCCATCAAACGTTCCTCATTTGATAAATTCATCGTTGTGAACCTCCACTCAACTCTCTGCAATGCCAGCACATCTCTTCTGAGATAAGGAGCACAAACATGTTCACAATACTCAATGTGAGGCCTCACTAATGTCTTATAAAGCCTCAGCATCACATCCTTGCTCTTGTATTCTGGACCTCTTGAAATGAATGTTAACATTGCATTTGCCTTCCTCACCATCAATTCTACCTGCAAGTTAATCTTTAGGGGGTTCTGCACAATGACTCCCAAGTCCCTTTGCATCTCAGATTTTTGGATTTTTTTTCCCTGTTTAGAAAATAGTCTGCACATTTATTTCTTCTACCAAAGTGCATGACCATACATTTTCCAACATTGTATTTCATGTGCCACTCTCTTGTCCATTCTCCTAATCTGTCCAAGTCCTTCTGTAGCCTACCTGTTTCCTCAACACTACCTGCCCCTCCACCAGTCTTCGTATCATCTGCAAACTTGGCAAGAAAGCCACCCATTCCATCAACTAAATCATTGATATACAGCATAAAAGGAAGTGGCCCCAACACCGAGCCCTGCAGAGTACCATTAGTCAATGGCAGCCAATCAGAAAATGATCATTTTATTCCCACTCACTGCCTCTTACCAATCAGCCAATGCTCTAACCATGCCAGTAACTTTCCTGTAATACCATGAGCTCTTAACTTGGTAAACAGCTTTGGGTGTGACACTTTGTTAAAGGCCTTCTAAAATTCCAAATATACAACATCCACTGCATCCCCTTTATCTATCCTATACGTAGTCTCCTCAAAGAATTCCAACAGATTCATCAGGCAGGATTTTCCCTGAAGGAAACCATGCTGACTTTGTTCTACCTTGTCCTGCATCACCAAGTATTCCATAACCTCATCATTAACAATTGACTCCAACAGCTTCCCAACCACTGAGGTCAGGATAACTTGCTACTTACTGCTGCCTTCCTCCTTTCTGAAAGAGTGGAGTAACATTTGCAATTTTCCAGTCCTCTGGCACCACATCAGAGTCAATGACTTTTTAAAGTTAATTATTAATGCTCGCGCACAACCGCTACAGCTCCCTCTTCCAGAACCCTAGTGTGCAATTTATCTGGTCTGGGTGACTTATGTACCCTTAGGTCTTTCAGCTTTTTGAACACTTTCTCCCTTGTAATAGTAACTGCACTCACTTCTTTTCCTTTGTACACTTCCACATCTAGCCAACTGCCAGTGTCTTCCACAGCGAAGACTGATGCAAAATAGATAGATAGATAGATACTTTATTCATCCCCATGGGGAAATTCAACTTTTTTTTTCCAATGTCCCATACACTTGTTGTAGCAAAACTAATTACATACAATACTTAACTCAGTAAAAAATATGATATGCATCTAAATCACTATCTCAAAAAGCATTAATAATAGCTTTTAAAAAGTTCTTAAGTCCTGGCGGTTGAATTGTAAAGCCTAATGGCATTGGGGAGTATTGATCTCTTCATCCTGTCTGAGGAGCATTGCATCGATAGTAACCTGTCGCTGAAACTGCTTCTCTGTCTCTGGATGGTGCTATGTAGAGGATGTTCAGAGTTTTCCATAATTGACCGTAGCCTACTCAGCGCCCTTCGCTCAGCTACCGATGTTAAACTCTCCAGCACTTTGCCCACGACAGAGCCCGCCTTCCTTACCAGCTTATTAAGACATGAGGCGTCCCTCTTCTTAATGCTTCCTCCCCAACACGCCACCACAAAGAAGAGGGCGCTCTCCACAACTGACCTATAGAACATCTTCAGCATCTCACTACAGACATTGAATGACGCCAACCTTCTTAGGAAGTACAGTCGACTCTGTGCCTTCCTGCACAAGGCATCTGTGTTGGCAGTCCAGTCTAGCTTCTCATCTAACTGTACTCCCAGATACTTGTAGGTCTTAACCTGCTCCACACATTCTCCATTAATGATCACTGGCTCCATATGAGGCCTAGATCTCCTAAAGTCCACCACCATCTCCTTGGTCTTGGTGATATTGAGACGCAGGTAGTTTAAGTTGCACCATATCACAAAGTCCTGTATCAGTTTCCTATACTCCTCCTCCTGTCCATTCCTGACACACCCCACTATGGCCGTGTCATCAGCGAACTTCTGCACATGGCAGGACTCCGAGTTATATTGGAAGTCTGATGTGTACAGGGTGAACAGGACCGGAGAGAGTACGGTTCCCTGCGGCGCTCCTGTGCTGCTGACCACCGTGTCAGACCTACAGTCTCCCAACCGCACATACTGAGGTCTATCTGTCAAGTAGTCCACTATCCAATCCACCATGTGAGAGTCTACTCCCATCTCCGTTAGTTTGTGCCTTAAGATCTTGGGCTGGATGGTGTTAAAGGCACTAGAGAAGTCAAGGAATGTAATCCTCACAGCACAACTAACCCCATCTAGGTGAGAGAGTGATTTGTGCAGCAGATACGTGATAGCATCCTCCACTCCCACCTTCTCCTTATACGCAAACTTAGTTAGTTCATACGCCATCTCCTTGTCCACCATTATTATTTCTCTGGCCTCATTTTCTAGTGGTCCTATATCCACTCTCATCTATCTTTTATTTTTTACATACTTGAAAAAGCTTTTACTATCCACTTCAATATTGTTTGCTAGCTTGCTTTCATATTTGATCTTTTCCCTCCTAATGATTCTTTTAGTTGCTCTCTGTAGGGGTTTAAAAGCTTTCCAATCCTCTGTCTTTCCACTAATTTTTGCTTTGTTGTATGCCCTCTCTTCTGCTTTTACATCAGCTTTGACTTCCCTTGTCAGCCACGGTTGTACAATTTTGCCATTTGAATATTTCTTCATTTTTGGAATACATCTATCCTGCACCTTCCTCATTTGTCCCAGAAACTCAAGCCATTGCTGCTCTGCTGTCGGCCCTGCCAACAGCTCCTTCCAGTTTACTTTGGCCAACTTTTCTCTCATACAATGGAGTAATTTCCTTTACTCCACTGAAATACTGCTATGTCAGACTTTACTTTCTCCCTATCAAAGTTCATGTTGAACTCAATCATATTGTGAACTCAATCATAAAAGATCTCCTAAGGGTTCTTTTATCTTGAGCTCCCTAAACACCTCCAGTTCATTACATAACACACAATCCAGTAGAGCTGATCCCCCAGTAGGCTCAATGATGAACTGCTCTAAAAAGCCATCTCGTAGGCATTCAACAAACTCTCTCTTGAAATCCATTACCAACCTGATTTTCCCAATCGACCTGCATGTTGAAATCTCCCATGACTATCGTTATATTGCTGTTTTGATACGCTTTTTCTATTTCCTGTTGTAATCTACGGTCCACATCCCAGCTACTGTTGGGAGGCCTGAATTGTAACTGCCATCAGGGTCCATTTACCCTTGCAGTTTCTTAACTCAGCCCACAAGGATTCAATATCTTTTGACCTTATGTCACATCTTTCTACTGATTTAACTGATTTTCTACCCATGCACCCCTCATACAATCTCTTCTCCCTCCTGCCGTCTGGGAAAAGGCTCCGAAGCATTCGGGCTCTCACGACCAGACTATGTAAGTTTCTTTCCCCAAGCTATCAGACTCCTCAATACCCGAAGCCTGGACTGACATCTTGCCCTATTGTCCTGTCTATTATTTATTGTAATGCCTGCACTGTTTTTGTGCACTTTATGCAGTCCAATGTAGGTCTGTAATCTAGTGTAGCTTTCTCTGTGTTGTTTTTTTTTTAATACGTTGTTCGGTCTAGTTTTTTGTACTGTGTCATGTAACACCATGGTCCTGAAAAACGTTGTCTCATTTTTACTATGCACTGTACCAGCAGTTATGGTCAAAATAGATAGATAGATAGATAGATACTTTATTCATCCCCATGGGGAAATTCAACTTTTTTTCCAATGTCCCATACACTTGTTGTAGCAAAACTAATTACATACAATACTTAACTCAGTAAAAAATATGATATGCATCTAAATCACTATCTCAAAAAGCATTAATAATAGCTTTTAAAAAGTTCTTAAGTCCTGGCGGTAGAATTGTAAAGCCTAATGGCATTGGGGAGTATTGACCTCTTCATCCTGTCTGAGGAGCATTGCATCGATAGTAACCTGTCGTTGAAACTGCTTCTCTGTCTCTGGATGGTGCTATGTAGAGGATGTTCAGAGTTATCCATAATTGACCGTAGCCTACTCAGCGCCCTTCGCTCAGCTACCGATGTTAAACTCTCCAGTACTTTGCCCACGACAGAGCCCGCCTTCCTTACCAGCTTATTAAGACGTGAGGCGTCCCTCTTCTTAATGCTTCCTCCCCAACACGCCACCACAAAGAAGAGGGCGCTCTCCACAACTGACCTATAGAACATCTTCAGCATCTCACTACAGACATTGAATGACGCCAACCTTCTTAGGAAGTACAGTCGACTCTGTGCCTTCCTGCACAAGGCATCTGTGTTGGCAGTCCAGTCTAGCTTCTCGTCTAACTGTACTCCCAGATACTTGTAGGTCTTAACCTGCTCCACACATTCTCCATTAATGATCACTGGCTCCATATGAGGCCTAGATCTCCTAAAGTCCACCACCATCTCCTTGGTCTTGGTGATATTGAGACGCAGGTAGTTTGAGTTGCACCATATCACAAAGTCCTGTATCAGTTTCCTATACTCCTCCTCCTGTCCATTCCTGACACACCCCACTATGGCCGTGTCATCAGCGAACTTCTGCACATGGCAGGACTCCGAGTTATATTGGAAGTCTGATGTGTACAGACACATAAATGACAATAAAAGTTGACTTGACTTGATTTGATGCCATTCTGTACCAGCAGAGCCGTGCCAGCCCCTCTGCCTACCTTCCTATCCCTCTGATACAACATGTAACCTTGGACATTTAGCTCCCAACTACAACCATCCTTCAGCCACAATTCAATGATGTCCACAACATCATATCTGACTATCTGTAACAGAGCAACAAGATTTCTTATACTCCGTGCATTGATATAACACTTTGACTACTGTATGCTGTAATCACTGAATAAACCTCCTTTGGAAAAAGGGAAAGGATCCAGTTGCCAAGGGAGGTGCTGAGTTCCTGGTCTCAGTTTGGAGGGATGTTTGTTTAGAATTATTGCATTGAAGGTGGAGATATTGTCAAGAAATTAATCTGCCTTTACTGTCCATATGCTCCCAAGATGAGCATAGGTTCAGGAAGATGTTATCTGCTGAAGATCTGTTTCGATGGTAGGCAAATTGCAATGGGTTGAGATTATCCGGAAGGCTGGAGTTAATGTGTGCCATAACCAACCTCTCGAAGCACTTCATGATGGTGGATGTCACATCTGGGTGGTAGTCACTGAAGCACATTACCTTGTACCAAGATGATAGTGGACTTCCTAAAATAGTCGACATTTTGGGCCAAGACCCTTCATCAGAACACACTTCATAAGAAGTCCTGAAGAGTCTCAGCCCACGACATTGACTGTTTACTCTTTTCCATAGGTGCTACCAGGCCTGCTGATTTCCTCCAGAATTTTGTGTGTGTTGCTTGAATTTCCAGCATCTGCAGATTTTGTTAGCTTAGTGGCCAAGTTTGGGGATGATATAGATTGGTGGAAGGACAAGTAGTATTGAGTAAATAGGGAGTCTGCAGAAGGATTTAGGCATGACTGGGAGAATAGACAAAGAAGTGGCAGGTAGAATATAGATAAAGGAAGAGCATGGTCATTTAGGCATGGAATATTTTCTAAATGGGGAGAAAATTCAAAAATCAGAGGTGCAAGAGGACTTGGGAGTGCTGGTGCAGAATTCCTTGAAGATTAACTTGCAGGTTGAGTCGGTGGTAAGGAAGGCAAATGCAATGATAGCATTCACTTCAAGAGGAATAGAATGCAAAATCAAGGGGGCAGTGCTGATGCTTTATAAGGCATTGGTCAGACAGCACTTGGAGTAACTTGAGCAGTTTTGGGCCCTTTGTCTATGGAAAGATGTGCTGGCTTCAGAGAGGATCCAGAGGAGGTTCACAGGAATGATCCGAGGAATGAAAAGCTTAACACTTGAGGAGTGTTAGATGGCTCTTGGCCCATACCTGCTGGAGTTTAGAAGAATGGAGAGGGGATCTCATTGAATCCTGTTGAATATTGAAAGGCCTAGATAGAGTAGATGCAAGAAGGATGTTTCCAATAGTGGGGAGTCTGAGACCAGAGGGCACAGCCTCAGAATAGAAGGACGTTCATTTAGAACAGAGATGAAGAGGAATTTCTTTAGCCAGAGGGTGCTGTATCTGTGGAACTAATTGGCCCAGACAGTTGTCAGTATATTGCTATATTTAAGGTGGTGGTTGATCAGTTCCTGATTATATTTTTGGGATGAAGGCAGGAGAATGGGGTTGAGAGGGATAATAAATCAGCCATGATGGAATGGTGAAGCAGACCTGATGGGCTCAATGGCCTAATTCTGTTCCTATGTCTTAAGGTCTTAATTGGGTACTATAAATTGCCCCTGGTGTGTGAGTGATTGGTGGGAGCTGAGAGGAGTTTGTGTGTATTTGGTAAAATTATTGGGAAATGAGATCATTCTGTAAGCCAGCATAGACTGAACAGGTTGAAATGATCTCTTTCTAGGGAAGTACAATAGACTTCATAAACAGGTCAAGATCACAAACTTATTTCACTGCTGGTTAAACATCAATTGTTTATCGCCCTCCACAGGTGCTGCCTGACCTGCTGAGTTCCTCCAGCATTTTTATGTATTATGTATTATGACATGGATTATTGATTACCTGACTGGCAGACCACAGTACGTGCGCTTGCAACACTGTGTGTCAGACAAAGTGGTCAGCAGCACTGGGGCTCCACAGGGGACTGTCCTGTCTCCCTTTCTCTTCACCATCTACATCTCGGACTTCAACTACAACACAGAGCCTTGCCATCTTCAGAAGTTTTCTGATGACTCTGCTGTATTTGGATGCATCAGCAAGGGAGATGAGGCTGAGTACAGGGCTACGGTGGGAAACTTTGTCACATGGTGTGAGCAGAATCATCTACAGCTTAATGTGAAAAAGACTAAGGAGCTGGTGGTGGACCTGAGGAGGGCTAAGACACCAGTGACCCGTTTCCATCCAAGGGGTCAGTGTGGACATAGTGGAGGATTACAAATATCTGGGGATACGAATGGACAATAAACTGGACTGGTCAAAGAACACTGAAGCTGTCTACAAGAAGGGTCAGAGCCATCTCTATTTCCTGAGGAGACTGAGGTCCTTTAACATCTGCCGGATGATGCTGAGGATGTTCTATGAGGCTGTGGTGGCCAGTGCTATCATGTTTGCTGTTGTGTGCTGGGGCAGCAGGCTGAGGGTAGCAGACACCAACAGAATCAACAAACTCATTCGTAAGGCCAGTGATGTTGTGGGCATGGAACTGGACTCTCTGACGGTGGTGTCTGAAAAGAGGATGCTGTCCAAGTTGCATGCCATCTTGGACAATGACTCCCATCCACTCCATAATGTACTGGTTAGGCACAGGAGTACATTCAGCCAGAGACTCATTCCACCGAGATGTAACACTGAGCGTCATAGGAAGTCATTCCTACCTGTGGCCATCAAACTTTACAACTCCTCCCTCGGAGTGTCAGACAATCCGAGCCAATAGGCTGGTCCTGGACTTATTTCCACTTGGCATGATTAACTTATTATTATTTAATTATTTATGATTTTTATATTGCTATATTTCTTCACTATTCTTGGTTGATGTGACTGTAACAAAACCCAATTTCCCTCAGGATCAATAAAGTATGTCTGTCTGTCTGTAAACACTTTTTCTGTTCCATTGTTTAATGAAGGAGAGGGATAATCCTGATAAATACAGAAGTTAGCCTCACATTACTAAAAAGCTATTGGAAAAAGTCATAGAGCACTTCAGCACAGAATCAAGACATTTGGTCCATCTAGACCATGTCATCCTGGTTTGCTGCCTAGTTTCACCTACCTGCACACCATATCTCTCACCTATGTACCTATCTAATCTTCTCTTGAATGTTACAATTGAGCTTGCATCTCCCACTTCCGCTGGGAGATTATTCCACAACTACACAACCCTCTGATAGAAATTCGCCCTCATGCTCCAGCTAAATAGTTCAACTTTCACCTTTAACCTATGAACCTTAAGTCTAGTCTTACCCAATCTGAGGGAAAAAAGCCTGGTTTGCATTTACCCTATTTATACTCCTCATAAATCTCCCCTCATTCTCCTGCACTCTGGGAATTAAGTCCCAATGTCCATGCCCTCAAGTCCCAGCAATATCTGTGTAAATTCTCCCTGCACCCTTTCAAGTTTTTTGATATCTTTCCTGTAGGTAGGTAGCCAGAATTGGACACAATAATTAGCTTCATCAATTTCTACAACTGTTAATAACTGCATAACATCTCAACTCCTGTACTCAATGACTTGATTTATAAAGGCCACTATGCAAAGGGATAGGATTTATGAGCATTTGAAAACAATGGCCTAATTAGGGGCAGTCAGCATGATTTTGTATGGAGTAAGTTGTGTTTCACTAACTTGATTCTGGTTTTCAAGATGATGAAGGTAGACGTAGATGTTATCTTTATGGACCTTAATAAGTTGTTTGATAAGTTTCCATAAGACCATAAGATATAGGAGCAGAATTAGGCCATTCAATCCATCGAATCTGCTCTGCCATTCCATCATGGTTGATCCCAAAACCCACTCAACCCCATACACCTGCCATCTCGCCATATCCTTTGATTGATCAGGAAACAATTAACTTCAGCCTTAAATCTACCCATGAACTTGACCTCTACTGCAGGCAGAGCGTTCCACAGATTCACTACGCTCTGACAACAAAAAATCCCTCCTTACCTCTGTTCTAAAAGGTCACCCCTCAATTTTGAGGGCATGCCCCCTAGTTCTGGATACCCCCACCATAGGAAACATCCTCCCCACATCCAACTTATCAAGTCCTTTCAACATTCAGGTTTCAATAAGATCCTCCCGCATTCTTCTGAATTCCAGTGAGCACAGACCCAAAGTTGCCAAACGTTTCTGATACATTAACCCCTTCATTTCTGTAATCATCCTCATGAACCTCTTCTGGAATCACTCAAATGACAACACACCCTTTCTGAGATATGGGGCTCAGAACTGTTGACAATACTCCAAGTGTGGCCTGACTAGGGTCTTATAAAGGTTCAGCATTATCTCCTTGCTTTTATATTCTATCCCCCTTGAAATAAATGCCAACATTGCATTTACCTTCTTTACCACAGACTCAATCTGCAAATTAACCTTCTGGGAGTCTTACACGAGGACTCCCAAGACCCTCTGCACCTCTGATGTATGAACCTTCTCCACATTTAAATAATAGTTCACACTATTGTTCCTTCTACCAAAATGCATTATCATACATTTTCCAACACTGTATTCCATCTGCCACATTTTTGCCCATTCTTCCAATTTATCTAAGTCTTGCTGCAAATGCATTGCTTCCCCTGCCATTTGAGAACTGCTTCTTTTTCTGTGGGACATTATCTATTCTGCGCCTTCTGAACTATTCCCAGAAACTTCAGCCATCTCTGCTCTGCCGTCGTCCTCCTCCAATCCACCCTTGGCAAGCTCCTCTCACATGCCTCTATAATTCCCTTTATTCCATTGTGATACTGATACATGTCTCTAATGCTTCTCCCTCTCAAATTGCAGTATGAACGCAATCATATTATGATCACTGCCTCCCAAGATTTCCTTTACACTAAGCTCTCTAATAAGATCTGTGTTATTACACAACACCCAATCTAAGATAGCTTTCCCCTGAGTCAGCTCAAGCACAAGCTGATCTAAAAAGCAATCTCGTAGGCATTCAGCAAATTCCCTCTCTTGCAATCCGACACCAACCTTATCTTCCCAATCTCCTTGCATATTGAAGTCCCCCCGTTACAATTGTGCCATTACCCTTATTACATGTCCTTTCAAGCTCCCTTTGCAATCTCAAATCCATATTTTAGCTAAGATTTGAAGGCCTATATATGATTCCCATCACGAGGAAATCTGCAGATGCTGGAAATTCAAGCAACACACACAAAATGCTGGTGGAACGCGGCAGGCCAGGCAGCATCTATAGGGAGAAGCACTGTCGATGTTTCGGGCTGAGACCCTTCGTCAGGACTAACTGAAAGAAAAGATAGTAAGAGATTTGAAAGTAGGAGGGGGAGGGGGAAATGCAAAATGATAGGAGAAGACCAGAAGGGGTAGGGTGAAGCTGAGAGCCGGAAAGGTGATTGGCAAAAGGGATACAGAGCTGGAGAAGGGAAAGGATTATGGGATGGGAGGCCTAGGGAGAAAGAAAGGGGGAGGGGAGCACCAGAGGGAGATGGAGAACAGGCAGAGTGATGGGCAGAGAGAGAAAAAAGAGGTGGGGGGGAAAAACTAAATATATCAGGGATGGGGTAAGAAGGGGAGGAGTGGCATTAACGGAAGTTAGATAAGTCAATGTTCATGCCATCAGGTTGGAGGCTACCCAGCCAGTATATAAGGTGTTGAACTTAAGGATGCACCTCACCCTAACCATGGTCTTTTTACTCTCCTCTCATCCAGTAGGCACTACAGGAGCCTCCGCTCCCGCACCAGCAGGCATAGGAAGAGCTTCTTCCCTGAGGCTGTGACCCTGCTGAACCTCACAACACAGCACTAAGCAGTATTGCACCCATATTGTACTGTCTCAGTACTTTTATATTTGTGTGCTGTAGCACTTACTTTTTATTTACAGTTATTTTGTAAAGAACACTATTCTTTGCATTTCTGGTTAGATGCTAATTGCATTTCATTGGCTTTGTATCTGTACTCGGCACAATGACAATAAAGTTAAATGGAATCTAATCTAATCTAATTAATAGGGACGGGAGCAGTACTGGAGGATTGGAGGGTTGCAAATGTTGTTCCCTTGTTCAAGAAAGGGAGTAGAGATAACCCAGGAAATTATAGACCAGTGAGTCTGACTTCAATGGTGGGCAATTTGTTGGAGAAGATCCTGACAGGCAGGATTTATGAGCATTTGAAGAGACATAATCTGATTAGCGACAGTCAGCATGGCTTTGTCAAAAGTAGGTCACGCTTTATGAACTTGATTGAATTCTTTAAGGATGTAACAAAATACATTGATGAAGGTAAATCAGTGGATAGAGTGTATATGGATGGATTTCAGTAAGGCATTTGATAAGGCTCCCCATGCAAGGCTCCTTCAGAAGGGAAGGAGGAATGGGATCCAAGGAGACCTTGCTTTGTGGATCCAGAATTGGCTTGTCCACAGAAGGCAAAGGGTGGTTGTAGATGGTTTGTATTCTACATGGAGGATGGTGACCAGTGGTGTTTCGCAGGGACCTCCTCCTTGTCAATTTTATAAATGACCTGGATGAAGAAGTAGAAGGGTGGGATAGTAAGTTTGCTGATGAGACAAAAGTGGGGAGTGTTGTGGATAGTCTGGTTGGTTGTCAGAGGTTACAGTGGGGCATCAATAGGATACAGAACTGGGCTGAGAAGTGGCAGATAAACTTCAACCCAGATAAGTGTGGTGGTTCATTTTGGTAGGTCAAATTTGAAGACAGAGTATAATATCAATGGTAAAACTCTTGGTTGAAGTTTGCAAAAGTCCACCCGGATATTCCACAACACTTCTGGGATAATGTTCTATAGACAGAGGAGACAAAAGTTGAACGTTTTTGGCAGAAATGCACACTGCTATGTTTGGAGGAAAAGGCACTCAAACCAACACCAAAACCTCATCCCAACTGTAAAGCAAGGTGGAAGGAGCATCATGGTTTGGGGCTGCTTTGCTGCCTCAGGACCTGGACAGCTTGCAATCGTTGAGGAAACTCTGAATTAAAAATTGTAACAAGCCATTTTACATGAGAATGTCAGGATTGTGGGCCGTCACCTGAAGCTTAAAAGAAGTTAGATGATGCAACAAGACAATGATCTGAAACACAAGAGTAAATCAACAAAATAATGGTTTAAAAAGAAGAAAATTCATGTTTTGGAATGGCCAGGCATTAACCCAATTGAGATACTGGAGCATTACCTGAAGAGGGCTGTTCGTGCAAGTTATCCCAGAAGTATTGATAAACTGAAACAGTTTTGTATGGAGGAATGGTCTAAAATTCCTATTTGCCATTGTGCAAATCTGATCAGCAGCTACAGGAAACATTTGGCGGAGGTTATTGCTGTTAAAGGAGGTTTTACCAGTTATTAAGTACCAGGGTTCACATCCTTTTTCCAGCCTGGACTATGAATCATGGACTATGAATCATTAAACAATGTGTTCAATAAAGACATGAAAAGTAGAATTGTTTGTGTGTTATTAATTTAGGCAGATTATGCTTGTCCATTATTGTGACTTAGATGAAGATCAGAACATGTTTTATGAGTAATTAATGCAGAAAAACAGGTAATTGTATTACTTTCTTATTTGTTTCTTAATTACTTTATTTGTCTTCTGTTGTTATTTAAAAGCTTCCTAATCCCCTAACTTCCCCCTAATTATTGCTCTACTCTATGCCTTCTCTTTGGCTTTTATACTGGCTTTGACTTCCCTTGTTAACCATAGTTGTGTCATTTTCCTTTAAATTACTACTTCTTTGGGATGTATATATCCTGTGCTTTCCGAATTGGTTCCAGAAATTCCAGCCATTGCTGCTCTGCCATCATCCCTGCCATTGTTCTTCTACAATTAATTCTAGCCAACTGATAGAGTGTATAAGATCTGACCTGATAGAGGTGTATAAGATGATGAGAGGCATTGATTGCATGGATAGACAGAGGCTTTTTCCCAGGGCTGAATTGGCTAACATGAGGAGTCATTGTTTTAAAGTGTTTGGAAGTAGGTACAGAGGGATGTCAGGGGTAGTTTTTCACACTGAGTGTGGTGAGTGCATGGGTTGCACTGCCTGCGACAGTGGTGGTGGAGGATACAATAGGGTCTTTTAAGAGACTCTTAGATAGGTACAGTACAACATTGTGGGCCAAAGGGCCCGTAATGTGCTGTAGATATCTATGTTCTATGTTCACTCCTCTCTCATGCCTCTCTAATTTCCTTTTCTCTTCTGTAATACTGATACATCTGACTTTAGCTTCTCCTCAAATTTCAGGGCGAATTCAATCACATTGTGATGACTTACCTCTAAGGGTTCTTTTACCTTAATCTCTCTAAACAATTCTGGTTCATTGCACCACACCCAGTCCAGAGAAGCTGGTCCTCTCATGGGCTCAACCACGAGCTGTTCAAAAAGCCATCTCATAGCATTCTAGAAATTCACCCTCTTGGAATCCAGCACCAACCTGATTTTGCCAGTCTACCTGCATATTGAAATCCCCTATGACTATCGTAACATTACCCTTTTCGCATGCATTTTCTATCTCCTGTTATAACTTGGAGACCACATTCTTACTACTCTTTGGGGGTATGTATGTAACTCCCATCAGGGCCTTTTTCACTTGCAGTTTCTTAGCTACATCCAGAGCAATTCAACACCTTCTTACCTGATGTCACCTCTTTCTAATGATTTACTTTCATTTTTTACCAACAGAGCCATGTCACCCCCTTTGTCTTCCTGCCTGTCCTTTCGATACAATGTATATCCTTAGACATTAAGCTCCCAGCTATAATCTTCTTTCAGCCATGATTCAATGATGACTACATCATACTTGCCAATCTGTATCTGTGCTACAAGTTCATCTACTTTATCTATTGTGCGTATTCAAATATAACACCTTTAGTCTTGTATTTACCTTTTTTGATTTTGATCACCTTTTATGCCCTAGTCATCCTGTTGACTGCAATTTTCCCCTATTATCAGCCCCTTCTTGCTAGGAGTCTCATTACATATTGCCTCTGTTTGTAAACCAATTACCTCATCTTCAGCATGATCACTCCAATTCCCATTAGTTTAAACACACTTGAACAACCTGCCGGCAAGGATATTGGACCTTGGGTTCAGGTATAACCCATCCCTTTTGTACAGGTCATACCTTCCCCAGAAGTGATCCCAATGATAAATCCAAACCTCACCCCCTGCACTAGTTCCTCAGAGACACATATGCCTGCCAAATCATTCTATTCTTAACTCACTGGCACTGGCGCATGAAGCAACCCAGAGACTGTGACCCTGGAGGTCCCGTTTCTCAGCTTTCTAGCTAGCTCCCTCTGATGTTCGCACATATTGAAGCTGTCAATCTCATCTTTAAAATAGACAGTATGATGTGCACCGTCCCCCTTGCTGAAGTCAATGATCAGCTCTTGTTTTCTTGACATTGTGGGCCTGACACCATGTCTCCAAGCTTGGCAGAGGTTCAGAGGGGTTGTGAGGAATATTTTCCCAGTAGAGGGGGTTGGAATATGAAACCCGCTGTCTGGGGCTAGTTGGAAGCAGAGACTCTCATAATAATGAATAAGTATCTTGACGATCACTTGAATCCCAAGGCAAAGAAATGTTCTGTGTAGACCAAGTGGTGGGTGGCCGATCATGGGCAGGGTAGGCCGAATAGTCTGTCTCTGAGGCTCTGCCCTCCCGCCACGACCTTGCCCACCCTCAGCCCCGCTGCGCTGTCGGTCTCCCACTCGCCTCACTCCGGTCCGGCTTTGCTGAGTACACAAGACGCGCCATCGCTCCAAGGCCCGGTTGCTATGGAGATACGGCGCATGCGCACCCGCGACCATCCGGCTGACCCGCGACCGCGCCGCCGACCTCACGTACCTTACGTCATCAGGTTCCTTCCCTCACCGCCCCCGCCGTGAACTGCCCGGGGGTGGTACGATGGAGCAGGGGGAGAGCAGCTGGATGGAGAGGGGGACCCAGAGAAGGGTAGAGGAAACGAGGCGACGGCTGCGAGCTTTCCAAAACATTCGAGGTAAGCGCTGGCCGTGTCCGCTGCCCGCCTCACCCTCCCTTCCACTGCCCCCTCCAAGCCTCCCCCACCAAGCCTCACTCTCCCTTCCACTGCCCTCTCCCCTCTCTCCCCGACCCTCTCCCCATCCAACCATCTGCTCTCCAATCCTCCCCCAGCCCCTGTTTCTCTGTCCCTTTGCCCCTCTGTTAACTCTCTCACCTCTTGCTGATGTTGCCCTTCTGTTGTGCTCGGCAGGGCAGGAGGTGAGGCCGGGTGAGTTCTGGGATGCAGTGGTCATTACTGCTGCCGACAGAGGACAGGAGTATGCATTCCTGCAGCAGATCGCCAGCAAGCTGGAGAGGAGGGAGCTTCCCCTTGGAGTTCGCTATCATGTTTTTGCTGATCCAGTGGGGCCAAAGATTGGTATGAACAAGCCCGGGTTCAGGATGGCATTTGAAGTAAACCTTGGCA
Source organism: Hemitrygon akajei (assembly GCF_048418815.1). NCBI lineage: Eukaryota > Metazoa > Chordata > Chondrichthyes > Myliobatiformes > Dasyatidae > Hemitrygon > Hemitrygon akajei. Next base: position 3,214,455 of record NC_133135.1, on the reverse strand, counting down.
GATCTCTGCCTGGTTAAGTGTGGAGCTCAGGTTGGTTACTACACTCGGGGAGTGTGCAGAGGAGGTTTTCCAGTAAATGAGTGCAGGAACTAACCATACTGAGGCTTTATAAGGCGTTGGTCAGACCACATTTGCAGTATTGTGAGCAGCTTTGGGCCCCTTTTCTAAGAACAGATGTGCTGGCATTGGAGCAGATCAAAAGAGGATTCACAAGAATAATTCCAGGAATGAAAGGGTTATCGTTTGAGGAGGTTTTGATGGCTCTGGGCCTGTACTTGCTGGAGTTTAGACTAATCTAATTCCTAACACTGTCATCACCACTTGACAAGGTCACAGCTGATCAATTCTTCCTAAACTTCAGCTCCAACATCTCTCAAGTAGCTTAACACAACCCAGGGCTAAGTACCCATTGATCAGCACTGCATCGATACCACCCTCCTGAACATTCATTCCCTCTTCAACCAAATACTCATCCAGGCACTTCTGACAGCTCCACCAGCTCTACCTTCAGAAAATGACAGCAGTTTCTCTTCAAATCCCAAATAATCCTGATTATCACTGGGGTTAAACCTCCAAACTCCCTCCCTCCCAGCACTGTGAGGGCATCATCGCCAGAAGTACAGCAGGAGTTCCTGAAGGCAGCTCAGCGGGAAGTCCAGCCAGGTGAGGGGGTGAGAAGAGAAAGTGTACAGGCTGCAGGTGAGGGGGAGGGTAGGTGTGACAGGGAGAGGGGAAGTGTACAAGCTGCAGGTGATAGGTGAGACCAGGTGAGGGGGGTGAGAAGAGAAAGTGTACAGGCTGCAGGTGAGGGGGAGGGTAGGTGTGACAGGGAGAGGGGCAGTGTACAAGCTGCAGGTGATATATGAGACCAGGTGAGGGAGAAGGTAGGTGTGACAGGGAGGGGGTGGGTGTGACAGGGAGAGGGGAAGTGTACAAGCTGCAGGTGATATATGAGACCAGGTGAGGGAGAGGGTAGGTGTGACGGGGAGAGGGTGAGTGTGACGGGGAGGGGGTGTGTGTGACGGGGAGAGGGTAGGTGTGACAGGGAGGAGGTAGGTGTGACGGGGAGAGGGGAAGTGTACAAGCTGAAGGTGATATGTGAGACCAGGTGGGTGTGTGGGGGTGAGGGGATGAAATGAAAAGCTGGAAGTTGATAGGTGGAAGAGGTAAAGGGGAGGACAGTGGACCACGGAAGGGAAGGAGAAATGGCAGCGGAGGGAAGAGATGGGTAGGGGAGGATAGGACTTTCACCAGTCCTCTCTTACACTACTGAAACCAGCATTCCCTCGATTCAAGACTTTTCCTTGAGGACTAACCTTACTCCTTTCTGCTAACTGTGGTAGGGTCTTGAACTAACTGCTGTGGAAATATGGAAGAAATGTTAATCATTCTCTTTACTCAGGAAATGGAGGATCTACACTTCACGCTCTCCTTCGATTGGAAGAACTCTACGGAGATCAGTTGGATGGCTTCAGAATTCTACTAATCCATGCTGGTAAACATAACCATGGTTTCTGTTGATGCCACTGACTCAAAGGGAAGATCTTTAAGTTAGATGAAAATCCAAATAAAATAGCAAATCCTGGGGGCGTTCAGCAGGTCAGTTCAGGCAGCGTCTGTGGAGAGAGAAACAGTTAATGTTTCATGCTGAAGGCTAGTAACGCAGAAGATAAACACGAGGCTCTGCAGATACTAGAAAACGTGAGCAACTTGCACAAAGTGCTAGAGGTAGCCAGCAGGTCAGGCAGCGTCTGTGGAGAGGAATAAACAGTATGTTTTGATGCTGTGTGAGTCAGATTAATTTGTCACATTTACAAGAACATATAGGAGCAGAAATTGGGTCATTTGGCCCATCGAGTCTGCTCTGCCATTCCATCATGGCTGATTTATTATCCCCCTCAACCCCATTCTCCTGCCCTCTCCCATAACCTTTGACAAATCAAGAACCTATCAGCCTCCACTTTAAATACACCCAATGACTTGCCTCCACAGCCATCTGGCAATAAATTCCAAAGATTCACCAACCTCTAGCAAAGTAAATTCCTACTCATATTTGTTCTAAATGGATGTCCCTCAATTCTGAGGCTGTGCCCTCTGGTCCTAGATTTACCCACTTTTGGAACATCCTTTCCACATCCACTCTATCTATGCCTTTCTATATTCAATAGGTTTCAATGAGATTGTAAAATCCTGAGTATACCGTGAAATGCATCAACCAACACAATCTGAGGATGTGCTGGATCGGTGATCGACACTATAAAGATTTACACTAACCACTACACTACTGTACCTCCCTTGCTCGGTTTCTCCAGTATTTTGTGTATTGCTCAGTAGTGCAGAAAGGTTTCCAATCTGGTGGAAAGAACTGCCTGTGGACCGGAAGTGTGGGATGATACTCCAGCTGGAGCGTGAGTTGATGAGCATTCACGTGATGTGTCTCCCTAATTAGCCGATGCGTTGGTTGCTGCACGATGTCCTGACCCCACCCTGCAGAACCAGTGAAAGTGTCCTCATCCACAATGACCAGCAATGAGGATCAGCAGCATTTCAAACAGATGTTGCACAACATCAGGTACCATTGAACATCTGGCTCTGTGCTACTCAACATCTGGTACTGAGTGCTAATCATGTAGCATCAGTGAAGAGAGAAACAGTCAGTATTTATTCACCACAGAACTTTTGTGAATGACACGATGTTACTGATCCTGCTACATTTTGTGATCTGTGCTGTAGATGATACGACTTTTTTTCCCTCCTTTTTTAATCAGTTAAAGGGGAAACTAATGAAGGCCAATGTAGTTTCTATGTTACTAGGATATAGTTACTATGTAGCTTCTTAAGAACCCTATCAACTTGGCTGCAACTTTGAGGGATCCATTAACTGAGAATTCTGCCTTCAAATGTGATATTCAAAGTGAAGTGATTCAGTTTGAAGGGTCAAAATTCAAGGCAGAATACTCTGCCTTCAAACTCTGGTTAGATGACACTTCGAATATTGTGTTCCGTTCCAGTCTCTTCACTATAGGAAGGATGTGAAAACTTTAGAAAGGATGCAGAGGAGATTTACCAGGATGCTGCCTGGGTTGGAGATCATGTCTTATGTGGATAGGTTGTGTGTGCTAGGGCTTTTCGCAGTGTAGCAGGGTGAGGAAAGACTTGATAAAGGTGTACAAAATGATGAGACGCATAAATCGAGTGGGCAGTCAGAAACTTTCCCAGGGCATAAATGGCTAATTTTAAGGTGATTGGACTGGACGAAGTATAGGGGATTGGGATGTCAGAAATAGGTTTTTCTTTTTAATCAGAATGGTAGTGTTATTGCCTCACAGCTCCAGATTCAATCCCAACCTCTATCTTCACGCTTTCCCTTTGAGCACATGGGTTTCCTCCTGGTTTTAAAGTTTCTGCCCACATCCCAAAGACGAGGAATTCAACAGATTGAACCATGTCAGTCTAGGTAGCCTCCAACTTGATGGCATGAACATCGATTGCTCCAACTTCTGGTAATTTTTTCCTTCTCCTCCTTCCCTCTTCTGTTCCTACTCTGGCCTCTTGCCTCTTCTCATCTGCTTATTACCTCCCCTGTGCCCTTCCTCCTTTCTCACATAATCCACTGTCCTGTCCTATCAAGTTCCTTCTTCTCTAGCCCTTTACCTTTTCCACCTATCACTTACCAGCTTTTCACTTGGCTTCACCTTATCACCTTATAGCTTGTCCTCCTCCTCTTCTCCCACCCCCACCATCTTATTTTGGTTTTATCCCCTTTCTAGTCTTGGCCGGAAGTTTCGACTGCTTATTCACTTTCATAGGTGCTGTCTAACCTGCTGAATTCCTCTAGCATTTTGTGTGTGTTACTCTGGATTTCCAGTATCTGCAGGATCTCGTGTTTACGAATTGTCGATGTTTTGGTTAAAAACTCTCCAGCATCAGAATTCCCTTTCTCCCACAGGTGTTGCTCAACCTGCTGAGTTCTCTCGTAGATTGTTTGTTGCTCCAGATTCCTGCAATTGCAGTCTCTTGTTTATCTGTGGGTTAATTGGCCACTGTAAGTGTAGGGGGAACGAAATGGGATCAGCGTAGGATTAGTGTCAATGGATAATTGATAGCACGATAGCACGGACTGGAGGGGCCTTGGGACCTGTTTCTACACTGTTTCACTCTGACTCTCCTTCTGCAGGGGGATATAGCCAGCGTCTGCTGAGTGCTAGTGCGCTGGGGAAGATCTTCATGGCTCTGCCTCTGGGTCAGCCTGTCTACCAGATGTTGGAGCTCAAACTGGCAATGTACATCGACTTCCCTGTGCACATGGAACCTGGGGTGTTAGTGACGTGTGCCGACGATATCGAGCTCTATAGCGTCCCCGGGGCCAAGGCGGTTTGCTTTGACCAGCCTGGGTTCACTGCCTTGGCTCACCCATCCCCACTCTCCATCGGCACCACACATGGCGTCTTCGCCCTGGAACCTGGCTCATGGGGCAACGGACAGCCGGAGCTGGAGTACAGACTCTGCCACCGCTTCCTGCACAAGCCCAGTGTGGAGACGATGTGGGAGGCTGGGGTGGTGTGCCCCTCAGCCTGGGGGCAGGCCCTCAGTGGGAACACGGAGTCTGAGCACTTTGTCTACACTGACAGTGTCTTCTATTTTGATCGCGTGATAGCCAGGCGGCTGTTGACCATCCTGGAGGAGGTGGGATCTGTTGGCTGTGAGATCGATGCATATGGTGACTTTCTACAGGTGCTAGGGCCTGGAGCTGTGACAGAGGCCACTGGATCTACGGTAGACATCAAGCAGGAGCTCCCAGCACTCAGGCAGAAGATCATTGCCTCACTCCGGGGGACGCCGCTCCATGTAGCCACGCTTAACAATTCTGTCTTCTACCATCTGGGCACGGCGCGGGAGTACCTGTGCCACCTCACGGCTGATGGGAGTTTGAGGGAACATCTCGGACTAACACCCAGCCCTGATGGGTTCTCCCAGCTCCCTCCTAAGGGGGGAGGCATGGTCCCCTGCATCATGGGAAGCCTGCTGGGGCCCGGGTGCCTCATCTCACCCGGTAGCGTGGTGGAATATTCACGGCTGGAGGCACGTGTCACCGTGGGTCCCAACTCCATTGTCAGTGGGTGCTGCCTGAGCGAGGGCACCACAGTGCCACCAAACACCTTCCTGGTCTCGCTGAGTGTTCCAGGGGGGTTTGTCACAGCTATCCTTGGCACGGATGATGATGTGAAGCGCACCGTCCCATCTCTGTCAGAGATTGGCCGTTTGCATCTGCTGGGCCTCAGCCTCGGGGAGGTTGCCAGACACTTGGGACTGGCCGTCTCTGAGAGTCTTTTCTCCGGGGCTGGAAAAGCCAGGCTGACGCTATGGAATGCCCGGGTTTTTCCGGGCTCGCGAGTGAGGGCCGAAGACTCGGTGGCGGCAGCCCTGCAGATGTTGGAAGTGCTGAGGAGTTCCCTGGCTCCTCCGCTCAGCGGTGATGAGCAGCGACTATCCATCGAGGAAATGCTTCAGCACAAGGACATGCAAAGCATGCTGAGATTCAGGCAGCAGCTGTCGCAGGACATTGCCTCGGGGAGCTACCAGCTGGGAAAATAATGTCTTCCTTAAATATGGGTCACGATTCTGAATCACTTTACTAACCTCTGACAAATTGCAAGTGCCTCTTATTTCACCAAAAGGCAGAGCTGAGACAATATCGGCTCCTGTTGTGAATCCAAACAACTCAATGTTCTGTAAATTCCTCAGAATCAGGTTTATTATCATTAGCATATGTCATGTAATTTGTTTTGCGGCAACAGCACAATGTAATACGTAATAATTACTATAAATCAAGTCAAGTTGCTTTTATTGTCATTTCGACCATAACTGCTGGTACAGTACACAGTAAAAACAAGACAATGTTTTTCAGGACCTTGGTGCTACATGAACAATACAAAAACTACACTGAACTATGTAAACCAACACAAAAACTACACTAGACTACAGACCTACTCAGAACTGCATAAAGTACACAGAGCAGTGCAGACATTACAATAAATAATAAACAAGACAATAGGCACAGCTGAGGTCAGTAGGTTGGTAGTCCGATGGCCTGGGGGAAAATCTGTTACATAAATAAACAGCTGAATGGTGGCGTCTGGGATTCCGTCCATTTCTGTACTCCCGCCGAGTATTTCGTTGCCACAGATGCAACCCAGTTTAATGTCCGTTGGAGAGCAGAATGGACGGGAGAGCCGGTCAGCTAGGACTTGCTTTTTTTCTGGCACAGACTCCTGCCCGCTTGCCTTGCTTCCATTTCCTAGCACACCGCTTACGCTGCCCCCACCTCCGGCCACCGGCATCAGGCGAGTCCGAGGACTGCAGGTCTGATTCTGTCAGCGAGCAGATATTGGTGAGCAGAATGAATGGGAGGGCTGGCCGGCCAGGGCTTACTTTTTTTCTGGCACAGACTCCTGCCCGCTTGCCTCGCTTCCTCTTCCTCTCACACCGCTTACGCTGTCCCCACCTCCAGCCACCGGCATCAGGCGACTCCGAGGACTCCAGGCCTGATTCAGTCAGCAAGCCGAGGTCGCTCAATCTAACCAGCAGATTTTCATGAAGGTTCGTTTTTGGGCGATCTCTGTATTGTAACTGTAACTGGCGACGGTAGATAGTTGCTCTGTTATCCATTGCCCAATGACAATTACAACAATAATATCCATAAAAAATAGTGCAAAGGAGAGCAAAATTGTGAAATAGTGCAAGAGTTCATAGACTTCTGATGGCAGAGGGGAAGAAGCTGTTTCCAAAACATTTAGTGTGGGTCTTCAGGTGCCTGATGATTGTAACAAGAAGAGGGTATGTCCTGGATAGTGAAGGTCCTTAACGGATGCTGCCACCTTGAGGCATTGCCTTTTGAAGATGTCCTCAATGTTGGAGATGGATGAGCTTATAACCTTCTGCAGCTTTTTCCAATCTTGTGTGTTGGAGCCTCCACACCGGATGGTGATGCAGCCAGTCTGAGTGTACATCTGCTGATCTATGTACACAATATCATGCGAAAATTACTCCTATCCAAACAACTGAATGTTCTGGCCTTTTCTGAGTTCCTGTACTTGTCTCTGTAAATGTTGGGTATTTGCCCTTCTGCTGCTGCCAAGGCCTCCTCGATGGATTGGTCATTATGTTCAAACCACTAACCAGGTTGTTTCAATGAAGGTGAGGTCTGACTTCTAAAGGCTCCATCCTCCAAGGAAGCTGTGATTCGATGTATGGTGTCCATCCCCACCGGCTGCCCTGATTCATCAGTCAGCAATCAAACAGAGTGGGCTGTCCTTCTCCAGACTAGATGGAATAAAAACACAAACTGCTGGAAGCATTTAGTGGGTCAACCAACATTTGTGGAGAGAGCACAACAGGAGCAAGAGTAGGCTACCAGTCCCTCAAGCCTTCCTTGCCATTCAAAATGACGGTGGCTGATCAACAGAGACCTCGACCTCCGTTCCCCACCACCTTCAATTCTCCGTTCTATGTCCAACTTAAATATATTTAATAATTCCACCATGGGGACAGAGAGTTCCAGAGATTCACTGCTCTGCTCCACACCTCAGGTTAAAATGACTGGCTGTACCCTGCTCCCTTGTTTGTGACTCTTTCATTGGTAGAATCATCTCAATGTTGATCCTGTCAAGCACCCCCTTATGTTTGAGTCAAGTCACATTTTGTTCTTCAGGTCCCCAAAGGATACCAACCCAGACTCCCTATCCTCTGCTAATAACTGTCCCATCCCAGGAATTAGCCTGGTGAATCTCCTTTGAACTGCCTCCATCGATTTTTTTTTTCTCGTGTGAATCTTCTCTGCATCCTCTCCAATGCCAGGGCATCTTAGATTAGGAACCCAACGCTGGTCACAATACTCCAGATATGATTTGACCAATGCCTTATAAAGCCTAAGCACTATATCGTTGCTTTTGTATTCTAGTCTTGAAATGAATGCTAACATTGCATTTGCCTTCCTCACCGCCAGCCTGACCTTGGAATTAACCTGTGGGGAATCTTGCATGAGGACTCCCAGGTCCTTCTGCACCTCCTGAGTTTTGAATTTTCAAAGTATTTATAAAATAATCCACACCTTTATTCCTTGTGCCAAAGTGCATAACCATGCATTTTGCTACATTATGTTCCATCTGCCACTTCTTTGCTCATTACTTCAATCTGTCTGTATCCTTCTGCAGACACCATGCCTCCGTAACACTGCCTGCCCCTCCCCCTGTCTTTGTATTATCTGCAAACTAAGCTACAAATCATCAAATCCTTCCTCCAAATCATTGACAAACAAGATTTTAAAATAATGGTTCCAACACTGACCCATGCAGTACACCATTAGTCACTGAGAGCCCCCTTTATTCCCACTTTTTGTCTCCTTCCGATCATCCAATCTTCTACCCATGTTAGTACCTTTCTTGTAATACCATGGGCTGTTGTTACACAGCCTCATGTGCGGCACCATATCAGAGATTTATGAAAATTCAAATAAACATCCACTGACTCTTTTGTCTATCCTGCTTATTTCCTCAAAGAATTCCAATAGATTTATCAGGCAAGAGTCCCCCTTCAGAAAACCATACTGTCTGGCCTGTTTTATCATGTGCCTCCAATTATCCCAAAACTTCATCTTTAGTAATAGACTCCAACATCTTTCCAACCACTGGAGTTAGGCTGACTGGCCTATAATTTCCTTTCCTTTGCCTTTCTCCCTTCTGGAAGAGCGGAGTGACATTTGCAATTTTCTAGTCCCGAGGAACCATTCTAGAATCTAGTGATTCTTGGAAAGTGTCCACATTCTCTTCACCCTCCTCTTTCAGAACCCTGGGATGTGGTCTATCTGGTTGATATGACATATTTACCCTCACTTTTAACTTTCCAAGCACCTTCTGCTATGACACTCACTTCTGCCCTGACACACTCGCATTTCTGGCATTCTGTTAGTGTCTTCCAGAGTGAAGACTGATGCAAAATACTTTATAAGTTTATCTTTCATGTCTTCATCCTCTATTACTACCTTTCCAACATCATTTTCCAGCAGTCTGATATCCGTTCTTGACTCTCATTTACTCTTATATTGAAAATAACTTTTGGTATCCTTTTTTATTACTGGCTAACTTTCCTTAATATTTCATCTTTTCTCTGTAAGGCTTTGTAGTTGTCTTCTGTTTTTTTAATGTTTCCCGATCCTCAAACTTCCGACTAATTTTTGCTATATTACGTGCCTCTCTATTGCTTTTGTGCTGTTTTATATATTAATCCACTTTGTGATTCCCTTTACTTAAGTGCATTTGTCTGTGGCTGCACTTGCACAAAATGAAAAACTGCAGCAGGATTGTTTGTGCAGAAGTGCGGCTCCAGGGCAAGACACTGCGGGATTGCACTGTATCTTTCTATTATATTTTTGTAACTGTTTTAATGCAATCTTAATTATATGTGCTGCATGGTACTGAGTTTTGCACCTTGGCTCTGGAGGTACACTGTTTTGTTTGGCTGCATTCATGTGTATGGTTAAATGGCAATTAAACTTGAACTTGTTCACCTCACACTTCCCCACATTAAAATTCTTTTGCAGGTTTTCACCCAACCACTCAATTGACTTATGTCTGGTTCAGAATCACAGCATGTGTTGCCACCTATTTTCATATCAACGACAATTTAGAAGCCTTTTATTCCCTGTAAATAGCGAGCAATTGAGGCCAAGAACTAATCCCTGGGGTGGTTAATGAATTACATCCCTTCAACTGAAAATGATTCATTTATTCTAATTTTCTGTTTCCAGCATTCCAGACAGTTGACAATCCAATCCACATTAATGCACTTCTTTAATATACTGGGCTCTGGATTTGCTCCAGTTTCATATGTGGTATCTTGTTAAATGCCTGTTGGAAATCTAGACACACTACGTCTATCACTTCTCTCATTATCTTCAAAGCACTGCAATAAATTTGTTAAACATAATTTACATTAATTAGTTTGGGAACTGAGTTCATTAACCTCATGGTAATCATTTATTTTATTTTATTTAGCGATACAGAATGGTAACAGGCCAATGAGCCCATGCCATCCAATTGCACCCATGTGACCAATTAGTCTGCTGTTTGTCAGAAGAAACTGCAGTCTACAATTAGTGGATTTGATGAATCAAGGACAGGGCAAGCAGTCAAACCAATTGTCTTTGGACTAAACACACTGAAGTTATTAAAACACATGTTGGTAAGGCAAATGAAATGTTGAGTTTTGGAATTGGGGAACAAATGTTCAAATGCTTCCGTGGGTGAGGATGGTATCACATGCTGTGGTAATACTAATTTTGTGTAGCCTGATGATTGTATTGCTCAATGTATATCAACTGAGAAGATGGAATGCTGAAATAATGGAAAAATCGAGGATAATGCTTTCATGAAACATCAGAGACAATTGTCGGTATAAAGTGGGTGAATTTAGTAAGGAAAATGCTAATATTTGTAGAATTTAAGGGTTTATACAGTGGTGTGCAAAAGTTTGGGTACCCTGGTCAAAATTTCTGTTACTGTGAATAGTTAAGTAGAAGATAACTGATCTCCAAAAGTCATAAAGTTAAAGATGAAACATTCTTTTCAACACTTGAAGCAAGATTAGTGTATTATTTTTGTTTTGTACAATTTTAGAGTGGAAAAAAATGAAAAGGAGCAGTATGCAAAAGTTTGGGCACCCCAAGAGATTTGAGCTCTCTGATAACTTTTACCAAGGTCTCAAACCTTAATTAGCTTGTTAGGGCTATGGCTTGTTCACAGTCATCGTTAGGAGGTGATGCAAATTTCAAAGCTTTATAAATACCCTGACTCCTCAAGCCTTGTCCCAACAATCAGCAGCCATGGGCTCCTCTAAGCAGCTGCCTAGCACTCTGAAAATTAAAATAAATGATGTCCACAAAATGGGAGAAGGCTATAAGAAGATAGCAAAGCATTTTCAGGTAGCCATTTCCTCAGTTCGTAATGTAATTAAGAAATGACAGTTAACAGGAACAGTGGAGGTCAAGTTGAGGTCTGGAAGACCAAGAAAACTTCCCGAGAGAACTACTTGTAGGATTGCTAGGAAGGCAAATCAAAACCCCGGTTTGACTGCAAAAGACCTTCAGGAAGATTTAGCAGACTCTGGAGTGGTGGTGCACTGTTCTACTGTGCAGCAACATCTGCACAAATATGACCTTCATGGAAGAGTCATCAGAAGAAAATCTTTCCTGTGTCACCACCACAAAATTCAGTGTCTGAAGTTTGCAAAGGAACATATAAACAAGCCTGATGCATTTTGGAAACAGGTCCTGTGGACTGATAAAGTTAAAATAGAACTTTTAGCAATGAGCAAAGGTATGTTTGGAGAAAAAAGGGTGCAGAATTTCATGAAAAGAACACCTCTCCAACTGTTAAGCATGGGGTGGATTGATCATGCTTTGGGCTTGTGTTGTAGCCAGTGTCACAGGGAACATTTCACTGGTAGAGGGAAGAATGAATTAAATTAAATATCAGCAAATTCTGGAAGCAAACATCACACCGTCTGTCAGTAGAGGCACACTGGACCTCCTGTGAGGAAATGAGGCTGGGCAAGTGGCTAAGGTGACAGTGGGGAGCACTTTATCAGCAGTGAACTTAAGTTTATTAATTTTAAAGTAGTTCTGGAACAACGTAGGACTGATCAACAAGTTAACATCCTACGCTAGTTAAAGGTTAATTTTGATGGCATAAGACAGGAATTTACAAAGGTTGAGTGGGGGAAGGGATGCCCAGCAAGTAGGAGGCTTTGGAAAGTGAGAGGGGGAAATTTGAGGCCACCGTGAAGGGCAAGTCTGGCTGATAAGGGTTCTGCTCAGGAAAAAGGAGGAAGCATATGACAGGTACAGACATCAGGGATCAATGAATCCCTTGAGTGTTAACAGATATAAAATGGAACAGTTTAGCATGGTACAGGACCTTTGGCCCACGATGTTGTGCCGACCTTTTAACTAACGCCAAATAGGAGTACAGGGTGTAGGGGCAGACTGAAAGAAATAAGGAGGGTTAAAAGGGGACACAAGATAAACTTGGTAGATAAGGCGAAGGAGAATCCTGAGAGATTCTATCAGTACAGTATGTAACTAGGCAGAGAATGGGTTTCCTTACAGGTTTTTTCCCCTTCCTCAGCTAAGTTTGCGGATTACACCAAGATAGGTGGAGGAGCAGGAAGTGTTGAAGAAACGGAAAGATTACAGAGAGTTGGTCAGTTTAGGAGAATGGGCAAAGAAATGGCAGATGAGATATAATGTTGAGAAATATACGGTTGTACATTTTGGAAGAAGAAATAATCAGGCAGATTATTATTTAGATGGGGAGAAACTTCAAAAATCGGAAGTGCTAAGGGACTTTGGGGTCCTCGTGCAGGATACCCTAAAGGTTATCCACCAGGTCGGATCGGCAGTGAGGAAAGCGAATGCTATGTTGGCATTCATTTCAAGAGGAACAGTGTATAAGAGTAAGGAGGTGTTGAGGCTCTATGGGGCACTGGTGAGATATCATTAGGAATACTGTGTGCAGTTTTGGGCCTCCTGTCTTAGAAGGGATGTACTGATGTTGGAGAGAGTTCAGAGAAGATTTACTAGGATGATTCCTGGAATACAGAGGCTAATGTATGAGGAGCGTTTGTCGGCACTTGAACTGTATTCGTTAAAGTATAGAAGAATGAGAGGGGATCTCATAGAAACATTTTGAATGTTGAAAAAGTTGAACAGAGTAGATGTGGAAAGGCTGTTTCCCTTGGTGGGTGAGTCCAGGACAAGAGGCCGCAGTCTTAGAATTAGAGGGCACCCATTTAAAACAGAGATGAGGAGAAATTTTTTTAGCCAGACCATTGTGGATTTATGGAATTCATTGCCACATACAGCTGTGGAGGCCCAATCATTGAGGGTGTTTAGGAGGACATTGATAGGTACAGTATCTAATTAGGGTATCAAGGGATATGGGAAAAAAGCCGGAAATAGGAACTAGATGGGAGAATAGTTTAGCTCATGGTGGAGTGGTGGAGCAGACTCAATGGGCCAAATGGCCTACTTCTGCTCCTTTGTCTTGTGTGTGCCTGCAAAAAAAACTGAAGATGAAAAGAAGATGGCTTCTACAACAGGATAATGATCAAAATCCACAATGCACTACCTCAAGAGGTGCAAGCTGAAGGTTTTGCCATGGCCGTCACAGTCCCCTGACCTAAACATCATCGAAAATCTGTGGATAGACCTTAAAAGAGCAGTGCATGCAAGTCGGCCCAAGAATCTCACAGAAATAGAAGCCTTTTGCAAGGAAGAATGGGCGAAAATCCCCCAAACAAGAATTGAAAGACTTAGCTGGCTACAGAAAGCGTTTACAAGCTGTGATTCTTGCCAAAGGGGGTGTTACTGAGTACTGACTGTGCAGGGTGCCCAAACTTCTGCTTCGGGCCCTTTTCCTTTTTTGTTATTTTGAAACTGTACAAGATGGAAATAAAAAAGTAATCTTGTTTAAAATGTTAAAAAAATGTGTCATCTTTAACTTTATGCCTTTTGGAAATCAGGTCATCTTTTATTCGCTTAGCTATTCACAGTAACAGAAATTTTGACCAGGGGTGCCCAAACTTTTGCATTCCACTGTATTCGTAGAATTTAAGTGTTGCACATCTACTGGGGTTCCATGGCAGTCCTATGGGCAGTGAACTGAATGAGAGGAGGATAATGATCCTAAGATAAATATCTTTGGATCAAGAGGAAGGAGATGTTTGCCAGAAGAAACTACAGTATACAGTTAGTGAATTTGATGAATCAAGGATAGGGAAAGCAGGCAAGCCAATTGTCTTTGATTTTTCCCTATTTTGTGGACTCTGAACTGATTATTGCTATGGGATAATCTAATTAGAGTAATTGAATGTGGTCACAATGGCCTGCTAAACCTGAGGCCACTCTCAGATGAATAGCTTATGTAAAATGCCGGATCTACCAAAAAAAGCAATCTGTAATCTTGTTAGACTAAGCCTGGGTTGCCTTATTTAACTAGTTTGGACCAGCCAGAGTTGAAAGACACAAATACACAGGGCTGGGTGGGCAGACCATGAGACAATGTTGATTGTACCCCTGGATTTCGACCAGGAAGAAGGTGATCTTAAGCCAATGGGATGGAGATCCACCAGCTCAACTGATGAGGAACACTATTAAGAGTCTGGAACTCCAAATACGCAGGGCGATAACTCTCCAGCAACCAGAGACCAACCCTTGTAGATAAGGAGGACCCCATGAACACTTCAAGGACGGGACCATGCCTAGCCAGTGTGGACTCCTTTCATGGGTAATATCTTTTCTCTTCACTGACTGTTCATGGAGGGTCAGGGATTCTTGTGGAATGCACACAGGTAGTTTGTTTGTGAACCTACATGGTTTTTAGTATAGACAATTAAAGTTACTTGTCTAGATTTTCAGTGCCTCACTGATCATTGTGACAAGGGGTGATCCTTGTAATATTACTATCTTGTATGATTTTGGAATGTGGGAGAAAACTGGAGCACCTAGAGGAAACCCACATGGTCACAGGAAGAATGTACTCACTGGAGTTTAGAAGAATGAGAGGTAATCTCATTGAAACCCATCAAATGTGGAGACAATGTTTCCTATGGTGGGGTAATCTAAAATCAGAGAACACAGCCTCAAAACAGAGGAGCATTCTTTTAGCATGTAGAGGAGGGGAAATTTCTTTAGCCAGAGTATGGTAAATCTGTAGAAATGTTGCCACAAGCAGCTGTAGATGCCAAGTCTTTAAAGTAAAGGTTAATAGTCTTCACTAGTCAGGATGAAGGGATATCAGGAGGCAGTCTGAGAGAAGAAATGGATCAGCCATGAAGAAATGGCAAAGCAAATTTGATTGGCCAAATGGCTTAATTCTGCTCTACATCTTATGGTCCTATCTTTGAGACTAACCTTAATCTTTAAGCCCCCCTCTTTGATTAGAGCAAACAGTACTGTGTATTGTTTCAGCTTTCATATTTGAAGAAATAGATATGGGGCATTGCTATATTAAAAGATTTACAAGGGTGATATCAGAAGTGTGAGGTTATACATGTTTCGGTGGAGAGGCTTGTGAGTTTCTGAGATCCTGAGAGCAATGCTGTCTGCACTTTAGCTATCTAGCACTTTGTCTCTGGCAGGGTTCACCCATGGCAGTAAGGAAAAGAGGGAGGTTCAGTCAAAGAGCAATTCAACCAAGTCCTCAATTGTGGAGCTTCTGGAAGATGATGACTCATCACAGTGGGAGTGAAGGTGGAGGATGGCTGCAACAGTGAAGGGTCCCAATTCTGTGCCACTGGATCCTGGCTTGATCTGTTGAGGGCCATGTGGTGGCTGCCTATGCCAGAAGGTAATGAATCAATGGAATTCATTGTCATGGAATGGTATTGTGACCAAGTCATTGGTTATATTTAAGATGGAGGATTGGTAAGGGTGTCAAGGTTTATATGGAGAAGGCAGGAGAATGGGGTTGAGAGGGATAATAAATAAGTCATGATAGAATGGCAGAGCAGATTGGATGGGTCAAAAGGCCTAATTCTACTCCTATGTTTTATGATCTTAATATATGGATCCCGGATTGTCTTCTACAGCCATGTGAGGACCCACCAATAGACAACCCCTGAGGAGAACATCATCATCGTTGTGAGTGATTACACTACTATGGAGGTGTCCTGCACACTAAAAGCAGTACTGAGGCCAAGTTGACCAGGTTCTTCTGAATTAGTAATGGTCTCATGGTCCATTTGCACCTGGCTGGCCAGTCACAGGTCCAGGTGGTGAATAGTTGAGGGCTTGCCTGAGCCAATCACTTGCTCCCTCTTCTAGATTTACATCCATGTCCTGGAGAAGGAGCAGGTGGTGTTGGGGGATTTCCAGGGCCAGTGTGTGTTACAGGGCCATAGCAGCTAACACAACACTATTACAGTTCAGGATGTTCTGGAGTTTGGAATTCAATTCAGCAACAGTCTGTAAAGAGTTTGTATGTTCTCCCTGTGACCATGTTGGTTTCCTCCCACAGTCCAAAGACATACCGGTTAGCAGGTGAATTGTCCTGTGATTAGGCTACGATTTAAATAGGCATGTTGCTGGGTGGCACTGCTTGTTGTGCCAGAAGGGCCTTTTCTCAAAATAAATAAAAATTACTGTCTTACAAGTTGAAACTATTGACTGTCTATCATGTATTATTATAATAAATCACAAAATAACTGTTCCTTGGAAAAAGGGTAAAGAGGATTAGTAAAGGAGCTGGTGGAATTGGAGATCAAAACCTGGCTCTCTGAATATCAGGCACTGATAAATCTCTGCAGGAATTTCAGAAAAGAAACTTACTCCAGAGATGGTGGGGATGCAGACCTTGCTTCCACAGGGAGGGGTTGGGGTGGAGGAGGAAAACTGGAAAAACATGGTACTGGGATGGAGATGCTGTTGTGTAGCAGGGTGTCTGATTACTGGGGTGTTTTGGATACTGTAGAGTAACAGAGGGACTGGGTGGCTGGGATGGAGATGGGATTGAGTAACAGAGGGACTGAATGCTGGGGTGGTGGGGATGGAGATGCTGTTGTTATAACAGAGGGACTAAGCACTGGGGTAGCTGGGACAGAAACGATGTGTAACAGAGGGATTTTGTACCGTTGTGGCTGGGACAGAGATGCTGTTGTGTACAGTGGGCCTGGGTACTGGGGTGGCTGGGAGGAGACGATGTGTAACAGAGGGACTGAGTACCGGGTGGTGAGGATGGAGATGCTGTTGTGACTGTGCCAGCGCTATGATTCTGGCTGCTCTCGAGTGTCTGGTTAACTTTAGCCCTGATACCATGTTCCAGCTGTCACTTTCGTCTCCCAAGCTTTTTTCTGTCCCATTATTGTATTCCGGCATTCCAGAGAGGGGCAGTGATTATTTTTAGCTTTGTTTATCAGCTGTTTCCTCAGTGAGGAGTATAATTCTGCCGTCCAGGAGTGAGTGAACACGACTTTGCCTCCCAGATCAACAAGTCAACAGCGTTTGTCGGCGGAGGGCTACTCTGATGGGGAACTACAAATCCAGGCCAAACCAGACCTGCACGGGTATAAATACCTTTGTTCAACAATCTCTCATGTTTAACTGAAGGTTAAAGAGGTCACCGTGTGCTTAGTAAAAAGAGAAATCTCTGGAAACACTCGTTGGCATTTGTGGGAATAGAAACAGTGTTTATTTCAGGTTAATGGCCTTCACTAGAACTAAAATACGGGAAGCTATAAGAATGTCTGTGCATGTGGCAAGATGCAATCACAATGTGTGGCAGATATAGAAAGGGAGGGTATGGGTTCGAAACAGGTCCAGAGGACAAAAGGGTTAACATGTGAGAAGCGTTTGATAGCTCTGGAGTTTAGAAGAATGATGGGGGATCTCATTAGAGCCAGAATCAGATTTAAACTCACCAGCATATGTCAGAAATTTGTTAACTTAGCAGCGTCAGGACAATGGAGTACATAATATAGACAAAATAAGTACCCCTGTATATTAATTACAGTAGTATATATTTGTATATTAAATCTTTAAATTAAAAAGCAGAAATAATTTTAAAAATAGTGAGGTAGTGTTCATGGATTCAATGTCCATTTAGAAATTGGATGTCAGAGGGGAAGAAGCTTCCCAAATCACTGAGTGTGTGCCTTCAGGCTTCTGAACTTCCTTCCTGACAGTAACAATGAGAAGAAGGAATGACCTGGGTGATGGAGTCCTTAATGATGGACACTGCCTTTCTGAGACACCGCTCCTTGAAGATGTCTTGGATACTACGGACACTAGAACCCATGATGGATTTGACTAATTTTACAACTTTCTGCAGCTTCTTTAATCCGCTGCAGGATCCTGTTCTTTCAAACCTATTGTATATTGAAAGGTCTAGACAGAGTGATGTGGGGAGAATGTTTCCTTTAGTGGGGGAGTCTAGACCAGAGAGCACAGCCCTTTGGGATGTACAGTACCTTTAGAACAGAGATCAGGAATTTCTTTAGCCCATAGGATGGTGACTATCTGGAATTTATTGCCACAGGTGGCTGTGGAGGCCTTGTTATTGGATATATTTAAAGTAGAGGTTGATAAGTTTTAGATTAGTTGGAGCATGAAAGGTTACAAGGAGAAGGCAGGAGAATGGGGTTGAGAAGAATAATAAATTAGCCATGATGGTGATGGAACGGTGGAACAGGCTCAAAGGGTTGAATGGTTTAATTTTGTTCCTATTTCTTATAGTCTTATATTTATTAATAAAAGGTGTTCAGGAAAGATATAGCAGGGAAGAAAGAAGGGACACACGCACATACAAAATGCTGGAAGAATGCAGCAGTCATACAGCATCTATAGAGAAGGTTCTTGGTTCAAAACATTGACTGTTTATTCCTCTACATAGAAATTGTTGAGTTCCTCCAGCATTTTGTGTGTGTTACTCTGGATTTCCAGCATCAGTAGAATTTCTTATGTTTAAGAAAGGAAGGAATGGCTCTCTGAATGAAGGAGTGTTCTTCAAGTGGATGCGGGATATCCATGGGAGAATGTCCAGTGAAGATGGGTGCATGGAACCGAGAAATAAGAAGAGAGGGGTCATTTTGATTGGATTGTACAATAGTTCTACCCCACACAATACCCAATGAGAATTGGATTGCAGAGAAATGCAAGAATAGGCTTGCAAAAGTAATTTTACCTTCCCATATATTGACCTGGACAACTGTAGTATTAAAGGATTAGATGGGTAGAATTTGATAATTATGTCCAGGAGTTTTCTCAAGCAGTATGTACCTGATGGCATGAACATTGATTTCTCTAAATTCTGGTAATTTCTTTCCCCTCTCCTTTCTTTTCCCATTCCGGTTTCCCTCTCACCCCTTCTCGTCTCCTCACCTGCTTATCGCCTACCTCTGACACCCCTCCTCCTTTCTTTTCTCCTAAAGTCCACTCTCCTCTCCTGCCTTCTATTCGTACCTCCCAGCTTCTCACTTCACACCCCCACCCACCTACTCTCACCTATCACATACCAGTTCGTACTCTTCCCCACCCCCCATGTTCTTATCTGGCATCTTCACTATTCCTTTCCAGTCCAGATGAAGGGTGAAATGTCGACTGTTTATTCCCCTACCTAGATGATGCCTGATCTGAGCTCTTCCAACATTTTGCGTGTGTTAATTCAGGTAGCCTTCCTAGAGAGGGGGAGAGGCACACTGGACCTCCTGTGAGGAAATGAGGCTGGGGCAAGTGGCTAAGGTGACAGTGGGGAGCACTTTATCAGCAGTGAACTTTAGTTTATTAATTTTAAAGTAGTTCTGGAACAAGGTAGGACTGATCAACAAGTTAACATCCTACACTAGGGCAAGATTAATCTTGACGGCATAAGACAGGAATTTACAAAGGTTGAGTGGGGGAAGGGATGTTCAGCAAGTAGGAGGCTTTGGAAAGTGAGAGGGGGAAATTTGAGCCACCGTGAAGGGCAAGTCTGGCTGATAAGGGTTCTGTTCAGGAAAAAGGAGGAAGCATATGACAGGTACAGACATCAGGGATCAATGAATTCCTTGAGTGTTAACAGATATAAAATGGAACAGTTCAGCACAGTACAAGACCTTTGGCCCACGATGTTGTGCCAACCTTTTAACCAACTCCAAATAGGAGTACAGGGTGTAGGGGCAGACTGAAAGAAATAAGCAGGGTTAAAAGGGGACATAAGATAAACTTGGTAGATAGGGTAAAGAAGAATCCTGAGAGATTCTATCAGTACAGTATGTAACTAGGCAGAAAATGGGTTTCCTTATGGGTAAGTGCTGTTGTTTCTGTAGAGCCACAGGCAATGAGTGAGGTGTTAAGTATGTACTTCTCATCTGTATTTAAGACCATTAGACCATAAGACATAGGAGCAGATTTTGGCCATTTGGCCCATTGAGTTTGCTCCACCATTCAATCGTAGCTGATCCTTTTTCCCCTTGCTCAGCCCCACTCCCCGGCCTTCTCCCCATAACCTTTGATGTTGCGTCCAATCAAGAACCTATCAAGCCCTGCCATAACAACCTGGCTTCCACAGCTGCCTGTGGTAATAAATTCCACAAATTCACCACCCTCTGGCTGAAGAAATTTCTCTGCATCTCTGTTTTAAGTGGAAGCCCCTCTAACCTGAGGCTGTGCCCTCTTGTTCTAGACTCCCCACCATGGGAAACATCCTTTCCACATCTATTCTATATACAGTATATAGGCCTTTCAGCATTTGAAAGGTTTCAATGAGATCACGCCTCAGCCTCTTAAATTCCAGAGTACAAATTCAGAGTTGTCAAGCATTTCTTGTATGATAAACCTTTCATTCCCAGAATCATCGTTGTGAACCTCCTCTGGACCTTTGCCAATGCCAGCATATCTTCTTAGATGAGGAGCTCAAAACTGTTCACAATACTCAAGGTGAGGCCTCACCAGTGCCTTATAAAGCCTCAGCATCACATCCCTGCTCTTGTATTCTAGACCTCTTGAAATGAATATTAACATTGCGTTGGCCTTCCTCACCACCGACTCGAATTGCAAATTAACCTTTAGGGTGTTCTGCACAAGGACTCCCAAGTCCCTTTGCATCTCTGACTTTTGGATTTTCTCCTCATTTAGAACACATTTATTTCTACTACCAAATTGCACGACCATGCATTTTCCAACATTGTATTTCATTTGCCACTTTCTTGCCCATTCTCCTAATCTGACTAAATCCTTCTGCATCCTACCTGTTTCCTCAATACTACCTGCCCCTCCACCAATCTTCATATCATCTGCAAACTTAGCAACAAAGCCATCTATTCCATCATCTAAATCATTGATATATAGCATAAAAAGAAGTGGTCCCAACACTGACCCTGCAAAACACCACTAGTCATTGGCAGCCAACCAGAAAAGAATCCTTTTATTTCCACTCACTGCCTCCTACCAATCAGCCAATGCTCTAACCATGCCAGTAACTTTTCTGTAATGCCATGGGCTCTTAACTTGGTAAGCAGCCTCATGTGGCACCTTGTAAAAAGCCTTCTGAAAGTCCAAATATATAAAATCCTCTTTATTGCCTTTATCTGTCCTACTTGTAATCTCAATTCAAACAGTTTCAGCAGGCAAGATTTGCCATTAAGGAAACTATGCTGACTTCCCCTGTGTCAGCAAGTACTCCATATCCTCATCCTTCACAATTCACTCTGATATCTTCCCAACCATAAGGTCAGGCTAACCGGTCTATAATTTCCTTTCTGCTGCCTTCGTCCTTTCTTAAAGAGTAGGGTGACATTTTCAATTTTCCGGTCATCTGGCACCATGCCAGAGTCCAATGATCCTTCAAAGATCATTACTAATACCTCCACAATCTCTACCTCTTTCAGAACCCTAGGCTGCAGTTCATCTTGCCCGGGTGACTTGTGTGTCCTTAGGTCTTTCAGCTTTTTGAGCACCTTCTTCCTTGTAATAGTAATTGCACTCTTTTCTCTTCCATCTCTCCCTCAACATCTGGCATTCTGCTAGTGTCTTCCACAGTGAAGACTGATTTACCATGGAGAATAACATGGAACCTGGAGAATTCTGGGAGGAAACAGTGATGTCCTGAAACTTGCTGATGTTCTGAAAAGAGGAGATGCTGACGTTCTTGAGGGGCATAAATGTGGATATGACTAAGTGTATCCTCGGACATTGTGGGGAGCAAGGGAAGAAATTGCTGAGGCCCTGGCAGAGATATCTTTATCTTTCTCAGCCATGGGTGAGGTTTCAGACTGGATAATATTTTGCCTTGATTGAAGAAGAGTTGCAAGGACAAGGTAGGAAATACAGGCTGGTGAGCCTGACATCAGCAGTGGGGAGGTTACTGAAGGGGGTTCTGAGGGAGAGGATCTACCTGTCTACCCACTAGCACAATGCCTGAAACTTGAAAGAGCTAGGGCAGAAGTGAGTGTAGTTATTATTACTAAGGAGAAGGTTCTTAAGAAGCAAAAAGGCATAAAGCTTGATAAGTCACCTGGACCGGATCGGGTACACCCAGGTTCTGAAAGAAGTGGCTAAAAAGATTGTGGAGGCATTAGTAGTGATCTTTCAAGAATCACTAGTTTCTGGAATGGTTCCGCAGGACTAGAAAATTGCTGGAGAAGGGAAATCGTAGGCCACTTAGCCTGTCTATTAAGGATGGGGTTTTGGGGTACTTGGAGGCACACGATAAAATAGGCCAAAGTCAGCATGGTTTCCTTAAGGGAAAATCTTGCCTGCAAATTGTTAGAATTCTTTGAAGAAATATCAGGCAGGATAGATAAAGGAGAGTCGGTGGATGATGTATACTTATTTTTTTCAGAAGGCCATTGACGTGTTACTGCACATGAGGCAGCTAAACAAGATAAGTGCCCATGGTATTACAGGAAAGATGTTAGCATGGATAGTAGATTAGCTGACTGGCAAAGAGTGGGAATAAAGGGGGTTTTATGGTTGACAGCCAGTGACTAGTGGTGTTCTGCAGGGGTCACTATTGGGTCTCCTATTTAAGAAGGGTGAAGCAGCAGAAAGGAAACTATAGACCTGTTAGCCTGTCATCAGCGGTTGGGAAGTTGTTGGAATCGATTGTTAGGGATGAGATTACGGAGTACCTGGAGGCACATGACAAGATAGGCCAAAGCCAGCATGGTTTCCTGAAAGGAAGATCCTGCCTGACAAACCTACTGCAATTTTTTGAGGAAATTACAAGCAGGGTAGACAAAGGAGATGCAGTAGATGTGGTGTACTTGGATTTTCAGAAGGCCTTTGACAAGGTGCCGCATGTGAGGTTGCTCGGCAAGATAAGAGCCCATGGAATTACAGGGAAGTTACTAGAGTGCATGGAGTATTGGCTGGTCGGCAGAAAACAGAGAGTGGGAATAAAGGGATCCTATTCTGGCTGGCTGCCGGTTACCAGTGGAGTTCCACAGGGTCAGTGTTGGGACTGCTGCTTTTTATGCTGTATGTCAATGATTTAGACAACAGTATTAATGGATTTGTGGCTAAATTTGCCGATGATACAAAGATAGGTGGAGGAGCGGGTAGTGTTAAGGAAACAGAAAGCCTGCAGAGACTTAGATAGTTTAGGGGAATGGGCAAAGAAATGGCAAATGAAATACAATATTGGAAAATGTTTGGTCATGCACTTTAGTGGAAGAAATAAACGGGCAGACTATTATTTAGATGGGGAGAGAATTCAAAATGCAAAGGTGCAAAGAGACTTGGAAGTCCTTGTGTAAGATACCCTAAAAGTTAGCCTGCAGGTTGAGTTGGTTGTGAAGAAGACAAATGCAATATTGGCATTCATTTCTAGAGGTACAGAATATAGGAGCCGGGATGTGATGTTGAGGCTCCATAAAGCACTCGTGAGACCACACTTGGAGTGTTGTGTTCACTTTTGGGCTCCGTATTTTAGAAAGAATATACTGACATTGGAGAAGGTTCAGAGAAGATTAACAAGAATGATTCCAGGAATGAGAGGGTTACCATGTGAGGAATGTCTGGCAGCTCTTGGGCTGTGTTCCCTGGATTTCAGGAGAATGAGGGGGGATCTCATAGAAACATTCCAAATGTTAAAAGGCCTGAACAGATTAGATATGGCAAAGTTATTTCCCATGGTAGGGGATTCTAGGACAAGAGTACACGACTTCAGGATTGAAGGACGTCCATTTAGAACAGAGATGCAGAGAAATTACTTTGGTCAGAGGGTAGTAAATCTGTGGAATTTGTTACCATGAGCTGCTGTGAAGGCCAAGTTATTGGGTGTATTTAAGGCAGAGATAGATAGGTTCTTGATTAGCCATGGCATCAAAGGGTATGGGGTGACAACAGAGGAATGGGGATGAGTGGACGAAGTGGATCAGCCCATGATTGAATGGCGGAGCAGACTCTGGGCCAAATGGCCTACGTCTGTTCC
The DNA here is from genome assembly GCF_048418815.1 of Hemitrygon akajei. Classification (NCBI taxonomy): domain Eukaryota; kingdom Metazoa; phylum Chordata; class Chondrichthyes; order Myliobatiformes; family Dasyatidae; genus Hemitrygon; species Hemitrygon akajei. The sequence continues at coordinate 3,190,492 of NC_133135.1, read as the reverse complement.
TAAATCTTATGGTCTTATGGTCACTAATTTTCATATTATATGCCAAAGATGTGGGTGATGGAATTGATGGCTTTGCGAGCATGTTTGGAGACAATATGAAGATAGATGAGTGGCAGGAAGTGTCAAAGAAGAAGGGAGTTTGCAGAAGGATTTAGACAATAGAAGAAAGGGCAAAGAAATGACAGATGGAATATAGTGTTGGGAAGTGTATGGTATGGTCATGCACTTAGGTAGAGGAAATATAAATATTGACTATTTTCTATATGGGGAAAAAAATAAAGAAATCAGAGGTGCAAAGGGACTTGGGAGTCCTCATGCAGGATTCCCTAAAGGTTAACTTGCAGGCTGAGTCCGTGGCGAGGTAGGCAAATGCAATGTTAGAATTCACTTTGAGAGGACGAGAATATAAAAGCAAGGATATAATGCTAAGGCATCATATAAAGTATCAGTCCGACCATACTTGGAGTATTGTGAGCAGTTTTGAGCCTCTTATCTAAACAGGATGCGCTGGCATTGGAGAGGATCCAGAGGAGGCTCACAAGAATGATCTGGGAATGGTAGGGTTAACGTATAAGAAATGTGTGATGTCTCTGTACTCATTGGAGTTTAGAAGAAAGTGGGGATCTCATTGAAACCTATCAAATGTTGAAAGGCCTAGATAGAGTTGATGTAGAGATGATGTTTCCAATAGTGGGGGTTATAGGACCCAGAGACAGTCTCAGGATAGCCTAAGAATGACTTAATTCTACTCTTATGTCTTATGGGGGAGTGGCGGGGTAAAGATGTGTCTCTACCAGTGGGAAGTGTAAGGCAGTCCTTCCCTCTTCTAGTTTGCTTGGGCAAGATGTAGCACCTGCTTAGTCCCTTGATCAGGGTCAAGTGAAGCCATGGAGCAGGTGGTGGATGGTCGTATGAGCAACTGGTACATTTCAGAAGTCCTGGTTTTGCAACCACCGACACCAGGCAGACAATCTCTGAAGTGTATTGATAATGGCTGGGGTCACCCATCTTATAAAGACACTGTCCAGAAGAAGGCAATGGTAATGCACTTCTGTAGGAAAATTTGTCAAGAACAATCATGGTCAAAAACCATGATTGCACAGATCATATAACGTGGCACCTAATGATAATGATGTCTTGTGGTCCTACAGTGATAGTCATTATTCCTGCAGTCTTGATTGAAAAGCTACAGAACCTGGCCCTTTATACCTCCCTCTACAATTGGATCCTCGACTTCCTAACCGGAAGACCACAACCTGTGCAGATTGGTAATGACATTTCCTCTTCACTGGTGATCAACACTGGCACACCTCAGGGATGTGTGCTTAGCCCACTGCTCTCCTCTCTCTATACACATAACTGTGTGGCTCGGCACAGCTCTAATGCTATTTATAAATTTGCTTAAGGTACAATCATTGTTGGCAGAATCTCAGGTGGAGACGAGAGGGGTACAGGAGTGAGATATACCAACTAGTGGTGTCACAACAGCGACCTTGCACTTAATGTCAGTCAGACAAAAGAGCTGATTGTGGACTTCAGAAAAGATAAGACAATGGAACATGAACCAATCCTCGGAGGGATCAGAACTGGAGAGAGTGGGCAATTTCAAGTTCCTGGATATCAATATCTAACCTAGGCCCAACACATCAATGCGGCTATAAAGAAGGCAAGACAGTGGAGTTTGAGAAGATTTGGTTTGTCACCTAAAACACTCAAACTTCTGCAGACGTACCATGGAGAACATTCTGACTGGATGCATCACCGCCTAGAAAGGGGGGGGGGATGGGACTACTGCATAGGATCAAAAGAAGCTACACAAAGTTGTAAAAATTGTCATCTCCATCATGGGTACTAACCTCCGTAGTACCCAAGATATTGTCAAGGAGTTGTGCCTCAGAAAAAACCTCCATCATCCAGAACATCCCCTCTTCTCATTGTTACCATCAGGAAGGAGATGCAGCCTGAAGACACACTCAACCTTTCAGAAACAGCTTCTTCCCCTCTGCCATCTGACTCCTAAATGGAGATTGAAACCATCAACACTACCTCACTTTTTAAAAATTAACTCTGTTTTTTACAACATTTTAAATTTAATTATTTAATGTACACACATATATACTTACTACAATTTACTTGTTTTTTCTATATTTATCATGTATTGTATTGTTCCGCTGCTGCTAAATTACCAAATTTTGCAACATATGCCAGTGATATAAAACCTAATTCTGCTCTTAAGTGATTTAAAAACATAGAAAACCTACAACACAATACAGACCCACGGCCCACAAAGTTGTGCCAAACATGTCTGTACCTTAGAACTACCTAGGCTTTACCCATGGCCCTCTATTTTCTAAGCTCCATGTAGCCATCCAGGAGTCTCTTAAAAGACCCTATCATTTCCGCTAGCAGCTCATTCCATGGATTCACCATGCTCTGCATTTTTTTTTAAAAACTTACCCTTGACATCTCCTCTGTACCTACTTCCAAGCACCTTAAAACTATGCCCTCCCATGCTAGCCATTTCATCACTGGGAAAAAGCCTCTGACTATCCACACGATCAATGCCTCTCATTATCTTGTACACTTCCATCAGGTCACCTCTCATCCTCTGTCGCTCCAAGGAGAAAGGGCCGAGTTCACTCTACCTATTCTCATAAGGCATGCTCCCCGATCCAGGCAACATCCTTGTAAATCTCCTTTGCACCCTTTCTATTGTTTCCACGTTCTTCCTATCGTGAGGCAACCAGAATTGAGCACAGTACTCCAAGTGGGGTCTGACCAGGGTCCTATATAGCTGCAACATTATCTCTTGGCTCTGAAACTCAATCCCACGATTGATGAAGGCCAATGCATCGTATGCCTTCTTAACCACAGAGTCAACCTGTGTAGCAGCTTTGAGTGTCCTATGGACTCGAACCCTGAGTTCCTTCTGATCCTCCACACTGCCAAGAGTCTTACCATTAATGCTATATTCTGCCATTATATTTGACCTACCAAAATGAACCACCTCACACTTATCTGGGTTGAAGCATCTGCCACTTCTCAGCCCAGTTTTGCATCCTATCAATGTCCCATTGTAATCTCTGACAGCCTTCCACAATATCCACAACACCCCCAACCTTTGTGTCATCAGCAAGTTTACTAACCCATCCCTCCACTTTCTCATCCAGGTCATTCATAAAAATTACAAAGAGTAGGGGTCCCAGAACAGATCCCTGAGGCACACCACTGGTCATCGGCCTCCATGCAGAATATGACCCATCTACAACCATTCTTTGCCTTCTGTGGGCAAGCCAGTTCTGGATCCACAAAGGAATGTCCCCTTGGATCCCATGCCTCCTTACTTTCTCAATAAGTTTTGCATGGGGTACCTTATCAAATGCCTTGCTAAAATCCACATACACTACATCTACTGCTCTACCTTCATCAATGTGTTTAGTCACATCCTGAAAAAAATTCAATTAGGCTCGTAAGGCACAACCTGCCTTTGACAAAGCCATGCTGACTATTCCTAATCATGTTATGCCTCTCCAAATGTTCATAGATCCTACCTCACAGGATCTTCTCCATCAGCTTATCAATCACTGAAGTAAGATTCACTGATCTATAATTTCCTGGGCTATCGCTACTCCCTTTCTTGAATAAGGGAAAAACATCTGCAACCCTCTAATCCTCCGGAACCTCTCACGTCCTCATTGATGATGCAAAGATCATTGCCAGAGGCTGAGCAATCTCCTCCCTCACTTCCCACAGTAGCCTAGGGTGCATACTGTCTGACCAGGTGACTTATCCAACTTAATGCTTTCCAAATCTCCAGCACATCCTCTTCCTTAATATCTACATGCTCAAGCTTTTCAGTCCACTGCAAGTCATCCCTACAATTGCCAAGTTCCTTTTCCATAGTGAATACTGAAGCACTGATTTGGCAGGACATTGTGGGCCAAAGGCCTGTTAAATACTGAATTGTTCTGTGTTCTAATATAGGATGGATAAAAGGATCAACTTTATATAAAAAAGCTATTTATAAAAAAATGATAGCATTAACATTGCAAAATCACTGTTCAATAGATGTCCAATTATCACCTGCTGAATTGGACATCAAATTGGATAATGGTTACAAAGGAAATTTTTGAAGGGATTTTCAGAAGGAATAGTGAGTGGAGATTCTTACGGAGAATGAGTGCAAGCAGAATTATCTCTCGGATCGAGGATTGATGTATAAGTGTCCGCACTGCTGGGACAAAGGGGATCTCAATGATCAGACACAAACAGGAGTCAGTGAGGCATGAGGCTTGGGGAGGATGAGAGCTGTTGACCAAGATGTTGTCATTCCCAACAGATGAGTGGAAGAAGAAAGTGAGTGAGTCGTATGCAGTGGCGATCGAGAAGCTGCAGGACGATCAGCGCATTAAGGAGAGTGAACTGGTAGAACTTAAGCACGTCTTCAGGTGAGGAGGAGATGACTGGGATTGTTGAGCAGTTCAGCAGAGATGTCGTCCCTGGGTAGGGAAGGATCCTACATCACACTCTGCCCCACCACCCACTTCTCCTCCATATATCCTCAACCCTACCTTACATTGACTTATTGACTGATGACAACCTCAGCCATTCTAGAATCCCTTCCACAGTCCAGCACCTGTTCACCCTCCCTCACTCTCCTGACCCAATTCCTGCACCCCCACCCTCTACAGATCTTCAACCCTGCAGGCCATCCCCAACTCCCTCCCTCCCATTCTCACTGTGCCTCCTGCTCCTTACAGCCCCTACACCCCTCCCCATCTCTGTAACCCCATTGGACCCCTACACAAATCCCCATTTCTGTAACCCTTTTAGGAACCCTGCACCACTTCCAGTCTCTGTAATCTTCTCAGCCCCTACACTTCTCTCTGGTTCTGTAATCCCCTCAGACCCCGACATCCTTCCCTCTCTCAGTAAACTCCTCCCTACTCTCTGCCCCTGCTCATCTCTATAATCCCCTCTGTCCTCTATACCCCTCCCTGTCTCTATAACACCCTCTGGCCCCTAAACCCCTTCCTGTCTCAGATGCCCTTGGCTCCTCTGAGAAGCTGTCTGAACAGTGCCCTGGTGAAGAGGTGGGGTGTGTGGGTCTGATGGGGATGACTGCACTAAAGGTGCTATATAAGTGCAAGTTACTGTTGAGAGGGTCACACTTTAACTATGGACCCAGTGGACTCCAGAAGGTTATGAGTGTCCCGGTTAAGTCAGTGACGGTGGCCATGTTTGTAGTCCTGGAGTCATCGCCACAACCCAGGTCCTTGAGTCCACTCACCCCATGCTGACCATGAAGCACCCTTCATAATATTGTAAATTTGATAACTTGATGTCTCATTCAGAGATCCCCATGGTTCTGCATCAGGCTGTCTGTAGGCTTATATCTAATGCAATCTTTAAACCCACCAGGGCCCTGTTTCCCACTCTCTTTAAACCCATTAGGACCCTGTCTCCTGTTCCCTTAGGGTCCCGATAGGGGTAATCTCCTGCTCCCTTTAAACCCACCAGGACTTTGCCTCCGGCTTCCTTTAAACCCACTAGGACCCTGTTTCCTGCTCCACTTAAATCCATTTGGACCCCGTCACCCACTCCCTTTAAACCCTTGGGGGCCCCATTTTAATAGAGGGGTAAGAGTGGGGGATTTGGACTGGAAAGTGAAAAACACCACTTTCCACAGTTGACACTGGCCTGGTGTCGCTCTCTCTGCAGCTCGGATGAAGCCTTCGGCAAAGTAAACATGAACTACCGGACGGAGAATGGACTCTCCCTTCTTCACCTCTGCTGTATTTGTGATGGTGAGTCCCACTCAGCACCCCCCTACTCCTGTGTGGGTGGAGCAGCTCCTGTACAGCCAATACCCAGGTGTTAACATTCTCACCTCATAGGCAGACCACAGTGTGGTTTCACACCCCCCCCCCATCTCTTCCAACGCATTCTACTATGTCTACAAAGTCCATCATAGGTAAAGCCCTCCCCACCCCATTGAGCATATCTTCATGGAGAGCTGTCGCAGAAAAGCAGCATCTATCATCAAGGACTGCCACCACCCAGGTCATGTGTTCTTCTCACTACTGCCATCAGGAAGGAGGTACAGGAGCCTCGAGGTTCAGAAAGAGTTATTACCCATCAACCAGAGGTCCGTGAGTCAGTCCTCAGCAGATGATCAGAGGTGGAAAGGGTCATAAACTTTAAATTCCTCAGTATTTCAGAGGACTGTCCTAAGCCCAACACAAAAGTGTAATTAGGAAGTAAGAACAGCAGTGCCTCTACTTCCTTATGGGTTTGCAAAGATTTGGCATGACATCTAAAACTTTGACAAACTTCCATAGATGTGTAGTGAAGAGTATATTGAATGGTCTCTTCATCTCATTCTCAATATTTATTGCTTAATTATTTATTTTTTATTATTATTTTGCGTGGCTTGTTTCTGTGTATTTACTGTGAATGCCCATAGGAAAATGAATCTCAGGGCTGTACATGGTCACATATATATGTACTTTGATAGTAAATTTACGTTGAAGGTTTTGAACTTTGAATGCTGGTGACCAACCAGAGTCTGCCTCCTTCAGAATTTCAAAGCAAATTTATTATCAAAGAGTGTATATGTCACCAAATACAACCCTGAGATCCATTTCCTTGTGGGCATTCATAGTAGAACAAATGAATGCAATAGAATTAATGAAAAACTACACACACACAAATTCTGACAAACAACCAAAGTGCAAAAGAATACAAGTTGTGCATATAGAAAAATAAACAAATAATAATGATAAATAAATCATACTGAGAGGATCAGTTGTAGAGCCCTTGACAGTGAGTTGTGGAATCGGTTCAGTGTTACATTGACTGAAGTTATCCACACTGCTTCAGGAGTGTGATGGCTGAAGCACAGATCTGTAGGTTGTGGAATCTGTTCAGTATTGCAGTGAGTGAAGTTATCCATGATGATGGTTCAGGAGCCTGATGGTAGAACCACAGAAACAGGTAATTCCATGCTGACCCTTTTTGTCCATCTACTTCAAAGTAAGTTCAAACTTCAAAGTAGATTTATTATGGATAAGTCGCCAGGACCGGATAAGATGTACCCCAGGCTAAAGATTAAAAATGAAATGACAAGTACCTGGGAGAACAGGATCAGAATCAGATTTAATATCACTGACATATGTCATGAAATTTGTTGTTTTGGGGCAGCAGTACAGTTCAATACATATCAATTAAAACTATAAATTACAAAGTATATATTTTTTAAAAATCAGATGTGTAGTGCAAAATGAGGAAAAATAGTGAGGTATTGTTTGGGAGTTCATTGTCCATTCAGAAATCTGATGGCGGAGGGGAAAAAGCTGTTCCTGAAACGTTGAGCGTGAGTCTTCAGACTTCTGTACCTCCTCCTTGATGGTAGCAGTGAGAGATGGGGCATGTACTGGGTGATAGAGGTCTTTAAGATGGATGCCACCTTCCTGAGGCACCACATTTTGAAGATGTCCTGCATGCTGGGAATATTGGACATGTAAACCTTCCCTTGGAAATCAGGTCCCCCCCCCCCCACCCCATGCCTCAAGTCAAACTCAACCAGCTATCAACAGAAAAACAATGAGTCAGAGTCAGATTTAATTTCACACGTAATGAAATTTGTTGCTTTGCGGCAGCTGTACATTGCAATGTATAATAATAAAAACTATAAATTAAGTATATAAATTAAATAAGTGATGCGAAAAAGAGGAAAATAAATAGTGAGGTATTGTTCTTTGGTTCATTGTCCATTCAGAGATCCGATAGTGGTGGGGAAGAAGATGTTCCTGAAATGTTGAGTGTCCCTCTTCAGACTCCTGTACCACCACCTTGATGCTAGCAACTAGAAGAGGGCATATACTGGTCCTTATTTATGTGTGCTGCCTTTTTGAGGCATCGCCTTTTGAAGGTATCCATGATGCTGGGAAGGCTAGAACCCATGATGGAGCTGGTTGAGTACAATCTTCCACAGATGTTAATGATCCTGGTCAGTGACCCCTCCATACCAGACGGTGATGCAGCCAGTCAGAATGCTCTCCATGGTACATCTATAGAAATTTGCAAGTGTCTTTGGTGACATACCAATTGTCAAAAAATCTACCACATTTTACCATATTTTACTGTAAGATAATTTACCCAGTAATCAAACAGAAATAAAGTCACAGACCTTGGTATATGGCTAAGCCACAGGGAGCTGTTGCCTTACCACTCAGTCAACTTCAGGTTACATCTTAATTTTATACAGTAAAAGTTTGGACAATAGCCAACAGCTAAACATACTTATTCAATGAATTCAAGAAGCACTTGTTAAGTATCTGCCAGTCTACACATGTTTCTGTGCGGTGCACAACATTAGAACTGCATATCCATATTCACTCCCCCTATTAGCCAGCCAAAGGTCGCCAATACCTCTTTATTGGCATGACCTATTGTTAGCTCGCACAAGCAAGACAGAGTCTGCATCTTATCCTGTCACCCTCTGACCCAAATCTTGGGCAATGCTTAGCTAGTCAAGCTTGACAACAAAATTTAATTCAAAATTTAATTTTTTCCCACACCAATTCTTCTCATACTCCTAATGAAATATAGTTGCTGTCATACCTTCTTTGTACTTCCATCACAGTTGAGTCCAGGGTAGATCCTCAGAGAGGTTGGCACCCAGGAACTTGAAACTGATTACCCTTTTCACTGCTGATTCTTCAATGGAAGTGTGTGTGTTCCTTCAACTTCCCCTTCCTGAAGTCCACTATCAACCCCTTGGTCTTCTGACACAAAACTTGAAGGAAGTAAGACTTTGTTTTACTTGATTGTACTGGCAGAGGCCCATTCAGTCCATTGGGGCAGTTCTGGCTCTGTGAGAGGTCTTGCCATCCACCCCACCCCCTCCCATATGCTCTTCCCTACATCCCTGCACTCAGGAGCAGAGGAAACAGGAGCAATAAGTGGTCACTCAGCCCTTCAAGCTTGTCCCATCAATCATAGCGTCATAGAGCACAGGAAAACTGGACTGTGCTGAACAAGATCCATTTTGGATGCATTTGGCCCATATTTCTCTAAATCGTTCCTATCCATTTTACTGTCTCAGAACCTTGTAAATGTCATTAATGTACCTGTCTTGACCATCTTCTCTGGCAGCTTGTCCCCTGTACAAACCACCCTCTGGTTCTCTGCCTTCTAATTTTGAAGTGCAGGATTAGACCTGGGCGTTCAGTGTTCATGCTGTAGTTTGTTAACAGGTAACAAGGCACACGTGAGGACCCTGATGCTGAAAGGTCTCCGCCCCTCTCGGCTCACCAGGAACGGATTCACTGCTTTGCACCTAGCTGCGTACAAGGTGAGTGTGATAGTGGGACAGTAGAGTCTCCACACAGAGCCGCTGCGTCCTGGCTCCAGAGACCTCCAGTTTAAGATGTAAGATTGTTTATTGTACATAGAACACAGAATACGGCAGCACAGAACAGGCCCTTCAGCCCACTATGTTGTGCTGACCAGAATCAGGATTATTATTACTGACAAATTTGAAATTTGTTGTTTTGCAGCAGCAATAAAGTTTAAAAAATGCTATAAGTTGCAATAAGAAATGCAAGAACTATTTATGCAAAAAGAGAGCATAAAAATGGTGAGGTAGTGTTCATGGGTTCATTGTCCATTCAGAAATCTGATGGCAGAAGGGAAGAAGCTGTTTTCTAATTCACTTCAGGCTCCTGCACCACCTCCATGGCTGTAGGTATGAGAAGAGGGACATGAACTGAATGATGGATGCCCCCTTTTGAAGGTGCCCTCAGCAGTGTGGTAGTGAGTGCCCAGGATAGAGTTGGTTGAGTTTACAACTTTCTGCAGCTTTTTCTGATCCTGTGCAATGGCCCCTCCGTACCAGATGATGTTGCAACCAGTTAGAATGCTCTCCACGGAATCTCTGTAGACACTTGCCAGTCTTTCTTGAATAAGTGCTGCGGAGGCCAAGTCATAGGGTGTATTTAAAGCAGAGGTTGATATGTTCTTGGTATCAAAGGTGACTGGGAGAAGAAAAGAAAATGGGGTTGAGAGGGATGCTAAATCAGCCATGATGCAATGGTGAAGCGGACTTGATGGGCCAAATGGCCTAATTCTGCTTCTATGTGTAATTGTATTATGGTCTAACTGATTTACTTTTGAACAAAAGGTTTTGTCTCCAAAGCAGAGATCTGTGAGAAGTGTACTGTGGGCTGGGGCCACAGTCAGTGAGGTGAGCCTGTGAGAGCTGGTGATTTAATCCATGTCCCATTTATTCCACACTGTGATCAGTACAGGGTCCTGTGTACAACAGCAGCAAACTGTTACAACCCACTAATCAATGAGACTAATTGGGTTAATTACATCCTGACAGATGTTCTGGTACAGAGGGACATCCTTCACTGATTCCTTAAACACTGTAATTACATTAACAATTAACCAGTCTCACTTTGTGACCCATTAGTGGTTGTAATGAATACCCAGCATGTCCCAGATGGGAATGTCTTCTGTGATGGAGGTCTCATTCAAAGGTGGGGAGGGCTGTGCCTGGGATACAACCCTCTGCAGCTTTATGATGTGATCCTGGGGCAGGGTAGTATGGTGAGCGAGTGGGACACCAGAGGTGTGGGCTCTTCCGTGTGGCAGCAGGGTGGGTTGTGGTGTGTGTGTGTGTCTCCCTGTCTTAGTGTGTGCGTGCACGTATCTGTCTGTCTCCCTGTCATTGTGTGTGTGTGTGTGTGTGTGTGTGTGTGTGTGTGTGTGTGTGTGTGTGTGTGTGTGTGTGTGTGTGGTGTGTACAGGGCTCCGTTGGTGATGACCTCTGGCTCTTATCCACAGGCAAGCTCCGACCTGGTAACTGCTCTCCTCCACGGTGGTGCTGACATTCAGCAGGTGGGGTATGGAGCACTGACTGCCCTGCACATTGCCACCATTGCCGGTCACAGTGAGGTAAGGGCCTTCCTCTGCCCGACGCATCCAGTCCATCTAGGCCTTTCAATATTTGATGGGTTTCAATGAGATCCCCACTCATTCTTCTAAACTCTATTGAATACAGGCCCAGAGTCAGCAAATGCTCCTCATACGTTAACCCTTTCATTACTGGGATCATTCTCACAAACTTTCTCTGGACCCTCTCCAATGCTAGCCCATCTTTTCTTAGATAAGAGGTCCAAAACAATATTCCAAGTATGGTCTGACCAATGCCTTATAAAACCTCAGCATTACATCCTTGCTTTTATATTCTATTCCTCTTGAAATGAATGCTAACATTGCATTTGCCTTCCTTATCACCGATTCAACCTGCAAGTTAACCTTTAGTGAATCCTGCACGAGGACTGCAGGATTTCTCTGATTTCTGACTTTACTCCATTTAGAAAATAGTCCATGCATTTATTCCTTCAACAAAAGTGCACGACCATACACTTCTCTATATTATATTTCATGTGCCTCTTCTTTTCCCGTTCTCCTGATCTGTCAAAGTCCTACTGCAGACTCCCTACTCCCTCAGCACTACCTGCCCCTCCAGTTACCTTCGTATCATCCACAGTATCTGAAGTAAATTAGCTTTGTTAAAGATTATTTGTCACGTGTACATACAATGAAATGTGCAGTCTGCATCAACAACCAGCACAGTCAAAGATGTGCTGGGGGCAACCTGCAACTGTCACCATGCTTACTAACCCTGTGGAAGTAAACGAGAATACCCAGAGGAAACTCACATGGTCACGGGGAGAACATGCAAACTGCTTACAGTCAGTGACAGGAATTGAACCTCAACCTGTGATCACTGGCGCTGTAAATCATTACACTAACCGCTATGCTACTTTGCCACTGTTTGACCCTTGAACAAGGAGACAGTGACCAGGAAAGACACCTCCACCTTCAGCACCTGCCCTCCCCCCTTTATGGAGACCGCCCCCACCCCTTCGCCTTCTAATCATGTCCGGTTGCTCTCTGCAGACTGTTGATATCCTCCTCCAACACGGTGCTTTCGTCAACGTGCAAGATGCTGTCTTCTTCACTCCTCTGCACATCGCCGCTTACTTCGGCCACGAGCAGGTATCCCTGCAGCTTCCGGGGTAAAGGCACAGACAGAACAGGCAGTTTCCTCTCCCCAGTGTGGGAATGTATAACACCGAGAGCATGCATTTAAGGGGCAAGGGGGTAACTTCAAAGGAGATGTGTGGGATCAGTTTTTTCTTTTACACAGAGTGAAAAATGGGTTGTTGGTGAAAGCAAACACAAGTAGTAGATCTGGCCCAGTAATTTGTGGGTAAAGACCTCGCACTCATTGAGCACATCTACATGAAATGCTGGCAAAGGAGAACAGCATCATCATCAGGGACCTCCACCACCCAGGACACGCTACTGCCATCTGGAAGACAATACAAGAGCCTCAGGACTCGCAGCACCAGATTTAGGAACAGTTACTACACCTCAGCCAGGGTGACATACAGTGCTTATAAAAAGTATTCACCCCTTCCCTTGGAAGTTTACATGTTTTACTGTTTTACAAGATTAAATCCACTGTGAATCAATTTGGCTTTTTTTGACACTGATCAACAGAAAAGACCCTTATGTCAAAGTGAAAATTTTCTACAAATTGGACTAAATTTATCACAGTTACTAAACACAAAATGATTGCATAGTTACTTAAACCCTTCAAGTCAGTATTTTGTAAATGCAGCTTTGGCAGCAATCACAGCCTTGAGTCTGTGTGGATAGGTCTCTTATCAGCTTTGCACATCTGGACACTGCAATTTTTCCCCCATTCTTCTTTACAAGATTGCTCAAGCTCTGTCAGAGTGCATGGGGATCATGAGTGAACAGCCGTTTTCAAGTCCAGCCAAAAATTCTCAATTGGATTAGGTCTGGACTCTGACTTGGCCACTTCAGGATATTAACTTTGTTGTTTTTAAGCCATTTCTGTGTAGCTTTGGCTTTATGCTTCGGGACATTGTCTTGCTGGAAAACCAATCTTCTCCCGTGGCAGTTCTCTTGCAAACTGCATCAAGTTTTCCTCCAGGATTTCCCTGTGTTTTGCTGCATTCATTTTACCCTCTACCTTCACAAGCCTTCCAGGGTCTGCTGCATTGAAGCATCCCCACAGCCTGATGCAGCCACCACCATGCTTCACGGTAGGGATAGTATGTTTTGATGATGTGCGTTGTTTGGTCTTATGGCCAAAAAGTGCAATTTTGCCTTCAGACCATAGAACCTTCTTCCAGCTGACTTCAAAGTTTCCAACCTGCCTTCTGGCAAACTCTAGCTGAGATTTCATGTGAGTTTTTTCAACAGTGGCTTTCTCTTTGCCACTCTCCCATAAAGTTGCGACCGGTGAAAAACCTGGGTAACAGTTGTTTGTGCAGTCTCTCCCATCTCAGCCACTGAAGCTTGTAACTCCTCCAGAGTTGTCATAGGTCTCTTGGTGGCCTCCCTCACTAGTCCCCTTCTTACATGGTCACTCAGTTTTTGAGGATGGCCTCTAGGCAGATTCACAGCTGTGCCATATTCCTGCCATTTCTTGATGATTGACAATAGTTCTCCAAGGGATATTCAGTGACTTGGAAATTTTCTTGTATCCATCTCCTGACTTGTGTTTTTCAATAACCTTTTCTCAGAGTCACTTGGAGTGTTCTTTTGTCTTCATGGTGTAGTTTTTGCCAGGATACTAGTTGGAGCTTCCAGACACAGGTGTATTTTTGCTACAATCAGTTGAAACACCTTGACTGCACACAGGTGATCTCCACTTAACTAATATATGACTTCTAAAACCAATTGGCTGCACCAGTGATGATTTGGTGTGTCATATTAAAGGGGTGAATACTTCTGAAATCAATTACTTTGTATTTTATTTTTGAAATTAATTTAGATCACTTTGTAGGAATCTGTTTTCACTTTGATGTGAAAGACACTTTTTCTGTTGATCAGTGTAACAAAAAAACAAATTAAACCCAATGTGATTCAATGTTATAAAACGTGAAAACTTCCAAGGGGATGAATACTTTAAACTTTAGAGGCAATTGATGTGCTTCACGAAGCATTTGGATGTGTAGAGAATGGGGGGGATATGGACACTTGTTGGTTGTTTGTTAGTCTTTGCTTAATCATAGTTTTTCATAAATTATATTGAATCTATTTACTTTCCAGTCAATGCCTGTGAAAAAATGAATCTCAGGGTGGTGTGTGTGGTGTGGCCTCTGTAGGTCGTGGTCGACCATGGGTACTGTGCCTCTGGTAGTCACCTGCAGTGGCCTCTCCAAAGCGCAAGCCAGGGCATAGTTGATATGGAGATCCGTCTGTTGCCCGTGCAGTGGGATCCCCCTCTCCATGCTGATGACAGGTCCAAAGGAACGACGGAAGTCGATACAGTTTGGTGCCAGCAGCATCGCAGGAGTTGCCGTGCCGGTGCTGGGTACAGCAGTCAGCCGCCTTCGGGACTCCGACTCCGGAGTTTTCCTCGGGGTTTACTCCCAAAGCCTTTCAGGCAGCGGAGGTTTGTAATTGGAGTTTCCCTCTCCTAGATGAGCTACCATCCGTGGTTAATGAGCCCCATCTGCCCGGAGCAACTGGTTTTAACGCGCCAGTGGTCCGCCTTTCCCCCTTCTCCTGTCAGTGAGAACAGCTCCGCCAGCATAAGAACTATGCCACACGTGAAGGCCAGGAGTTGGACTTGGCTGTCAGAGGCTGTTTGAGATACACACCATGAAGAGCATTTGTTTAGCAGTGGGAGCTCGTCCCCAATACCACCCTTCGGCTATGACTACCCTTGGAGCCTAAAGGTGGTATATGCTGACATATACATACTTTGATAATAACGACTTTGAATTCTGAAATTTGATTGTGTAGGTGGAAGATTAGTTTAGCTGTCCATTTGATTACTAATTTAATTGGTTCAGCACAACACTGTGGGCTATGGTCCTGTCCTGTGCCGTACTGTTCCAAGCCCCATGTTGCAGTGCGGATATCCATGAATTGGTTCAGCACAACACTGTGGGCTATGGTCCTGTCCTGTGCCGTACTGTTCCATGCCCCATGTTGCAGTGCGGATATCCACTGTCTATAAGATGATGTTGGAGCAGTGGATATAGCTGAAGTGCGAGATGACTTTGAACCTGGATCCCCGAATTGCTGATATTGCCAAGTGTTGTGCTAATCCCACACCACCATGCTGCCCTTTTGATGGTTGAAGGCAGGGGGTCTCAACCTGGGGTCTACAGACCCCTTGATGGGGGTCCATGGCATAAAAGGGTTGGAGACCCCTGATTTAAAGAGATTTAGGCCAAATTCAGGCAAATGGGACTAGCTCAGTAAGGCACCTTGGTCAGAATCAAAGATATGGGCCAAATGGCCTGTTTCTCTGCAGCATTACTCTGTCCCCCTCTCACTTCCTTGTGACTCTGTGGTCGAGACCAGAACTCAGGAGCCTCGATACCAGATGATCCCTGAGAACCCTCTTCAGAATTAAGGGGAGTGTTTCTCCCCGGACAGGGAACCAGAATAAATCAGAGTCCGTTATTATCACTGACGTATGTCATGAAATTTGTTTTGCAGCTCAATGCAAGACATAAACAATTGTTATGTTACAGCAGGAAATATACCTTAAGCAAAAGCAGTGCAAAAAGAGCACGGAACAGTAAGTTAGTGTTCATGGTCTGTTTAGAAACCTGATGGCAGAGGGGAAGAAGCTCTTCCTAAAATGTTGAATGTGTGTCTTCAGGCCCCTGTACCTCTTCCATGATGGTAGTAATGAGAAGAGGGCATGTCCCAGATGGCAAGGATCCTTAGTAATGGATGCCAACTACTTGAGGCATCGCCTTTTGAAGATTTGGAGGGGCAGAGACGGTTGGGGGGACTGGGGCTGATGACCTAGTGTTGTAATACAATTATATATCCATACAGGTCACCCGTCTATTGCTGAGGTTTGGAGCAGATGCCAGTGTCAGCGGAGAGGTTGGCGATAGACCCCTACACCTCGCCTGTGCGAAGGGCTATCTCAACATCGTCAAACTGCTGCTCACGGAGGCCAGCTCAGCCAGCGGTGAGACCACTGTAACACGGCGACACACGGTCACATGGGGATGACTTGTCGTCATGGGGTGAGGGCTCTGGCTGACAGATTCCCATACCGGGGTGGGGGGTGGGGGGGGGAGCAACCTTGAAGTCAGAAACCAGACAATCAAGAAATGCTTCCTCACTCAGAGCACAGGAGTAGAAAGAGGTTATTCGGCCTATCTAGCCTATCCCACCATCAATGTAATCATAGCTGATCTACCCCAGGCTACATCTCCTCTTCTGTGGCAATTCCCCATCATCCCCAGAGCCCCGCCATCTGTCAGTGGATCACAAGCTTCCTGACTGACAGGGTGCAGCAAGGGAGGCTGGGGAGCATCATCTCTAGCACCTGGGCAATCAGTACCGGTGCCCCCCAGGGATGTGTGCTCTCCCCACTGCTCTTCTCCCTTTACACTAATGACTGCACCTCACAGGATCCATCTGTTAAACTCCTGAAGTTTGCAGACGACACAACTGTCATTGGCCCTGTCCGAGACGGTGATGAGTCTGCATACAGAAGGGAGGTGGAACGGCTGGCCCTCTGGTGTGGTATGAACAATCTGGAGCTAAATACACTCGAGACTGTGGAGATGACAGTGGACTTCAGGAGGAGCCCCCCAATACTCCCCCCACTCACTATACTCAACAGTATTGTGTCTGCTGTGGAGACCTTCAGATTTCTGGGTGTCACAGTCTCCCAGGACCTGAAGTGGACACCCAATGCGGACACTCTTATCAAAAAGGCTCAGCAGAGGTTGTATTTCCTACGTCAACTCAGGAAGTACAACCTGCCTCAGGAGCTGCTGATTCAATTCTATTCAGGAATAATCCAGTCTGTTCTCTGTTCGTCCATCACTGTCTGGTTTGGATCAGCTTCCAAACAAGACAAGAATAGACTCCAAAGAACTGTCAGGGCTGCAGAAAGGATTATTGGTGTGAAGCTGCCCTCGATCCAGGACTTATATGCATCTAGAGTCAGGAAGCGAGCAAGCAGCATTATTGTAGACCCATCACGCCCTGGACATCACCTGTTCCAACTCCTTCCTTCTGGTAGGTGCTTTAGATCACTGTATGCCAGGACAAATAGGTACAAGAACAGTTTCTTTCTGTATGCCATCAGTCTTATGAACACTTGAATTTTAGTCTATTATAAATCAAGTCCACCTGTACATTCAATGAGGTGGACCTCATTGCATATAGTTTATGATTATTTGCACTATTGTTTTTGTTTGCTTTTAATTCTGTACAGAGAGAGCTCAGGGAAACCGGCATCAAATTCCCTGTATGTGTCCTCATGCTTGGTGATAATAAAGGATTCGGATTCTAATCTGTCCAATATTTCTCTCTCTCCTCTTTACACACTCCCAGTGTTTCAGACTCCACACCCCCTAGGTGGAAAATTATAGAGATTCCCTTCCCTCTGTGAGAAGCCCCGACACACCTCAGGTTTAAGTGTCTGCCCCCTAATCCTGTAACTGTCCCTTTGACTGAGACGTTCCCACTGGTGGAAACACCTTCACATCCCCTCAGGATCCGAGATGCTTCATTAAGGTCATCCACATTCTGCTAAACTCCATAGGATATAGATCCAACTTCTTTAACAGCTCCTGATAGCATCACTGTGGCAGTGTGACTGTGGTGATATGACCGTGTGGTGTGACTGTGGTGATATGACCATGTGGTGTGACTGTGGTGATATGACCGTGTGGTGTGACTGTGGTGATATGACCGTGTGGTGTGACTGTGGTGATATGACTGTGTGGTGTGACTGTGGTGATATAACCGTGTGGTGTGACTGTGGTGATATGACTGTGTGGTGTGACTGTGGTGATATAACCGTGTGGTGTGACTGTGGTGATATGACTGTGTGATATGACCGTGTGGTGTGACTGTGTTGTGTGACTGTGGTGATATGACCGTGTGGTGTGACTGTGGTGATATGACCGTGTGGTGTGACTGTGTTGTGTGACTGTGGTGATATGACCATGTGGTGTGACTGTGTTGTGTGACTATGGTGATATGACCGTGTGGTGTGACTGTGGTGATATGACCGTGTGGTGTGACTGTGTTGTGTGACTGTGGTGATATGACCATGTGGTGTGACTGTGGTGATATGACCGTGTGGTGTGACTGTGTTGTGTGACTGTGGTGATATGACCATGTTGTGTGACTGTGGTGATATGACCGTGTGGTGTGACTGTGTTGTGTGACTGTGGTGATATGACCGTGTGGTGTGACTGTGTTGTGTGACTGTGGTGATATGACCGTGTGGTGTGACTGTGGTGTGACTGTGTTGTGTGACTGTGTTGTGTGACTGTGGTGATATGACCGTGTGGTGTGACTGTGGTGATATGACCGTGTGGTGTGACTGTGTTGTGTGACTATGGTGATATGACCGTGTGGTGTGACTGTGGTGATATGACCGTGTGGTATGACTGTGGCAGTAGTGACTATGATTGTGTGACTATGGTGATATGGCCATGGTGGTGTGACTGATTTTTTGCTCTCTGCCTCTGACGCATTTTCCTTCTACAAATCTGTCTTTGTGTTCATTGATTTGTTCTCCATGCCCTCTGGTGGAGAATTTCACAGGTTCGCCTCTCTCTGGGTGAAGTCCTTTCTCCCCACTCACATATCACAATCTACAGCTAACATGAAGGTAGAAACCATCCCTTCACACTGATCCAAGCCACACCTCAAGTGAGCCATCAGTACTCATGCCAGACCTGTTACCCAACACTGGTCATGACTGATATATTAAATACACAACAGTTATCAGCTCTGACTTGGTGATTCAAGTCCCTTGGGGAGTCAAGTGCTCGTGCAGATACTTGTTCAACATTGTGAGGGTCTCTGCCCCAACCTTCCCCTTTGGCAGTCAGTTTCAGATTCCACCCTCCCTCTCAGTATCCTGCTCCCACCCCACTGAAACACCTAACCTTTTCCCCTAACTCCTACCCTCTGCTGTCTGCTTATAGCTGTCTCTCCAGTGGGGAAACATTTCTCACAGTCTCCCCATATATGCTCCTTAGTTATAGAGTCTTTAAATACTCCAGCAAAGAAAAAGGCCCATCAGCCCTTCTAGTCTGTGCTGACCTGTTATTCTACCTAGACTCATCGACCTGCACCTGTACCATAACCCTCTATACCCCTCTCATCCATGTATCTATCCAAACTTTTCTTAAATGTTGAAATCGAGCCTATGTCCCCCATTTCTGTTGGCAGCTTGTTCACCATTCTCACCACCCTCTGAGTCAAGAAGTTGCCCCTCAGGTTCCCCGTCAACATTTCTCCTTTCACTGTTAACCTGTGACATCTTTTTCTAACCTCACCCAACCTCAGTGGAAAAAGCCTGCTTACATTTACCCTATCTATACCCCTCATAATTCTGTTTCCCTCTTCCAAATCTCTCCTCGGTCTTCTACATTCTAGGGAATAAAGCTCAATTATTCATCCTTTCCTTATAACTCAGGTCCTTAAGTTCCGGTAGCATCCTTGTAAATTTTCTCTGCACTCTTTCAATCTTACTTACATATTTCTTGTGACTAAAACTGCACACAGTATTCCAAATTAGCCCTCAGCAACATCTTATACAATTGCAGCATATTCCAATTCTTGTACTCAATACATGGATTTAAAAGCTTTCTTTACCATGACACCACTTTCAGGAATCTCTCTGTTCTACTGCACTCCTCAGTTCCTTACTACTCACTGTGTAAGACGTACCCTGGTTTGTCCTCCTAAAGCACAACACTTACCTTGCACTTGACTGCATTAAATTCCATCTGCCATATTTCAGTTCACTTTCCCAGCTGGTCCAGATCTGCTGCAACTTCTGATCGTCTTTGCTGTCCACTATACCCCCATTCTTGTTGTTATCTGCAAATTTGCTGATAAGGTTAACCACATTATCATCTGGACCATTGATACAGATGACAAACAACAATGGACCCAGCACCAATCCCTATGGCATTCCACTCGTCACAGGGCTCCAGTCAGAGTGGCAATCCTCTACCATCACTCTCTGGCTTCTCCTGTGAGGCCAATGTCTGATCGAATTTACTACTTCATCATAAGTGCCGATCAACTTTCCATGTAGGACCTTGTTAAATGCCTTGCTAAAATGCATGTAGACAACATCCACTGCTTTGCCTTTATCGACTTTCCCGGTAACTTCCTCAAAAACCTCTTTCAGATTGGTTAGACTCTACTTACCACACACAAAGCCACAATGAGTATCCCTAATCAGTGTCTATTCAAATACTTACATATCCTGTCCAATAACTTGCCCGCTATGGTTGTCAGGCTCATCAGCCTATAATTTTATGGTTCATTCTTTAAACAGAACAACTTTAACTATCCTCCAGTCCTCCACGCCTGACTCGTGGCTGCAGGTGCTTTAAATATCTCTGCTATGGCTCCTGCAATTTCTAAACTAGCCTCACAGATGGTCTGAGGGAACGCCTTGTCATGCCCTGGGGATTTATCCGGCCTAATTTGCCTCAAGACAGCAAGCACCTCCTCCTCTGTAATTTGTAAAGGGTCCACAACTTTGCTGCATTGACTCACATCTCTAGATCCTGTGTATGTCTCCTCTGTAAATATAGATGCAGAAACTCCATTTACGACCTCCCCATCTCTTACAACTTCACACATAGGTTACCATTGTGATCTTCCAGGGGACCAATTTTGTCCCTTGCTATCCTTTTGCTCTTATCCAAAGTCCTCTATACCCCTCCCATCTATGCACTAATCCAAATTTCTCTTAAATGTTGCATTTGAACCCGCATACTCCAATTCCATTGGCAGCTCAGTCCACACTCATCACCTTCTGACTGATCAAGTTCCCCTTAAACATTTCACCTTTCACCCTTAACCTATGGCCTCCAGTTCAGGTGTCACCCAACCTCAGAGAAAAAAGCCTGCTTGCATTTACCCTGTCTCTGCCCCTCATAATGTTGTATAACTCTTCAAATTTCCCCTCATTCTCCTTCACTCGAGGGAATAAATGCAACATCTAAATCAAATGTTTCCAGTAACTCAGGTTCTCAAGTTCTGGCAACTTCGAGTACAGAGTAAATTTTCTCTGTTCTCTTTCGATCTTATTGATCTCCAGAAACATCTTACTTGTTTTTGTTTAGTTGTATCTTCAATCATACCAATGAGTGTTATTCCCTGTTTCTTGGTGATCCCAGTTAATTCCCTGGACAACGAGGACCACTCTCCTCTCCACTTCTCTTCCCGCTTTGGCCACCATGAGATCGTCAGTTACTTGCTGCAGGGAAACTTTGGCGTGCAGCCTCATGCCGTGAACATCTACGGAGACACTGCTCTACACTTGTGAGTTCAAAGCAAGCCACAGAAGGAATAGGGGGAAGGGGGAAGGGGTTGAGCAGCACCTATGGTGGTGAGAGAGAGAAGGGCCATTGACGAATCAAGTCCTTGCATTAGGGCTGAGTGTCGAGTGAAGATAAATGTGGTATAGTTGGAAAAATGGATTGGAAAATGGAAGATGGATTTTAATACAGACAAGTGTGAGGTGTTGCACTTCGGGAGGACAAACCAGGGTTGGTCTTACACAGCGAATGGTTGGGTACTAATGGATTCTGATGTTTTTGATGCAAGGTTCTTTTTGGAAGACAGGGAAGAGGCATCAAACTTGTTGCTCCCAATTGTTTTATTAAGAGTTAATAGTGTTGTTAATGTCAAGGTGCAAACATTTAGTCACTAAAACTAGAGTGACTAAAGGTTAAAAGAAAAAGATGGCAGACCAATATGGTTGACCCGTCTTATATTCCATAAATAAGAAATATTCCATTCAAATTTGTAGATAAGAGTTAAACAATCAGATAGTCCCTATTCACATAGTACAACACCAGAGAAGCTTCCAGAGCTTTCCAGAATGATAAAGGTATATAGCCACGAACAGATACACCAAACAATTACATATACACACTGTGACCACTAGGAAACATACTAAACAATTACCTGTACATAGGTACTTTTATAAAATACAAAAGGGCATAAACTGTTAAACTGCAAAGAAAATGACAATTAAACCATGTAATCCAACATGGTGGAGTGCTGAAGATTAGAGCGATCAGGGAGTACAGTCCATAATTCCTTGGACATGCTGCCACATGTAGATAGGGTTGTAAAGAGAAATTTTGACACGTTGACCTTCATAAATTAAAGTATTGAGTACTGGAGATAGAATCTTGGGTTGGAATTGTATAAGACATTGGTAAGGCCTAATTTTGAGAGTATTGTGTCCAACACACACAAAATGCTGGAGGAACTCAGCATCTATGGAAAAAGTATACAGTTGATGTATTGGGCCGAGACTAATCATCAGTGATTAGAGTGGACAATGGGCTGATTGGCCTGTTCCCCGCTCTGTGTGCAAACCTATTTGTGGGTTTGGCATAGGATCTGACCCAATGAATATGGTAAAGACTGAGTTGCCAGAGGAGATGGTGGTAGAGGTGAATACAATTGCAATGTTTAAGGACCCTTGGATCAGAAACATAGATAAGAAAGGTCTAGAGGGATGTGGGTCAAACCCAGGCAAATAGGACTTGCTTGAATGGGAATCTTGGTCAGCAAAGATAAGTTGGGCTGAAGGGCCTGTTATGTGACTGTGTTGTGTGCTATGTAACATTTACTGGGACCGTTGTATGCAAAGGACCCGAAGGATTGTTGAGGATCCCTGCAACCCATCCCACAGTCTCTTTGACTCACTACCATCAGGAAGGAGGTACAGGAGCATCAGGACTGGGACTGGACTGGGTAACAGCTTCTTCCCGCAGGCTGTGAGACTGATAAATACCCTGCCACCACCGAGGTCTCATTACTAGGACAGCGAGCTGTTTACTCTTTACTGCATTTTGAATTAAATTTTATTAACTGATTTATGGCAATGCTTTGCTTTATGTGCTGTGTGGGATCTATGTTTTCTGGGTGCACCGTGGTCTAGAGGAATGTTGTTTCATTTGGCTGTTCATTTGGCCAGTCAGATGACAATAAATTTGAACTTGACAAGTAGGAAGGGTCTCAGACCCTGGTTCTGAGCCAGGACATGTTGGACCTCATTCAAGCTGGCAGGAAGCCCCTCCTTCCATGAGGGTGTGGGTGGATCTGTATTGCTCTCATCCCACAAAATTACCACTGGTCTGAAGGTCAAAGCTGAGACTGCTCGGTGTTAATATCATAAGACATTAGGCCATTTGGCCCATTCAATCGTGCTATCCCTCTCAACCCCATTTTCCTGCCTTCGTCTGTAACCTTTAATGCCCTCACTAACCAAGAACATGTCAACCTCCACTTTAAATACACCCAATGACTTAGTTTCCACAGCCATCTATAGCAATGAATTCCACAGATTTGCCAACTTTTGCCGAAAGAAATTCCTCCTAATTTCTGTTCTAAAAGGATGTCCCTGTATTCTGAGGCTGTGCTTTCTGGTCCTAGACTTCCCCACTATCGGCAACATCCTCTCCACATCCACTCTATCTGGACCTTTCAGTATTCAATAGGTTTCAATGAGTAACCCCCTCATGCTTCTAAACTTCAGCGAGTACAAGTCCAGAGCTATCAAATGCTCCGCATGAGGTTAAACCTTTCATTCCCTAGAGCTGGTAATCAAGAGGGGCTCTGGGGGCAGTCCTGTTCCTCCTCTTGGGCCTCTTCCCCTCCTCTTCCCCTCCTAACTCCACTCTGAGCAGGGGGCTGGAGACCCAGGTCTGTCCCCTTCAGCAGTTCCAATGAGCAATTGCAAAGGAGTTCCATCTGGAGGACAGAGGGAATGGGTGGTAGGGTTGGTCAAGGGGAGTAATGGTCTAGGGAGGAGGAGGTGGGGGTTGGAAAGGGTCTGGTATGAAACCAGAACACCAGCACAAAGGAGAAAGGCTGAGCTACCTTCAAGTCTCCTGTGATGGCAGACGGATCAGGATCAGAATCGGGGTTAATATCACTGGCATACAGTATGTTATGAAATCTGTTGTTTTACAGCAGCAGTGCATACAATATATAATAAAAACTGTAAATCACAGTAAGAAAATTAAATAAGTAGAGTGCAAATGAGAAAGAAAAAATATTGAGGTAGTGTTCATGGGTTCATTGTCCATTCAGAAATCTGATGGAGGGGAAGAAGCTGTTCCTGAATCATTGAGTGTGTGTCTTCAGGCTCCTGTACCTCCTCCCTGATGATAACAATGAGAAGAGGGCATGTCCTGGCTGATGGGGGTCCTTAATGATTGACACTGCCTTTTTGTGGCATCGCCTTTTGAAAGTGTCCTGGGTGCTGGGGAGGCTAGTGAGAACCTAGGGCTGAATAGCCAACTGGTGCTGGCTTTACAGTGTGTGGGTGGAGGAATCACTGCTGCTGTTCATCCCTCAGGGCCTGTTACAATGGTAAAATGGAAGTGGCCACTGAACTGATCCGCCTCTCGGGGACAGAGAGCCTGACCAAGGAGAACATCTTCAGTGAAACCTCTTTCCACAGGTGGGTGTCACTCGGTCAGAACCTTCGACCTTCCAGCTTCCACCTCAGCCTCTCCCCAGCATCCCAAGTCTGACCACCCGAGCTCTTATCCTTTCCCTTCTTGTCTGCAGCTCCTGCACCTATGGCAAAAACATCGAGCTGGTGGAGTTTCTAATCAACCAGAACGCCATGAGTATAAACCACCAGGGGAGGGACGGACACACTGGTGAGAGAATTTGTGGTGTCAGTGAGTCCTCCTGCACACAGATATGCCCTTCAGCCCATCATATTCCTCCCACCCATCCCCCCCATACCAACCCAATTCCAGCACTTGGTCTGCACCTTTCCCTGCCTTGCTGATTCAGGTGCTCTTCCAGATGCTTGTTCAATGTTGTGAGGCAATCTGCCTCCACCTTTCCCCCTGAGTTAGTGAGTTCCAGAATCCAACCCCTCTCTAGGGGCAAATATTCCACCACGGATCTTCACTCAGTGTCTTCCTGCTCACACTAAGTTTCTCCCTCTTGGTTTTGGACACCTGGACTTAGTGACATCCAGGTAAGCCGCAGAGTCTGTTGCAGAACACCAGCGGTATTAGATCTTCAGTCAGAATCACATACTTTACCACTTCTATGGCCAAGTCAATTTTGAATCCTATCCACCGAGTCTCCATGGATATTGATCTTCTTGTCAAAGGCCTTGCTAATGTCCATGTAAACAACATCCTCTGTCCTGTCCTCATCTTCATCACCTCCTCAAATAAACTGTTTAAGGAGTAAGACATGACTTTCCTCACACAAAGCCATGCATGTTATCTCTAAAAAGTCTGTGCTTTTCCAGATGTGAGCAAATTCTATCCTTAAGAATTAGTGGAATCCTTGTCGCTAATCATTAAGAATCACCAGCCCATTGTTGCTGGTTCATTCTACTGCATTTCTTTAACAAAACAAAAACATTGGCCCAGAGGGATGGAGGAAAACCAAAGCTATAGCTAAAGACGAGACAAAGATCTTTCAACACCCCTGCAGTCTCCTCCCTCACCTCTCTCAATAACCTGGGATAGATCCCACTGGCCCTGGGAAATTAGCCACTTTAATGTTCTTAAAGAGATGCAAAGCCACCACATCCTGATATCAACAGCCTTGAGTATCAGCACCCCCTCCCTGAACTCCCTCTCCTTTATATCCTTCTCCTTGGTGAATACATAAAGAAACTATCATTTAGTTCTCCCACCCTCATCATTTGGCTCCAGGCATAAATACCCCACTTTCCCCTTGAGTGGTCCTACCCTCTCCCTTATGAATCTCTTGTCTTTTAATGAATTTATAAAATATCCCGGGATTCTCGATTCTCCCCACCAAGGATATTTCAAAGTCATTCTAACCCATCCTCAAATTCAACTTTAATTATCATTCAACCACACATGAATATAGCCAAATGAAACAATGTTCCTTTGGTGCCAAGGTGCAAAACACAAAACTAATAACACACAGTACAAATAGCATAGATGGTTATGATTATAGGGAAAAAAAGTCACAAAGAAAAATAGTAATAATATAGCCCATCCCTGAGTGACATGACTAAATTGATGGTATACACACACAAAATGCTGGAGGAACTCAGCAGGTCAGGCAACATCTAGGAAAAGAGTATAGTTGACCCAAAACATCAACTGTGCTCTTTTCCATAGATGCTGCCTGGCCTGCTGAGTTCCTCCAGCATTTTGAGTGTGTTGCTTGGATTTCCAGCATCTGCACATTTTCTCCTGTTTGTGATTTTGGTATGTTGTCCTGGTCAAGCTTGTCCTTCCACTGAGTGAACACTGGAGGGCAGCACAGAGCAAACATTAGAGAGCCTAATTCTCTGATGCCCTGTTTTAAGTTCTCTCCTGATCTCTTTATATTCCTTAAAGCCCCTATCTGATTCCAGTTTCCTAAACCTTACATATGTTTCTTTTTCCCTCTTACATACCTGTAAAATGAAACATAGATGCTCAGGACTTTTCTTAATCTTACCAGGTAGTTATACTTCAGTCCTCTTTGCTCTCCTAATTTCTTTTTATATGGCCCCTTCACTTAGAATCAGAATCAAGATTATTATCACCAGCATGTGTCGTGAAATTTGTTAACTTAGCAGCAGCAGCAGTTCAATACTATACATAATATAGAAGAAAAAACATAAATAAATTGCAGTATATGTATATTGCAGAGGGGAAGAAGCTGTTCCTGAATCGCTGAGTGTGTGCCTTCAGGCTTCTGTATCTCCTACCTGATGATAACAGTGAGAAAGGGGCAAGCCCTGGGAGCTGGAGGTCCTTAATAATGGAACCTGCCTTTCTGAGGTACCGCTCCGTGAAGATATCCTGGGTACTTTGTAGGCTAGTACCCAAAATGGGGCTGACTAGATTTACAACCTTCTGCAGCTTCTTTCGGTCCTGTGCAGTAGCCCCTCCATACCAGACAATGATGCAGCCTGTCAGAATGCTCAACAAGGTATATCAATACAAGTTTTTGAGTGTATTTGTTGACTTACCAAATCTCTTCAAACTCCTAATGAAGTATAGTCACTGTCTTGCCTTCTTTATAACTGCATTGATAAGTCGGGACCAGGTTAGGTCCTCAGAGATCTTGACTCCCAGGAATTTGAAGCTGCTCACTCACTCCACTTCTGATCCCTCTATGAGGATTGGTATGTGTCATTTTGACTTGCCCTCCCTGAAGTCCACAATCAGCTCTTTCGTTTTACTGACATTAAATACAAGGTTGTTGCTGCGGCACCACTCCACTAGTTGGTATATCTCACTCCTGTACGCCCTCTTGTCTCCATCTGAGATTTTACCAAGAATGGTTGTATCATCAGCAAATTTATAGATGGTATTTGAGTTATGCCTAGCCACACAGTCATGAGTATATAGAGAGTAGAGCAGTGGGCTAAGCACACACCTCTGGTGTGCACCAGTGTTGATCGTCAGCGAGGAGGAGATATTATCACCAATCCACACAGATTGTGGTCTTCTGGTTAGGAAGTCGAGGATCCAATTGTAGAGGGAGGTACAGAGGCTCAGGTTCTGTAACTTCTCAATCAAGATTGTGGGAATGATGATGTTTAATGCTGAGCTATGGTCGATGAACAGCATCCTGACATAGGTGTTTGTGTTGTCCAGGTAGTCTAAGGCTGTGTGAAGAGCCATTGAGATTGTATCTGCCATTAACCTATGGTGGCAATAGGCAAATTGCAGTGGGTCCAGGTCCTTGCTGAGGCAGGAGTTCAGTCTAGTCATGACCAACCTCTCAAAGCATTTCATCACTGTCGATGTGAGTGCTACCGAGTGATAGTCATTAAAGCAGCTCACATTATTCTGCTTAGGCACTGATATAATTGTTGCCTTTTTTGAAACAAGTGGGAACTTCTGCCCGTAGCAGTGAGAGGTTGAAGATGTTCTTGAATACTCTCACCAGTTGGTTGGCACAAGTTTTCAGAGCCTTACCAGGTATTCTATTGGGGCCTTCCGCCTTGCAAGGGTTTTAAAGACAGTCTAACATCGGCTTCTGAGACAGAGATCACAGGGTCATCAGGTGCAGCAGGGATCTTCACAGCTGTAGTTGTGTTCTCCCTTTCAAAGCGGGCATAGACAGTGTTGAGTTCATCTGGTAGTGAAGCATTTATGCTATTGGGTTTCGCTTTGCAGAAAGTAATGTCTTGCAAACCCTGCTGGAGTTGTCATACATCCAATGTTGCCTCCAACCTTGTTCAAAATTGTCACTTTGCCCTTGAAATAGCTCTGCAATTCATACCTGGTTTTCTGGTACAAACCTGGGTCGCCAGATTTGAATGCCACAGATCTAACCTTCAGCAGATGACGTACCTCCTGGTTCATCCACAGCTTTTGGTTAGGGAACGTGCAGCAAGTCTTTGTAGGCACAACTACAGCATACTCATCTGTATTCAAAGATGAATGCCTGAATATAGTCCAGTCCAGCAATTCGAAGCAATCCTGTAGGCGGTCTTGTGATTCCCTTGTCTATACCACTTTGGTCCTCACTACTGGTGCTGCAGTCTTCAGTCTCTGCCTATACTCAGGGAGTAGAAGTACAGCCAGGTGATTAGAATTCCTGAAGTGAGGGCATGGAATAGTGTGTAATGGTAGTGTAACAATGATCCAGTTTCCTCAGGTATTGCAAGCGATCTGTTGATGGTAATTGTTTAGTGACTTTTTCAGACTGGCCTGGTTAAAATCTCCAAAACGACAGTGAAGGTGTTAGGGTGTGCTGTTTCGTGCTTGTTGCTCAGATCATCTAGAGCCCGATTGACAATGGCCTGAGGTGGAATGTGTATGGTATTCTGCACTCTGACAGAATTCTACACAGCTGTGTACCACAAGCTTCCTTGTCTCCTTACCCACCCAGTGATATTATTTTAAATGTTCATTTAGAGATACAATATGGTAACAAGTCCATCTGGTCCAATGGGCCTGCACTGACCAATTACACCCACGTGTCCAATTAACGTACTAACGCCTATGTCTTTGGACAAGGAAGGAAACCCATGCATTCAGGAGGAGAACATGCAAGCTCTTCACAGACAGCAATGGGAATTGAACCCAGGTTGCTGACGCTGTAAAGCGTTAAGCTCACCGCTATGTTACCGATATCCCTTTGATATCTGTCGTACCGGGACTTGCTATCGCTCACTCTGGACCGTTTCCCACAATCCCTGTAATCTCCATTTCCTGCACTCGATTGGAACATAGAAAAGAACACGACAGCACAGTATAGATACTTCAGCCCACGATATTGTTCTGACCTTTTAAAGATCAATCTAATCGTTCTCTCCTACATAAACCTCCATTTTGCTATCATCCATGTGCCTATCTAAGAGTCTCTTAAATGTCTCCTCTACCACAACGTTCTGTGCTCTTACCACTCTCTCTGCAAAGCTGCTTCCTCTGGCATCTCCCCTGTACCTTCCGCCAGTCAAAAGAAGGTTTTAATTTTGATTCCAAAGAATGCTATATGAGGTCATTCTTACCCTTGGCCATTAGGTTCTATAATGAGTCAAACTATAGCTTGGGATGTGATCAGCTCCTCCTTGTTAGACTGTTTAAGGCAACTTATTAGAAACCTAGAAACATAAGAAAACCTACAGCATAATACAGGCCTTTCGGCCTGCAAAGTTGTGCCAAACACGTCCCTACCTTAGAAATTACTGGGGTTACCCATAGCCCTCTATTTTTCTAAGCTCCATGTACCTATCCAAAAGTCTCATAAAAGACCCTATTGTATCCGCCTCCACCAATGTTGCCAGCAGCCCATTCCATGCACTCACCACTCTCTGTGTTTTTTAAAAAAAAACCTTACCCCTGACATCTCCTCTGTACCTGCTCCCAAGCACCTTAAACTTGTGCCCTCTTGTGGCAGCCATTTCAGCACTGGGAAAAAGCCTCTGACTATCCGCACGATCAATGCCTCTCATCAACTTATACACATCTCTCATCCTCCGTCGCTCCAAGGAGAAAAGGCCTTGTTTACTCAACCTATTCTCATAAGGTATGCTCCCCAATCCAGGCAACATCCTTGTAAATCTCCTCTGCACCCTTTCTATGGCTTCCACGTCCTTCCTGTCGTGAGGCGACCAGAACTGAGCACAGTACTCCAAGTGGGGTCTGACCAGGGTCCTATATAGCTGCAACATTAACTCTCGGCTCCTAAACTCAATCCCACAATTGATGAAGGCCAATACACCATATGGCTTCTTAACCACAGAGTCAACCTGCGCAGCTGCTTTGAGCGGCCTATGGACTCGGACCCCAAGATCCCTCTGATCCTCCACACTGCCAAGAGTCTTACCATCAATACCATATTCTGCCATCATATTTGACCTACCAAAATGAACCACTTCACACTTATCTGGGTTGAGCTCCATCTGCCACTTCTCAGCCCAGTTTTGCATCCTATCAATGTCCCGTTGTAACCTCTGACAGCCCTCCACACTATCCACAACACCCCCAACCTTTGTGTCATCAGCAAGCTTATTAACCCATCCCTTCACTTCCTCATCCAGGTCATTTATAAAAATCATGAAGAGTAAGGGTTCCAGAACAGATCCCTGAGGCTAACACTGGTCACTGACCTCCATGCAGAATATGACCCGTCTACAACCAGTCTTTGCCTTCTGAGGGCAAGCCAGTTCTGGATCCACAAAGCAATGTCCCCTTGGATCCCATGCCTCCTTACTTTCTCAATAAGCCTTACATGGGCTTGTCAAATGCCTTGCTAAAATCCATATACACTACATCTACTGCTCTTCCTTCATCAATGTGTTTAGTTGTTTATTTATTCTTTCTTCTCTTCTAATATTTGTATATTTGTGCATATGACACGGTAATTTCCTTTGGGATCAACAAGGTATTGATCAATCCATCTATCTATCTATCAGCTTAAATCATGCTCCCTGCACTACGTTCACTGAGAACGCGAGTACGTTGCTGTGTAATATGAGGGGTAACATTGATAGGCTGGAGCATCGGTGGCTGTGCTGGCTTTGCTGAGGGTCACTGATGTCCCTGATCTCAATCCACACCAGGGCTGCATAGTGCCTGCTACCATGGCCATATTCGGCTGGTACAGTTCCTGCTGGACAGAGGGGCTGACATGAACCTGGTGGCGACCGACCCCAGTCGCTCCAGCGGAGAGAAGGACGAGCAGACATGCCTGATGTGGGCGTACGAGAAAGGTGAGTCACTGCCAGGAGAGACGGTCAGTGGCTACAGTAGGGAGATACTGAGCTGGAGGCTGACATGAGTGATTCAGAGACTTGGGCAACCCCAGTGCCAAAGAGGTGGTATGGAGGGAGGGTCACACTGTGGGAGGGGGGGTACTGAGGGAGAGTCACACTATGGGAGGGGGGTACTGAGGGAGGGTCACACTGTGGGAGGGGTACTGAGGGAGAGTCACACTGTGGGAGGGGTACTGAGGGAGAGTCACACTATGGGAGGGGGGTACTGAGGGAGAGTCACACTGGGAGGGGTACTGAGGGAGAGTCACACTGTGGGAGGGGTACTGAGGGAGAGTCACACTATGGGAGGGGGGTACTGAGGGAGGGTCACAGTGGGAGGGGTGGTACTGAGGGAGGGTCACACTGTGGGAGGGATGGTACTGAGAGGGTCACACTGTGGGAGGGGTGGTACTGAGGGAGGGTCACACTGTGGGAGGGGTGGTATTGAGGGGGGTCACACTGTGGCAGGGGTGGTATTGAGGGGGGTCACATTGTGGGAGGGGCGGTGCTGGGGGGATCACACTGTGGGAGGGGTGGTACTGAGGGTGGGTCACACTGTGGGAGGGGCAGTGCTGGGGGGCGTCACACTGTGGGAAGGTTGTAAGGGAGGGTCAGTGGTTGTTTCACTGTAAATGCCATTGTGGATTGGAGAATTCCACAGCTAACGCTGCTGTTCGATCTCCAGGCCACGATGCTATTGTGACCTTGCTGAAACATTATAAACGGCCTCAGGATGAATCTCCCTGCAACGAGTACTCGCAGCCTGGAGGAGGTGAGTCTGGCAGAAAACCTCCTCCCCAGAAACACAGATCATTCTCATTTCACAGCCTCTGGATCACTGGTATCCTCAATGAACTGGGTCAGAATTCACCTCAACATTTGTGTCAGAGTTTTCTGCTCTCTCTCTGCGATTCTCTCTCAGAAACACAGAGGCTGGTTCATATTGGGATGAGCTGGCAGAATCAGATCTAGCATATGTCATGAAATTTGTTTTGTGACAGCAGTACATTGCAATACATAATAACAATATATATATATAGGAAAGTTTCCAAGGCGCAGGCCTGGGCAGGGTTGCATGGGAGACCGGCAGTTGCCCGTACTGCAAATCGCCCCTCTCCAAGCCACCAAAGTTGTCCAAGGGAAGGGCAAGGGCTGATACAGCTTGACACCGGTGTTGTCACAGAGCAATGTGTGGTTAAGTGCCTTGCTCAAGGACAAAACACGCTGCCTCAGCTGAGGCTCGAACTAGTGACCGTCAGAGCACTAGACCAACACGTTAACCACTTGGCCATGCGCCAACACAACAAAATATATAAATTAAAACTTTTTAATATATATAAATTAGATAATTAGTGCAAAAAAAGAGCAAATAAAGAAAAAAGTAGTGAGGTAATGTTCATGGGTTCACTGTCCATTCAGAAATCTGATGGTGGGGGGGAAGAAACTGTTCCTGAAACGTTGAGTGTGTGTCTTCAGACTCCTGTACCTCCTCTCTGATGGTAGCAATGAGAAGAGGGCTTGACCTGGGTGGTGGTGGACTTCAGTTGATGGATGCCACCTTTTTGAGGCATCACCTTTTGAAGGTGTCCTCAATGCTGGGGAGACTAGTGCCCATGATGGAGCTGGATGAGTTTGAATCTTTCTGCAGCTTTTTCCAATTCTTTTAAGTTGCCCCTCCATATGAGACGGTGATGCACGCAGTCAGATGCTCTCCGTGGTACATCTGTAGAAATTGTGCACACGTTAGCAATATTGAAAAGCATCTGGATAAGTGCATGGATAGGAGAGATTTAGAGAACTGTGGGCCAGATGTGGAAAATTTGACCAGCTCACAGGGCAACATAAAAGCAGAGACACCCCAAATACTGCAGCTTCTGGGAATCTAGAGCAATGTACACAATGCGTCTGAGGAGCTCAGCCTGTCAGGCAGCATCTATGGATGGAGTAAACAGGCAATGTTTCAAGTCAAGACTCTTCATCAGGACCGGAAAGGAAGAGGGAAGAAGGTGGGAGAGGGGAGGAAGAAATACAAGCTGGCCAGTGATAGGGTGAAATCAGAAGAAGAGGAGGGGTGAAGTAAAGAGCTGGGAAGTTGATTGGTGGAAAAGAAAGGGCAGGAGAAGGGGAATCTGAAATGAGAGGACAGAAGACCATGAAGGGGGGGGGCACTGGAGATGGCGGAAGTCACAGAGAATTATGTGGTGGATGCAGAGTTTTGTGGGGTGGTGGGTGAGGACAAGAGGAACCCTATCTGATAGTGTGGCAGGAGGATGGGGTGAGGGCAGATGTGTGCAAAAAGGAAGAGATGTGGGTGAAGGCAGCATTGATGGGGCAGCAAGGGAAGCCCCTATCTTTGAGTTGTTCTGAAATGAAAAGCCTTATCCTGAAAGCAGAGAGAGAGGAACTAAGGAAAGGGAATGGCAGTTTTACAAGTGGGAAAAGTTATAGTCAAGATAGCTGTGAGTGTCAGCGGTCTTATAAAAGTTATCAGTAGAAAGACAGACCGTCTCCGGAGATGGAGATAGAGGGATTGAGAGAGGTGTCAGAAATAGACCAAGTAAATTTGAGGGCAGGGTGGAAGTTGGAGGGAAAACTATGTAGAACAGTCAATGTTCCAAACCTACACTGGTATCGCTGCCCAACACTTCCTACACTATATTGCTGCTTCTTCCTGCACCCATGCTGAGCTAGTCAATTTCATCAACTTTGCCTGCAGCTTCCAAGGGAAAGGTGCAGGATGTATTTGGAACAGGAGGGCTTGGATTATACGGACACGGAAGCTGGAGGGAGGAGAGGAGGGACAGGAGGAGTTTCAGGGATGGAGGAGTCAGGCTGAGTGGACTATCTGAGTCCATGCATTTGGTGTAAAACCAGCCTCCTCTCTCTTGCAGACGGTTCCTACGTCTCCGTTCCATCACCGCTGGGGAAGATCAAGAGCATGACGAAAGGTGAGTGGAGTGAGGTTTGTGTATCGTGTTCTCTCAATCACCATGGTAACCAGCATATTTCCTCCACATCACAAACTCCCGTCCTCCACTGGAACTTCATGCCTCTTGTTTCAGAGTCACTCAGCACAAAAGCCAACCTATCGGCTCATCAAGTCCGTAATGAGCATTGCCCTGATCCTCTGACACCAGTCCGACACTGATTCCATTTTATTCAGGAAGAAAGGTCTCAGCCCGAAGCATCAACTGTTTATTCATTTCCATAGATGCTGCCTGATCAACTGAGTTCCTCCAGCATTGATCAATGTTTCCAGCATCTGCAGAATCTCTTGTTTTCCTCATTTTATCCTTCCCCATATTCCCATCAACTACCCCCGGATTCCATACCTCACCCACACACTGGGGATAATTTACAGTGAACAATTAACCCACATCTTTGCATATGGGAGGGAATCGGATCACCCGGGGAAATCCATGCAGTCACATGGAGAACGTACAAACTTCAGACAGACAGCATTGGTGGTCGGGATCAAACCTGGCTCTCTGGGTCAATGAGCACTATCTGCTGCACTGCTGATTTATAGCAACATACAGGGTTGAAATTGACTGTTTCATGCCAGAGTCTTCTCCCTTCACTTCTTAGGCTCAGGAGAAATGAGGATGATAGGATTAACATATGAGGAGCAACTTGCGACTCTGTACTTGCTGGAGTTTGGAAGAATGAGGAGCAATCTCATTGAAACCAATCAAATATTGAAAGGCCTAGATAGAGTGGATGTAGATGATTCCTTCCACATTCCAGACATATGGGTCAGGGCTAGTGAGCTGTGGGCATGCTATGTTGGCACCAGATGCAGGGTGAGCAGATTCACTGAGCCTCCAGCACATCCTCAGATTGTGTTGGTTGTTGATGTAAATGATGCATTTCACAGTACATTTCAATATTTTATGATCTAGTTGAAACCTATTGAATATTGAAAGACCTAGATAGAGTGACTGTGGAGAGGATGTTCCCTACAATGGGGGAGTCTAGGACCAGAAGACACCAATTCAGGCTAGAGTGACATCCCTTAGAACAAAGATTGAGGAGGAATTTCTTTAGCCAGAGGGTATTCATGGAATTCATTGCTGTGGAGGCCACCTTATTGGGCGTCTTTAAAGCAGAGGTTGATAGGGTTTTGATTAGTCAGTGCGTCAAAGGTTATGGGGAGATGGCGGGAGGGATAATAAATCAGCCACGATGGAATAGCAAATCAGACTCGATGGGCCAAATTACCTAATTCTGCTCCCATGTCTTATTGTGATATGGTCTCTCTCCCTGGCAGAGAAAGCGGACATCCTGCTCCTTCGAGGCAGCCTTCCGTCTCATTTCCACCTACAGCTGTCTGACATTGAGTTCCATGAAATCATCGGATCAGGTCAGGAATGCCAGTGGTGGGAGGGAGGGGGGCTTCTGTGGAAGGTGACACTGACATGTTGTCTGCTCTCCGTCCCTCAGGTTCCTTCGGCAAGGTTTACAAAGGAAGGTGCCGGAATAAAATTGTTGCCATTAAAAGGTGAGATGCCACCTGAAGCAGCGACGTTGTGGGCCGCTGAACGATCTCAGACCATGGTATTGATAACAGTTGTTTATGGGCAACATAGTAATGTAGCAGTTAGCACAATCGCGTTACAGCACCAGCCATCACCAATCAGGGTTCAGTTCCTACTGTTGTCTGTAAGGAGTTTGTATATTCTCTCTCAGACCCCATGGGTCTCGTCTGGGTGCTCTGGTCTCCTCCCAGTACATAAACGTACGGGTTAGGGTTAGTAAGTTGTGGGTATGCTCTGTTGGCACCAGAGGCATGGTGAGACTTTTGGAGCTGTCAGAGGAAGTGGTAGAGATGGTTACGATGAGAGCATAAAGATGTAAATAGCACAACTGTGGCTGACAAGGGAAGTCAAAGCAATTGTAAAAGCAAAAGGAAAGGGCATACAACAAAGCAAAAATTGGTGGGAAAATAGAGGATTGGGAAGTTTTTAAAAACCTTCAGAGAGCAACTAAAAAAACATTAGAAGGAAAAGATGAAATAGGTAAGCAAACTAGTAAATAATATCAAAGTGGATAGTAAAGTTTTTTCAATAATGTTAAAAATAAGAGAAATGAGAGTGGATATAGGACCGCTAGAAAATGAGGCAGGAGAAATAATAATGGGGGACAAGGAGATGGCTGATGAACTAAATGAGTATTTTGCATTGTCTTCACTGTGGAGACACTGGCAGTATGCCTGATGTTGTTCTGTGTGAAGGAAGAGAAGTGGGTGCAATTACTATTACAAGAGAGAAGATGCTCAAAAAGCTGAAAGACCTAAAGGTACATAAGTCACCTGGACCAGAGGAACTGCACCCTAGGTTTCTGAAAGAGGTAGCATTAAAGATTGTGGTGGCATTAGAAATGATCTTTCAAAAATCATCGGACTCTGGCATGGTGCCAGAGGTCTGGAAAATTGCAAACGTCACTCCAGTCTTTAAGAAAGGAAGAAGGCAGCAGGAAGGAAAATATAGAGCAGTTAGCCTGACCTGAGTGGTTGGGAAGATGTTGCAGTCAATTGTTAAAGATGAGGTGATGGAGTACTTGGTGACACAGGAGAAGTTTGTACAAAGTCCGCATGGTTTCCTTCAGAGAAAATCCTGCCTGATGAATCTATTGGAATTCTTTGAGGAGATTACAAGTAGGATAGATAAAGGGGATTCAGAAGGCCTTTGACAAGGTGTCACACATGAGGTTGCTTACCAAGTTAAGAGCCCGTGGTATTGCAGAAAAGTTGCTAACATGGTTAGAGCATTGGCTGATTCGTAGGAGGCAGTGAGAGGGAATAGAAGGATCCTTTCCTGGTTGGCTGCCAGTGACAAGTGATGTTCCGCAGGCGTCAGTGTTGGAACCACTTTTTTTTATGCTGTATATAAATGATTTAGATGATGGAATAGATGGCTTTGTTGCCAAGTTTGCGGATGATACGAAGATTGGTGAAGGGGCAGGTAGTGTTGAGGAAACAGGTAGGATGCAGAAAGACTTAGACAAATTAGGAGAACGAGCAAGAAAGTGGCAAATGAAATAGCATGTTGGAAAATGCATGGTCATGCAGTTTGGTAATAGAAATAAATATGCCGATTATTTTCAAAACAGGGAGAAAATCCAGGAATCTGAGATGCAAGGGGACTTGGGAGTCCTTGTACAGAACACCCTGAAGGTTAACTTGCAGGTTGAGTTGGTGATGAGGAAGGCAAATGCCATTTTAGCATCATTTTAAGAGGTCTAGAATACAAGAGCAGGGATGTGATGCTGAGGCACTGGTGAGGCCTCACCTTGAGTATTGTGACAGTTTTGGGCTGCTCATCTTAGAAAAGATGTGCTGTCATTGGAGAGGGTCTAGAGAAGCTAGACTGGACTGCCAACACAGATGCCTTGTGCAGGAAGGCACAGAGTCGACTGTACTTCCTTAGAAGGTTGGCGTCATTCAATGTCTGTAGTGAGATGCAGAAGATGTTCTATAGGTCAGTTGTGGAGAGCGCCCTCTTCTTTGTGGTGGCGTGTTGGGGAGGAAGCATTAAGAAGAGGGACGCCTCACGTCTTAATAAGCTGGTAAGGAAGGCGGGCTCTGTCGTGGGCAAAGTACTGGAGAGTATAACATCGGTAGCTGAGCGAAGGGCGCTGAGTAGGCTACGGTCAATTATGGAAAACTCTGAACATCCTCTACATAGCACCATCCAGAGACAGAGAAGCAGTTTCAGCGACAGGTTACTATCGATGCAATGCTCCTCAGACAGGATGAAGAGGTCAATACTCCCCAATGCCATTAGGCTTTACAATTCAACCGCCAGGACTTAAGAACTTTTTAAAAGCTATTATTAATGCTTTTTGAGATAGTGATTTAGATGCATATCATATTTTTTTACTGAGTTAAGTATTGTATGTAATTAGTTTTGCTACAACAAGTGTATGGGACATTGGAAAAAAAAAAGTTGAATTTCCCCATGGGGATGAATAAAGTATCTATCTATCTATCTATCTATCATAAGGATGATTCCAGGAATGAAAAGGTTATTATATGAGGAACGTTTGATGGCTCTGGGTCTGTACTCGCTGGAATTCAGAAGGATGGGGGGGATCTCACTGAAACCTTTTGAATGTTGACCTGTCCTAGACAGAGTAGATGTAGAAAGGATATTTCCCATGGTGGGAGAGTCTAGGACAAGAGTGGACAGCCTCAGGATAGAGGGGCATCCTTTCAAAACAGAGATGCGGTGAAATTTCCTTAGCCAAAGGGTGGTGAATTTGAGGCATTTATTACTACATGCAGCTGTGTAGACCAGGTCGTTGGGTGTATTTAATGTATTTAATAGGTTCTTGATTGGACATGACATCAAAGGTTACGGGGAGAAGGCCGGGAACTGGGGTTGAAGAGGAGATAAAGAAAAAGGATCAGCCATGATGAAATGGCGGAGCAGATTTGATGGGCCAGATGGTCTAAATCTGCTCCTATGTTTTATGGTCTTACGGTCTTTATGGTAACCTGGGGGGTATGTTTTTCACAGAGGGTGGTGGGTATATGAAACGAGCTGTCAGAGGAAGTGGTTGAGGAGGATGCAGTTACATTTAAAGCCATTTGGACAGGTACATGGATTTTAAAGTTAAATCAAGATTAGTTTTATTTGTCACATGTACATTGAAATATCAAAGCATACAGTGAAACATTTCATTTTCATCGTCATCTATGATGTGCTGAGGGCAGCCCATAGGTGCCACCATGCTTCCAGCACCAACACAGCATGTCAGCAACTCAATAACCCTAACCCATACATCTTTTTGGGGTGTGGGAGGAAGCCAGAGCCCCCAGAGGAAACTATGCGGACATGGGGCAAATATACAAACTCCTTACAGACAGTGGTGGTAATTGAGCACTGATTGCTGGCACTGTAAAGCGTTAGGCTTATCATTACGTTATTGATATCTGTCGTTCCTGGACTTCACTGAGGACTCTGTGGCTCACTGCTGCAACTTCCTTCCTCCCCAGATATCGTGCCAACACCTTCTGCTCCAAGTCTGACGTTGATATGTTCTGCCGCGAGGTGTCCATCCTCTGCCGTCTGAACCACCCATGTGTGATCCAGTTCGTCGGCGCCTGCCTCAGCGACCCCAGTCAGTTCGCCATCGTCACTCAGTACATCTCCGGTGGCTCCCTGTTCTCCCTCCTACATGAGCAGAAGAGGTATGGCCTCTCCTCACTAACCTTCTCCGGGCTTTGTTCTTATGGAGTTTACCAGCTGGAGCAGGCCCTTCAGCCCATGCTGTCTGGCCTAGCCCTGTGGAACAGTCTTCAGTCACAAGAGTGTCTGTATGAGA
Source organism: Hemitrygon akajei (assembly GCF_048418815.1). Lineage (NCBI taxonomy): Eukaryota > Metazoa > Chordata > Chondrichthyes > Myliobatiformes > Dasyatidae > Hemitrygon > Hemitrygon akajei. The sequence continues at coordinate 3,150,840 of NC_133135.1, read as the reverse complement.
CAGGAAGGGAAAGTGTGCATGGAAGAGAGATAGAGTGTGAGACAGATTGTTTTTGAGATAGTCTTTGTGTAAGACAGAGTGTTAGAGACAATATGTGAGAGACAGTGTGCGCATGTGAGACAGAGTGTGAGAGACAGAGTGTTTGCGAGACGGGGGCGCTGTGCGTGAGACAGTCTGTGTGTAAGACAGAGGCTGTGTGTTTGTGAGACTGTATGTGTAAGAGAGTGTGTGAGAGAGAGTGAGACAGTCTGTTTAAGACAGTGTGTGTCTCTGAGACAGTGTGTGTAGGACAGAGAATGTGAGAGACTGTGTGTGTTTGTGAGTCTGTATTTGTAAGAGAGTGTGTGAGAGAGAGTGAGACAGTCTGTGTAAGACAGAGAGAGTGAGCGTGAGATAAAGAGAGATGCCCATTCAAGTGCCTATATGAGTGTCATGAATGGCTATCTTGTATTTGCCGTCTCCACCAACCAGGCAGCACATTACAAACACTCGCCACACTCTCTAAAGATACTTGCCCCTCGCATCTCACCTTAAACACATGCCCTCTGGTATCAGACATTTCAACCCTGGGAAAAAGATATTGACTGTCTACTCTCATAATCGTATAAACCTCTGAGCTATCTCATCAGCCTCTGCCATTCCAGAGGAAACAACCCAAGTTTGTCCAACCTTCTGTTACAGCATATGTCCTTTCATCAAGGCAGTAGCCTGGTAAACCTCTCCAAAGCCTCAACATCCTTCCTCTAGTGGGGTGACCAGAACTGTATCAATACTCCAGATGTAGTCTAACCAGAGTTTTATAAAATTGCAACATTACCAATTGTCTTCTGACTAATAAAAACAAGCACTCCGACCTTCTTAACCACCCTATCGACCTGTGTAGCCAATTTCATGGAACTATGAACTTGGACCCCAAGACTTCTCTGCTCTTCTACACTGTTGAGGGTTCTGCCATTAGCAATGATACTGTCTTTTTACATTTGTTCTCCCAAAGTGCAACACCTCACATTTGACCATGCAAAACTCTACTTGCCATTTCTTCATCCATACCTACAACTGATCTACTGTAAATCCCACTGTATTCTTTGCCGATCTTCTACACTTATCCATAACACAACTGATTTTCATATCAACTGCAAACTTACTAACACACCATCCATATTTTCCTCCGGGTGATTTATAAATACCACAAGCAATCCTAGTAAGGGAATCTTCCGTAAACTAAAGTGAAGTGTTGAAGTGATAGGTCTGGGTGGCAAAATGGGTGAGAATGGTAGCAGAGTGCATTTTGGACATCTTTTAAGAGACAGCAGATGCTGGAGGAGCTCTGAATCGAGCAGCATCTGTTGGGAAGGGGGAATGAAACCAGAATCTTTTTTGCTATTTGCGTGATTTGATCAAGGTGCTTAGGCGCAGAACTGTGTGGCTGTGGCCTGCTCTCATTGACGCAGCAATAAACTGAACTGGCTGTCACTCCTCAACCGTCTCGGGAACTCAGCATTTTGATATTTAATATCCTGTGTGTATTTTGCTTGTGTTTCACTGTTTGTGTGATTTGTTCTTTTTCATATATTGGGAGTTTGTTTAAATCTGTTCCATGGTGCTTCTTTGTTTTGTGGCTGTCTGTGGGACGATGAATCTCAGGGTTGTATACTGTATACATACTTTGATAAAAATGTACTTTGAACTTTGAGAATCAAGTTTAATATCACTGACATAAGTTCAAGTTCAAATTTAATTTTCACTCAAGCATACACCTGAATACAGCCAACTAAAACAGCATTCCTGATGGGCGAGGTGCAAAGCACGGAACCGACAGTCACACAAAGCACGGAACACGTATAGTGACAATAGCAGAAAAACATAGTCACAAAAAATATAAACATAAATGCGTTGTTCTTCGGAAGCAATACTTTGAAATACTTTATACTTCATTGTCACCAAACAATTGATACTAGAGTGTACGATCATCACAGTGATATTTGTTTCTGTGCTTCCCGCTCCCTGAAGTACAAATTGATGTAAATATAATAAAAATTTAAATTATTAATCATAATTAGAAAAATAGAAAAGGAAAAGTAAGGTAGTGCAAGTCAGGTCCGGATATTTGGAAGGTACGGCCCAGATCCGGGTCAGGATCTGTTCAGCAGTCTTATCACAGTTGGAAAGAAGCTGTTCCCAAATCTGGCCATATGAATCTTCATGCTCCTGAACCTTCTCCTGGAGGGAAGTTGGACAAAAAGTGTGTTGGCTGGGTGGGTCTTGTCCTTGATTATCCTGGCAGCACTGCTCCGACAGTGTGCGGAGTAAAGTTGAGTCCAAGGATGAAAGATTGGTTTGTGTGATGTGCTGGGCTATGTTCACGATCTTCTGTGGCTTCTTCCGGTCTTGGACAGGACAACTTCCATACCAGGTTGTGATGCACCCTAGAAAATTACTTTCTACAGTGCACCCGTAAAAAATTAGTGAGGGTTTTAGGGGACAGGCCAAATTTCTTCAGCTTTCTCAGGAAGTAAAGGCGCTGGTGGGCCTTCTTGGCAGTGGACTCTGCTTGGTTAGACCAATACATTGCGATGCATAAAATACATAAATCACAAGAAATATATACAGAGTATGAAATTAAATTAAATAAATAGTACAAAAAGAGAGTGAGATGGTGTTCATGGGGTGATTCATTGTCCATTCAGAAATCTGATGATGGTGAGAAAGAAGCTGTTCCAAAAACATTGAATGTGGATCTTTCTTGAAGCATTGAGTGTATTGTCAGTGGTTTGTGCTGAAGCTTTGCAACAGGGCTGTATCTGCGGGGTGGGTGCCCAGAACACTGTTGGTATATTCCACGGACAGGGTGGAGGGGAGGCTGGAACCCTTAGGCGATGAAGGAGAGGGCATGCGAATACTTCAGTGATATCCAAGCAAAGTGTAGGGTGTTGATTCACCAAACAGAGGGAGAATATAACGAACAAAGAGATGGGAAAAGTAGATTTAGATTTATTTATCAGAGGTATATGTTAGCGTAACTCTGCCATGGACAGGCCCAAGCCTGGCTGCAAAACAAAGAGGATGGGAGGATTGGACATGCGGCTAGCAACCCCATCCCATTAAAAACCCAGAGCTACAGAAATTGTTTGAAATTAGGACCTCCCTCTGTTTGAAATTAGGACCCCTCTCTGTTTGAAATTGTGACCTCTCTCTGTTTGATATTAGGACCCCTCTCTGTTTGAAATTGTGACCTCTCTCTGTTTGATATTAGGACCCCTCTCTGTTTGAAATTAGGACCCCTCTCTGTTTGAAATTGTGACCTCTCTCTGTTTGAAATTGTGACCTCCCTCTGTTTGAAATTAGGACCTCCCTCTGTTTGAAATTAGGACCCCTCTCTGTTTGAAATTGTGACCCCTCTCTGTTTGAAATTGTGACCTCTCTCTGTTTGATATTAGGACCCCTCTCTGTTTGAAATTAGGACCCCTCTCTGTTTGAAATTGTGACCTCTCTCTGTTTGAAATTGTGACCTCCCTCTGTTTGAAATTAGGACTTCCCTCTGTTTGAAATTAGGACCCCTCTCTGTTTGAAATTAGGACCTCTCTCTGTCTGTTTGAAATCAGGATCTCACTCTGTCCATTTGAAATTGGGGCCTCGCTCTGTCTGGAATTTTTTTGCTATTTATCCAGTTTTTGTCTTATTTCCTCGATTGACAGAATCATTGATCTTCAGTCTAAGCTAATCATCGCAATCGATGTGGCCAAAGGAATGGAATACCTTCACAACCTAACTCAACCCATCATCCACAGAGACCTGAACAGGTACAGGGGCCTAAGCTCTGGCAGTGGAGGAGGTAATGAGGGCTGGGGGGTGGTGGAGGCAGGGACACCCACCATATCCAGCAGATATCGTGGCTAGCACTTCGATTGGCAAGGTAGAGAGGACAATGGACTAAGTGCTGGGTAATTGTGTTAGTGTAGATGGGTAATGCATGTTCAGCATTGACAAGGTGGGCCGAATGGCTCTATCCCTCCACTTTGCTAAGGATTAAATGGGAAGTGATGCACTTTGGGAGCAGTGCTGATGCTAGGATATCCGTGAATGACAGAGCCCAGAGGGAGTACTGAGTTACAGAGGGGCCTTGGAACACAGGTCCACAGATCCTTAAAGGTGGAAACGCATGTAGAGAATGTGGTAAGGAAGTCGTATGGGACACTGGTCTACATTAAGTTCAGACTTAGGGAGGTTCTGCAACACATACAAAATGCTGGTGGAAATCAGCAGGTCAGGCAGCATCGACAGAAATGAATAAACAGTCAACGTTTGGGGCTGAGACCCTTCATCAGGACTGGTAAGGAAGGGGAAAGAAATCAGAATTAAAAAGTGGGGGAAGGGAAGGCGTTGGCAGGTGAGAGGTAAGGTGGGTGGCTGGGGGAGAGGGGATGAAGTAAGATGTTAGGTGGTAAAGGTAGGGGGCTGAAGAAGGAGGAATCTGACAGGAGGGTGGACTATGGAAGAAAGGGGAGGAGGAGGGGACCATGGGGAGATGGTGGGCAGGTGGGAAGAAGAGAAGTGGTGAGAGGGGAGCTAAAATGAGGAATAGAAAGAGAGGGAATGAGGAATAGAAAGAGAGGGAATGAGGAGGGATTGAAATTACCGGAAGTTTGAGTAATCAACATTCATGCCATCGGGTTGGAGGCTACCCAGTTGTAATATGAGCTGTTGGTTCTCCAGCCTGAGTCTGGCTTCATCATTACTGAGGAAGTCATGGATAGACATGTTGGAATGGGGATGGAAAATGAGGTTTAGAAGTGAATGCATGAAGCTTTTTGGTAAGTTTGCAAATGGCATGAAATCAGGAGGTTTTGTTGATGGTGAAGAAGATTATTGTAGATTACAGGGGGATCTTAATCAGTTAGGAAAGTGGGTTAAGGAGTGGCAAATGGACTTTAATACAGGTAAGTGTGAGATGAAGCAGTCTGGAAAGTCAAACTAGTGTAGGACTTGTTCTGTCAGTGGAGAACTGGGGATTGTAATGGAACAGGGGGATCTAGGAATAGGTGTCATAGGTAGGGTGAGGAAAAAGGCTTTTAGTACTTTGACCTTCATCAACTAGGTCACTGAATATTGGAGTATGTTGCACTTGTACAGAATAAGTCATTGGTGAGAATACACTGGGAGTGCTATGTATGGTTTTGGTCACCCTGTTATAGGAAATGTATGATTAAACTGGAAAAGATTGACAAGGTAGTTACCAGGACTGGAAGGTCTGAGTTATAGGGAGAGGTTGGCTAGGTGAGGTTATGAAAGGCATAGATACGGTGGGTGGTAGGGTAGAGGAGACCAAAACTAGAGAGCATAGGTTTAGGGTGAGAAGGGGAGAGATTTAAAAGGGACTTGAGGGGCAACCTTTTCACTCAGGAAGTAGTGAGTACTGTATATGGAACGAGTTATCAGAGGAAGTGGCTGAGCAGGTACAGTAGTATAATTGAAGAAGTATTTGGATAGGTCCATGGAGGGACAGGCCTTGTAGGGGATATGCACAGAACGCAGGAAATTAGGATTAGTTATGTGGACATGGTGGTTAGCATGGACTGGTTGGGCAGAGTGGCCTTTGTCCATGTTGTATTGCTCAACAGTATGACTTGGAAACCTGAGGGGCAGGTGGAGGGTATCTGGAGTGAGCCAGTGGAACTGGTGAAGGCAGATGTGCTTACAGCATTCAAGAGGCTTTTGGGCAAATACATGGGTTGGAAAGAAGCAGAGGGATATGGACTTAATACAGGCGAGTGGGATGAATGTAGATCAACATCACGGTCAGCCCGGACAAGGTGGATTAAAGGCCTGTTTCTGTGCAGTACTGCTCTCTGGTCGTGTGAGCTGTCAGGGAAAACTGAATATAGAACAGTACAGGTCATTCAGCCCACCATGTTGTGCAGAACCAAGTCAATTAATTAGTAATCAAATGGCCAACTAAACTAATTCCCTACTGCCTACACAATGACCATATCCCTTCATTTCCCTCACATTCATGATCTTCTTTGTGGTGGCGTGTTGGGGAGGAAGCATTAAGAAGAAGGACGCCTCACGTCTTAATAAGCTGATAAGGAAGGCGGGCTCTGTCGTGGGCAAAGTACTGGAGAGTTTAACATCGGTAGCTGAGCGAAGGGCGCTGAGTAGGCTACGGTCAATTATGGAAAACCCTGAACATCCTCTACATAGCACCATCCAGAGACAGAGAAGCAGTTTCAGCGACAGGTTACTGTCGATGCAATGCTCCTCAGACAGGATGAAGAGGTCAATACTCCCCAATGCCATTAGGCTTTACAATTCAACTGCCAGGACTTAAGAACTTTTTTTTTTTAAAGCTATTATTAATGCTTTTTGAGTTAGTGATTTAGATGCATATCATATTATTACTGAGTTAAGTATTGTATGTAATGAGTTTTTGCTACAACAAGTGTATGGGACATTGGAAAAAATGTTGAATTTCCCCATGGGGATGAATAAAGTATCTATCTATCTATCTATCTATCTATCTAAACTTCTCTTGAAAGTGTCTAATGTATCTGCCTCTACCACCGTCCCAGAAGCGCATTCCAGGTACCCACCACAAGTAAAAGGAACTTGCCCCTCTCATATCCTTTGAATTTACCCCCTCTCACCGTAAAGGCATGCTGTCTGGTATTAGACACTCTGACCCTAGGCCCTACCCAGTCTATGCCTTTCGAACCCAAGTTTGTCCAAACTCTCAGTAGCACATGCACTCAAATCCAGGCAGCATTCCTGATGAACTTCATTTGCACCCTCTCCAAAGCCTCAACATCCTTTCTGTAATGGGATGACCAAAACTCCAGATGAGGCCTAACTGGAGTTTTATAAAAATGCAGCATAACAAAGAACATAAATATTCAGCACATTACAGGCTCTTCAGCCCACAATGTTGCTGACCATGTAACCTACTCTAGAAACTGCCTAGAATTTCCCTAGTGAATAGCTCTCTATTTTTCTAAGCTCCATCTAAAAGACCCTATTGTATCCACCTCCATCACTGTTGCTGGCAGTACATTCCACACACCCACCACTCTGTGTGAAAAACTTCCTGACTGGGAACAATAATTTTTCATTTAGATAAAATGATTAGAGGTGGCATGGTAACATAGCAGCCAGTATAAAACTTTATAGCATCAGCGACCTGGGTTCAATTCTTGCTGCTGTGTGTGAGGAATTTGTACACTTGCCCTGTGACCATGTGGGTTTCCTCTGGATGCTCTGGTTTCCTCCCACATTCCAAAGACTTGCGGGTTAGTAGTTTAATTGGTCACATGGGTGAATCATATGGATCAGAAGGGTCTGTTACCATACTTTATTTCTAAATAAAAAAGAACAGTAATCAACATGGTGGATGACCGATCTTTTCTCTCCTCTCTCCTGCAGCCATAACATCCTGTTGTATGAAGACGGCCATGCCGTAGTTGCTGACTTTGGAGGTTGGCATCTGACAGACATGAGAACTTGGTTGACATGTGCTGGGAAAGGGACAGGGGACAAACTAAAGGTCAAAGGCCCACAGGCTACTCCTAGGGTTCGGAGCGCCTAACGTGGTGTTGATGTAACTGACCCCTGACTTGTACCCACCCTTGTTAGAGAAGACTCATAGAGCAGAGGGATAGTCGCACATATATCACCCACCAACACAGGAGAGGACATTTGTACTCTCGTTCACCCTGTTCAAAGTGGACTCTCCATTCCTAACCCTGTGTACACAGGGCTGAGCGATGATTTGATAGAAGTGTTCTAGATAATGAGAGGCATAGATAGAGTGGACAGCTAGAGATGTTTTCCCAAGGCAGCAATGGAAATTCAAGAGGACATCATTTTAAGGTGATTGGGGGATGCTACAGATAGGAGCTTTCCGTAGGGAGTGGTGGAACGTCCTGCCAGGGTGGGAGGGGGAAAGGGGCTTCTTTTCTGTTGTGGTGTTCTGCTAAATGTGGTGGGCATGCTGGTTTGATGCCAGAATGTGTGGTTACACTCATGGACTGCCCCCAGCACATCATTAGGTTGTATTGGTTGTTAACATGACAAATTTCACTATATGTTTCAGTGTACATGTGATAAACAAACTTGAATTTTGAACCTTGTGAATGAGGGGTCAGATGTAGATGGCATCTGGATGGAGATGAAGGTATTTATGTCTGGTAGGATACATTACAGCAGCTGAAACCTTCAGTAGATGTGCTTATTGTTCAATGTGGACAGAAGAACAGGAGTAGGGGAGGCCTCTTGACCCCTCAGTCCTATCCCATTACTCAATGTGACCAGAGCTGATCTGTCCCGGGTCTCATCTCCTCTTTTGTGCCAATTCCCCATCGCCCTCAGTCCTTTGATCTGTCAAACATTTACCTCCCTCCACTTTCAATCCCACCCCCAGCGATCCAGTCTCCACACCATCTGTGTGGAGAATTCCAGAGATCCCCTCCCTCTGTGAGAAGTCTCTACACATCTCAGTTTTAAATGTCCATCACCCCTTCCCCCATCCTCTCATGTGGAGCCATCTGTGGAAACATCTCCACCTCAATGTATATTTCGCTAAGATCACCCCTCATTTTGATAAATTACAAAGAATGGCAAATCCAATTTCTTCAGTCACTCAGGACTCTCATCCCAGGAATTATCCCAGCGACCATCTTCGGGACTGCCCGATGTCAATGTGTAGACTTGCATTGGATAATAAGGGCTACAGTCCAGATGTGGGTAAAGGGGATGAATTCAGAGCAGTAGCCAGCAGGGGCAGATGGACTGAAAGGCCTGTTTGTGTGCTGTAAAACTCTGTGTCTATAAGCATGGGTTCTCCCACACCAGTAATGTAAAGAACACAATATAAGGAGTATAGGTTTGCTGAAGGATCTCTCTGTCCGCAGAGTCCCGCTTTCTGCTCTCAATGGATGAAGATAACATGACCAAACAGCCTGGGGTAGGTGTCATCTCTTGTTCCCCTTAACCTCTGCTCCCTGACCCTACAACCTCCCCTCCACACCTGAGCCCAACTTTACAACCTTTGCTTCACCCCTGCCGCCTGAAGTTACAATCTCCACTCGGGTGGTTTCATGGGTCCAGTGGTCTGGTGGGGTCTGGGTTATTTGGAAGCGATAGCAGGAATTGGTGGGAGTGGTGACTGAAACACCAGAGCCCTGTGGCAGAGGGTTGTGGGTGGTGTCGGTGTGACTCTGGTGTAACAGACTGTCTCTGCCACACAGAACCTGCGGTGGATGGCTCCTGAGGTCTTTACACAGTGCACTCGGTACACCATTAAAGCCGACGTCTTCAGCTATGCCCTGTGTCTCTGGGAACTACTGACTGGTGAAATCCCCTTCGCACACCTCAAACCAGGTGAGTGAGACTGAAAGGAAATGGTCCAGAGGGATGAGGAGGGGGGAATGAGAAGAGGACAGTAAAAATGGGAAGATTGGTTTGGAGAGTGATGGAGAGATGTGAAACACAAAAAATACAGATACGTCTGAAGTCTGAAACAAAGACAGAACTTACTGGAACCACACAGGAGTTCCGACAGCATCCTGGAGAGGGGAACAGTGAGTGGTTCAGGGATCAATGGTCCACTCTCAGAAATGGATAAAGCTCCGATAATTGAATATTCCAGAGTATTCTGAAACCACAGCATCTGGCTCAGTAGGGGATATCCCTTGAGCTCTTTGGGGCCTCTTGTCCCACTCATCCTTAAAGCTCATCCAATTCACTGGAAAATCAACAGTGATATTGTGCGATGTCTTAAAACAAAGTGATACTGGAAGTCCAGCGCCCCCCCCCCCCCCCCCCACATGCATACACAGACGCGTGCGCACACAGACGCACACACACACACACACACACACACACACACACACACACACACACACACACACACACACACACACACACACACACACACACACACACAGTGGATGAAGTAAGAAGCTGGGAGTTAATGGGAGGAAAAGGTAAACAACAGGAGAAGAAAGAAACAGAGAGAGTGGACTGTGGGAGAAAGGGAAGGAGGAGGGTGCCAAGGGTTGGTTCTAGGCAGGTGAGGAGAAGAAGTATGATGCCAGAGTGGAGACATGAAGTAGAGGGAAGGAGAAAAAAATCCCCCATCCCACTTTCACTCTGCCTCCTCTTCTAACTGCCTATCACCTCTCTCAATATTCTGCCTTCTTCTACTACCCATAGTGCTTTCCCCTTACATTCCCTCTTCACCTCTCCTGCCTATTCCCTCCCCCACCCCTTGATCTTTCCTCTGATTGGTTTTTCACCTGGCACCTTCCATCCTCCCCCCCCCCCACCTTCTTTATAAGGCCCCTGCCCCCTCCTTCTTCAGTCCTGACGAAGGGTCTTGGCTGGAAATGTTGACTGCTCATTTCAACGGATGCTGCCCGACCTGCTGAGTTCATCCAGCTTGTTTGTACGTGTTGAAAAAATACCAGAAGTTGGAGAAATTGATGCTTCTGCCATGAGGTTGGGAGCTACCCAGATGGAATGAGGTGTTGCTCCTCCAACAGTTGGCCCTAAATATTGACTGTTTATTCATTTCCATAGATGCTTCCGAGCTGGCTGGGTTCCTCCAGCATTTTCTGTGTGTTGCTCTGAATTTTTTCTGCTTGTCATTAAGGTACAAGATTGGAAAGTCAAAGACCAGCTTTTTTTGTCACATGTACATCAAAACTTGAGAAGGGGCAAGTAGAGTTCATAGATCCCTCAAAGATGCCGCACAAGTTGTTTTGGATTCTGATGCCTTTAATCTAAGTTTCTTTCAGAAGTTAGGAAAGGGGCACAACACTTGTTGTTTCACAATCGTTTTATTAAGCGTTAACAGAACAAAGAAAATTGGGAACAGACAGTAACGGGAGCAGAGGCTAGTAACAGAAATGAGGAAAGAAGAAAGATGGTGTTGCTATGTGGTCAGCTCTTTTTGTACTCCATAGATAAGGAAGATTCCATTCAAATTTACAGATAAGAGTCAACCAATCAGATAGCCCCAAATTAGGTATCCCCTCTTCTCATTGGTATGATCAGGGAGGAGGTACAGGAGCCTGAAGACCCACATTCAGTGATTCAGGACCAGCTTCTTCCTCTCTGCCATCCAATTTCTGAATGGAAAATGAACCCATGGACACTACCTCACTATTTTTTCATTTTTTTCTCTTTTTGTACTGCAAATTACAGTAAAAATTAGATAAAACAACATATTTCATGATGTATGCCAATGATATTAAACCTGATTCTCATCAGCACCTGAGAAACTTCCAGAGCTTTCCAGAATGTTATGAAGAACTGTGACCACCAGGGGACACACTGAACAATTGCATATACAGTACTGTGACCGTTAGGAAACATCCCAAACACAGAGGGAGAGGAGGGGAGAGGGGGACTCAGGGTCAGAGGAACAGACAGGAGATTCTGTGGATGTGAAAGGAACATCCAGCTGGTATGTTTTCTCCCAGGTGCCAGGGTCAGGGACTTCTCAGATTGTGCCACAACATTTTGGAGAAAGGGTGAGCAGCCAGATGTCCTGGTGCACATTGGTACCAATGACATTGGAAGGAAAAACAAAGAGGTCCTGAAAAGAGAATTTAGAGAGTTAGGTAGAAAGCTGAGAAGCAGGACCTCCAGGATAGTACTTTCTGGATTGCTGTCTGTGTCACACACCTGTGAGGGAACAAACAGGATGATCTGGCAAATTAATGCATGGCTGAGAAGCTGGTGCATGGGGGCAGGGCTTCAGGTTCTTGGATCATTGGGATTTCTTCTGGAGGAGGTATGATCTGTACAAAATGGACAGATTGCACCTGAACCCAAGGGGAATTAATTTTCTCGTGAGCAGGTTTGTTAGAGCTGTTGGGGAGGGTTTAAACTAATTTGGCAGGGAGTTGGAAATGGGAGTGAAGGGACTCAGGATAAGGTGGATGGTAAAAAAGCCAAGATAGCATGCAGTCAGACTGTCAGGAAGGACAGGCAGATGATAGGACTTAATTGCAGCCAGCGGGGTGAGTATCAGTGAATTAGGGATGCAGAATCAAATAGAGTAGTAAATGCAGCATTCAGAGATATATCTGAATGCACAGAGTATAAGAAATGAAGTGGATGATCTTGTTGCACTATTACAGATTGCCAAGTATGATGTTGTTGGCATCAATGAATCTTGGCTGAAGGATGGTTGCAGTTGGGAGCTGAATGTCCAAGGTTACACATTATATCGGAGGGATAGGAAGGTAGGCAGAGGGGTGGTGTGGCTCTACTGGTAAAGAATGGCATCAAATCAGTAGAAAGATGTGATACAGGATCAGAAGATGTTGAATCCTTGTGGGTTGAGTTAAGAAACTGCAAGGGTAAAAGGACCCTGATGGGAGTTATGTACAGGTCTCCCAACAGCAGCTGGGAGGTGGACCACAGATTACAACGGGAAATAGAAAAGGTGTGTCAAAGGGCAATGTTATGATAGTCATGAGAGATTTTAACATGCAGGTCCATTGGGAAAATCAGGCTGGAAATGGATCCCAAGGAGAGTTTGATGAATGCCTACAAGATGGCTTCTTAGAGCGGTTTGTTGCTGAGCTTACTCGGGGATCAGCTACACTGGATTAGGGGTCATGTAATGAACAGGAAGTGATTAGGAAACTTAAGGTAAATGAACACTTAGGAGACAGTGATCACAATATGATTTCAACTTGAGATTTGATAGGGAGAAAGTAAAGTCTGATGCAGCAGTAAGAGATGGAGTAAAGGAGATTACAGTGGTATGAGAGATGAGTTTGTCAAAGTAAAATGGAAGAAGCTGTTGGCAGGGATGTCAGCAGAGCAGCAATGCTGTGAGTTTCTAGGAAAATGCAGAATGAATATATTCCAAGAACAAAGAAATACTCAAATAGCAAAGTATACAACCGTGGCTGACGAGGGCAGTCAAAGCCAATGTAAAAGCAAAAGTGAGGGCATAAAATAAACAAAAATTAGTGGAAAGATTGGAAAGCTTTTAAACCCCTACAGAGAGCAACTAAAAGAATTATTAGGAGGAAAAAGATTAAATATGAAAGCAAGATAACAAACAATACCAGAATGGATAGTGAAAGCTTTTACAAAAATAAGAGAGATGAGAGTGTATATAGGACTGCTAGGAAATGAGGCAGGAGAAATAATAATGGGGAACAAGGAGATAGCAGATGAACTAAATTATTATTTTGCATCAGACTTCACTGTGGAAGACACTAGCAGTGTGCCAGATATTGAAGGGTGTGAGGGAAGAGAAGTGAGTGCAGTTACTATTAAAGGGAGAAGGTGTTCAAAAAGCTGAAAGACCTAAAGGTACATAAGTCACCCAAGCCAGGTGAACTGCACACTAGAGTTCTGGATGAGGTAGCGATAGAGATTATGGAGATATTAATAATGATCTTTCAAAAATCACTGAACTCTGACATGGTGCTAGAGGACTGGAAAATTGCAAATTTAACTTCACTCTTCAAGAAAGGAGGAAGGCAGCAGGAAGGAAATTATAGACTACTGTAGTTAGCCTAACCTCAGTGATTGGAAAAATGTTGGAATCAACTGTTAAGGATGAGGTTATGGAGTACTTGGTGACACAGGACAAGATAGCACAAAGTCAGCATGGTATCCTGCAGGGAAAATCCTGCCTGACAAAGCTGTTGGAATTCTTTGCGAAGATTACAAGTAGGATAGATAAAGGGGATGCAGTGGATATTATATATTTGGACTTTCAGAAGGCCTTTGACAAGATGCCACACATGAGGCTGCTTACCAAGTTAAAAGTCCATAGTATTACAGGACAGTTACTAATATGGTTAGGGCATTGGCTGATTGGTAGGTGGCAGCGAGTGGTAATAATAGGATCCATTTCTGATTGGCTGCCAGTGACTAGTGGTGTTCCGCAGGGGTCGGTGTTGGGACCACTTCTTTTTATGCTGTATATGAATGATTTAGATGATGGAATAGATAGCTTTGTTGCCAAGTTTGTAGTTGATACGAAGATTGGTGGAGGGGCAGGTAGTATTGAGGAAACAAGTAGGCTGCAGAAGGTCAGGAGAATAGACAAGAAAGTGGCAAATTAAATACAATGTTGGAAAATATATGGTCGTGCATTTTGGTGGTAGAAGTAAATGTACAGACTACTTTCTAAATGAGGAGAAAATCCAAAATTCTGAGATGGAAAAGGACTTGGGAGTCCTTGTGCAGAACACCCTAAAGGTTAACTTGCAGGTGTAGTCAGTGGTGGGAAGGCAAATGCAATGTTAGCATTCATTTCAAGAGGTCAAGAATACAAGAGCAGGAATGTAATGCTGAGGGCTTATAAGGCATTGGTGAGGCCTCACCTTGAGTATTGTGAAGAGTTTTGGGCTCCTCATGTAAGAAAAGATGTGCTGGCATTGGAGAGGGTCCAGAGGAGGTTCACAATGATGATTCAGGGAATGAAAGGGTTATCATACAAGAAACATTTGATGGTTCTGGGTCTGTCTTTGCTGGAATTTAGAAGGATGAGGGGTTGTGGATCTCATTGAAATCTTTCGAATGTTGAAAGGCCCAGACAGAGTAGATGTGGAAAGGATGCTCCCCATGGTGGGCAAATCTAGGTCAAGAGGGCACAGCTTCAGGTTAGAGGGGCATCCATTTAAAACAGAGATGGAGAAAATTTTTTTGCCAGTGAATTTGTGGAATTTATTACCACAGGCAGCTGTGGAGGCCAGGTTGTTGGGTTACTTAAGGCAGAGCTTGATCGGTTTTTGATTAGACACGGCATTAAAGGTTACAGGGAGAAGGCTGAGGAGGGGAAAAGAGGATCAGCCATGATTGAAAGGCGAAGTAGACTTGATGGGCCAAATGGCCTAATTCTGCTCGTATGTTTTATGTTCTTATGGTTAAGTGTGTATAAGTTCTTAAAGGCACTGCAAGCAGACAATCAATTGTTAACTGCAAGGAAAATAACTATTAACCAGTCTCATCCAATAGTTAATAAGATGTTTAAGAAGGCGTATGGTGTGTTGGCCTTTATTAGTCAAGGGATTCAGCTCAAGGTAATGTTGTAGCTCTATTTGCCTGCCCTGTTTGTTGAATGTGCAGTGGGAAGGGAAGGGTTGTATGTGTGTCAGGACTGTGCCTGACTAACTAGCTGTTTGTTGTTGATCCAGCTGCTGCGGCTGCTGACATGGCCTACCACCACGTGAGGCCGCCCATTGGCTACTCCATTCCCAAGCCTATCTCCTCCCTGCTAATGAGGGCCTGGAACGCCTGTCCAGAGGTAAGTGGTCCCATGTCTGCCTGTCCATTCGGTTGTACTGCGTGAGGAGTGGAGGAGGTGATTAGCATGCAGAGTGGATCTCTGGGCTGATATCACTGATATATGGACAGAGAGTCACGGCGCAGAACTGAAAAAGGCCTTTCAGTCTGAGATGTCCTTGCAGTCTGGGGGAGAAAAGTGGTGGATATGTCCAGTCCATCACAGGCAAAGCCCTCCTCGTCACTGAGAAAATTTAAATGGAGCCCTGACATAAGAAAGCAGCAGCAATCACCAAGGACCCCAACCATCCAGACTACGTCCTCTTTTCACCACTACAACATGCAGGAGGTACAGGAACCTTAGATCTCACATCACCAGGTCCAGAAACAGTTATTACCCTACAGATATCAGACCCTGAACCAGTATGGATAAGTCACCTCAGCATGAACTGATTCCACAACCCTACAGACTCACTTCAAGGACTCTACAATACATATCCGCACACTCACAACCCTCTGACTGAAGAAGTTCCCCCACATCTCACTTTTCACCCTCAACTCATAATCCCTAGTTCCAGTCTTACCCAACCTGCTTGCACTTGCCCTATAGCCCTCATAATTTTCAATACCTCTATCAAATCTCCTCTCATGTTTTTACACTCTAGAGAATAAAGTCCTAACCTATTCAATCTTTCCCTATGAATTAGGCCCTCAAGATCCAGTAACATCCTTGCAAATTTTCTCTGCACTCTTTCAATCTTTTCTGTAGGTAGGTGTCCAAAATTGGACACAATGCTCCAAATTAGGCTTCACCAACTTCCTGCACAATTTCAACATAACATCCCAATTCTTGTTCTCAGTACATTGATTTATGAAGCTTCCTTTATGACCCTAATTATCCTATCGGTTTTCTGGCAGCCCAATCAAACCAGGAGTGAGAGAGGAGGCAACTCACTGGTCCGTGAGTGAGGTTTATAAAGAGCATTTGCGGGCTTTCTGCTTTCTCTGGCAGCCTAATCATATTGTGATTCATCAGCAAGGGCAAATAAAAATATGGTAGGGACAAGCGGAGCAGGCATTGTGTGAGTGGATCAGTGTTAGAGTGGGGAGGCTTTGGTTCATCAGGCTTGAGCAAGGTATGCATCTGGTAAGTTTCTTCTTCATTCTTTGTTAGAGCAGTGAGGATGGCTCCAGGGTTGTGTTCTTTGTATGAGATGAGGGGAGTCTGGGAGACTTCCAATCTCCCGGATAACTACATCTTCACCAGGTGCACCAAGCTGCATCTCCTCAGAGACCAGGTTAAAGATCTGGAACTACAGCTTGATGACCTTTGGCTCATATGGAAAACTGAGGAGGTGATAGATAAGAGCTCAGGGATGTAGTCACCCTAAGTTCCAGGAGGCAGGTACCTCTGGGAGACTGTCAGGAGAGGGAAAGGAAATGGGCAAATTACAAAGGTAGGTGGAGGAGTGGGTAGTGTTGAGGAAACAGAAAACCTGTAAAGAGACTTAGATAGTTAAGGGGAATGGGCACAGAAACAGCAAATGAAATACAATGTTGGAAAATGTATGGTCATGCACTTTGGTGGAAGAAATAAACAGGCAGACTATTATTTAGATGGAGAGAGAGTTCAAAACGCAGAGTCCTTGTACGGGATATCCTAAAGGTTAACCTCCAGGTTGAGTTGGTTGTGAAGAAGCAAATGCAATGCTGGCATTCATTTCTAGAAGTATAGAATATAAGAGCAGGGATGTGATGCTGAGGCTTTATAAAGCACTTGTGAGACAACACTTGGAGTATTGTGTGCAGTTTTGGGCTCCTTATTTTAGGGTAAATGATACTGGCTTCGGTGGGAATCTTGGTTGGTATGGATCAGTTGGCCAAACGGCCCATTTCCTCCTTGTTTGCCTCTGACTCTGAGAGATGTGGGAGTGTGGTCACCTGATTTTCCGATTACTGGCCTGTCTGCTTGTACTGCCCGGCTTCTCGGGAATTACCAGCCGGATCTTCCCGGGATACTTAGCTGCCTGTGGCTCCCCAGGACTGAGAGTGGATGGTGTGCTGTTATGTCCACTCCCTGCCCCCTCTTCCTCCCCCCTCCTCTCCCTTTGCAACTCCCCTGTCTCTTCCTCCTCACACCTGTTCTCCACCTCATACCCTCCCCTGTCCTTCTCCCTTGTATTCTCTTCCACCCTCCATTCCTCCTCACCCTTCCCCTCCCCATATACCTCCTCCTTCCACTTGTTCACCAGAGACCCCTCTACCTCCCCTGGCCCCTCACTCAGCCTCTCTCCATCCCTACCCCCCTCCTCCTCCCCTCTGAGATGGTGTGGGGAGACGGCAGGGTAGCTCACCGACTTCCCACCTTCAGCCTGGGCATGCACTCCTGCTCCAGGCCTGAGTTCCTTGGCCTCTCCCAGGGCTGGAGTTGGCTTGTCCTGTCCTTGGCCAGCTCCAGAATCCACAGCCCCAGCCTCACCACCTCTGTCTACCTCCCCTCCGTCCCCTCCCTCATGCCTACTCATTCCATCTGAGGCTCTGCTTCCCCTCCCCCCTCCACACTCTGTACCCTCTCTAGTAGCTGGAGCAGCTGATATTCTCAACCCACCAACTGGCCTGGGAGAAGACTGCAGTGACACCTCACTCTTAACACTGAGTGTGTCCCCCTCCCCACCCACAGCGCTGGGTGTGACTACAGATCCCATGGGTGGGGTTAGGCCAAAGCTCTGGGCTGAACCGACCCCCGAAAGGGTCCCACTGATCTGAGCTGACCTGTGAGACTCCCCACAGCCTCTGCCTCCCTCCTTCGTGTGTCGGCCTCGAGTGGGCGCTGGTCGCTTCTTCGATGTCTTGGGCCTCTGAGTGCCCTGTGAGCCTCTGGCAGGGTTACATCCTCTGGGCCACTCCCTCCCGCTGCTTGGTGTCTGTGTCTTTGAGGGCTTACTGACCCCCGTCTCTTCAACTGGACAGATCTTTCCAGGTCTGGTGGGTTTCAGAATGAACTTCACCATCAGTGTGCTCTCTGGGACTCCCAGTGGGAAGCCTCTCTTCCTCCTGCCTCTTCCCAGGGGCTCGTTCACAGCCTCGGCCCTTTCCTCACTCTCCAGCCTTCTCCCAGTCCCTGTCCTGGTCCTGATGGAACGGTAAAATCCCAAGTCGAGTCCCAGCAAATCAAACCTCACTGACTTTGGTCTCTGATCTCTGTCCTTTCCCTGCACTCTCCTGGGAATGTTGACTTCTCCAATAGATTGAGTGCCTCCAGATCTCCCACCTTCCTCTGGATGAGCCCTGTGCTCCGGCTTTCCGAAGGGTTCGGGACTGGCTCTGGTCCCCCAGTGAGGGGTGAACACCAACACATTTTCCCCTATGTCTGCATTCCCATCCCGTCCAGTACCAGACATATCATCTGCACCTCGTACTGCCACACCCAGCTTCCTACTCATCCCTGGGAGCACTCCGTTACTATAGTGATGGTCCTGGCTACTGAGGAGGTAATTCCTTCGGAATGGCCCAACAGGTTGAGTTCTCCCTGTTGGGAACGGCACGCGAGTGGTTTCACAACATGCTGTCTTGGTCTGGGGCCGCCTGCCAGCGGTGGGAAGGGTGGTGTGGTAGGGTGCTGGTTGTGTGCCCCGCCAGCCCCCTGTGTTGGGCATGGATTCCCATTTCCAGTGTCCCCTGTCCAGGCTCTGCATCCCCATGGGATCTTCTGGCAAATCGGAACGGTCTCCTTGGCGATGGTAGCAAGCTTGCGAACCTGTGGATCAAATCAAGGAGAGGTGAGAGAGGGTGGGAGTGAAGGGGCAGGGTCTGTGAGAGGTCAAGGTGGAGAGAGAGGGCAGATGAGGTGGAGGGGAAGGCTGATGGGGAGGGAGAGGGCAGACAAGAAGGAGAGGAGGTTAGGATGTTAAAGAGGGTGAGCAGAAGTGGAGGTTAGAGAGGGCAAGAAGGTGAGGGAGGGGGGGGTGGAGAGAGCTCGCCTGCAACTCGTTCTTGCTTCAGTGGTTGGCGCGATCCCATGGCTTAGGACCCCACTGTCAAACTGCGGGGAATGAGATCCACTGGGTCCGATAACCCATCAACCCACTTGGAGATTTAAGTTCAGTTCTGGTAGCCTCGTTATAGGAAGGATGTGGAAGCTCTGGGGGTGCAGAGGAAATTTATCCAGATGCTGCCTGGATTAGAAAGCATGTTTTATGAGGAAAGGTTGAGCAAGGTAGGGCTTTTCTCTGTGGAGTGGAGGACAAGAGGTGTCTTGATAAAAGTGTACAAGATGATAAGAGGCATAGATATAGTGGACAGCCAGAGACTTTTTCTCAGGGCAGAAATAGCTAATATGAGCGAGGCATAATTTTGAGGTGATTGGAGAAAAGTATGGGGGGGGGGGGTGAGGTGGGGAATGCCAGAAGTATTTTTTTTTAACCTGCAAAGCACTGCCCTGGGCAGTGGTAGAACAGGTACATGGGGGACTTTTAAGAAACTCTTAGATTGGCACATGGATAATTGAAAATGGACGGCTGTGTAGGAGGGAAGGGTTAGATTAATCTTGGAGCAGGTTGAAGGGTTGGCACAACATAGTGGGCCAAAGGGCTTGTACTGATGTTCTGCACTTATTAGGTACACCTGTACACTTGTTAATGCAGATATCTAATCAGCCAATCATACAGCAACAACTCAATGCAGACATGGCCAAGAGGTTTAGCTGTTGTTCAGACCAAACATCAGAATGGGGAAGAAATGTGATCTAAGTGACTTTGACCATGGAATGATTGTTGGTGCCAGACGGGGTGACTTGAGTATCTCAGAAACTGCTGAACTCCTTGGATTTTCATGCAGAACAATCTCCAAAGTTTACAGAGAATGGTATGAAAAACAAAAATCATTCCATGAGTGTCCAGTATCTTTGGGCTCCTCCTTATTGTTAGGTTTCCTGGTTTTTCTGTGTTAAAAGGGCTGACGAGAAAACCAGGAAACCTAACAATGAGGAGGAGCCCAAAGCTATCACCTGTCTTCCAATATTTCCACGGTTTCTGGAAGGATAGGCAGGATTCTGAAGAAATACCAGATTAACACCACCCACAAGGAAGCTTAAATCACAGATTATGCGGGTCAAAGATGACCTGGGACTTGGGACGGCTCGTGTTTACAGGATTCTCTGTGACTGACTGACTGGGAGACCTCAGTCAGTCCAGATCGGGAGCAGCATCTCCAACACCATCACACTGAGCACGGGGGCTCCCCAGGGCTGTGTGCTCAGTCCACTGCTGTTCACTCTGCTGACCCACGACTGTGCTGCAACACACAGCTCAAACCATATCATCAAGTTCGCCGATAACACGACCATGGTGGGTCTCATCTGCAAGAACGACGAGTCAGCTTACAGAGAGGAGGTGCAGTGGCTAACGGACTGGTGCAGAGCCAACAACCTGTCCCTTAATGTGAATAAAACAAAAGAGATGGTTGTTGACTTCAGGAGGGCACGGAGTGACCACTCCCTGCTGAACATTGATGGCTCCTCGGTAGAGATTGTAAACAGAACCAAATTTCTTGGTGTTCACCTGACGGAGAATCTCACCTGGTCCCTCAACACCAGGTCCATAGCAAAGAAAGCACAGCAGTGTCTCTACTTTCTGCAAAGGCTGAGGAAAGTCCATCTCCCACCCCCCATCCTCATCACATTCTACAGGGGTTGTATTGAGAGCATCCTGAGCAGCTGCATCACCGCCTGGTTCGGAAATTGCACCACCTCGGATCGCAAGACCCTGCAGTGGATAGTGAGGTCAGCTGAGAAGATCATCGGGGTCTCTCTTCCCGCCATCACGGACATTTACACTACACGCTGCATCCGCAAAGGAAACAGCATTATGAAGGACCCCATGCACCTCTCATACAAACTCTTCTCCCTCCTGCCATCTGGGAAAAGGCTCTGAAGCATTTGGGCTCTCACAACCAGACTATGTAACAGTTTCTTCCCCCAAGCTATCAGACTCCTCAATACCCGAAGCCTGGACTGACACCTTGTCCTACTGTCCTGTTTATTAATTCTTGTAATGCCAGTACTGTTTTTGTGCACTTTATGCAGTCCAGTGTAGGTCTGTAGTCTAGTGTAGCTTTCTCTATGTTGGGTTTTTTTTTTACGTAGTTCAGTCTAGTTTTTTGTACTGTGTCATGTAACACCATGGTCCTGAAAAACGTTGTCTCGTTTTTACTATGTACTGTACCAGCAGTCATGGTCAAAATGACAATAAAAGTTGATTTGACTTGACTTGAATGTGGAGCAGCATTTATCGGCCAGACGGGATGTACGGTGGAAACCCAGGATAAGAAGTACTTGTTTGGGTTACCTGGAGAAATCGGCAGTAGCATAACATTGCATTTGCAATGGCTATAGGATTGACTTTAGTACAAAACTAATGTGTTGTGCCAATGACTTCTAGAAATGCCTGGTGAAGGAAGCCATTGAAATAAAACTCGAGGAAAAGAATTTTAACCAAGATGAAGGTCTCACTCTAAGTAAGAACTGGAATTCAATTGTAAGCAAGGTGGGAGAGCAGAAACCTGATTGGATGAGGACTAACCAATCAGGAAGGAAGGAAAGACTGCAAGAGTATAAATACCACCAGACTAGACATGCCCAGGCATTATTTGTGATGAAGATGCAGAGTTGGTATTCGTCAAGATAAGAACATGTATATACTAGCATGGATAGAAGATTGGCTGACTGGCAAGAGGCAAAGAGTGGGAATAAAGGGAGCCTTTTTCTGATTGGCTGCCAGTACCTAGTGGTGTTCCGTTCCACAGGGGTCTGTGTTGGGACCATATCTTTTCACGTTATACTGTTTGTCAGTGACTTAGATGATGAAATTGACGGCTTGGTAGCCAAGTTTTAAAGTGCAAAGCAAATTTAGTATCATTATTGTCACCATGTTCAGTCTGAGGTTCATTTTCTTGCGGGCATACTCAGTAAATCGAATACTGTAACCAGAATAGAATCAATGAAAGACAACTGGGCAGACAACCAGTGTGCAGAAGACAACAAACTTTGCAACTACAAAAATAAATTAATAATTATAAAAATAGATAAGCAATACACATCAAAAACATGAATTCTTGAAAGTCATTCCATAGGTTGTGGGGGTATTTCAGTGATGGGGCAAATGAAGTTGACCAGAGGGGATAACTTTACTCAAGAGCCTGATGGTTCAGATGTATTTACTGTTACTGCAGCTGGTATTGTGAGTCCTGATGGCAGCAACAAGAAGAGAACATGACCTAGGTGGTGGGTGGATACTACTTTCCTGTGACACTACTCTGTGTAGATGTGCTCAATGGTAGGGAGGACTTTCTCTGTGATGGACTGGGCTCCACTACTTTTTGTAGGAGTTTCCATTCAAGGACATTGGTGTTTCCACACCAGGCTGTGATGCAGCCAGTCAATATACTCTCCACCACACATCTATAGAAGTTTGTCAGTTTTAGATGTCATGCTGAATCAAACTCCTAAGGAAGTAGAGGCATGGTTATGCTTCCTTCATAATGACAGTTATGTGCTGGGTCCAGGACAGGTCCTCCGAAATGGTAACACCGAGGAATTTAAAGTTGCCAACCCTCTCTACCTCTGATCCCCTGATGACTGGCTCATGGACCTCCTGCTTCCTACTCCTTCATCTTGCTGACATTGAGTAAGAGTTTCAGCCAGATTTTCATTCTCCCTCCTGTATGCTGATTCAATACCACCTCGATTCAACCAATGACAATAGTGCTGTCTGCAAACTTGAAAATGGCGTTGGAGCCAGCTATCGGTGTAAAGCAAATAGAGTAGGGGGCTAAGCATACAAACAGGAAAATAGTCTGCACTTTTATTTCTTCTACCAAAGTACATGACCATACCCTTTCCGACACTGTCGTCCATCTGCCTCTTCTTTGCCCGTTCCCCTAATCTGTCCAAGTCCTTCTGCAGCCTCCCTGCTTCCTCAACACTACCTGCCCCTCACCTATCTTCATATCATCCACAGACTTAGTCACAAAGCCATCAGTTTCATCATCCAAATTGTTGACATATAACATGAAATCAGTCCCAACACAGACCCCTGTGAAACACCACTAATCACTGGCAGCCAATCAGAAAAGGCTTCCTTTATCCCCAATCTTTGCCTCTCGCCAATCAGCTAATGCTCTTTCCATGCTAATATCTTTCTTGTAATGCCATGAGGTCTTATCTTACTAAGCAGCCTCTTGTGTGGTACTTTGTTAAAAGCCTTCTGAAAATCTGAAATTGAGAGAGCAGGGAGTCTGCAGAAAGACTTGGATAGATTAGGAGAATGGGCTGAGAATTGGCAGTTGGAATACCGTGTCAGGAAGTGCATGGTCATGCAGTCTGGTAGAAGCAAAAAGACAGACTATTTTCTTAATAGGGAGAAAATTCAAAGCCCAGAAGTGTAAAGGGATGTGGGAGTTCTTGTGCAGGATTCCCTAAAGGTTAACTTGAAGACTGAGTCAGTGGTAAGGAAGGCAAATACAATATTAGCATTTCATATTGAGAGGACTAGAATATAAGAGCAAGGATGTAATGCAGTGGCTTTATAAGGCACGGATGAGACCACACGTATTGTGAGCAGTTTTGGGCCCCTTATCTAAGAAAGGATGTGCTGAATGTTTGAGTATATTTAAGGGGAAGGTTGATAGGTTCTTGATTCATCAGGGTAACAAAGGATATGGGATGACAGCAGGAGAATGGAATTGAGGAGGATAATAAATCGGCCAAAATGGAATGGTGGAGCAGACTCAATGGGCCAAATATCTTAATTTGTTCCAATGTCTTATGGTTATAATGGTGAAGAACATCTCTGATCACACAACACGTTGACCTTGAAGTGGATGGGTTACAGCATAAGAAGATGGTGTATCTACAGTTCTGATCAAAAAGCTGGGCCTCTGTACCTCCCTCTACTACTGGATCCTTAGCTTTGTCTCAAGAAGATCATGATCTGTCCGGTTTGTAAATAGTATCTCCATCTTGCTGATAATCAACACTGATGCACCTCAAGGATGTGTGCGTAACCCACTGTTCTACTCTCTACATCCATAACTGTGTGGCTAGGCACAGCCCAAATGCTAACTATAAATTTGCTGATGACACAACTATTGTTGGCAGAATTTCAGATGATGACGAGAGGGCATACACGAGCGAGATAAATCTGTTGGTTCAGTGGTATCACAGCAACAAACTTGCAGTCAACATTAGCAAGATCAAAGAATTGATTGTGGACCAGAAAACGTAAGACAAGACGAGGGAACACACACCAGTCCTCATCAAGGGAACAGAAGTGGAAAGTGTGAGCAATTTCAAGTTTCTGGGTGTCAACATTTCTAAGGATCTATCCTGGCAGTTGATTCAGTTATAAAGAAGGCACTGCAGCAGCGATATTTTATTCGAAGTTTGAGGAGATTTGGTATATAACCAAAGACACTCACCAATTTCTTACAGAAGTACCATGGAGAGCATACTAACTGGCTGCATCACCGTCTTTCTCATTTGGCAGGTCTCTCTTCCCGCCATCACAAACACTTATACTACACGCTGCATCCGCAAAGGAAACAGCATTATGAAGGACCCCATGCACCCCTCATACAATCTCTTCTCCCTCCTGCCGTCTGGGAAAGGCTCCGAAGCATTCGGGCTCTCACAGCCAGACTATGTAACAGTTTCTTCCCCCAAGCTATCAGACTCCTCAATACCCGAAGCCTGGACTGACACTTTGCCCTACTGTCCTGTTTATTATTTATTGTAATGTCTGCACTGTTTTTGTGCACTTTATGCAGTCCTGTGTAGGTCTGTAGTCTAGTGTAGCTTTCTCCGTGTTGTTTTTTACGTAGTTCAGTCTAGTTTTTGTACTGTGTCATGTAACACCATGGTCCTGAAAAACGTTGTCTCATTTTTACTATGTACTGTACCAGCAGTTATGGTCGAAATGACAATAAAAGTGACTTGACTTTTGCACTACTTATTTAATTTAAATATATATTAAATGTAATTTAGTTTTTATTTTGTATTGAAATGTACAGATGCCACATAACAAATTTCACAACCCATGTTTTACAGCGAGTAGGTTTTACAGAGAGATCCTGATCAGCTGGACAAGTTTACTGAGGAATGGCAAATGCAGTTTAATTTGGATAAGTGTGAGGTGTTGCATTCAGGGAAATGGTGGTGGGAATTTCACAGTGAACAGCAAGGCTCTAGGTCTGTTATAGAACAGAGGGAATTAGGGATTCAAGTCCATGGAAGGAGCAGACAGAGGAAGTGGTTGATGCACATACATTAACAAAATTTAAAAGGTACATGGATAGGAAAGATTTAAAGGCAAATGGACCAACTGTGGGCAAGTGGGACTGACTTGGATGGGAATCTTGGTCAGCATGGTCAAGTTTGGCTGAATGGCCGGTTTCCCTGGTGTACAATATTGTGTCTGCATTCAACACCTGAACAATTGGAGACTTAAGAGAACTGAATTCCAATGTTTGTTAAGCTTCAAATCTCAGCCCAGAACTGCCAAGCGTATCCTCTGACTATATCCTCACACACTCCTCCAGCCCTTTGCATCTCCCCAGTTAATCCTACACCTTCACCCTTCCTAACCCCACCAAAGAGCAGAAGATACGTTAACTCTGGCTTGATCTTGGTTAGAAGAGGTTCCAACAATTCCACCTCAGTGCTGCACTGAGTCACAGAGCACTACCACACAGAAACAGGCCCTTCAGCCCTCTAGTCTCCATTGAGCTGTTATTCTGCCTCGTTTCATTGGCCTGCTCTTGGAACATGACCCTCCATATCACTCCCATCCATGTACTCACCAAACTGCTTTTAAATGTTGCAATCAAACCTATGTCCACCACTTCCAATGGCAGCTTGTTCCACCCCCTGAGTGAAGAAGTCCCCGTTAAACAGTTCACCTATTTCACCCATCACTCATAACCAATTACCTCTAGCTGTAGCCTCATCTAACCTCAGTGAGCGAATCCTGATTGCTTTTACCTTATTTATACCCATCCATAATTTTGTTTAGCTCTATCAAATCTCCCCTCAGTCTCCTGGATTTGGGCATTGTTGATCATACATACATCCTGCATTAATATGACCACAAGACATAAAAGCAGAATTAGACCATCTGGCCCATTGAGTCTGCTCCACCATTCAATCATAGCTGATCCTTTTTTTAAAATCTCCTCTTAAGCCCCAGTTCCGAGCCTTCTCGTAACTTTTGATGCCATGTCCAGTCAAGAACCTATCAATCTCTGCATTAAATATGCCCAGCGACCTGGCCTCCACAGCTGCATGTGGCAACAAATTCACCACCCTTTGACTAAAGAAATTTCTCAGCATTTCTGTTCTGAAAGGATATCCCTCTATCCTGAGGATATGCCCTCTTGTCCTAGACTCTCCCACCATGGGAACATCCTTTTAACGTTCGAAAGGTCTCAATGAGAACCCCCCTCATCCTTCTGAATTCCAGTGAGTACAGACCCAGAACCATCAAAAGTTCCTCTATGATAACCCTTTCATTCCTGGAATCATCCTTGTGAACCTCCTCTGGATCCTCTCCAATGCCAGCACATCTCTTCTAAAATGAGGGGCCTGAAACTGTTCACAATACTCAAGGTGAGGCCTCACCAGTGCCTTATAAAGCCTCAGAATCACATCCTTGCTCTTGTATTCTAGACCTCTTGAAATGATTGCTAACAATGCATTTGGCTTCCTCAAGTTGAACTGGAAGTTAACCTTCAGGGTGTTCTGCACAAGGACTCCCAAGGCCCTCTGCATCTCAGATTCCTGGGTTTTCTCCCCATTTAGAAAATAGTCCACACATTTATTTCTACTTGCAAAGTGCATGATCGTGCATTTTCCAACATTGTATTTCATTTGCCACTTTCGTGCCCATTCACCCAAGAACTTCTGCATCCTACCTGTTTTCTCAACACTACCTGCCCCTCCACCAGTCTTCGTATCATCTGCAAACTTGGCAACAAAGCCATCTATTCCATCATCTAAATCATTTATATACAGCATTAAAAAAAGTGGACCCAACACCAACCCCTGCAGAACACCACTAGTCACTGGCAGCCAACCAGAAAAATTTGAGGAAACTATGGGAGAGGAGGTTAGTTCACCAGTAGAGCAAGTAAGTAGACAGTGTGTGAGGGAGGAAAGGCAGGTGATGGAGAAGGGATGCGCTCAGCCCGAAGATGTAGGGGAGAAGAAAGAAAAGGATAATAAATTTGAATGCATTGCTAGGGATGAAAAGAGAGGAGGAGGTGGAGAGTATCTTAAATGTATCTATTTTAATGCTAGGAGCATTGTAAGAAAGGTGGATGAGCTTAAAGCGTGGATTGATACCTGGAATTATGATGTTGTAGCTATTAGTGAAACATGGTTGCAGGAAGGGTGTGATTGGCAACTAAATATTCCTGGATTTAGTTGCTTCAGGTGTGATAGAGTAGGAGGGGCCAGAGGAGGAGGTGTTGTATTGCTTGTCCGAGAAAATCTTATGGCAGTGCTTTGGAAGGATAGATTAGAGAGCTCCTCTAGGGAGGCTATTTGGGTGGAATTGAGGAATGGGAAAGGTGTAGTAACACTGATAGGAGTGTATTATAGGCCACCTAATGGGGAGCGTGAGTTGGAAGAGCAAATGTGTAAGGAGATAGTAGATATTTGTAGTAAACACAAGGTGGTGATTGTGGGAGATTTTAATTTTCCACACATAGATTGGGAAGCTCATTCTGTAAAAGGGCTGGATGGTTTAGAGTTTGTGAAATGTGTGCAGGATAGTTTTTTGCAACAATACATAGAAGTACCGACTAGAGATGGGGCAGTGTTGGATCTCCTGTTAGGGAATGCGATAGGTCAGCTGACAGATGTATGTGTTGGGGAGCACTTCGGGTCCAGTGATCACAATAGCATTAGCTTCAATATAATTATGGAGAAGGACAGGACTGGACCTAGAGTTGAGATTTTTGATTGGAGAAAGGCTAACTTTGAGGAGATGCGCAGGGATTTAGAGAGAGTGGATTGGGTCAAGTTGTTTTATGGGAAGGATGTAATAGAGAAATGGAGGTAATTTAAGGGTGAAATTATGAGGGTACAGAATCTTTATGTTCCTGTTTGGTTGAAAGGAAAGGTTAAAGGTTTGAAAGCGCCATGGTTTTCAAGGGATATTAGAAACTTGGTTCGAAAAAAGAGGGATGTCTACAATAGATATAGGCAGCATGGAGTAAAGGAATTGCTCGAGGAATATAAAGAATGTAAAAGGAAACTTAAGAAAGAGATTAGAAAAGCTAAAAGAAGTTACGAGTTTGGTTTGGCAAATAAGGTGGAAGTAAATCCGAAAGGCTTCTACAGTTATATTAAAAGCAAGAGGATAGTGAGGGATAAAATTGGTCCCTTAGAGAATCAGGGTGGTCAGCTATGTGTGGAGCTGAGGAAGATGGGAGAGATTTTGAATGATTTCTTCTCTTCGGTATTCACTAAGGAGAAGGATATTGAATGGTGTAAGGTGTGGGAAACAAGTAAGGAAGTTATGGAACCTATGACAATTAAAGAGGTGGAAGTACTGGCGCTTTTAAGAAATTTAAAAGTGGATAAATCTCCGGGTCCTGACCGGATATTCCCCAGGACCTTGAGGGAAGTTTGTGTAGAGATAGCAGGAGCTCTGACGGAGATCTTTCAGATGTCATTAGAAACGGGGATTGTGCCGGAGGATTGGCGTATTGCTCATGTGGTTCCATTGTTTAAAAAGGGTTCTAGAAGTAAGCCTGGCAATTATCGACCTGTCAGTTTGACATCAGTGGTGGGTAAATTAATGGAAAGTATTCTTAGAGATAGTATTTATAATTATCTGGATAGACAGGATCTGATTAGGAGTAGCCAGCATGGATTTGTGCATGGAAGGTCATGTTTGACAAACCTTATTGAATTTTTTGAAGTAGTTACGAGGAATGTTGACGAGGGTAAGGCAGTGGATGTAGTCTATATGGACTTCAGCAAGGCCTTTGACAAAGTTCCACATGGAAGGTTAGTTAAGAAGGTTCAGTCGTTAGGTATTAATGCTGGAGTAATAAAATGGATTCAACAGTGGCTAAATGGGAGATGCCAGAGAGTAGTGGTGGATAATTGTTTATCGGGATGGAGGCCGGTGACTAGCGGGGTGCCTCAGGGATCTGTTTTGGGCCCAATGTTGTTTGTAATATACATAAATGATCTGGATAATGGGGTGGTAAATTGGATTAGTAAGTATGCCGATGATACTAAGGTAGGAGGTGTTGTGGATAATGAGATGGGTTTTCAAAGCTTGCAGGGAGATTTATGCCGGTTAGAAGAATGGGCTGAATGTTGGCAGATGGAGTTTAATGCTGAGAAGTGTGAGGTTCTACATTTTGGCAGGAATAATCCAAATAGAACATACAGGGTAAATGGTAGGGCATTGAGGAATGCAGTGGAACAGAGAGATCTAGGAATAACAGTGCATAGTTCCCTGAAGGTGGAGTCTCATGTAGATAGGGTGGTGAAGAAGGCTTTTGGAACGCTGGCCTTTATAAATCAGAGCATTGAGTACAGAAGTTGGGATCTAAAGTTAAAATTGTACAAAGCATTGGTAAGGCCAAATTTGGAATATTGTGTACAGTTCTGGTCACTGAATTATAGGAAAGATATCAATAAATTAGAGAGCGCAGAGATGATTTACTAGGATGTTACCTGGGTTTCAGCACTTAAGTTACAGAGAAAGGTTGAACAAGTTAGGTCTCTATTCATTGGAGCGTAGAAGGTTGAGGGGGGATTTGATCGAGGTATTTAAAATGTTGAGAGGGATAGATAGAGTTGACGTGAATAGGCTGTTTCCATTGAGAGTAGGGGAGATTCAAACGAGAGGACATGATTTGAGAGTTAGGGGGCAAAAGTTTAAGGGAAACACGAGGGGGTATTTCTTTACTCAGAGAGTGATAGCTGTGTGGAATGAGCTTCCTGTAGAAGTAGTAGAGGCCAGATCAGTTGTGTCATTTAAGGTAAAATTGGATAGGTATATGGACAGGAAAGGAGTGGAGGGTTATGGGCTGAGTGCGGGTAGGTGGGACTAGGTGAGATTAAGAGTTCGGCACGGACTAGGAGGGCCGGAATGGCCTGTTTCCGTGCTGTGATTGTTATATGGTTATATGTTATATGGTTATAAAAGGATCCTTTTATCCCCACTTGCTGTCTTCTACCAATCAGCCAAAGCTCTAAACATGCTAGTAACTTTCCTGTAATACCACTTGGTAAGCAGCCTCATGTGTGGCACCTTGTCAAAGGCCTTCCAAAAGTCCAAATGTACAACATCCACTGCATTTCCTTTATATATCCTACTTGTAATCTCCTCAAAGAATTCCAATAGGTTTGTCAGGCAGATTTTCCCTGCAGGATACCATGCTGACTTTGTGCTATCTCGTCCTGTGTCACCAAGTACTCCATCACCACATCCTTAGCAATTGACTCTAGCATCTTCCCAACCACTGAAGTCAGGCTAACTGGTCTATAATTTCCTTTCTGCTGCCTTTCTCCTTTCTTAAAGAGCGGAGTAACATTTGCAATTTTCCAGTCCTCTGGCACCATGCCAGAGTCCAATGATTTTTGAAAAGTCATTTCTAATGCCACCACAATCTCCAATGCTACCTCTTTCAGAACCCTAGGGTGCAGTTCCTCTGGTCTGAGTGACTTATGTACCTTTAGGTGTTTCAGCTTTTTGAACACCTTCTCTCTTGTAACAGTCACTTCTCCTCCTTCACACATTACAGCATCAGGCATACTGCTAGTGTATTCCGCAGTGAAGAATGACACAAAATACTCATTTAGTTCATCTGCCATCTCCTTGTCCCCTGTTATTATTTCTCCTGCCTCATTTTCTAGTGATCCTATATCCATTCTTGTTTCCCTTTTATTTTTAACATACTTGAAAAAGCTTTACCATCGACTTAGCTATTATTTGCTAGCTTGCTTTCTTATTTCATCTTTTCTCTTCTAATGATTTTTTAGTTGCTCTCTGTAGGTTTTTAAAAGCTTCCCAATCCTGTCTTCCCAATAATTTTTGTTTTGTTGTATACCCTCTCTTTTGCTTTTACAATAATTTTGACTTCCCTTGTTACCCATGGTTCTACTATTTTACCATTTGAGTATTTCTTCATTTTTGGAATACACATGTCCTGCACTTCCTCATTTTGCCCAGAAACACACGCCAGTGCTGCACTGTTGACATCCCTGCAAGCCATCTCCTCTCTAACCTTGACCAACTCCTCTCTCATACCACAGTAATTTCCTTACTCCACTGAAATACTGCTACATCAGACTTTACTTTCTCCCTATCAAATTTCAAGTTGAACACAATCATATTGTGATCACTGCTTCCTAAGGGTTCTTTTACCTTAAGCTCCCTAATCACCTCCGGTTCATTACATAACACCCAATCCAGTGTAGCTTGATCCCCTAGTAGGCTCAACGACAAACTGCTCTAAAAAGCTATCTCTTAGGCATTCAACAAACTCACTCTCTTGATATCCGTTACCAACCTAATTTTCCCAATTGACCTGCATGACTACCATAACATTGCCCTTTTGACTCGCCTTTTCAATTTCCTGTTGTAACCTGTGGTCCACCTCCCAGCCACTGTTGGGAGGCCTGTATATAACTGTCATCCATGTCCTTTTACCTTTGCAGTTTCTTAACTCAACCCACAAGGATTCAACATCTTCTGATCCTATGTCATATCTTTCTACTGATTTGATGCCATTCTTTACCAATAGAACCACACCCCCCACCACCCCCCCCCCCCCCATCTACCATCCTATCCCTCTGATATAATGTGTAACCTTGGACATTCAGCTCCCAACTACAACCATCTTTCAGCCACAGTTCAGTGATGGCCATAACATCATACCCGGTAATCTGAAACCTGCCTGCCCTTCCTGACAATCTGACTACATGCTATCTTTACTTTTTTACCATCCGTCCTTTCCCGAGTCCCTGCACTCCGGTTCCCTCCCCCCTGCAAAGTTAGTTTAAACCTTCCCCAACAGTTCTAACAAACCTGTCCATGAAAACATTGGTCCGCACCCCCCCCCCCCCCCCAGGTTCAGGTACAACCCCTCACTTTTGAACAGATCATACCTCCCCCAGAAGAGATCCCAATTATCCAAGAGCCTGAAGCCCTGCCCCCTGCACCAACTTCTCAGCCATGCATTTATCTGCCAATTCAATCTGTCTCTACCCTCACTGGTGTGTGGCACAAGGTCCTGCTTCTCAGCTTTCTACCTAGCTCTCTAAAGTCTCTTTTCAGGACCTCATTGCTTTTCCTTCCTATGTCATGGGCACCAATCTGTACCAAGACATCTGGTTCCAAACTGTTGTGGACGTGATCTGAGACATCCCTGAGCCTGGACCTGGGAGGCAACAAACCATCTGGGTGTCTCGTTCACACCACAGAATCTCCTGTCTGTTCCCCTCACTACTGAGGCTCCTATCACTACTGCTCCCTTCTCTTTCCTTTCTGCACCACGGACCCATGCTCAGTGCCTGTAACCAGGTCACTGTGGCATTTTCCCGAGATGTCATCCCCCCACAGAGGTATCCGAAATGGTATACTTGTTTTGAGGGGAATGGCCACAGGGGTGCTCTGCTCTGACTGCCTATTTCCATTTCTCCTGATGGTCACCCAGCTACTCGTCTCCTGCAGCTTCGGAGTGACTACCTCCCTGTAACTCCGATCGATGATCTCCTCACTCTCCTCGGTCATCCAGCTGCTGCTCCAGATCCCTAACAGGGTCATCATGGAGCTGCAGCCAGATGCACTTCACACAGATGTAGTTCCCCGGGAGACTCTGGGTCTCCCAGTTCTCCAACATCTGGCACGAAGGGCACACCACAGCCATTTAAATGGTACAATAAGAGAGGGGGAAAAAAACAAAAAGGAAACCTTAACAGACGCTTTACACAGAGCCGAAGCCCATTGCTTCTACTCTCGCCACTAGCCTACTCCTGATAATGGCCGCTCTGTTTATCCCTTCTGTACTTTTATTTAGTTGGTAGAGCTCTGTTGACGTTGACGCTGCTGATAGGCCACGTCCAATGGACAAATGCTCTCTAAGCTCCCTTTTTAAATAACTGCCGCTGACCTGCGAGAAATCCCTTCAGCTCTCCTTTAAATCTGCAGTCCTTTAATATTGCAGTCAGTTATAATTCACTCAAGCTGTGAGCCAGGTCAGTGGAGCGCTACCCCCATAGAGATCTGGGCAGAGGTGGGGTCTAGTATGTGAGTGCTGAAGGAGAGGCTGAGGTGAGGTGTGTGTAACCACATACAGCTAAGTGTTCCGAGTCAGGGAGGGCTCTGTTTTAAGGAAGGGGCAAGATCCTGATGAAGGGTCTCGGTCCAAAATCTCGCAACAGTTTGTTCCTCTCCATAGATGCTGCCTGACCTGCCGAGTTAGAACAGCACAGAAACAGGCCCTTCAGCCCACAATGTTGTACTTAAACTATTAACAAAGTGGCTAAGTAAACTCATCCCCCTGCCTACACAATGTCCATATCCTTCCTTCCATTTTCCTCACATTCATGAGCCTATCTAAATATCTCTTAACAGTCTCCAATGTTTCTGCCTGTACCATCACCCCAGGCAGCACATTCCAGACACCCACCACTCTCTGTGTAATAGAAACTTACCCTTCACATCTCCTTTGAAATGAACCCTCTCACCTTAAATATATGCCCACTTGTATTAGACATTTCAACCCTGGGAAAAGATACTGTCTGCCTCCCTCATCTATGCTTCTCATTATCTTATAAACCTATATTGGATCTCCCCTCAGCTTCCATCGCTGCAGAAAGAACAACCCATGTTTGTCCAAGCTCTTGTTATAGCACATTTCCTGGAATCCAGGCAGCATCCTGGTGAACTTCTGCACCCTCTCCAAGACTGCAGTGTTTTGTGTCTGTTGCTGGATCTCTTGTATTTAAGATTTAGAGAGCGAAAGGGCAAGTTTTTCCACACAGAGGGTAGTGGTATATGGAACGAAGTACTAGAGCTGGGGACAATTACAATGTTTAGAAGACATGGACAGGAAAAGTCTGAAGAGAAATGGGCCAAAGGTGAGAAAATGGAACTGGCTTAGTAGACATTAAAGGGCGTCAAAAGTTACAGGGAGAAGCTAGGAGAATGGGGTTAAGAAGGATAATGAATCAGCTATATGGAATGGTGGAGCAGACTTGATGGGCCGAATAGCCAAATTCTGCTTCTGTGTCTTACAATCTTATTTTAGTCTACGTGGATGGGTTTGGCCGACTTTATTGTGTAACTCTGAATACATGCTGACCATCAACCACCCATCGACACCAATCCTCCACTGATCCCATTTCATTCTCCCCACATTCCCATCGACTCTCCGCAGATTCCACCCCTCACCCCCACACTGGGGACAATTTACAGTGTACAATTAACCCACTGACTTGCACGTCTTTGGGATGTGGGAGGAAACCAGTGCACCAGGGGGTCACAGGGAGAACATGCAAACTCCACACACACGGCATTACTGACTCACCCCAATTGGAAACCTCCAGCAGATGAAGTAACTTCTGGTCGATGCCCCAGACATTCCCAGCTCTGTCTCCCCGTGTTGTCCCAGCAGAGAGTTTACCAGCT
Organism: Hemitrygon akajei; assembly: GCF_048418815.1. Taxonomy (NCBI): domain Eukaryota; kingdom Metazoa; phylum Chordata; class Chondrichthyes; order Myliobatiformes; family Dasyatidae; genus Hemitrygon; species Hemitrygon akajei. The sequence continues at coordinate 3,115,873 of NC_133135.1, read as the reverse complement.
GGCTTCCCAACGAAGTTGGTGGGCCTGGTTCCAAACATGTGTGTCAGAGCACAATGCCCACAGCCACAGTAATTCCACACCTGCCTCGGCTCCTGGGTGTGATTTTGGGGGCCAAACATCTCTTTGCTGCCTCTTTGCCCAGTCTTGAGATGAACATGGGAGAGCTGTGGATCATTTTCTGATCTTTCTGATGACACAGCCTCTCCTAGATGTTTCCCGGTAAAGTCACAGCGAGGGAGCCCCTCATGGATCTGGTTCCGTGGATGTCCTGACTCTGGCCTGCTTACTGGCCATCCCTTCTTCCTGGGACACACTCCCTTCCTGTACAGGACAGTGACAACTGCCAGTGTCAGTCCCATTGCTCCTGAAAGGGATGGTTAAAAGGAGAGCAACAAGCAGTGATAACAGAGGGACTAATGGAAACTCTCGATGGGTTGAGCTGTGTCTGTGGAGACTGTAATAGTTCACCTATTTAATCTGTCAGAACAACGCAGGGGAGAAAATAAATCAGTTTTCAGTTACTTAGAAGAGTGGCTAGAATGAGGGTGACAAACATGAGAAAATCAGCAGATGCTGGAGAACCTCAGCAGGCCAGGCAGCATCTATGGAAAAGAGTAAATGTCTACCCGAGACCCTCCATTAGGACTCAAATCTGTGATAAAGTGAGACTAAAGCGATTAGAGAAGCAGGTCAGATCGGATTAGACAGCCTTGGTCTGTTCCGTGGTACTAAAGGCAGAGCTATGGTGCATAATGGATGGCAGTGTGGATATAGTCTCTACCAAATAAAATGTAAGGCACTCCTTACCCTCCGCTAGCCTGCAGGTCACCCTTGAGCAAGGTGTGGCACCCACTTAGTCCCCCAATCAGGTTATATGAACTACCATGTCTGTGCTGACCATAATGTTAAATTAAGCTAATCCCATCTTCCTGCACATAGTCTGTGTCTCTCCATTGTCTGCATATTCACATCCACCTCAATCATACCAGCCTCCACTCATCCACATGGATCACTGGTGTTTGACTGCGGAGCACTCTGACCTGAGCACTAGCTCCTGCCCTTGACTTCTAACTCCCTCTCATCATCTTCTTAAGCCCATTATCCCTACTAGGGCATAGGCCTCTGTCCTGGGCCAGTCTTTCAGGTTGTCCCCAGGTGTAGCCCATCCCTTCTGTCCCGGGGATGATGTCTGTGGAGTTCTGTTGGTGTTTCTGTAGCTTTGGGTTTTACAGGATTTGGTTGCCCCCTCCATGCTCAATGCTCCTCATTTCTTGGGACCATCCATGAGGGAGTTGACTCCTCCTTACCCTTTCACTAAACTTTAACCTGACCCTTAACTCTCCGCATTGTCCCCAAAACCACCCCTACAACCACAAAACAAGCAACTGTCTGAGCCACAACATCAGTATGGTTTGATGGTTTCACAGGTAGATAGAGTAGTAAAGAGAGCTTTTGGTAACCATATAACATATAACCATATAACAATCACAGCACGGAAACAGGCCATTCCGGCCCTCCTAGTCCATGCTGAACTCTTAATCTCACCTAGTCCCACCTACCCGCACTCAGCCCATAACCCTCCACTCCTTTCCTATCCATATACCTATCCAATTTTACCTTAAATGACACAACTGAACTGGCCTCTACTACTTCTACAGGAAGCTCATTCCACACAGCTATCACTCTCTGAGTAAAGAAATACCCCCTCGTGTTTCCCTTAAACTTTTGCCCCCTAACTCTCAAATCATGTCCTCTCGTTTGAATCTCCCCTACTCTCAATGGAAACAGCCTATTCACGTCAACTCTATCTATCCCTCTCAACATTTTAAATACCTCGATCAAATCCCCCCTCAACCTTCTACGCTCCAATGAATAGAGACCTAACTTGTTCAACCTTTCTCTGTAACTTAAGTGCTGAAACCCAGGTAACATCCTAGTAAATCGTCTCTGCACTCTCTCTAATTTATTGATATCTTTCCTATAATTCGGTGACCAGAACTGTACACAATATTCCAAATTTGGCCTTACCAATGCCTTGTACAATTTTAACATTACATCCCAACTTCTGTACTCAATGCTCTGATTTATAAAGGCCAGCGTTCCAAAAGCCTTCTTCACCACCCTATCTACATGAGACTCCACCTTCAGGGAACTATGCACTGTTATTCCTAGATCTCTCTGTTCCACTGCATTCCTCAATGCCCTACCATTTACCCTGTATGTTCTATTTGGATTATTCCTGCCAAAATGTAGAACCTCACACTTCTCAGCATTAAACTCCATCTGCCAACATTCAGCCCATTCTTCTAACCGGCATAAATCTCCCTGCAAGCTTTGAAAACCCATCTCATTATCCACAACACTTCCTACCTTAGTATCATCGGCATACTTACTAATCCAATTTACCACCCCATCATCCAGATCATTTATGTATATTACAAACAACATTGGGCCCAAAACAGATCCCTGAGGCACCCCGCTAGTCACCGGCCTCCATCCCGATAAACAATTATCCACCACTACTCTCTGGCATCTCCCATCTAGCCACTGTTGAATCCATTTTATTACTCCAGCATTAATACCTAACGACTGAACCTTCTTAACTAACCTTCCATGTGGAACTTTGTCAAAGGCCTTGCTGAAGTCCATATAGACTACATCCACTGCCTTACCCTCGTCAACATTCCTCGTAACTACTTCAAAAAATTCAATAAGGTTTGTCAAACATGACCTTCCACGCACAAATCCATGCTGGCTACTCCTAATCAGATCCTGTCTATCCAGATAATTATAAATACTATCTCTAAGAATACTTTCCATTAATTTACCCACCACTGATGTCAAACTGACAGGTCTATAATTGCCAGGCTTACTTCTAGAACCCTTTTTAAACAATGGAACCACATGAGCAATACGCCAATCCTCCGGCACAATCCCCGTTTCTAATGACATCTGAAAGATCTCCGTCAGAGCTCCTGCTATCTCTACACAAACTTCCCTCAAGGTCCTGGGGAATATCCGGTCAGGACCCGGAGATTTATCCACTTTTAAATTTCTTAAAAGCGCCAGTACTTCCACCTCTTTAATTGTCATAGGTTCCATAACTTCCTTACTTGTTTCCCACACCTTACACCATTCAATATCCTTCTCCTTAGTGAATACCGAAGAGAAGAAATCGTTCAAAATCTCTCCCATCTCCCTCGGCTCCACACATAGCTGACCACCCTGATTCTCTAAGGGACCAATTTTATCCCTCACTATCCTCTTGCTTTTAATATAACTGTAGAAGCCTTTCGGATTTACTTCCACCTTATTTGCCAAACCAAACTCGTAACTTCTTTTAGCTTTTCTAATCTCTTTCTTAAGTTTCCTTTTACATTCTTTATATTCCTCGAGCAATTCCTTTACTCCATGCTGCCTATATCTATTGTAGACATCCCTCTTTTTTCGAACCAAGTTTCTAATATCCCTTGAAAACCATGGCGCTTTCAAACCTTTAACCTTTCCTTTCAACCGAACAGGAACATAAAGATTCTGTACCCTCATAATTTCACCCTTAAATGACCTCCATTTCTCTATTACATCCTTCCCATAAAACAACTTGACCCATTCCACTCTCTCTAAATCCCTGCGCATGTCCTCAAAGTTAGCCTTTCTCCAATCAAAAATCTCAACTCTAGGTCCAGTCCTGTCCTTCTCCATAATTATATTGAAGCTAATGCTATTGTGATCACTGGACCCGAAGTGCTCCCCAACACATACATCTGTCAGCTGACCTATCGCATTCCCTAACAGGAGATCCAACACTGCCCCATCTCTAGTCGGTACTTCTATGTATTGTTGCAAAAAACTATCCTGCACACATTTCACAAACTCTAAACCATCCAGCCCTTTTACAGAATGAGCTTCCCAATCTATGTGTGGAAAATTAAAATCTCCCACAATCACCACCTTGTGTTTACTACAAATATCTGCTATCTCCTTACACATTTGCTCTTCCAACTCACGCTCCCCATTAGGTGGCCTATAATACACTCCTATCAGTGTTACTACACCTTTCCCATTCCTCAATTCCACCCAAATAGCCTCCCTAGAGGAGCTCTGTAATCTGTCCTTCCAAAGCACCGCCATAAGATTTTCTCGGACAAGCAATGCAACACCTCCTCCTCTGGCCCCTCCTACTCTATCACACCTGAAGCAACTAAATCCAGGAATATTTAGTTGCCAATCACACCCTTCCTGCAACCATGTTTCACTAATAGCTACAACATCATAATTCCAGGTATCAATCCACACTTTAAGCTCATCCACCTTTCTTACAATGCTCCTAGCATTAAAATAGATACATTTAAGATACTCTCCACCTCCTCCTCTCTTTTCATCCCTAGCAATGCATTCAAATTTATTATCCTTTTCTTTCTTCTCCCCTACAACTTCGGGCTGAGCGCATCCCTCCTCCATCACCTGCCTGTCCTCCCTCACACACGGTCTACTTACTTGCTCTACTGGTGAACTAACCTCCTCTCCCATAGTTTCCTCAAATTGATTTCCGCCCCCCCATCTTACTAGTTTAAAATCTGCCCCGTAGCCCTAGCAAACCTCCCCGCTAGGATATTGGTCCCCCCAGGATTCAAGTGTAACCTGTCCTTGAACAGGTCACGCCTGCCCCAGAAGAGGTCCCAATGATCCAGAAACTTGAATCCCTGCCCCCTGCTCCAATCCCTCAACCACGCATTCATCCTCCACCTAATTCCATTCCTACTCTCACTGTCGCGTGGCACAGGCAGTAATCCCGAGATTACTACCTTTGCGGTCCTTCTTCTTAACTGCCTTCCTAACTCCCTATACTCTCGTTTCAGGACCTCTTCCCCTTTCCTACCTATGTCATTGATACCTACATGTACCACGACCTCTGGCTCCTCACCCTCCCACCCTTACATTGGCCTTTATAAATCAAAGTATTGAGTTAAAGAGTTAGAATGTTAAGGTGAGGTTGTATAAGACATCAGTGAGGCCAAATTTGGAGTATTGTGTACAGTTTTGGTCACCGAATTACAGGAAGGATATTAATAAGGTTGGAAGATTGCAGAGAAGGTTTACAAGGATGTTGCCAGGACTTGAGAAACTGAGTTACAGAGAAAGGTTGAATAGGTTAGGACTTTATTCCCTGGAGCGTAGAAGAATGAGGGGAGATTTGATAGAGGTATATAAAATTATGATGGGTATAGATAGAGTGAATGCAAGCAGGCTTTTTCCACTGAAGCTAGTGGAGAAAAAAACCAGAGGACATGGGTTAAGGGTGAAGGGGGAAAAGTTTAAAGGGAACATTAGGGGAGGCTTCTTCACACAGAGTGGTGGGAGTGTGGAATGAGCTGCCAGATGAAGTGTTAAATGCGGGCTCACTTTTAACATTTAAGAAAAACTTGGACAGGTACATGGATGAGAGGTGTATGGAGGGATATGGTCCAGGTGCAGGTCAGTGGGACTAGGCAGAAAAATGGTTCGGCACAGCCAAGAAGGGCCAAAAGTTCTGTTTCTGTGCTGTAATGTTCTATGGTTCTGTGGACAGTCTGAACACTTGGAGATCACTGACTGAGATCACAAGAAGGTTTAAGATACATTCTGCTAATCCAGCACATGGGAGGGTTGCTGAGGATGTTGGATTAACAGATGTCTCTGATATTACTCTCATAAATACCCCAACAAAATCCAACAGATATGGCTTGTCAGATGTGATTGGCAGCTCATCTAGGAGAAGGAAAACTCTGATCTCAAACCTCCACTGCTTTGCGGCTACATCTGCTCATGGGGAAGGGCTTCAGAGGAAAAATCTGGGGCTGGGGTCCCTAAGGCAGTCATACATTGAGTTCAACGCTGACTGACATCTCCTGCAATGCTGCTGGTGTCGAACTGTATTGGATTCTCCTTTCGATGCATCATCTTCATGGAGAGGGGCAGTCGCTCTTTCTATATCGTGCTGACCTGGCTTGTGTAAACCACGTAGACAGCTATGGTCAACCCAGACCAACGGACAGGGTTAATTATCATTCCTTAGATGTCACGTGGTGGTACAATTTTTCCTCTGAATATTGTAAGTTTAGATGGAGAATGGCATTCCCAGTGAGTGGACAGGGTGCCACACATGAGGCTGATTAACAAAATAAGGTCCCATGGTATTATAGGAAAGATGCTAGCGCGGATAGAGGATTGGCCAAAAGGCAGGAGATACAGATTGAGAATAAATGGGGCCTTTTCTGGTTGTCTGCTGGTGCTGGAGACAATTTCTTTTCAGTTTACATGGGAATGATTTGAATGACTGAATTGATGGTTTTGTGGCCAAGTTTGTGGAATATACAAAGATAGAACATAAGACCATAAGGTATAGAGGCAGAATTAGGCCATTTGGCCCCATCAGGTCTGCTCCTCCATTTCATTATGGCTGATACATTTTCCCCCTCAGCCCTAATCTGCTGCCTTCTCCCCATATCCCTTCATGGCCTGACCAACCAAGAATCTCTGGTGGTGGTGCAAGTAGTGAAGGACTTAGACACCTTAGGAGAATGCGCAAAGAATTGGCAGATGGAATACAGTGTAGGAAAGTGTATGGTCTTGCACTTTAATAGAAGAAATTAAGGCATACACACGGGATGTCCCTTTAGAATGGAGATGAGGGTGAATTTCTTTAGCCACAGGGTGGTAACTCTGTGGAATTCATTCATTCACGGATGGCTGTAAGGCAAATCATTGGGTGTGTTTGAAGTGGAGGTTGATAAGTTCTTGATTAAGCACGAGGAAATCCGCAGATGCTGGAAATTCAAACCAGTCGGGGCGTCAAAGGTTACAGGGAGAAAGTAGGAGAGTGGGATTTAGCCATGGTGAAGGGTGGGTTGAGTGGCCTAATTCTGCTCTGATATCCCATGCTCATCCATGAACGGGAGGGAGTATGGGGAACGGGGTTCCCGGGGCAGAAACGGCACCCAGCGGCCTATGTACAGAAATCTTCAACAGTTGTAAAGTAGGTTACACTCTAGGTATGGCTCTACCTACCGACGAAAGAGAAGAGAGCAGCCAACACCACGTCCTGTGTATACTGTCGCTCCTTCCCACTGCCAGGGCTGCTGGTGCCGTTTCGGGCCCGGTGGCAGTCCCTGTCCCCCAACTCCTGCATTGTCCTCTCCCCTGGGCTCTCAGTACTCACACAAGCCAGTGGCTGACTGTGGTTCAGGCTCTGGCGGTGTGGCCAGCTCCCACAGTCCACAGTTGTAGTGCCACAGGTTGAGGCTCAGTTTCAGCTCAGAGAGTGCGGGCAAGGCCAGGAGCCAGTTCCCAGATAGGTCCAGTCGCCACAGGTCGCAGACTGCCCGCCAGGGGGACGTGGCAGATGGTGTTGGTGACGAGTTCCAGGGCGTGGAGTTCGGAATGGGTGGTGGTGCCTCTATCCAGGGTAACAATCCAGTTCCATGCCAGAGCTAGCGGTCGGAGCTTGGCCAGGCTCGAGAACCAGCTGCCGCGAATACTTGAGATGGCGTTCGCGCTCAGCTCCAGCTTCTTCAGCAAATGGGGAGGTTCTGATTGTGGCAGAGTAGGAGGCTCCTGAGAGACGAGGCCACACGGATCTCCACAGTGCCGCTCTCGTGGAGGGTCAGCGTAATCAACCCCAGGAAACTGGCCGGCGCCCACCGCTCCTCCACCCGTCAGCACCAGGGTTCACGTGGTGGGGGGCAGAGCTGGAAAGAGATGAAGAGGAGTTTCTTTAGCCAGAGAGTGGTGAATCTGAAATTTGTTGCCGCAGATGGCTATGGAGGCCAGGTCATTGGGTATATTTAAAGCAGAGGTTGATAGGTTCTTGATTAGTCAGGGTGTCAGACATGATGGAACGGTGAAGCAGACTCAATGGCCTGAAGGACCTAATTCTATTTTTGCATCTTATGGTTTTATGGAAACTAGAGGGCGAGAGATCAGCTGGCTGAAAAATTGCCCATCAGTCGTTTGACACCCTCTGGTGTCAGGCCACTCTGCCCATCCAGTCTCACCCACAGGGCGTTGCTCTGCAAGCCTTTCCCATTCACCATCTGCTCTGCAGCATTCCCGTTGAATCTCGTCCCATCACCCATTCAGGCAGTGGGAACCAGACTCAGCGACTACTGCTAACAGTAGGTGGAGGCACAGTGGGGCAGTTAATCAGTGACTGGGAGAGGGGTGTGCAGCTCATAAACAGGCCATTCGACCCATCAGATCCATGCAGACCATTGACACCAATCCTACACTGATCCATTTCGTTCCTCCCGCATTCCCATCAACTCTTCCCAGATTCCACCCCTCACTCACACACTAGGGACAATTTACAACAGCCAATTAACCCACCTACCCACACGGCTTTGGGATAGGGGAGTAAACCAAAGTACCCTGGGAGAAACCCACACAGTCACAGGAAGAACGTGCAAACCCCACACAGACAGAGGTGGAGGTTGAATTCAGCATTTAAAATAGGTACATCGATGGGAACAGTATGGAAGGCTATGGTCTGGAGGCCAGTTGGTTTATGTGTTTGTTGATCAATGCAAAATCAGCCCTTTGAGCCATGCAACACAGCAATCCACCTATTTAACTCTAGCCTAATTATGGGACAATTTACAACCACCAATTAATCTACCAATTGGTATGTCTTTAGACTGTGGGAGGAAACCCATACAGTCATGGGGAAAGCATACAAGCTCCTCACAGGCACTGAACCCCAGTCGCCTGTACTGTAAAGCGCTGTGATAACCACTGTGCTGCAGTGGTTGATGAGACTAGACAGATTAACAGTTGGACACAGACTGGGTTGGCTGATGGGTCTATTTCTGTGCTATTTGACTCCATGCCCAATGTGTGAGGACTGAATGGCTGGAGAGATGGGCTTCCATACCGACTCTCTGGTGCCCATAGGTACACATCCTTCCGGGAACCCATCCCCTATCTGGAATGACGACTATAGATTATGTGGCTCTCAGCTCGGTCGGACAGAGGGTGACGTTCCAGGTGTACCTGGGATGTAGGGCAGCCTCTGGCAGATAGTCACTTCCTCCCCGCACACGGTGCAGGTGTTAAGGCAGGTGACGCGGATCCGCAGGCGCACAGACATGGAGATCACCCAGAGAGTCACTAACATTCCTGCAGGAACATGGCAGAGATGGTTCAACGGACCGTGCACTTCCCAGCGCAGCCATCACTTTCACCCCACCAACCTTGCACATCCACACCTCATGGCCATTGCCCCTCAGGGGGCTTCTCTGCTTCAGGGGACAGTATGGAATCAAACCCATTGTCATGAACAGGATAGCAGGACCAGGCCCTTCAGCCAACAATGTCTGTGCTAACCAATCACACTAACTGCAGCCGTGGTGCATCCCCATCTCTCCCCGGTGATTCAGGTGCCCATCCAGATACTTAAATATGAGACCCCCCCCCCCCCCCCCCCTCTCCTTACCACTCTCTCAGGCATGGAGTTCCAGATTCCAACTACTCACCGGGAGGAAATAATATCCTCCCAGAAGATAAAAACCAGTTACGATTTGTTCACTGGAGCATCGGAGACTGAGAGGAGATTTGATAGAGGAATACAACATTATGAGGGTATAGATAAGGTAAATGCAAGCAGGCTTTTTTCCACTCAGGTTGGGTGAGACTATAGCTGGAATTCACAGGTTGAGGGTGAAATGTTTAATGGGATCTTCTGCACTCGGAGGGTGGTGAGAGTGTGGAACGAGCTGTCAGTGGAAGTGGTGGATGTGGGTTTGATTGCAACATTCAGAAGTTTGGATAAGTACATGGATGGGAGGGGTATGGAAGGCTATGGTGCAGGTGCAGGTTGATGGGTCTAGAATAGTTCAGCATGGACTAGATGGGCTGAAGAGCCTGTTTCTGTGCTGTCGTGCTCTATGACTCTGTGACTCAAATCTCCTCTGAATCTTTTACCCCTCACACTAAACCTCTGGTTTTACACACCTGTTAGGGGAAAAGCTTCCAACTATCTGCCCTATCCATGTCCCTCATAATTCTGTATACCTCTATCTCACCAGTATCAACACCAGCAGGCTCACAAAATTCTTTCTTGTTCTTTTCCTGCAGGAACGACCGGAATTTTCGGAAATGGTGACTAATCTGGAGGAGTGTCTGTGCAACGTTGAGGTGGGTGAGGGTGTGTGTGAGAGTGCCCTAATCTTTGACCAGGACTTCGGCAGTTAAATTTACGTCTCCATCTAACACCTCATTCTTCATACCTTTGCTCCAATCCAGCTAATGTCCCCAGCATCCAGTAACAGCAGCGGCTCCCTCTCGCCCTCCTCCTCCTCTGACTGCCTGCTGGCACGGGGGGGGCCTGGCCGCAGTCACGTTGCCGCTCTACGCACTCGCTTTGAGCTAGAGTACGCGCTCAATGCGCGGGCCTATGCGGCCTGGTCCCAGAGGTACGTGTGCTGTGAGGTGGAATGATGTTGGGTGGGGGCGGCCTGGTCCCAGAGGTATGTGTGCTGTGGGGTGCAGGTGATGTGGGGTGGATCGAGTGTTTTCATGGGGTTAGGGTTGAGGTGTGGGTTTGGCATGAGGTTGGTGAAGTAGATTTGTGGTTGGGGGTGGAGTGGGTATTGGCATGGGTAATGTGGGGTGGAGTGAGTTGGGTGGGGTGGGTGACATAAGGTGAAGGCTGGGGTGGAGTGAGTAGGATGGGGTTGGGATTATATGGGTGATGTTGGGTGAGTTGGGTTGAAGGGGGTTGGGGATGTAGGGTGGAGGTTGGGCTGGTGGTTTGGGGTGGGGCTAGGGAGATTTGGATGTGTTGATTTGGTGTTGGATGGGTGATGTAGGGTGTGGGTTTATGTTGTTTGGGTGACGTGGGATGCAGTGGCTGATATAGGGTGGGGCTGAGTATTGTGGGGAAGTGATTGTTGCAGTAGGTAGTGGGACTGGGCAGTGTGGGGTTGGGTAGGTGGGTTGAGGTGGGCATTTCAGAGTGAGGCTGATACAACGTTCCCTTGGACCCCTCTTCAGACTGTTTCCCTTGGACCAAAGAGCCTAGGAAGAATGTCAAGGCTTTGGAGGGGGTACAGAAGAGGTTTGCCAGGATGTTGCCTCAGTTAGGGTAACGAGAGGCTGGACAAACTCACGTTGTTTACTCTGGCAGAGGGGAGACCTAATACAGGTTTATAAGATTACAAGAGGCATAGACGGGGAGTTACTTTCTTTGTTTTCCCCAAGATGGAAACATCCAAGACCAGAGGACATGGGTTTAAATGTAAAGGTATTGTGTGGGTAACACACACAAAATGTTTGAGGAGTGAAGCAGGCTAGGGAGAATCTATGGAAAAAGAGTACAGTTGATGTTTTGGGCTGAGACCCTGCTGAAGAGTTTTGGCTCAAAACGTGGACTGTGCTCTTTTCCATAGATGCTGCCTGGCCTGCTGAGTTCCTCCGGCATTTTGTGTGTTTCCAGCATCTGCAGATTTTCTCTTGTTAGGAATTGTGTGGGCAAGTTTTATTTTTATAAAGAGTGCCAGGTTTGATGATAGAGGCATTCAAGGGGCTGTCAGACAGACACATGAATGTGCAGGGAATGGAGGGATAAGGGCCATTACAGACAGAAAGGATTTGGTTTAATGCAGCATCGTGTTCAGCACAGACATTGTGGGCTGAAAGGCCTGTTTCTGTGCTGTTATGTTCCATGTTTTCTGTTCAGACTTTCTTGGCAGTATTCCACCAGTCAACAGCACAAAGAAAATTTTGATTTTAGTCTGCCCAGTCCCATTCTGGAGTCTGTCCCTGGTTAGTGTGGGCTGAGGTTAGGAGCTGTGTGTATGGCTGCTAGTTCAGCCCTGAATGGGATAGTTAGGATGCCAAGTCCCCAGAAATGACCCCTTGGTAAAGCTTGAGGGTGGGGGAAGAGGGGTGATGAGAACCAGTGGGTCTGTTCAGCAGCAAATCCTGAAGGGCTCAGGTAAGGACAGATAGTTATGGAGACTTCAGCACAGAAGCAGACCCTTTAGCCCATTGAGTCCATGCTGACCCTCCACTAACCACTGACACAACCCCCACCCCACATCACTACCCGTTGATACTGATCCCATTTTATTAGAACATAGAACATTACAGCACAGTACAGTCCCATCGGCCCATGTGATTGTGCTGACCTTTCAACCTGCTCGAAGATCAATATAATCCTTCTCTCCCGTTTTTAGATATGGGACCCAAAATATTCATCCATTTTCTCCCATCCTCTTGAGACAAGAGGAGACTTGCAGCACAGAAACAGGCCTTTTGGCCCATCAGCCACTCATTAACACCAATCATACACTGATCCTATTTCATTCCCCTCTCATTCCCAGCAACTACCCTCCTCCCCTAGATTCCACCCCTCACCCACATACTGGGGACAATTTACCATCACCAATTTGTGATGGCAGTGGAGAAACCAGGGTGTTCCCAGGTGTGTGTGTGTGTGTGTGCGTGTGTGCGTGCGTGCGTGTAGACAGATACACAAATTAACGTACAAATCAACATTGAATTTGCCTTCCTCACCACAGGCTCAACCTGCAAATTAACCTTTAGGGAACCCTGCACAGAAACTCCCAAGTCCCTTTAACCATATAACCATATAACAATCACAGCACGGAAACAGGCCATTCCGGCCCTCCTAGTCCGTGCTGAACTCTTAATCTCACCTAGTCCCACCTACCCGCACTCAGCCCATAACCCTCCACTCCTTTCCTATCCATATACCTATCCAATTTTACCTTAAATGACACAACTGAACTGGCCTCTACTACTTCTACAGGAAGCTCATTCCACACAGCTATCACTCTCTGAGTAAAGAAATACCCCCTCGTGTTTCCCTTAAACTTTTGCCCCCTAACTCTCAAATCATGTCCTCTCGTTTGAATCTCCCCTACTCTCAATGGAAACAGCCTATTCACGTCAACTCTATCTATCCCTCTCAACATTTTAAATACCTCGATCAAATCCCCCCTCAACCTTCTACGCTCCAATGAATAGAGACCTAACTTGTTCAACCTTTCTCTGTAACTTAAGTGCTGAAACCCAGGTAACATCCTAGTAAATCGTCTCTGCACTCTCTCTAATTTATTGATATCTTTCCTATAATTCGGTGACCAGAACTGTACACAATAACAACTTTGCACCTCAGTTTTTTATATTTTCTCTCTATTTAGGAAATAGCCAACCCTTTAATTTCTTCTACCAAAGTGCATGACCATACACTCCCTGACACTGTATTCCATCTACAATTTTTTGCCCATTTTCTTAATCTGTCTTAAATCCTTCTGTAGCCTCTCTACTTAGACACACACACACACACACACACCCCCCCCCCCCCACCATCGGCTTCCGAGCTTCACTTCCTGAGGAGATTCTTCAAATTCAGTTTATTGTCATTCAACTGTACATGAATGCCGCCAAACAAAACAATGTTCCTCTAGACCAAGGTGCACAACACGGTACATCCAACTTACACACAACACAAAGTAATATTACCACACATAAATTAACAAATAAGGTGCATTTACAACACAAGTTAAAAAAGTAAACAAGATAATGTTACTGGTGGTGACAAGGAGTTCAATAATCTTACAGTCTGCGGGAAGAAACAAGTTCTCACCCTAACAGTTCTAGAAATAATGCTCTGGTACCTCTTGCCTGATGGTAGGGGGCCAAAGAGATTGTAGGACGGCTGAGAGGATCATTGACAATGCTGAGAGCCCTGTGTACACAGCGCTCCTGATAAACGTTGGATCGGTGGAAGAGAGACTTGTTTCTGTTCTCCCACAACGTACTCCAAACAAGGGCAGAATAAATGGTCAGTCCCTACCAACCCTGCTGTGTTAACCAATGAGAATTTTACAGCATAAATATTTAAAACAGAATGAACAGAGACACGAAAGACAGCACTTACCACCCCGAGGCAAGATGGTGGAGACATCAGATGCCTCGATACTCGTGCGACGGAGAACGAGAACTCAGTGGAGCAGAGCGGGGCAGCTCTGGTTTCAGCTGGAGGCTGTAGGTGTAGTCACACTGGAGACCAGCTAGGCTGCTGATACCTGACACCGTCCCCCAGATACCTCACCATCACAGGCTGCTGCTCCTGTGTATCGGTTGAGCTGGTGAGGTGAGAGTCTGGGGACATTCCCCCAGGAGAACCTCTGTGATTGGGGGGAGGGGGTAAGAAATGCCCTCAATATACCAAGGTGTCCCAACTGATCAGCAAATTTGTAAATCGCACCAAGACTGGGAGCGTAGTAGACAGGTAGGAACACTATCAAAGCTTAGAGCAGGATCTCGACCACCTGGAGAAAAGTGACTGAAAGATGGCAGATGGAATTCAATGCAGACAGTGTGAGGTGGACAGATCAGGGTAGGTCTTGCACTGTGAGTGGCAAGGTGCTAAAGAGTGTGGTAGAACAGAGGGATCTGGGAGCAATTCCTAGACTTTGTTCACAGCTTGTGACATAGTTACTATTCCAGTGTAGGGCATGATTCAATCTATGCACAGACTGTGCACTGAATATTTGTGGCAGAACAAATAGGTAGTGTGTTGATTAATGTTCTCACCTCATCTGGGCCCCAGCAGCATGTTCCACACACCCAGTGCTCTTTAAAACCCAAACATGCCCCCCTATACTTTCCTCCAATCACCTGAACATTATGCCCCTCATATTAGGCATTTCTGCTCTGGGCTGTCTACTCTATTTTTTGCCTCTTCTTATCTTGTGCACTTCTAATCCTCATAAGAACACACTCTCCAATCCAGGCAATGTGTATTTACTTATTGAGAGATAGCATGGAGTAGGACCTCTGGCCCAACCAGCAGCCCCAATTTAACCCAAACCTAATCAAGGAACAATTTACAAAGACCAATTAACCTACCAAACAGAATATCATTGGACTGTGGGAGGAAACCAGAGCACCTGGAGAAAACCCACCTCATCATGGGGAGAATGTACAAATTAACATTGCATTTGCCTACCTCACCACAGGCTCAACCTGCAAATTAACCTTTAGGGAACCCTGCACAGAAACTCCCAAGTCCCTTTGCACCTCATTTTTTTATATTTTCTCTCTATTTAGAAAATAGCCAACCCTTTCATTTCTTCTACCAAAGTGCATGACCATACACTCCCTGACACTGTATTCCATCTACAATTTTTTGCCCATTTTCTTAATCTGTCTTAAGTCCTTCTGTAGCCTCTCTACTTAGTCAAAACTACCTGCCCTTCTTGCTATTTTCATATCATCTGCAAACTTTGCAACAAAGCCATCATCCAAATCATTGACACATATATGAAAAGAATCGGTCCTAACACAGACCCCTGTGAAACACCACTAGTCACAGGCAGCCAACCAGAAAAGACTCCTTTTATTCCCACTCTTTGCCTCCTGCCAATCAGCCACTGCTTTATCCATGATAGATTCTTTCACGTAATACCATGGACTTGGAACTTGTTACCAGGCCTCATGTGTGGCACATTGTCAAAGGCCTTCTCAAAATACAAGTACGCAACATCAAGGGATTCTTCTCTGTCTATCCTGTTTGTTATTTTTTCAAAGAATTTCAACAGATTTTTCAGGCAAGAATTTCCCTTGAGGAAACCATGCTGACTACGGCCTGTTTCGTCATGTGCTTCCAAATACTCTGAGATCTCATCCTTAGTAATCAATTCCAACATCTTCCCAACCTCTGTGGCCTATAGTTTCCTTTCTTCAGCCTCTCTCCCTTCTTGAAGCGTGGAATCACATTTGTAATTTTCCAGTTTTCTGGAACCATTCCAGAATCTAGTGATTCTTAAAAGATCATTACTAATACCTCCAGAATCTCTTCAGCCACCTCCTTCAGAACTCTTTGGTGTACACCATCTGGTCCAGGTGACTTATCTACCTTCAGACCTTTCATTTTCTCAAAAACCTTCTCCCTATAGTGGGGTGTGTCAGGAATGGACAGGAGGAGGAGTATAGGAAACTGATACAGGACTTTGTGATATGGTGCAACTCAAACTACCTGCGTCTCAATATCACCAAGACCAAGGAGATGGTGGTGGACTTTAGGAGATCTAGGCCCCATATGGAGCCAGTGATCATTAATGGAGAACGTGTGGAGCAGGTTAAGACCTACAAGTATCTGGGAGTACAGTTAGACGAGAAGCTTGACTGGACTGCCAACACAGATGCCTTGTGCAGGAAGGCACAGAGTCGAATGTACTTCCTAAGAAGGTTGGCGTCATTCAATGTCTGTAGTGAGATGCTGAAGATGTTCTATAGGTCAGTTGTGGAGAGCGCCCTCTTCTTTGTGGTGGCGTGTTGGGGAGGAAGCATTAAGAAGAGGGACGCCTCACGTCTTAATAAGCTGGTAAGGAAGGCGGGCTCTGTCGTGGGCAAAGTACTGGAGAGTTTAACATCGGTAGCTGAGCGAAGGGCGCTGAGTAGGCTACGGTCAATTATGGATAACTCTGAACATCCTCTACATAGCACCATCCAGAGACAGAGAAGCAGTTTCAGTGACAGGTTACTATCGATGCAATGCTCCTCAGACAGGATGAAGAGGTCAATACTCCCCAATGCCATTAGGCTTTACAATTCTACCGCCAGGACTTAAGAACTTTTTAAAAGCTATTATTAATGCTTTTTGAGACGGTGATTTAGATGCATATCATATTTTTTTTTACTGAGTTAAGTATTGTATGTAATTAGTTTTGCTACAACAAGTGTATGGGACATTGGAAAAAAAGTTGAATTTCCCCATGGGGATGAATAAAGTATCTATCTATCTATCTATCTATCTATCTATCTATTACTGGTAACTTCACACTCTTCATGACCCCTGACACCTGGAATTTCCATCATACGCCAATGTCTTCCACAGTGAAGTCTGATGCAAAATATTTATTAATTTCATCTGCCATTTCATTGTCCCCCATTTCTACCTCTCCAGTGTCATTTTCCAGCGATCCAATATTGACTCTCGATCTCTTTTACACTTTATGTATCTGAAAAATACATAGATACTATGGTTGTGTCATCTTTTCTTTCGAGTACTTCTTCCTGTTTGGGATGTATATATCCTATGTCTTCTCCCTTGACAACAACCCTATTAGCAGATGAACTTAATGGGTACTTTGCATTTGTCTTCACTGTGGAAGACACTAGCAGTGTGCCAGAGGTCTGTGACTGTCTGGGAGTGGGAGTGAGTGCTATTACTAAGGAAAAAGTGCTAGGCAAGTTCAAAGATCTTAAGGTGGATAAGTTACCTGGACCAGATGGACCACAACCCAGGGTCCTGAGAGAGGTTGCTGAAGAGATCACAGATGAAGAGGTCACAACATTTCAAGAATCACTTGAAAGATTGCAAATGTCACTCCACTCTTTATGAAGGGAGGAAGGCAAAAGAAAGGAAATTAAAACCTAGTTAGCCTAACCTAAAGTGTTGGAGTCTGTTATTAAGGATGAGGTTTCAGGGAACTTGGAGATAAATGATAAAATCATTCAGAGTCAGCATGGTTTCTGTAAAGGGAAATCTTGCCTGACAAATCTGTTAGAATTCTTCGAGGGAGTAACCGACAGGGTGGACAAAGCAGAGGCAGTGGGTGTCAGTTACTTCAACTTTCAAAAGGTTCAGAGGTCCAATTTAATGTCAGAGAAATGTATACAATATACATCCTGAAATGCTTTTTCTTCACAAACATCCACAAAAACAGAGAAATGTCCCAAAGAATGAGTAACAGTTAAATGTTAGAATCCCAGAGACCCCCCCCCCCCCGCTCCCCTCCCTCCTGCACGTAAGCAGTGGCAAGCAACAATCCTCCCTCCCCCACTGGCAAAAAAAAAGCATCGGCACCCACCACTGAGCACTCAAGTGTGAGCAAAGCAACAGCAAAGACACAGACTTACAGTTACCCCAGGGACTTGGCGTTTCATCCGGCTTTCGACATACCGCAGGCATTCTCTCTCCCTAATAAGGGAGAGGGAGGTATCTCCATTTTCCCAGCAAGTGCAAGACATAACAAACAACTCACTGGTTTACGATGTTAAAAGTCTGTTATGTCGCTTTTTTTGAGCTCTGTGCCTGAAGATCTCAAAGATCCTGGGTCTCCGGGCACACAGCTGTGGATATTCCGACTCCCCCGATGACACACGGGTCTCCTGCTGTGACATTGACCCTCGATCTGCCTGTCTCCAGAGCCCCGAGATCTTAGGCTTCCAAATCCGAGTCGGACTCTTAGGCCCGCCCTTGGCGTGCCGAACAATGGCCAGTTGTGAAACCCCAAGAACAGGTCCCATTTCCTGCAAAGAACCGAAGCCAGTGTGTAGAATCGAACTGAAAGGGAAAAATAAAAATATTAAAGCTGTTTCGGAAGATGTAAGTAAAGGAGTCGCTGTTTAGCATCATCATTACGCCTGGTGTTTGATAAGATGCCACACGTAAGTCCGCTTAACAGAATGAAATCCTATGGCATTACATGAAAGTTAATGGCATGGATAGCAGAATGGCTGACAGGCAGGAGGCAGTGAGTGGGAATAAAGGGGGCCTTTTCTGATTGGCTGCTGGTGACTAGTGGTGTTCCGTAGGGGTCAGTATTGGGTCCGCTACTTTTCACGTTGTTTGTCAATGATTTAGATAATGGAATTGATGGCATTGTGGCAAAGTTTTTGAAAGATACAAAGATAGGTGGAGGGGTAGGTGTGCTGAGGAAGCAATATGATTGCAGCAGGACTTAGACAAATTGGAAGAATGGGCAAAAAATTGGCAGAGGGACTACATTGTTGGGAAATATATGATAATGCATTTTGGTAAAAGGAACAATAATGCAGACTGTTATCTTAATGGGGAAAAGGTTCAAATATCAGGGACTTGGGAATCCTCGTGCAAAAATCCCAGAAGGATGTGTTAACATTGGAGAGAGTCCAGAGGAGCTTCATGAGGATGATTCTGGGAATGAAGGAGTTAATGAATGAAGGGCCTTTGGCAGCTTTGGGCCAGTACTCACTGGAATTTAGAAGAATGTGGGGGAATCTCATTGCAAGCTGCCGATTATTGAAAATACTCGATAGGGTAGATGTGGATGTTTCCTATGGTGGGGGTATCCAGAACTAGAGGACACAGCCTCCAAATTGAGGGGTGACCTTTCAGAACAGAGGTAAGAAAGATTTTTTTTAGCTAGAGAGTGGTGAGTGTGTGTCTATTGGTATTTTTAAGGTGGAAGTTGAAGGTTTCCTGATCGGTCAAGGCATCGAAGGATATGGCAAGAGGGCAGGTGTATAAGTTTGAGGGTGGATCTGGGAAGGCAGAGCAGACTCAATGGGCTGAATGGCCTAATTCTGCTCCTGTGTCTTATGGTCTATTATTTTTATGCATTTCCTTCATCTGATTACATATCTGTTTCTTAATGTCTCAGTGGCTGTTAGGGGTCTGTAGTACAATATCATTAGGGGTCTGTAGTACAATATCATCACTGTGATTTCACCCTTCCTATTCTGAGTTCTACCCAAATGGACTCTGTGTCTGACCCCTCCATTATGTATTCCCTGACTAACAGTGCAATTCCACTCCTTCTTTTACCTCCTCCTCTATCTTTTCTAAAACATTGAAAACCTGGTACATTAATAATCCAGTCCTGCCCCTCTCTCAACCATGTTTAGGTAATGACCAGAACATTGTAGTTTCATGTTCTGATCCATGCTCGAAGTTCATCACCTTTACCTATAATACTCGCAGCATTAAAATATACACACTTCAAACTTTCGAGCTGGGGAGAAGGCCAGCAAGCTGGGCTGCAGAGGGGAAAAGGGATCGGCCATGATCGAATGGTGGAGCAGACTTGACGGACCAAATGGCCTAATTCTGCTCCTGTGTCTTGTGGCCTAACCCATCGTACTTGTTATTTCAATTTGCCTTTCAAGACTTGCCATTACATCTACCTTCTTGTCCGATCCTTCCTTACTGACCTGGGGCTCTGGTTCCCAGCCCCCTGAAAAACTAGTTTAAACTCTCCTGAGTAGTATCAGTAAACCTCCCAGCCAGGATATTGGTTCCCCGCCAGTTCATAGAACATAGAAATTGACAGCATGTTACAGGCCATTCAGCTCACAATGTCACGTCAACCATGTAACCTACTCTAGAAACCGCCTAGGATTTCCCAACCGCATAACCCTCTATTTTTCTAAGCTCCGTGTACCTGTCTAAGAGGCGATGTTTTGTGTGTGTTGCTTTGGATTTACAGCATCTGCAGAATTTCTAGTGTTTCCAGTTGATAGATTCGTTGCTCAGTGTAAGTTGTCCAGTGATTAGGCTAGTTTTCAATGGGAGAGTTGCGGGCGGTGCAGCTCGTTGGTCCAGATGTGCCAGTCCCATGCTGTTTATCTAAAAATGATTCAAAAGGTTCCATTTATTATCAGAGAATGTGTACAGTATTCAACCTGAAATTCTTACTCTTCGCAGACATCCACAAAAACAGGCAACCCCAAAAGAATGAATGACATAAAAACATTAGAACCCCAAAGAATCTTCTTCCCCCTCCCTGCGCAAGCAGCAGCCTCCCCCTCCACCTTGTGAGAACGTTGCTAGAACCGGGGGGTTTATTGCAAGGAGAGACTGGACAGGCCAGGACTGTGTACCCATGAGAGAGACGGTGGGGTGGGGGGGGGGGTGCTTAATGAAAATTTATAAAATCCTGAGGAGCTAGATACGATAGATGATCATAGTCTGTCCCCCCCCACCCAGGGTCAGGGAGTCTAAAACTAGAGGGCACAAGTTTAAGGGGGACGTGATGGGCAGGTTTTTCACACGGGGAGGTGGGTATATGGAATAAGCTGCCAGAGGAAGTGGAAGTGGTAGAGGGTGGAGACCACAACAGGTACGTGGAAAGTTTTCAAGGGATTGTGGCCAAGATTCAGATAAACAAGATAGGTTCAAGTAGACCACATGGTCAGCATGTTTGAGCTGAGCTGAAGGGTCTGTTTCTGTACCGTTATTCTAAGTGGAGATTTTGTTCAGAGGGCTATCGCGGATGTGATGGGGAGAATGGCCTTACTGTGTTATATTATTGTTCTCAGTGCCTCTGACCGACGCTCGTCGCAGGAGGCTGTTGTTGAGGAGCTGAGAAGAAGTCTACAGTACCCACCCATGGATGTGAACGGTCAGTATCATTTCCACAGAGCTCGCAGTTCTCTCCCTGTGAACCGTCCTTCCATCAAAATCTGTCTGCCCCACCCCCACTGGTTCCTGCTGTGTTCGGGCCTCTCTCCCTGTGAACTGCCCTTGCATCGAAATCTGTCTGCTTCTACCCCCATCAACCCACCCCCACTGGTTCCTGCTGAGTTCGGGCCTCTCTCCCTGCATACCTCCTCTCCCACCCCCATCAACCCACCCCCACTGGTTCCTGCTGTGTTCGAGCCTCTCTCCCTGCATACCTCCTCTCCCACCCCCATCAACGCACCCCCACTGATTCCAGCTGGGTTCAGACCACTCCCCCTGCCCACCGCCCTTTCACTGAGATCCATCCACTTCTGCACTCCAAACGGGCTCCCACTAGGCTCAGACTTGTTTACTTACCCACCACCCTTCCACTGATGTCCATCGAACATCAACCCATCCTCTCCCCGGGCTTCAGATAGGCTTGGACCTTTTGTCCCTGCCCGCTGCCTGTCCATCAACATCCGTCTACCTCTCCCCTCCCTGTCATAGACCCACAGCACAGGAACAGAGGCTTAGGCCTGCGATGTCCATGTTAACCCTCCAGTACCCATCTAAAGCAACACCACTCTACATGACTTGGTCCATACCCTTCTCTGCCTTGGTGATTCAAGTACTTGTTCAATGTTGTGAGGGTTTCTCCCTCCACCTCCTCCTCAGGCAGAAAGTTCCAGATTCCAGCCTCTCTGGGGGAAGAACTAACCCTCTTCCTTCTCACCATACACACATTTTTTACCCTAAAAATATCTTCATCTATCAGTACGGAGTTTGAACAGTCTCCCTGTGACTGTGGGTTTCCTCCGAGTGCTCCAGTTCTTCTGCTTTTGACTTTTAATGGCAATTGGCAGTCCAACTTAAAGGTGCATTACCACAACCAACTGGACTGGAGTGTGGTGTAGAGAACTGGGAAATAAACCCCTTACTGATTCTTTTTCAAATGAAAACTAAATTACCCCAAAGAGCCCTATAGGCTGTAAATAATGAAATACAATACTGTGAATTAAAGTCACTTCAATAGAGTTTATAAGTGAAGACTGTAGTTAGTGCAGCCTGCATTAGATTTCTTTCAACCTTATATGCTTCACATTCTATAAGTGTGTTCAACTGTTCCATAATGACAAAACTACACGACCCAGAATGGTGTTTTCCAACATGATGCAAGGAATAATTAAGCACAGTATGCCCAATTCTAAGTTGAATGAATACAATTCTTTCCCTTCTTGTTTTACCCCCTTCTCCCATCAACCAAACAGTTTTATGTATTCTGTAAAGTTGTCTCCCCTAATGCCCATTATCCCACAAGTCTTGCCATAATTCCCTAATCCTTAACCCTGCCAAACTTATCATTTGCAAAGTGAAAGGTCTACACTGCCTATAAAAAGTATTCAGTCCCTTGGAAGTTTTCATGTTCTATGTTTTACAACAGTGGATTTAATTTGGATTTTTTTAAAACTCTGATCAACACAAGACTCTTTCATGTCAAAGTGAAAACAGATCTCTAAGAAGTGGTCTAAATTAATAACAAATATAAAATGCAAAGCAATTGCATAAATATTTACCCACTTTAATATGACATCAAATCATCACTGGTGCAGCCAATTGGTTTCAGAGGTTACATAATTATTTAAGGGGAGATCACCTGTGTGCAGTCAAGGTGTTTCAGTTGATTGGAGTAAAAATACACCTGGATCCAGAAGCTCCAACTGCTGGTGAGTCAGTATCCTGGCAAAAACTACATCGTGAAGACAAAAGAACATTCCAAACAACTCCGCAAAAAGGTTATTGAAAAGCACAAATCAGGAGATGGATACAAGAAAATTTCCAAGTCACTGAATATCCCTTGGAGTGCAGTTAAGTCAATTATCAAGAAATGGAAGAATATGGCACTGTTGTAAATCTGCCTAGAGCAGGCCGTCCTCAAACACTGAGTGACCATGTAAGAAGGGAACAAGTGAGGGAGGCCACCAGGAGACCTATGACAACTCTGGGGGAGTTACAAGCTTCAATGGCTGAGATGGGACAGACTGTGCATACAACAACTGTTGCCCGGGTGCTTCACCAGTTGCAGCTTTATGGGAGAGTGGCAAAAGAGAAAGCCACTGTTTGGGGAGAAAAAGCTACATGAAATCTCAGCTAGAGTTTGCCGGAAGGCATGTGGGAGGACTCGGAGGTCAGCCGGAAGAAGGTTCCATGATCTGATGAAACCAAAATTGAACTTTTTGGCCATCAGACTAAACGCCAAGTTTGGCGTAAGCCAAACACTGCACATCATGAAAAACACACCATCCGTCCCATGAAGTATGGTGATGGCTGCATCACGCTGTGGGGATGCTTCACTGCCACAGGCCCTGGAAGGCTTGTGAAGGTGGAGGGTAAAATGAATTCAGCAAAATACAGGGAAATCCTGGAGGAAAACCTGATGCAGTCTGCAAGAGAACTGTGACTTGGAGTTTCATTTTCCAGCAAGACAATAACCCCAACCATAAAGCCAAAGCTACACAGGAATGGCTTAAAACAACAAAGTTAATGTCCTGGGGTGGCCAAGTCAGAGTTCAGACTTCAATCCAATTGAGAATTTGTGGTTGGACTTGAAAAAGGCAGTTCACTCATGATCCCCATGCAATCTGACAGAACTTGAGTAGTTTTGTAAAGAAAAAAGGGGAAAAATTGCAGTGTCTAGATATGCAAACCTATCCACACAGACTCAAGGCTGTAATTATGGCGAAAGATGCATCTACTAAATGCTGACTTGGAGGTGGTGAGTGATTATGCAATCAATTATCTTGTGTTTTATATTTGTAATTAATTTAGATCACTTTGTAGAGATCTCTTTTCACTTTGACATGACAGTCTTTTTCTGTTGATCAGTGTCAAAAAAGCCAAATTAAATCCACTGTGATTCAATGTTGTAAAACAATAAAACATGAAAACTTCCAACAAGAGGGATGAATACTTTTCATAGGCACTGTATATCTACTGCCGAAATTGTAACTTTTTTTTTAAGCTAAGCATCAACCTCTTATTCCCCGCACCACCTCTATGTGCAGGAACCCACAAGAAGAGACATGTAAACTAATATTTTGAATATGAAATAAAGCTTGAAGAGCTTCTACAGTTACTCTGACCTACTGCTAGAATGACCTGTTTTAAGACTCAAAACCGAAAAAGAACTTGAATAAATTACAACTTTGCAAGGACAAATTTCCTCCACCCACTGTAAGCCCAAAATGATAGCATCTAAATACAATATGCTGATAAATGATTACTAAATGTTTCTTTATCATTACCATAAGACTATAACGTATAGGAGCAGAAGTAGGCCATTTGGCCCATTGAGTCTGCTCCACTATTCAATCATGGGCTGATCCAATTCTTCCGGTCATCCCCACTTCCCTGCCATCTCCCCATACCCTTTGATGCCCTGGCTAATCAAGAACCTATCTGTCTCTGACTTAAGTACACCCAATGACTTGGCCTCCACAGCCGCTCGTAGCAACAAATTCCACAGATTTACCAACCTCTGACTAAAGTAATTTCTCTGCATTTCAGTTCTAAATGGACATCCTTCAATCCTGAAGTGGTGCCCTCTTGCCCTCTTGTGGGGCTAAAATATAGCCAGAAGGCGAGGAGCAGCCCCTGCAGATATGTGAATAAGGGATGCAGTCTTGCAAACTCTGTGTACCTCAGATATACGGTCTCTTCGAGTCTGCATCACCGTAGACCAATTTCCTGCTGGTCGTCACGGCAGGGAGAGATAGGGCAGGAACAATGATGTGCGGAACCAATTAAATCAGCAATCAATGGCCAACTGAACTAATCTCTTCTGCCAGTCCATATCCTTCCATTTTCCTCATGCTCATTTGTCTATCTAAATGTCTCTTAGAAGTCACTACAGTATCTGGCGCTACCACCACTCCAGACAGTCCATTCCGGGCACCCACCGCTCCTCTGTGTAAACCGTGCCCCTCACCTCTCCTTTGAAATTATCCTCTTTTACCTTAAATACATACCCTCTGGTATTAGACATTTCAAATTCGCAAAAAAAAGATATTGTCTGTCTACTCTATCTATGCCTCTTATAATCTATAAACCTCTATCAGATCTCCCCTCAGCCGCCATCACTCCAGAGAAAACAACCCAGGTGTGCCCAGCCTCTCACTCCCTCTAATCCAGGCAGCATCCTGGCAAACCACTTCTGCAGCCTCTCCAACGCCTCGACATCCTTCCTATAATGGGGCAAGCAGAACTGCATGCAACACTCCACCACCTAACCTCACCGTGCATCCATCCCTCAGCCCGACCTGAGGCGAGAGTTTTTGGGTTCGAGGTGCCCCTCCACGCAGTAGGGTGGTGACTCCCTGGAGGTCGGCACTGACCTCTGTATCTGTGTCCTACTGCAGGCTATGTGTCCGACCCACTCAGCACCATGCGATACAACTCCTGCAGCAGTGGTAGCCTGGAGGAGAGTCCCTGAGGTCCTAACGCCCACCGGCTGGGCAGTGAGGGAGGAGAGTCCACGTGATCCTATTGTCTGCCAGTAGAGCCGTGAGAGTGCGGGGACAGCGGCCGGAGGAGATGATACACAATAAATAAAATGACGTCTGGTCACAGTTTTCCTGACCTGAACTTGTTCTCAAAATTAACACAACGTTCAGGACTGCCGATCTTACCCAGGAATGGATCTCACAGCTTCAACCTTAAAGGTCTATCCCTCCAATCTCTGACATCAGAGGGCTTTCCCAGAGTGGAGAGGGTGGAGTCGTTGGACCCACCTACCGGCACCAGAGACAGGATTCCAGTCTGGAGCCTTTGGGCCATAGTCACACAGCACAGAAGCCAGAATAACACTAACACACACACCAACAGCTCAGGGCACATCTGAGAAGCAAAATTCAGTCTCGGTTCGAAACGTCAACCATTTATTCCTCTGCAGCCTGACCTGCTGAGCTCCTCCACCATTTTGAGTGTGTTGTTTTGGATTTCCAGCATCTGCAGAATCTCGTGTTAATCAGAGGGCAAAAATAGTAGGGGAGGGCGTGAAGAGTTGGGCAGCATTACCAGTGCAGACTTGAAACATGAATTATTCCACTTAACCCCACCCCATCTATTTTATTCTGTCTTCTGCCCCTGTCCTTTCCAGACCTGATGAAGAGTCTCAGCCCAAAATGTCGATTCTTTATTCCCCTCCATAGATGCTGCCTGTCCTGCTGAGTTCACCAGCGTTTTGTGTGTGTCAGAATTAAAACAAGAATCAGGTTTAATATCATGGGCTTCTGTTCTGAAATGTGTTTTTGCAGCAGCAGTACTATGCAATACATAATAAAACCTATAACTTACTATAAGTATATACTGTATATATGAAAATTAATTAGTGCAAAAAGAAAGGGAAAATCGAGTTATGTTCATGGGTTGGTTCATTGTTCAGAAATCTGATGACAGATGAGAAGATGTTCTTGAAAAGTTGAGTGTTTATCTTTATGCTCCTGTACCACCTACTTGATGGTAGAAATGTGAAGAGGGCACGTGCTGGGCGATGGGGGTCCTTAATGACAGATGTTGCCTTTTCCAGGCTCTGTTTCATAGGCCTCCAGGTCACACTGTTCACAGATGGGCGAGGTATTTTTGAGCCTGCGTTGGGGCCTTATTGTGACAGTTCAGGGTCATGGACTGTTGGGACAGAGTGAGAGTGGGAGGGAGGGACGGCAGCAACAGGAAGCTTAGCTTCTCCCTGGGGATGGAGTACAAGTCCGCGGTAAAGGAATCACACATCATGAAAGGGGTTTCTGCGGTACAGAGAAAACCACACAATGAACCCAATTTGCAGTACATTAGACTGGAAGTGGTGCCGGCAAATCGCCACTTCTTTAAGACCAGAAGCCTTAGCAGCAGAATTGGGCTGCTGGACCCATCATGGCTGATTGATCATCCCTCAACCCTACTCGCCTGACGCTCTGACCTATCACTCTCCGCTTTAAATTTTCCCAATGACCTGCCCTCCACCTCTGTCTGTGGCACCGAATTCCACAGATGCACAGGTCCCTGACTGGTGGGACAGTAAGGGGAATCCTGCGGATGTACACGAAGGTATACGATAACGAGTTGTTGGCGGGGACAGTGAAGGTCAGCATCGTCTCCTCTAAACTGAGCAGGTTCATGGCCGCGCAGTATCTGAAATGCCCTGAAGCTCATAGCCTTTGCTGCAGCACAGCTGGAGTTTTTAAAACTATGATGGTGGTTTGGCATCCGTCAGTCTCGAGAGACCATGGATCTGCGCCTGGAGTTTCCAGGGAGCAGGCCTGGGCAGGGTTGTGTGGGAGACTGGCAGTTGCCCAAGTTGCAGGCCTTCCCCTCTCCACGCCACCGATGTTGTCCAAGGGAAGGGCATTAGGACCCATACAGGTTGGCACCGGTGACATCACAGAGCAATGTGTTGTTAAGTGCCTTGCTCAAGGACACAAACACACTGCCTCAGCTGAGGCTCGAACCAGTGACCTTCAGGTTACTAGTCTGATGCCTTGCCCACTAGGCCACACGCCAACACCTATAATGTTAATATAAATTGCTGTGCAGTTTTCAAGCCATTTAAAAAAATCCTGCTCACAGCAATGGTTGACCCACGCAGCTTAACCGTTGGAGATCAGGGTGTAGTGAAGGGTGCGGCCCCTACAAAATGAAAGGAGGAAGGGGAATAATTGTGGGGCTGTGCAGGGTGATCTGAAGTTGGTGGGTTGGAAGAGGAAAGCACTCTGCACCAGAGGAGAAGGGGGTGTAGGAAGTACATAGCAACGCACACAAAAGGAACTCAGCATCGATGTTTTGGGCTGGTCGTCGTGGCTATCCCTCCAGGTCGAGGATGATGGTCTTCATTCTGTTGATCTATTTATGGGCTCTCAAGTGGCTTATGAGTCCAATCTTGGCTTTGAAAGTTCTTCCTAATTTAGGACAGGTAGTTCCAGACGGCAGATCGGGCTTTGGTTGTTGCTGCCTCTCTTTCCATTTTCTTCTCTTGTCTTCTAATCTGTTGGCTTTGGAAGTTGCTGTTCCTTCTCGGATGATGGTTTGCCAGAGTTTCCTGCCCTTGGCATTGGTTTCCCAATTGTTGATGTCGATGTTACACTTCTTCATGTTGGCTTTTAAGGCGTCTTTGAATCTCTTCTGTTGTCCGCCTCTTTTATGTTTGCCTTCTTTAAGTTGGGAGTAGAAGGTTTGTTTCGGCAGACATTTGTCTTTCATCCGAACAACATGACCACTCCACCTTAGTTGGTTCTTGATGATGTAGGCTTCGATGCTCGTTGTTTTTGCTTCATTTAGCACACTGACATTGGTTCTTCTATCATCCCAGCTGGTATTTAAGATGTTTCGAAGATAGCGTTGATGGAACTTTTCAAGTGCCTTCAGATGTTGTCGGTATGTTGTCCAGGTTTCTGATGCATACAGGAGCGTTGGGATCACCACTGCTTTGTACACTAACATTTTGGTGTCTGTTCAGATGTCATGGTCATGAAAGACTTTTGTTCAGAGACGTCCAAAAGCCATTCCAGTGCATTGAAGACGATGTTGGATCTCATCATTAAGGTCAACATTGGAGGAGAGGTGACTTCCAAGATACGGAAAGTGGTCCACATTTTCCAGGGTTATTTCGCCAAGTTGAATTGATGGTTCTATCCAATTTGTCTCAGTTGGTGATGGTTGGTAGATGATCTGAGTCTTCTTGGAATTGATGGTAAGTCCAAGTTTCGTGTATGCACAGTTGAAGGCAGTCAGAATCTGTTGTAGGTGGTTTTCTGAAAGAGCTGCAACACTGTTGTCATCTGCGTATTGGAATTCGATGAGGGAACTTGTGGATGTCTTGTTTTTGGCTTCTCCGTGGATTGTCACCTTGTCACGGTGGAGAAGCTTGTGTGGTCCTGAGATCCCGAGAACGATGCCGTCTAGAGCTATGCTCCTGGTAGGGTCACCCATAGGCATAAGGTCGAGGGTGAGGTCCCTGACAAAGAACAATCCAACCAAGACCACAACAGTGGAACAGGCGAACGAAGTTACTTCGAACTCAACAGCTGTGAAGGCGGATGAAGGCTGCAACAAATCCATCAGCTCCAATCGTCGTGGTTTCCATGCCACTGGAATCAGTTGGTTGATTTGTGAAGTATCGTGTGCTTCTTGGAGTGCAACGTCAAGTACACATTAAACAAATACACGCATATGTCTTCATTCTATTTGGGCCTGAAACCTTCATCAGGATATCGGTGTGGAGGGGGGCCCTGTCAGAATTTCAACAGGTGGGACAGCCTGAAATGAAGGGACACAGTTACAGGATTAGGGAGCAGAGATTTAAAACTAGGCTGTGTAGGAACTTCTCACTGAGGGAGAAGAATCTCTGGAATTCTACCCAAGAGGGTAGACCTCTGGAATACTGTTGGTGTCTTCTATTTTGAAGACTAATGTAAAGTTCATCTGCCATTTCTTTGTCCCCCGTTACTACCTCACCAGCATTATTTTCCAGTGGTCCAATATCAACTCTCACCTCCCTTTTACTCTTCATATAGCTGAAAAAAAAAACTTTTAGTATTCTGCTTTATATTATTGGCTGGTCATATTTCATCTTTTCCTTTCTTATGCCTTTTGTTGGATTGTAAAAACTTACCAATCATCCAACTTGCTTACTTTTGCTACCTTATATGCCCTTTCCTTGGCTTTTATGCAGTCCGTAACTTCCCTTGTCATCCACGGTTGCCTACCATTGCCATTTGGGAACAAACCCAAGTGCTGAACATGGGCACAGAGGCCAAGGAGGGAAACGCTGCCGTCGTAGCAAGCGTGGGAAGGGTGCCAAAGGGGGTTTTACCCAGAGTCTTGGTAGATAATTCAGGACCAAGGCTTGACAGAACTGATAGTCCTAAACACCATGGAGTGAGGTTACTCATACACAAGTCAACCGACAAACTGGCACCTTCTAGTAGTGGTCACAGGATTCTTATACTACTCTGTTTGATGGAATGCAGGTGTTTGTAATTATTGGAACCTGGGAATAGATTGGGATCTAAACGAGGTGTTAAAGGCCCAATTCCTGAGTAAGACAGCCAGGTGCCAGAAGGAACCATGACATTGAGAACTATTTCTATGGGACATATCTATCCTGCACCTTGTGAACTATTCCCAGAAACTGCAGCCATCTCTACTCTGCCATCATCCCCACCAGTATTCTCCTCCAATCCACCTGGGCAAGCTCTTCTCTCATGCCTCTGTACATAGAACACAGAATAGTACAGTACAGGCCCTTTGGCCCACAATGTTGTGCCGACCCTTAAACCCTGCCTCCCATATAACCCCCCACCTTAAATTCCTCCATCTACCTGTCTAGTAGTTTCTTAAATTTCACTAGTGTATCTGCCTGCACCACTGACTCAGGCAGTGCATTCCACACACCAACCACTCTCTGAGTAAAAAAAACCTTCCTCTAATATCCCCCTTGAACTTCCCACCCCTTACCTTAAAGCCATGTCCTCTTGTACTGAGCAGTGGTGCCCTGGGGAAGAAGCGCTGGCTGTCCACTCTATCGATTCCTCTTAATATCCTGTATACCTCTATCACATCTCGTCTTATCCTCCTTCTCTCCAAAGAGTAAAGCCCTAGCTCCCTTAATCTCTGAACATAATGCAGACTCTCTAAACCAGGCAGCATCCTGGTAAATCTCCTCTGTACCCTTTATGATGCTTCCACATTATATATAGTGAGGCGACCAGAACTGGACACAGTACCCCAAGTGTGGCCTAACCAGAGTTTTATAGAGCTGCGTCATTACCTCGCAACTCTTCTTAAACTCTATCCCTCAACTTATGAAAGCTAAACCCCCATAAACTTTATTAACTACCCTGTCTACCTGTGAGGCAACTTTCAGGGATCTGTGGACATGTACCCCCCAGATCCCTCTGCTCCTCCACGCTTCCAAGTATCCTGCCATTTACTTTGTACTCTGCCTTGGAGTTTGTCCTTCCAAAGTGTATCACCACACACTTCTCTGGGTTGAACTCCATCTGCCACTTCTCAGCCCACTTCTGCATCCTATCAATGTCTGTCTGTAATCTTCGACAATCCTCTACACTATCCACACCACCACCAACCTTTGTGCCATCTGCAAACTTGCCAACCCACCCTTCTACCCCCACATCCAGGTCGTCAATAAAAATCACGAAAAGTAGAGGTCCCAGAACCGATCCTTGTGGGACACCACTAGTCACAACCCTCCAATCTGAATGTACTCCCTCCACCACGACCCTCTGCTTTCTGCAGGCAAGCCAATTCTGAATCCACCTGACCAAACTTCCCTGGATCCCATGCCTTCTGACTTTCTGAATAAGCCTACCGTGTGGAACCTTGTCAAATGCCTTACTAAAATCCATGTAGATCACATCCACTGCACTACCCTCATCTATATGCCTGATCAACTCCTCAAAGAACTCTATCAGGCTTGTTAGACACGATCTGCCCTTCACAAAGCCATGCTGACTGTCCCTGATCAGACCATGATTCTCTAAATGCCCATAGATCCT
The DNA here is from genome assembly GCF_048418815.1 of Hemitrygon akajei. NCBI lineage: Eukaryota > Metazoa > Chordata > Chondrichthyes > Myliobatiformes > Dasyatidae > Hemitrygon > Hemitrygon akajei. The sequence continues at coordinate 3,084,091 of NC_133135.1, read as the reverse complement.
ATCTCTAAGAATCTTTTCCAACAGCTTTCCCACCACAGACGTAAGGCTCACTGGTCTATAATTACCTGGACTATCCCTACTACCTTTTTTGAACAAGGGGACAACATTCGCCTCCCTCCAATCCTCTGGTACCATTCCCATGGCCAATGAGGACATAAAGATCCTAGCCAGAGGTTCAGCAATCTCTTCCCTTGCCTCGTGGAGCAGCCTGGGGAATATTCCCCTTTATTCCATTGCAATACTGATACGTGTGACTTATGCTTTTCCCTCTCAAATTGCAGATGAATTCAATCAGATTATGATAACTGCCTCCTAAATGTTCATTTACATGGTGATCGCATCTGTCGGTCTCGAGAGACCATGGATTTGCACCTTGGAAGGTTTCCACGGCGCAGGCCTGGGCAGGGTTGTATGGGAGACCAGCAGTTGCCCAAGCTGCAGGCCTTCCCCACTCCACGCCACCGATGTTGTCCAAGGGAAGGGCACTAGGACCCATGCTGCTTGGCACTGGTGACGTCGCAGAGCAATGTGTTGTTAAGTGCCTTGCTCAAGGACACAAACACGCTGCCTCAGCTGAGGCTCAAACCAGTGACCTTCAGGTTACTAGTCTGATGCCTTGCCCACTAGGCACGCGCCAACTCATTTACATTAAGCTCTCCATATCGCCGTATCCCTTCATGCCCCGACCAAGAAACTATCAACCTTTGCCTTAAATATACCCAAAGACTTGGCCTCCACATAAGAACATAAAAACATAAGGAATAGGAGCAGGAGTCGGCCATCCAGCCCATCGAGCCTGCCCCGCCATTCAATAAGATCATGGCTGATCTGTCCGTAAACTCAGCTCCATCTACCTGCCTTTTCCCCATAACCCTTAATTCCCTTACTATGTAAAAATCTATCTAACTGTTTCTTAAGTATATTTAGTGTGGAAGCCTCAACTGCTTCCCTGGGCAGAGAATTCCACAGATTCACTACTCTGGGGAAAACAGTTTCTCCTCATCCCTGTCCTAAATCTTGAGGCAATGTCCCCTAGTTCTAGTCTCACCTACTAATGGAAACAACTTTCCTACTTCTATCTTATCTATCCCTTTCAAAATTTGGTATGTTTCTATAATATCCCCTCTCATTCTTCTGAACTCCAGAGAGTATCGTCCCAGGCGACTCAATCTCTCCTCATAGGTTAACCCCTTCATCACTGGAATCAACCTGGTTAACCTCCTCTGCACTGCCTCCAAAGCCAGTATATCCTTCCTCCAGTATGGACACCAGAACTGTCCACAGTACTCCAGGTGTGGCCTCACCAGTACCCTGTATAGTTGCAGCATGACCTCCCTGCTCTTGAATTGAATCCCTCTAGCAATGAATCCCACAGATTCACCACTCTCTGGCTAAAGAAATTCCTCATCTCCTTTTCTAAATGGACGTCCCAGGCTGTGTTCTCTGGTCTTAGACTGCACCACCACAGGAAACATCCTCTCCACGTTCACTCTATCAAGGTCTTTCACCATTCGATGGGTTTCAGGGAGATCACCGTTTATTCTTCTGAATTCCAGCGAGTATGGCCCAGAGCCATCAGACGCTCTCCATACGACAAGCCTTTCAATCGGGAATAACTTCCGTGACCTGGAAATCGATTCCGAGATTGATTGTTTTTTGTGACTGTGGCCCTCTTAGCAAGTCATGTAGTCAAGTTCTGGCGGACAAACTCACCACATAAATAAATTTTATTTACATACTATGAAAATAACAGAGAATAAAAACAGTTTCAAAGTCCAGCGTGGTAGACCATAAGCAGCAGAGAGACACCTGGGCACAGAGGTTAGCGCAACGCTATTACAGCTCGGGACTCGATTCCCGTGTCCACTGTAAAAAATTGTACGTTCCTTCCAATGCGTGCGTGGATTTCCTCCGGGTGCTCTGGTTTACTCCCACAGTCCAAAGACGTACCGGTCAGTAGGCTATTTGGTTATTGTAAATTGTCCCGTGATTAGGCTAGGATTAAATCAGTGGGTCGAAGGGCCGGAAGCACCTGTTCCACGCCGTATCTCTAAATAAATAAACAAATAAATGAAATCACCAACAGGTCAATGGTTCAGCTGCTTGCGGGGAGAACTCGGTGGGAATTTCAGCGAAGAGGCTCTACAGCAAACGGGCGGGGACCACGGTCTGCCGGTGATCGGTTGGACAATTCTGGCATCACTCCATCGGTTCCACCGTGCTGGAAGACAAAGAAGAGTGCCGTTCAGAAGCGGGGAGAAGCCGGTGGAGAGAGCGGATCTGCTGCGGCTGCGACGGTCTTACGGAGAGAACAGGTTGTCTCGGCGCAAGCGGGGGGAGAGCAAGAGGGGGCGGAGAGATCGGAAGGACCGGAGTGTGTAGAGAGGAGATCGTTCCCGCGGCTAATTGGGATGAACGGGACGTGTGAAAGTATTCAACACGAACCGGGGAGAGAGAATTGGGTAGAACAGCCACAGAGACCCGGATTCGATCCCGACGTCCGGAGTTTGCACATGGGCTTCCCCTGGGTACTCCGGTTAGAACACAGAACAGCGCAGCCCACGGACAGGCTCTTCGGCCCCTCAATGTTGTACCGAACCGACTAAATCAGTAATCAAATGGCCGTAAACTAATCTCATCTGCCTACATAATGTCCATATCCTTCCGTGTTCCTCACATTCATGTGCCTAGCTGAACATCTCGTACAAACTTTAAATGTTTCTGCCTCCACCGCGCTCCCGGGCGACGCATACCAGGCACACATCCCAACTCCTTCCCAACCTCGTGCGGGTCTGTGGGTTAACCGGCCGCTGTAAATTGTCCCCAGACTGTGAGTGAGGGGTGGAATCTGGGGGGGGGGGGGAGTTGATGGGAATGTGGGGTGAATGAAATGGGATCCGCGTACGATTGGTGTCAGTGGGCGGGAGAGTTACACATTGCGGGAGGGGTGGTAGGATGTAGGTGGGCTTGGCCGAGGTGACCATTCACTGGTCTAGGCGGCGGACAGTCGAGGGCTGTGCTTGGAGAGGGAGAATGCGGTCACAATGGGGGACTTCCGGGAGCGGTACCCCTCCACCGCGGAATTGACTGTTCTATAGACAGTAGTAATTTATTCACTCTCTTGTAAATACTATGTGTTTGTACTTTGTGCATTTTCTGAGTAAATAGACTTCTATAGTTTTGTAAAAAGAAAGGTCGGTTCTGAGGGCGGATCCCACTCTGGGACGCACGGTGGCGTGTGAGTTTCCGAAAAAAGCTGATTAATTTCGGGAATAAACGCTGAAGAAGGGTGAGAAGGGCGGAGGAAGGTGTAGGACGGAGGTGGCAATGGACTGCGGCAGCTTTCTTCCCGGAGGAATGCTGCTTCGCCGAGTTTTGTTGAGTCTGTGCTGGCTGGCGGCTCTGCAACTTTCACCGGGAGCTGGGACGGATGTCTCCGACAGGGGTAAACCCGGTGCTCCCGCCCGGGACGACCGCGTGAAGAATGTTACAGAGAATCCTTGACTTCCGCTCGGACGGAGGGTCGTTGTCATTGGAGCCGCCCCGGCGCGCCAGGAGGGTCAGCCTGGAGTTTCATCGCTCAAACTTCCCCGCCTGTCTGGAGAAGACTCCGATCCTTTCTCTCTTCAGGGAAATATTCTTCAAAAGGCTGATAAGTGTTGTGACTGAGTTAATTCAGCGGCGTTTTGACTTCTGACTGTGAAGGGCTTTAAATGGCGGGGAGATGGCGAGGCCGAGTTCCTACGCTGGAGCTGTAGAACTGAACAGACCGATAACGCTGAGAGACACGGGCAATGCGACACGGTATCCCTATTGCGTGCGAGGGAGAAATTAGCTCCCATGGCTATGGCTGTGGTTGGGATGAGGGCAGGGGATCGGTAAGATGCATCAATTTACTATCTCCGGTCCGCTAGAGAGGTGTCTCTGGCCCTGAGCAGGGGGTAAAAGTGAAAGGGGTCTTCGTGCCGGTGTATAGAACGTTCTATAACGTGCACCTTCACCTCCAGGAAGTGGACCTCCTCTCTCATCCGCGTTCCTAGGGTGAGGTCCCCGTCACCCGTCACCCGGCTATCGCTCAAGCCAGCCGGAGGTTGTTCTCGGCACATGTTCGTGGAGCGGGAATGGCCGGGGGATATTGAGTGATGCTTTCCAGTGTAGCACGGATCAGGGCTGCGGGACGCCCGCGGTGCCACGCCTCCAAGGGGTTTGGGCAGATTCGTAAACACCAGGCCGCTAACTCCCCGGTGGCGGCAAAACAGAGATCGCAGGGCTCCCCGCCTTTGCCCTTTCGTCCGCTCTCCCCCTGACCCTGTAGAGGGTGGCAATGCGAGCGGAGGGGTGGGATGAGGGCTGCAGGAGAAGCCAGATGTTCCCGTTGGGTACGGATATCTCCTTGTCTCAGCGCGACCCCGGGAAGCTGTCAGCGAGGATGTGATGCTGAGGTCCTCCGAAATCAGAAAAAAGACAGGAGCAGGCGCGCATCCCCTGAAAGGAAACCTGCCGAGTGGAAAGATTTATCCCCGCGAAAGGCTGCATACTCGGGAAACGCCTCCCCGAAGCAGGAGGAAGGTCCCATCACTCACGGAAAGACACCACTCTCTGCGGGGATTCGTCCTCTGATGTGGTGGGTACCCAGTGGATGATTTGTCCTCGGGCGGAGTGGTGCGTGTTCACCGGGGTGGGGTGGGGGGAATTGACGCTGGTGAACGGGGATTACTTCTGACGGGAGGGACGGTGGCTGTGGGAGTGGTCTCTCGGATTGCAGTCTGCGTAGAAGGGCAGGGGTGCGAAACGGAGCGATTCTGTTTCAGGGAGTTGCTGAAAGCCCTGTTAGGGGTAAGGAGGTCTGCTCCCGCTAGCCAGGCGTTGGCAAGAAGATGTAGCACAATCATGGAAGCCGCAGTATATCAATGGTGACAGGCTCCATCATCTCGGTCCTCAGCGATCAGAGATGTGTGCTGAGCCTCCAGTAGGCGAACCCATCTGGCTCCGGTTCGAGCAGCTTGGTGATATTGTTGGCCCCAAACTGCCAGCCGGAGATATTGAATGTAAACGAGTTCGAGCCGGGCCTCCTTCTGCGTCTCACCGTGCGCTGGAATGGTGAACTGTTACGCTTGGTTACCGTGTGCGCCTCTGAGCGCGCTTGTTCCGTGAGATAACTGTGTTGACAGGTGAGTGTGTTGTCCTCGGGGGTGATTTCAACTATACCCTCGAGGAGGGAGATCGCTCTGGTCCTGAGAGCAGACGAGCGTCGATATAGCTGTGGATCTAGTGATTTGGTCGACGCGGGCGGAATCTCCATCCTTCTCCAGGATGGTGGGAAGAGGAGAAGGTTCGCGACTCAACCGGCTGAGTTTTTCCCAGGACCCAGATCGAGCGGATTGAGACGGAGCCGCTTGACGCCGAGTTTCAGCTGCCTCCGAGCGCTGAGGGACCCGCGGTGAAGCATTGAACAAGATCTGGACCAATTCTCATCCTCAGGAGAAACGGAGAACTTTTGGTAAAGGATGGCTGCTGCGGGAAGACCTGCGAAAGGTCAGCTCTGAAGCTGGCCAGAGCTGGACTCTCCCATATCGCCGGAGGAGCTGGTCAGCAACGGGGAGACAAGGCCCTGAGGCTGGATTGGTTGACTGTGGAATTCCTCAGGCCCTTCTGAGACATACCGAGTGCTCTCCGAATCATGACTGAAAGAAGATTATAGTTGGGAGCTTAACGTCCAAGGACACACATTGTATCAAAAGGACAAGCGGGGAGTCGGGGGGGGGGGTCTTGCTTCTTTTGATAGAAATGAAATCAAATCATTAGGAAAGAGATGACATAGATGAATGTGTTGAATCATTGTGGATAGAACTAAGGGACGGCAAGGGTAAAAAGATCCTGATGGAGTTGTATACAGACCCCAAACGGTAGTAAAGATGTGGTCTACAAGTTACAATGAGAGATAGAGATGCCAAAAGAGCAATGTTACCATAGTCATGGAGGATTTCAATAGGCAGGCTTGCACGCTGGTGCCGGATTCCAGGATGGGGAATTTGCCTACAAGATGGCCTTTTAGAGCAGAGGGGTTAAGGTAGGGGTTAACGGGGATAACGGTCGTCACTGTGGAAGACATTAGCAGCATGGTGCAAGTTCTGGATGTCGGGTCATGATGTGTGTGGCATTGCCCGAACTAGAGAGAAGGTTGTTGGGAAACTGAAAGGTCTGAAGGTAGAGAAGTCACCTGGACCAGATGGTGTTTAACCCCGGGGTTATGAAGGAGGTGTCTGAAGAAATTGGGGAGGCAGTAGTAATGACCTTTCAAGAATCAATTGAATCTGGCACGGTCCTGGAGGACTGGAAAATTGCAAAAGTCACTCCACTTTCCAAAAAGGAGAGGCAGAAGAAAAGAAGCTATAGGCCAGTTAGTCTGACCTCAGTGGTTGAGGAGATGTTGGAGTCGGTAGTTAAGGATGCGGTTTGGGGGTATTTGGAGCACATGGCAAAATAAGCCGTGGTCAGCATGAAAATCCTGCCTGACAAATCTGTTGGAGTTCTTTTGAGGAAATAACAAGTAGGATAGACAATGGAGAATTGGTGGATGTTGTGAACTTAGATTTTCAGAACATCTTTAACAGGTCATCGCACACGAGGCTTCTTAGCATGATAAAAGCCAATGGTATGACCGGGAAGATTCTAGCATGGATAAAGCTGTGGCTGATTGGCAGGAGGCAAAGAGTGGGAATAAAGGGGGCCTTTTCTGGTTGGTTGCCGGTAACTAGTGGTGGTCCAGAGTGGTCGGTGTCGGGACCGATTCTTTTCACGTTGCGTGTTGATGTTTGGATGAAGGAATCGATGGTTTTGTGACCAAGTCTGGGGACGATCCGATGATCGGTGGAGGGGCTGGTAGTGCTGAGGAAGCAAGGATCAAATGACGGAGCAAACTGGATGGGCTGAATGGCCGGACTCTTCTCCTATGATTTCTGGTCTCACATAGACATGGTACCTGACTCCTCCCGTCCACGGGAAGGACAGGTGGACGGAGTATCAGAGAACCTGCACAGAGATCTATCCCACGGTACTGCCCTGGTCCACCCCAGGTCTCAATGCACAGGGGAAATACCCCCGCATAGAGAAACCTACTGGGGGCCTCTCACACCGCTGAGGGTAAGACAGACCACACGACGGGGAGGGCAATAGGGTGGAACGTGTACAGTACAGGAACCGTCTCCGCGCATCGCAGAACGGTACGGTAGGGATCGCCCGGGGAGGCAGGTGCTGTTTGGAACCAGCTCCCGAAGAACATCTGGGGGTTTGGCACCCCCGGGCAAGCAGGGGACGGTGCAGTCGGAGCCCACAGTGACGGGATGGGAAAGGGTATCTCCAGCGGCTGAAACGCCGCTCCCTGAGCACTCCGACCGGAGGAGACCCTACGCCAGATCCGCAACTGTTCGGTGTAAAGCTAGAGCCAGTGTCTCTCTCATGCGCCGACTGTAAGGTCTTTGCTCGGGCGACTGGGTTCCATGCTGTCCGAATGATCCGCTCAGACCAGTCCTACGTGGTCCAGGACATCGTCCACCTTGTCCGGGATCTGACCGGCGAGTCCGGCCCGTCAGTCGTCATTCTCTCTCTCTCTCTCGATCAGGAGAAGACGTTGAACACGGTGGATCATGACTTCCTCTTCTCGGCACTCTGACCGCATGTTGTTGCCTGTGTCTGTGGAGTGCCTGATAAAGGTCAATGGATCCTTGACGACGCCCTTTCGTTTGGGGGTGGTGCGTTGGGGCATCTGTACTCTGTGTAGAGCCTTTTCTCTGCCTTCTTCAGAAGTGGTGACATATCTGGTTCTGCGCAAGCTGGAGAAGACGGTAATCCTTTAGGGTTCTGCCGATGATCACCGACCCTGTTGGAAAACCTACAGAGAGCAACTAAAAGAATCATTAGGAAGGAAAAAATGAAATATGAAAGCAAGCTAGCAAATAATATCAAAGTGAATAGTAAAAGTTCTTTCAAATATACAAAAATAAAAGAGAGATGAGAGTGGATATAGGATCACTGGAAAATGAGGCTGGAGAAATAATAACGGGGGACAAGGAGATGGCTGATGAACTAAATGAGTATTTAGCATCAATCTTCACTGTGGAAGGCACTGGCAGTGTGCCTGATGTTGTGGTGTGTGAGGGAAGTGAAGTGGGCGCAGTTACTGTCAGAACATAGAAAACCTAAGGACAATACAGGCCCCTCGGCCCACATTGTTGTGCCGAACATTTCTTTACTTTGGAAATTACCTAGGGTCGCCCATAGCCTTCTATTGTTTTAAGCTCCATGTACCCATCCAGGAGGCTCTTAAAAGACCAGATTATATCCGCCACCGGCAGCCCAATCCACGCACTCACCACTCTCTGTGTAAAAAACGTACCCCTGACATCTCCTCTGTACCTACACCCCAGCACCTTAAACCTGTGCCTTCTCGTGTTAGCCATGTCAGCCCTGGGGAAAAGCCTCTGACTACATATCCACACTTGTCACTGATACACCTGTCACTGGCTGTGTCCCTGTTCCGATACACCTGTCACTGGCTGTGTCCCTGTTCTGATACACCTGTCACTGGCTGTGTCCCTGTTCCGATACACCTGTCACTGGCCATATCCCTGTTCCGATACACCTGTCACTGGCCATATCCCTGTTCCGATACACCTGTCACTGGCCATATCCCTGTTCCGATACACCTGTCACTGGCTGTGTCCCTGTTCCGATACACCTGTCACTGGCCAGATAGGTACCTTATGGATAGGGGAATCAAGGGATATGGGGACAAGGCAGGAACCGGGTATTGATAGTAGTTGATCAGCCATGATCTCAAAATGGTGGTGCAGGCTAGAAGGGCCAAATGGTCTACTTCTGCACCTATTGTCTATTGTCACTGGCCGTGTCCCTGTTCCGATACACCTGTCACTGGCCGTGACCCTGTACCGATACACCTGTCACTGGCCGTGACCCTGTTCCGATACACCTGTCACTGCCTGTGACCCTGTACCGATACACCTGTCACTGGCCGTGACTCTGTACCGATACACCTGTCACTGGCCGTGACTCTGTACCGATACACCTGTCACTGGCCGTGACCCTGTACCGATACACCTGTCACTGGCTGTGACCCTGTTCTGATACACCTGTCACTGGCCGTGACACTGTTCCGATACACCTGTCACTGGCCGTGACTCTGTACCGACACACCTGTCACTGGCCGTGACTCTGTACCGACACACCCGTCACTGGTCGTGACCCTGTACCGATACACCCGTCACTGGCCGTGACCCTGTACCGATACACCTGTCACTGGTCGTGACCCTGTACCGATACACCTGTCACTGGCCGTGTCTCTGTACCGACACACCTGTCACTGGCCGTGACTCTGTACCGATACACCTGTCACTGGCCGTGACTCTGTACCGACACACCTGTCACTGGCCGTGACTCTGTACCGATACACCTGTCACTGGCCGTGTCTCTGTACCGACACACCTGTCACTGGCCGTGACTCTGTACAGATACACCTGTCACTGGCCGTGACTCTGTACCGATACACCTGTCACTGGCCGTGACTCTGTACCGATACACCTGTCACTGGTCGTGACCCTGTACCGATACACCTGTCACTGGCCGTGACTCTGTACCGATACACCTGTCACTGGTCGTGACCCTGTACCGATACACCTGTCACTGGCCGTGTCTCTGTACCGACACACCCGTCACTGGTCGTGACCCTGTACCGATACACCCGTCACTGGTCGTGACCCTGTACCGATACACCCGTCACTGGCCGTGACCCTGTACCGATACACCCGTCACTGGCCGTGACCCTGTACCGATACACCCGTCACTGGCCGTGACACTGTTCCGATACACCCGTCACTGGCCGTGACACTGTTCCGATACACCTGTCACTGGCCGTGACACTGTACCGATACACCTGTCACTGGCCGTGACACTGTACCGACACACCTGTCGCTGGCCGTGACACTGTTCCAATACTCCTGTCGCTGGCCGTGACACTGTTCCAATACTCCTGTCGCTGGCCGTGACTCTGTACCGATACACCTGTCACTGGCCGTGACTCTGTACAGATACACCTGTCACTGGCCGTGACTCTGTACCGATACACCTGTCACTGGCTGTGACTCTGTACCGACACACCTGTCACTGGCCGTGACTCTGTACCGATACACCTGTCACTGGCCGTGACCCTGTACCGATACACCCGTCACTGGCCGTGACCCTGTACCGATACACCCGTCACTGGCCGTGACACTGTTCCGATACACCCGTCACTGGCTGTGACACTGTTCCGATACACCTGTCACTGGCCGTGACACTGTACCGATACACCTGTCACTGGCCGTGACACTGTACCGACACACCTGTCGCTGGCCGTGACACTGTTCCAATACTCCTGTCGCTGGCCGTGACACTGTTCCAATACTCCTGTCGCTGGCCGTGACTCTGTACCGATACACCTGTCACTGGCCGTGACTCTGTACAGATACACCTGTCACTGGCCGTGACTCTGTACCGATACACCTGTCACTGGCCGTGACTCTGTACCGACACACCTGTCACTGGCCGTGACTCTGTACCGATACACCGGTCACTGGCCGTGACCCTGTACCGATACACCTGTCACTGGCTGTGACACTGTACCGATACACCTGTCACTGGCCGTGACTCTGTACCGATACACCTGTCACTGGCCGTGACCCTGTACCGATACACTTGTCACTGGCCGTGACCCTGTACCGATACACCCGTCACTGGCCGTGACACTGTACCGATACACCTGTCATTGGTCGTGACCCTGTACCGATACACCCGTCACTGGTCGTGACCCTGTACCGATACACCCGTCACTGGCCGTGACCCTGTACCGATACACCCGTCACTGGCCGTGACCCTGTACCGATACACCCGTCACTGGCCGTGACACTGTTCCGATACACCCGTCACTGGCCGTGACACTGTTCCGATACACCCGTCACTGGCCGTGACACTGTACCGATACACCTGTCACTGGCCGTGACACTGTACCGATACACCTGTCACTGGCCGTGACACTGTACCGACACACCTGTCGCTGGCCGTGACACTGTTCCAATACTCCTGTCGCTGGCCGTGACACTGTTCCAATACTCCTGTCGCTGGCCGTGACTCTGTACCGATACACCTGTCACTGGCCGTGACTCTGTACAGATACACCTGTCACTGGCCGTGACTCTGTACAGATACACCTGTCACTGGCCGTGACTCTGTACCGACACACCTGTCACTGGCCGTGACTCTGTACCGATACACCCGTCACTGGCCGTGACCCTGTACCGACACACCCGTCACTGGCCGTGACCCTGTACCGATACACCCGTCACTGGCCGTGACCCTGTACCGATACACCCGTCACTGGCCGTGACACTGTTCCGATACACCCGTCACTGGCCGTGACACTGTTCCGATACACCTGTCACTGGCCGTGACACTGTACCGATACACCTGTCACTGGCCGTGACACTGTACCGACACACCTGTCGCTGGCCGTGACACTGTTCCAATACTCCTGTCGCTGGCAGTGACACTGTTACAATACTCCTGTCGCTGGCCGTGACTCTGTACCGATACACCTGTCACTGGCCGTGACTCTGTACAGATACACCTGTCACTGGCCGTGACTCTGTACCGATACACCTGTCACTGGCCGTGACTCTGTACCGACACACCTGTCACTGGCCGTGACTCTGTACCGATACACCTGTCACTGGCCGTGACCCTGTACCGATACACCTGTCACTGGCTGTGACACTGTACCGATACACCTGTCACTGGCCGTGACTCTGTACCGATACACCTGTCACTGGCCGTGACCCTGTACCGATACACTTGTCACTGGCCGTGACACTGTACCGATACACCCGTCACTGGCCGTGACACTGTTCCGATACACCTGTCACTGGCTGTGACTCTGTACCGATACACCCGTCACTGGCCGTGACTCTGTACCGACACACCTGTCACTGGCCGTGACACTGTTCCGATACACCCGTCACTGGCCGTGACACTGTACCGATACACCTGTCACTGGCCGTGACACTGTTCCCATACACCCGTCACTGGCCGTGACACTGTTCCGACACACCTGTCACTGGCCGTGACTCTGTACCGATACACCCGTCACTGGTCGTGACCCTGTTCCGACACACCTGTCACTGGCCGTGACCCTGTACCGATACACCCGTCACTGGTCGTGACCCTGTTCCGATACACCCGTCACTGGCCGTGACCCTGTACCGACACACCTGTCACTGGTCGTGACCCTGTACCGATACACCTGTCACTGGCCGTGACCCTGTACCGATACACCTGTCACTGGCCGTGACCCTGTTCCGATACACCTGTCACTGGCCGTGACTCTGTACCGATACACCTGTCACTGCCTGTGACTCTGTACCGATACACCTGTCACTGGCCGTGACACTGTTCCGATACACCTGTCACTGGTCGTGACTCTGTACCGATACACCTGTCACTGGCCGTGACTCTGTACCGATACACCCGTCACTGGTCGTGTCCCTGTACCGATACACCTGTCACTGGCCGTGACCCTGTACCGATACACCCGTCACTGGCCGTGACCCTGTACCGATACACCTGTCACTGGCCGTGACTCTGTACCGATACACCCGTCACTGGCCGTGACCCTGTACCGATACACCCGTCACTGGCCGTGACTCTGTACCGATACACCCGTCACTGGCCGTGACCCTGTACCGATACACCCGTCACTGGCCGTGACCCTGTACCGATACACCCGTCACTGGCCGTGACCCTGTACCGATACACCCGTCACTGGCCGTGACTCTGTACCGATACACCCGTCACTGGCCGTGACCCTGTACCGATACACCCGTCACTGGCCGTGACTCTGTACCGATACACCCGTCACTGGCCGTGACCCTGTACCGATACACCCGTCACTGGCCGTGACCCTGTACCGATACACCTGTCACTGGCCGTGACTCTGTACCGATACACCTGTCACTGGCCGTGACCCTGTACCGATACACCTGTCACTGGCCGTGACCCTGTACCGATACACCTGTCACTGGCCGTGACTCTGTACCGATACACCTGTCACTGGCCGTGACTCTGTACCGATACACCTGTCACTGGCCGTGACCCTGTACCGATACACCTGTCACTGGCCGTGACTCTGTTCCGATACACCCAAGGAGGCCTGGGAAGGAGGGAAGATATAAAAAGGAGAGAAGGAGTGAGGCAGTTCTCTTTTGGAAGAGGACAGCGAGGCTTTGAGAAGAAGTGCGGCGGCGGCCATTTTCAAATTGCTTCTCAGATCGGAGTTCTGAGAGGCGGGACTGCGCAGGCGCGTGAAGGAGGCCTGGGAAGGAGGGAAGATATAAAAAGAACGCAGCCTTAAGCAGCGGGCAGCTTCGTTTGCGGGCAGCGGAGTGAGCCGGGAGCAGAGTGTAGGGCTTAGGCGGAAGAGGGCACAGTAGGCTTATCTTTTAGTTCTCCTTGTTATTTTCAGTTATTCGGGAAGTATGAGTGTGAGGGCAGCTTGTTGTTCTCGGTGTCGGATGTGGGAGATTCTGGAGTCTCCGAGCCTCCCGGACGTCCACATCTGCGCCAGGTGCATTGAGCTGCAGCTCCTGAGGGACCCAGTTAGGGAACTGGAGCTGCAGCTCGATGACCTTCGCCTGGTCAGGGAGAGTGAGGAGGTGATAGAGAGGAGTTACAGGCAGGTGGTCACTCCGGGGCCACGGGAGGCAGATAGGTGGGTCACGGTCAGGAAGGGGAAGGGGCAGGTACTAGAGAGTATCCCAGTGGCTGTACCCCTTGACAATAGGTACTCATGTTTGAGTACTGTTGGGGGGGACAGCCTACCTGGAGGAAGTGACAGTGGCCGGGCCTCCGGCACAGAGGACGGCCCTGTAGCTCAGAAGGGTAGGGATAGAAGAAAGAGGACCATAGTAATAGGGGACTCGATAGTCAGGGGTTCAGACAGGCGGTTCTGCGGAGGTGATCGGGAGTCCCGGATGGTAGTTTGCCTCCCTGGTGCCAGGGTCCGGGACGTTTCTGATCGCGTCCAAGATATCCTGAAGTGGGAGGGTGAGGAGCCAGAGGTCGTGGTACATGTAGGTACCAATGACATAGGTAGGAAAGGGGAAGAGGTCCTGAAACGAGAGTATAGGGAGTTAGGAAGGCAGTTAAGAAGAAGGACCGCAAAGGTAGTAATCTCGGGATTACTGCCTGTGCCACGCGACAGTGAGAGTAGGAATGGAATTAGGTGGAGGATGAATGCGTGGTTGAGGGATTGGAGCAGGGGGCAGGGATTCAAGTTTCTGGATCATTGGGACCTCTTCTGGGGCAGGCGTGACCTGTTCAAGAAGGACGGGTTACACTTGAATCCTGGGGGGACCAATATCCTAGCGGGGAGGTTTGCTAGGGCTACGGGGCAGACTTTAAACTAGTAAGATGGGGGGGGGGGCGGAAATCAATTTGAGGAAACTATGGGAGAGGAGGTTAGTTCACCAGTAGAGCAAGTAAGTAGACCGTGTGTGAGGGAGGACAGGCAGATGATGGAGGAGGGATGCGCTCAGCCCGAAGTTGTAGGGGAGAAGAAAGAAAAGGATAATAAATTTGAATGCATTGCTAGGGATGAAAAGAGAGGAGGAGGTGGAGAGTATCTTAAATGTATCTATTTTAATGCTAGGAGCATTGTAAGAAAGGTGGATGAGCTTAAAGTGTGGATTGATACCTGGAATTATGATGTTGTAGCTATTAGTGAAACATGGTTGCAGGAAGGGTGTGATTGGCAACTAAATATTCCTGGATTTAGTTGCTTCAGGTGTGATTGAGTAAGAGGGGTCAGAGGAGGAGGTGTTGCATTGCTTGTCCGAGAAAATCTTATGGCGGTGCTTTGGAAGGATAGATTACAGAGCTCCTCTAGGGAGGCTATTTGGATGGAAGTGAGGAATGGGAAAGGTGTAGTAACACTGATAGGAGTGTATTATAGGCCACCTAATGGGGAGCGTGAGTTGGAAGAGCAAATGTGTAAGGAGATAGCAGATATTTGTAGTAAACACAAGGTGGTGATTGTGGGAGATTTTAATTTTCCACACAGATTGGGAAGCTCATTCTGTAAAAGGGCTGGATGGTTTAGAGTTTGTGAAATGTGTGCAGGATAGCTTTTTGCAACAATACATAGAAGTACCGACTAGAGATGGGGCAGTGTTGGATCTCCTGTTAGGGAATGCGATAGGTCAGCTGACAGATGTATGTGTTGAGGAGCACTTCGGGTCCAGTGATCACAATAGCATTAGCTTCAATATAATTATGGAGAAGGACAGGACTGGACCTAGAGTTGAGATTTTTGATTGGAGAAAGGCTAACTTTGAGGAGATGCGCAGGGATTTAGAGAGAGTGGAATGGGTCAAGTTGTTTTATGGGAAGGATGTAATAGAGAAATGGAGGTCATTTAAGGGTGAAATTATGAGGGTACAGAATCTTTATGTTCCTGTTCGGTTGAAAGGAAAGGTTAAAGGTTTGAAAGCGCCATGGTTTTCAAGGGATATTAGAAACTTGGTTCGAAAAAAGAGGGATGTCTACAATAGATATAGGCAGCATGGAGTAAAGGAATTGCTCGAGGAATATAAAGAATGTAAAAGGAAACTTAAGAAAGAGATTAGAAAAGCTAAAAGAAGTTACGAGTTTGGTTTGGCAAATAAGGTGGAAGTAAATCCGAAAGGCTTCTACAGTTATATTAAAAGCAAGAGGATAGTGAGGGATAAAATTGGTCCCTTAGAGAATCAGGGTGGTCAGCTATGTGTGGAGCCGAGGGAGATGGGAGAGATTTTGAACGATTTCTTCTCTTCGGTATTCACTAAGGAGAAGGATATTGAATGGTGTAAGGTGTGGGAAACAAGTAAGGAAGTTATGGAACCTATGACAATTAAAGAGGTGGAAGTACTGGCGCTTTTAAGAAATTTAAAAGTGGATAAATCTCCGGGTCCTGACCGGATATTCCCCAGGACCTTGAGGGAAGTTTGTGTAGAGATAGCAGGAGCTCTGACGGAGATCTTTCAGATGTCATTAGAAACAGGGATTGTGCCGGAGGATTGGCGTATTGCTCATGTGGTTCCATTGTTTAAAAAGGGTTCTAGAAGTAAGCCTGGCAATTATAGACCTGTCAGTTTGACATCAGTGGTGGGTAAATTAATGGAAAGTATTCTTAGAGATAGCATTTATAATTATCTGGATAGACAGGATCTGATTAGGAGTAGCCAGCATGGATTTGTGCGTGGAAGGTCATGTTTGACAAACCTTATTGAATTTTTTGAAGTAGTTACGAGGAATGTTGACGAGGGTAAGGCAGTGGATGTAGTCTATATGGACTTCAGCAAGGCCTTTGACAAAGTTCCACATGGAAGGTTAGTTAAGAAGGTTCAGTCGTTAGGTATTAATGCTGGAGTAATAAAATGGATTCAACAGTGGCTAGATGGGAGATGCTAGAGAGTAGTGGTGGATAATTGTTTATCGGGATGGAGGCCGGTGACTAGCGGGGTGCCTCAGGGATCTGTTTTGGGCCCAATGTTGTTTGTAATATACATAAATGATCTGGATGATGGGGTGGTAAATTGGATTAGTAAGTATGCTGATGATACTAAGGTAGGAGGTGTTGTGGATAATGAGGTGGGTTTTCAAAGCTTGCAGGGAGATTTATGCCGGTTAGAAGAATGGGCTGAACGTTGGCAGATGGAGTTTAATGCTGAGAAGTGTGAGGTTCTACATTTTGGCAGGAATAATCCAAATAGAACATACAGGGTAAATGGTAGGGCATTGAGGAATGCAGTGGAACAGAGAGATCTAGGAATAACAGTGCATAGTTCCCTGAAGGTGGAGTCTCATGTAGATAGGGTGGTGAAGAAGGCTTTTGGAACGCTGGCCTTTATAAATCAGAGCATTGAGTACAGAAGTTGGGATGTAATGTTAAAATTGTACAAGGCATTGGTAAGGCCAAATTTGGAATATTGTGTACAGTTCTGGTCACCGAATTATAGGAAAGGTATCAATAAATTAGAGAGAGTGCAGAGACGATTTACTAGGATGTTACCTGGGTTTCAGCACTTAAGTTACAGAGAAAGGTTGAACAAGTTAGGTCTCTATTCATTGGAGCGTAGAAGGTTGAGGGGGGATTTGATCGAGGTATTTAAAATGTTGAGAGGGATAGATAGAGTTGACGTGAATAGGCTGTTTCCATTGAGAGTAGGGGAGATTCAAACGAGAGGACATGATTTGAGAGTTAGGGGGCAAAAGTTTAAGGGAAACACGAGGGGGTATTTCTTTACTCAGAGAGTGATAGCTGTGTGGAATGAGCTTCCTGTAGAAGTAGTAGAGGCCAGTTCAGTTGTGTCATTTAAGGTAAAATTGGATAGGTATATGGATAGGAAAGGAGTGGAGGGTTATGGGCTGAGTGCGGGTAGGTGGGACTAGGTGAGATTAAGAGTTCGGCACGGACTAGGAGGGCCGGAATGGCCTGTTTCCATGCTGTGATTGTTATATGGTTATATGGTTATATGGTCACTGGCCGTGACTCTGTACCGATACACCTGTCACTGGCCGTGACACTGTACTGACACACCTGTCACTGGCCGTGACTCTGTACCGACACACCTGTCACTGGCCGTGACCCTGTACTGATACACCTGTCACTGGCCGTGACACTGTACCGACACACCTGTCACTGGCCGTGACTCTGTACCGATACACCCGTCACTGGCCGTGACCCTGTACCGATACACCCGTCACTGGCCGTGACGCTGTACCGACACACCTGTCACTGGCCGTGACTCTGTACCGACACACCTGTCACTGGCCGTGACTCTGTTCCGATACACCTGTCACTGGCCGTGACCCTGTACCGATACACCTGTCACTGGCCGTGACCCTGTACCGATACACCTGTCACTGGCCGTGACTCTGTTCCGATACACTTGTCACTGGCCGTGACTCTGTACCGATACACCTGTCACTGGCCGTGACTCTGTACCGATACACCTGTCACTGGCCGTGACTCTGTTCCGATACACTTGTCACTGGCCGTGACTCTGTACCGACACACCTGTCACTGGCCGTGACTCTGTACCGACACACCTGTCACTGGCCGTGACTCTGTACCGATACACCTGTCACTGGCCGTGACTCTGTTCCGATACACCTGTCACTGGCTGTGACTCTGTACCGACACACCTGTCACTGGCCGTGACTCTGTACCGATACACCTGTCACTGGCCGTGACTCTGTACCGATACACCTGTCACTGGCCGTGACCCTGTTCCGATACACCTGTCACTACCTGTGACTCTGTACCGATACACCTGTCACTGGCCGTGACTCTGTACCGATACACCCGTCACTGGCCGTGACTCTGTTCCGATACACCTGTCACTGGCCGTGACCCTGTACCGATACACCTGTCACTGGCCGTGACTCTGTACCGACACACCTGTCACTGGCCGTGACACTGTTCCGATACACCTGTCACTGGCCGTGACCCTGTACCGATACACCTGTCACTGGCCGTGACTCTGTACCGATACACCTGTCACTGGCCGTGACTCTGTACCGATACACCCGTCACTGGCCGTGACCCTGTACCGATACACCCGTCACTGGCCGTGACCCTGTACCGATACACCTGTCACTGGCCGTGACCCTGTTCCGATACACCTGTCACTGGCCGTGACCCTGTACCGATACACCTGTCACTGCCTGTGACTCTGTACCGATACACCTGTCACTGCCTGTGACTCTGTACCGATACACCTGTCACTGGCCGTGACTCTGTACTGATACACCTGTCACTGGCCGTGACTTTGTACAGATACACCTGTCACTGGCCGTGACTCTGTACAGATACATCCGTCACTGGCTGTGACCCTGTTCTGATACATCCGTCACTGGCCGTGACCCTGTACCGATACACCTGTCACTGGCTGTGACTCTGTACAGATACACCTGTCACTGGCCGTGACTCTGTACCGATACACCTGTCACTGCCTGTGACTCTGTACCGATACACCTGTCACTGCCTGTGACTCTGTACCGACACACCTGTCACTGGCTGTGACCCTGTTCTGATACATCCGTCACTGGCCGTGACCCTGTACCAATACATCCGTCACTGGCCGTGACCCTGTACCGATACACCCGTCACTGGCCGTGACTCTGTATCGATACACCTGTCACTGGCCGTGTCCCTGTACCGATACACCTGTCACTGGCCGTGACCCTGTACCGATACACCTGTCACTGGCCGTGACTCTGTTCCGATACACCCGTCACTGGCCGTGACACTGTTCCCATACACCTGTCACTGGCCGTGACACTGTTCCGATACACCTGTCACTGGCTATCACTGCCATCAGAATGTGCATAAGTGAGCATGGGTCTCTCTAAAAAGCTTTAGCCTTTGATATTATTTGAGTTGGGGGTGGATTTGGTGGGTATAATTCCTGTCTCTGCTTCACACCCCACTTCAGCTGGTGGTGGTAATTCACCTTATGTTAGTCTGCCAACCACCATTAAACTTTACAAGAAGAAGATAATGATGATGAACCCAGGACTGAGACACATAACATTAGGTGAGGCCTCATCATGTGAAATAGCCTCTGCAGTTCTAGTCACCACACTACAGGAGAGGTGACTGCACTGGAAAGGGTGCAGAGGTATAACCATATAACAATTACAGCACGGAAACAGGCCATCTCGGCCCTACTAGTCCATGCCAAATGCTTATTCTCACCTAGTCCTACCGACCCGCACTCAGCCCATAACCCTCCATTCCTTTCCTGTCCATATACCTATCCAATTTTACTTTAAATGACAATACCGAACCTGCCTCTACCACTTCTACTGGAAGCTCATTCCACAGAGCTACCACTCTCTGAGTAAAGAAATTCCCCTTCGTGTTACCCTTAAACTTTTGCCCCCTAACTCTCAACTCATGTCCTCTTGTTTGAATTTCCCCTACTCTCAATGGAAAAAGCCTATCCACGTCAACTCTATCTATCCCCCTCGTAATTTTAAATACCTCTATCAAGTCCCCCCTCAACCTTCTACGCTCCAAAGAATAAAGACCTAATTTGTTCAATCTTTCCCTGTAACTTAGGTGCTGAAACCCAGGTAACATTCTAGTAAATCTTCTCTGTACTCTCGCTATTTTGTTGACATCTTTCGTATAATTCCGTGACCAGAACTGTACACAATACTCCAAATTCGGCCTCACCAATACCTTGTACAATTTTAACATTACATCCCAACTCCTATACTCAATGCTCTGATTTATAAAGGCCAGCATACCAAAAGCTTTCTTCACCACCCTATCCACATGAGATTCCACCTTCAGGGAACTATGCACTATTATTCCTAGATCACTCTGATCTACTGCATTCTTCAATGCCCTACCATTTACCATATATGTCCTATTTGGATTATTCCTACCACAATGTAGTACCTCACACCTATCAGCATTAAACTCCATCTGCCATCGTTCAGCCCACTCTTCTAACTGGCCTAAATCTCTCTGCAGACTTTGAAAACCTACTTCATTATCTACAACGCCACCTACCTTAGTATCATCTGCATATTTACTAATACAATTTACCACCCCATCATCCAGATCATTAATGTATATGACAAACAACACTGGACCCAGTACAGATCCCTGAGGCACACCACTAGTCACCGGCCTCCAACCTGACAAACAGTTATCCACCACTACACTCTGGCATCTCACATCCAGCCACGGTTGAATCCATTTTACTACTTCAATATTGATACCTGACGATTGAACATTCACCAGGGTTCACCAGGTAGTTCATTAGGGTATTACCTGGGTGGCTCTTCATTTACGGGGAAACTGGAGAGGCTAGGCCCGTTTTCCTCAGAGTCAAAGAGGCTGAGGTATTGCCGTATAGAGATGTAAAAGTTATGAGAGACCTAGATTGATAATAAGAATCTTTTCCCCATGCTGGTGTGTGGGGAGTCTAAGACCAGAGGACATAGGAATAAGGTGAGGTGGAGATGTTTAGACAGCAACTATGGAAGAATCTGTTTGGACATTGTTAGTGTAGAATACTGCAAGTCTGGTTCTCTGGTTCATTGGCGAGGCTGAGGGTGGGGGTGCTGTGTGGCCTTGGTTGTAGAGTGACTGGACCCTCATGTCGCAGGGTAAGCTTTTGCGGCCACGCAGGGTAGGAGATGCTGGAAGCAGTGTGACGCAGTAGTGCTAGATGGGGGACTGGCCCCTCATGTCGCAGGGTAGGAGATGCTGGAAGCAGTGTGATGCAGTAGTGCTAGATGGGGGACTGGACCCTCATGTCGCAGGGTAGGAGATGCTGGAAGCAGTGTGATGCAGTAGTGTTAGATGGGGGACTGGACCCTCATGTCGCAGGGTAGGAGATGCTGGAAGCAGTGTGATGCAGTAGTGCTAGATGGGGGACTGGACCCTCATGTCGCAGGGTAGGAGATGCTGGAAGCAGTGTGATGCAGTAGTGTTAGATGGGGGACTGGACCCTCATGTCGCAGGGTAGGAGATGCTGGAAGCAGTGTGAAGCAGTAGTGCTAGATGGGGGACTGGACCCTCATGTCGCAGGGTAGGAGATGCTGGAAGCAGTGTGACGCAGTAGTGCTAGATGGGGGACTGGCCCCTCATGTCGCAGGGTAGGAGATGCTGGAAGCAGTGTGAAGCAGTAGTGCTAGATGGGGGACTGGCCCCTCATGTCGCAGGGTAGGAGATGCTGGAAGCAGTGTGACGCAGTAGTGCTAGATGGGGGACTGGACCCTCATGTCGCAGGGTAGGAGATGCTGGAAGCAGTGTGACGCAGTAGTGCTAGATGGGGGACTGGCCCCTCATGTCGCAGGGTAGGAGATGCTGGAAGCAGTGTGACGCAGTAGTGCTAGATGGGGGACTGGCCCCTCATGTCGCAGGGTAGGAGATGCTGGAAGCAGTGTGACGCAGTAGTGCTAGATGGGGGACTGGACCCTCATGTCGCAGGGTAGGAGATGCTGGAAGCAGTGTGACGCAGTAGTGCTAGATGGGGGACTGGCCCCTCATGTCGCAGGGTAGGAGATGCTGGAAGCAGTGTGACGCAGTAGTGCTAGATGGGGGACTGGACCCTCATGTCGCAGGGTAGGAGATGCTGGAAGCAGTGTGACGCAGTAGTGCTAGATGGGGGACTGGCCCCTCATGTCGCAGGGTAGGAGATGCTGGAAGCAGTGTGACGCAGTAGTGCTAGATGGGGGACTGGACCCTCATGTCGCAGGGTAAGCTTTTGCGGCCACGCAGGGTAGGAGATGCTGGAAGCAGTGTGACGCAGTAGTGCTAGATGGGGGACTGGACCCTCATGTCGCAGGGTAGGAGATGCTGGAAGCAGTGTGACGCAGTAGTGCTAGATGGGGGACTGGACCCTCATGTCGCAGGGTAAGCTTTTGCGGCCACGCAGGGTAGGAGATGCTGGAAGCAGTGTGACGCAGTAGTGCTAGATGGGGGACTGGCCCCTCATGTCGCAGGGTAGGAGATGCTGGAAGCAGTGTGACGCAGTAGTGCTAGATGGGGGACTGGCCCCTCATGTCGCAGGGTAGGAGATGCTGGAAGCAGTGTGACGCAGTAGTGCTAGATGGGGGACTGGCCCCTCATGTCGCAGGGTAGGAGATGCTGGAAGCAGTGTGACGCAGTAGTGCTAGATGGGGGACTGGACCCTCATGTCGCAGGGTAGGAGATGCTGGGAGCAGTGTGACGCAGTAGTGCTAGATGGGGGACTGGACCCTCAAGTTGGCACTGCCCTCCAGTGTTCCCTCAGCCAGATTGTGCTTGTCTGCGGCTGCTCTGGCTCGAGGTGGTCAGACTGCTGGGGGCTTGTCCTGCTGACAACATCCATGCACCATCAATCCACAGGACTTGGGCTAGATTATATTTTTTGTGTGACTGTAGGCTTATTGCTGTCATAATTATATGTGCTATTTGTGTTTTGCACTGCGTGTGACTGACGGTACTGCGTTTTGCTCCATGATCCTAAAGGAAGGATTTTTCATTTAGCTGTCCACATGTGTATATTTGAATGACAATTAAACCTAGCCTTGAACAGAGAGGGATTGGAATCTGATCAGTGAGAGGCCGGGGGGGTCGCCTTTCCTACTCCATCACTGCTGTGGGACGCAGCCCTTTTCATCATTGACGTGACAGGCTGAAGAGCATATTTCTGTGATCCTAGCAACAAGTTAGGAAGAAGTCATCTTGCTGGGGTGAACTTCATCACAGAGTACAGAAACAGGCCCTATCTGACAATGCTGTCAATTTGGTCTGCACCCATACGAATGGGCTGACAGTCCATGGAGACTCTGCCACTGGTAGAAACGTCTCCACATCTCCCCTGTCATGTCCCCTCTGGGTCTGAGAAGTTTCAGGAGAGTTGCCCCTTGTTCTTTTAAACTCCAAGGCATGCAGACCCAAGGAGCAGGCAGGAACTAGGTGTGATTTTATGGAATGACAGAGGATCCTGAGTAGTTATGAAATAATCTATCTATTCCTGTTTCCAAGTTCTGCTCAGGATGGGGAGTCTCTGGGAAACTTCACGGCCTGTAGACTTTATAGAGGTGGAGATCAGAGCACCGCTCCATGCTGGATCTGCGTTACTGTCCACAGATGTACCGTGGAGATCATTCTGACAGGCTGTATCGATATCTGGTATGGAGGGCGGGTGGGGGGTGGGGGGGGGAGCTTCTGTACAGGACCGAAAGAAGCTACAGAAAGTTGTAAAATTAATCAGCTCCATCTTGGATACTAGCCTCCATAGCATCCAGGACATCTTCAAGGAGCGGTGCCTCAGAAAGACAGCGTCCATTATTAAGGACCCCATCACCCAGGACATGCCCTCTTCTCACTGTTACCGTCAGGCAGGAGGTACTGAAGCCTGAAGGCACACACTCAGCCATCCAGGAACAGCTTCTTCCCCTCTGCCATCCGATTCCTAAATGGACATTGGACCCATGAATATTGCCTCACTTTTTTAATATTATTTCTGTTTTTGCACTATTTTTAATTCAACTATTTAATATACATATATTCTTTCTGTAATTGGCTTACTTGTTTTCTATATTCTCATTGCGGCTACGTAAACAATTTTCACGACGTGCCGGTGATATTAACCCCGGTTGTGATTGTGATTCTGAGCGCCGGCGTTATTTCGTGTTCCCCCGCACTGCCACTAGGGGGCGGCGGTGAGTGGGAGTCAAGGAGAAAAGGTGAAGCTTTATAGACGCAGAGTGCGGGGGTGGGGGGGCGTTGCCTGGAATCAGCTGCTTGGCGGTGGTGGGGACAGAAAAGTCGTCATACAGAATGGAAAAGGCCCTTTGGCCCAACAGATCCCTGCTGACCCAGAAATCCCATTTAACAGAGAAAATAGAACAGTGCAGCACAGTACAGCCCTTTCAGCCCGTAATGTTGTGCCAATATTTTACCCTCCTCAAGATCAACCTAACCCTTCCCTCCTACATCTTCCTCCATCTGAATCTGAATCCATGTGCCTATCTAAGAGTTCCTTAAAAGCCCCTAATGTATCTGCCTCTACCACCGCCCCTGGCAGTGTGTTCCACACACTCACTGGTATCTGTAAAAGTTCTGCCCCTGACATAAACCCTATGCTTTACTCCAATTACCTTAAAAGTATGCTCCCCAGTATCAGCCAGTCTCTGGCCATCCACTCGATCTATGCCTCTTATCATCTTGTAGACCTCTATCAAGTCACCTCTCATCCTCCTTCACTCCAAGGAGAAAATCCCCAGCTCATCCAACCTATGTCCGTGGGACATGCTCTCTAAGCCAGGCAGTATCCTGGTAAATTTCCTCTGTACCTTCTCTAAAGCATTCACATCCTCCCTATAACGAGGCGACCGGAACTGAACAAGTGTGGTCTGACCAGGGTTTTATAGAGTTACAACATTACTTCATGGCTCTTGAACTCAATCCCCTGACTAATGATATGACAGAGGTGTTTCAGAGCCAATTAGCGAGGCACACAAACAGACAGGGAATGGAGAGAGCAACATCCTGCTGAAGGAATTGAGAACTGATGCAGGATTTCCACCCGAAGCATCAACAATCCTTCCCCGATCCACCCTCCCTCCCTCCCTCCCCCATCGACGCTTCTCAATCCACTGAGTTCCTCCGGCAGATTTCCTGTTGCTCTGGATTCCAGTTGTGCACTCTGCCTTGTTTCCAGGGAATGGCCAGATAGAAAACCGATTAGTTTTATGGTTATCATTGCATGAGGGGCCGAAGGGCCTGTGGCTGGGCCTCTAATGTTCACTGTCCCTCAGGCAGGGCCGACTTACTGTGTGTCTCCATCTGCCCTCAGGGTATAGGGACCCCCGAGGCGATGAGTACAGAACAACACTCACAAAACGCTGGAGGAACTCAGCAGGTCAGGCAGCATCTATGGAAATGAATAAACAGCCGACGCTTCAGACTGAGACCTTCATCAGGACCGGAAAGGAAGGGGACAGAAGCCGGAATGAGAATGTGGGCGGGAAGAATACAAGCTGGGAGGTGACAGGTGAGACCAGGTGAGGGGGAAGGTGGGTTGGTGGGGGAAGTGGGGAGTATTGTGAGAAGCTGGGAGGTGACAGGTGAGACCAGGTGAGGGGGAAGGTGGGTTGGTGGGGGAAGTGGGGAGTATTGTGAGAAGCTGGGAGGTGACAGGTGAGACCAGATGTGGGGGAAGGTGGATTGGTGGGGGAAGTGGGGAGTATTGTGAGAAGCTGGGAGGTGACAGGTGAGGGGGAAGGTGGGTTGGTGGGGGAAGTGGGGAGTATTGTGAGAAGCTGGGAGGTGACAGGTGAGGGGGAAGGTGGGTTGGTGGGGGAAGTGGGGAGTATTGTGAGAAGCTGGGAGGTGACAGGTGAGACCAGGTGAGGGGGAAGGTGGGTTGGTGGGGAGAGGGATTGAACTGAGGTGACAGGTGGAAGAGGTAAAAGGCTGAAGAAGGATTCTGATAGGAGAGGAGGGGAAGAAGGAGGGTGTAGATAGGGTAGGTAGCTGCTATAGATTTTCCATGATTGGTTTGTCTGAAACTAGAGGGCAGAAGTTCAAGGTGAGAGGGAGGAGGTTTACCAGTGAACTAAGGGATAAATCTTTCACACACGGGGTAGGTGGTATTTGGGTTGTGGTGGTGGAGGCAGGGTCAGGAACAACATTGAGGAGACACCTGGATAGGTACCTGAATGAGCTGGGCACAGAGGGCTGTGGAATTAACAGGGGCATGACTAGTATAGCTTGGTCGGTGTAGATGTGATCAATGTTGGCTCTGGCGGACTGGGCAGGTGAGATCCAACAGCCAGGAAGGTGGTTCTGAGACACTGCACAGAGAGCAAAGGGCACGACAAGATCTGGAAAAAGCCTCAGTCACCCACTGCAGCGAAGGAATATCCTAGTGAAGCCTACTCGTACTCCCAGGTTGAAAGGATGGAACTGGCCCAGTGCAATGTTTAGAAACTGTTCCCACACGGGATACCTGTCATCATAGAAACTACAGGCAATGAACATAGACGTGAAGGTCTGTTTCTGTTCCTTATGACCTGGGTACAGATGTCTGTGTTGCTTATTGACTGGGGCTGTGTGCACAGTTACACCATTCTATTATTTACTGTCTCCAAAAGAATGCTCCCTCCTTCCCCCTCTCCTCCTTGTGCTCCCTCCAGCAGGAATTACCTTCTTCCTCAGCTCCGATCCTCTGTTCATTCAGCAGGGAATCAGGCCCTTTGACCCACCGTCTGTACTGACCAGCAACCACCCACTGACATCAGTCCTACGTGGATCCCATTTTACCCCCCCCCCCCCCCACATTCCCATCAACTCCCACCAGATTCTTCCCACACCCTCACACTGGGGATAACTTACATTGGACAACTAACCCACCAACCTGAATGTCATTAGGATGAGGGAGAGAACCGGAACACCAGGGGAAACCCACACTGCCACGGTGAGAACGTGCAAACTCCACACAGACAGAACCGGAGATCAGGATCAAACCCTGGTCTCTGGGGCTATGAGGCTGCGGTGATGAAGTTTTTGGGTGGGGCCATGTGGTGAGATGGTTGAAGATCAGGGTCATGGGGGAACGAGGTTGTGGGGCCATGTGGTGAGATGGTTGAAGATCAGGGTCATGGGGGAACGAGGTTGTGGGGCCATGTGGTGAGATGGTTGAAGATCAGGGTCATGGGGGAACGAGGTTGTGGGGCCATGTGGTGAGATGGTTGAAGATCAGGGTCATGGGGGAACGAGGTTGTGGGGCCATGTGGTGAGATGGTTGAAGATCAGGGTCATGGGGGAACGAGGTTGTGGGGCCATGTGGTGAGATGGTTGAAGATCAGGGTCATGGGGGAACGAGGTTGTGGGGCCATGTGGTGAGATGGTTGAAGATCAGGGTCATGGGGGAACAAGGTTGTGGGGCCATGTGGTGAGATGGTTGAAGATCAGGGTCATGGGGGAACAAGGTTGTGGGGCTCATGGTGACTTCTCAGTACGTACCCCGTCTCTGGATGGGCTTCCCTCCTCCTGGGAACTTCTGCTCCACCCGGAGTCTCCCCGGGTAGCTCCATCGGCCGGACTCCTGGTGTCTCCGGCTGCGCCGCGCAGTCACTGCATCCCCGCTCCGCACTGTGGACAGGGGGAAGTGCGGAGTCTCCAAGAACAACAGGTTGGATCAGCTTCCCAGGATCAGCCCAGTCTGGATCTGGCACGTGCCAGAGTCCCTCTACAGGGGTGAGGGAGCCAGAATATCCCACTTCCCGGAATTTCACTGCCTGGTGATCTGTCGCTCTTTCCTGTCTCCTGGAACCTTGCTCTATTTGAGCACTGTGTTCACCCTGTGATCCTCCATCACTGCTCTGTACTTCTGAACTGTGCAGCTGTGCCTGTGGTTCCAGCACTGGCCGGCTGTCCTGTGTACCCGTACTAGTCCCCACCTCTCTCTCTGCATCATCTGTTTCTGTTACAGCCTGACTGTCCTGTGTTCCTGTTACAGCCTGACCATCCTGTGTTTCTGTTACAGCCTGACCGTCCTGTGTTTCTGTTACAGCCTGACTGTCCTGTGTTTCTGTTACAGCCTGATCTTTCTGTGTTCCTGTTACAGCCTGAGCGTCCTGTGTTTCTGTTACAGCCTGATCTTTCTGTGTTCCTGTTACAGCCTGACCGTCCTGTGTTTCTGTTACAGCCTGATCTTTCTGTGTTTCTATTACAGCCTGACCATCCTGTGTTTCTGTTACAGCCTGATCTTTCTGTTTTCCTGTTACAGCCTGACCATCCTGTGTTTCTGTTACAGCCTGAGCGTCCTGTGTTTCTGTTACAGCCTGATCTTTCTGTGTTCCTGTTACAGCCTGACCGTCCTGTGTTTCTGTTACAGCCTGATCTTTCTGTGTTCCTATTACAGCCTGACCGTCCTGTGTTTCTGTTACAGCCTGATCTTTCTGTGTTCCTGTTACAGCCTGGCCGTCCTGTGTTTCTGTTATAGTCTGACTGTCCTGTGTTTCTGTTACAGCCTGATCTTTCTGTGTTCCTGTTACAGCCTGACCGTCCTGTGTTTCTGTTACAGCCTGACTTTCCTGTGTTTCTGTTACAGCCTGATCTTTCTGTGTTCCTGTTACAGCCTGACCGTTTTGTGTTTCTGTTACAGCCTGATCTTTCTGTGTTCCTGTTACAGCCTGACCGTCCTGTGTTCCTGTTACAGCCTGGCCGTCCTGTGTTCCTGTTACAGCCTGACCGTCCTGTGTTTCTGTTACAGCCTGAGCATCCTGTGTTTCTGTTACAGCCTGATCTTTCTGTGTTCCTGGTACAGCCTGACCGTCCTGTGTTTCTGTTACAGCCTCACCATTCTGAGTTTCTGTTGCATCCTGACCATCCTGTGTTTCTGTTACATCCTGACCATCCTGTGTTTCTATTACAGCCTGACCATCTTGTGTTTCTGTTACAGCTTCACTGTTCTGCATTCCTGTTACAGCCTGACTGTTCTGTGTTCCTGTTACAGCCTGACACTTCTGTGTTTCTGTTACATTCTGACTGTCCTGCGTTTCTATTACAGCCTGAATGTCCTGTATTTCTGTTACATCCTGACCGTCCTGTGTATCTGTTACATCCTGATCATCCTGAGTTTCTATTACAGCCTGACTGTCCTGTGTTTCTGTTACAGCCTCACTGTTCTGCGTTCCTGTTACAGCCTGACTCTTCTGTGTTTCATTTATAGCATGGCCATCCTGCGTTTCTGTTACAGCTTCACTGTTCTGCATTCCTGTTACAGCCTGACCATCCTGCATTCCTGTTACAGCCTGACACTTCTGTGTTTCTGTTACATTCTGACTGTCCTGCGTTTCTATTACAGCCTGAATGTCCTGTATTTCTGTTACATCCTGGCCGTCCTGTGTATCTGTTACATCCTGATCATCCTGAGTTTCTATTACAGCCTGACTGTCCTGTGTTTCTGTTACAGCCTCACTGTTCTGCGTTCCTGTTACAGCCTGACTGTCCTGTGTTTCTGTTACAGTCCAACCATTCTGTGTTTCTTTTACAGCCTCACTATCCTGTATATCTGTTATAGCCTCACAGTTCTGCATTCCTGTTACATCCTGAGCATCTTGTGTTTTTGTTACAGCCTGAACATCCTGCAATTCTGTTACAGCCTGACTGTCCTGTGCCCTTGTTACAGCCTGTACATCCTGCATTCCTGTTACAGTTTCAACGTCCCGTGTTTCTGTTACAGCCTGACTGTCCTGTGTTTCTGTTACAATCTCACTGTTCAGTGTTCCTGTTGCAGCCTGACTGTCCTGTGTTTCTTTTATAGACTGGCCATCCTGTGTTTCTGTTACAGCCTCATTATTCTGCATTCCTGTTACAGTCTGACTGTCCTGTGTTCTTGTTACAGCCTCAACGTCCTGCGTTCCTGTTACAGCTTCAACGTCCCGTGTTCCTGTTACAGCCTGATTGTCCTGTGTTTCTGTTACAATCTCACTGTTCTGCGTTCGTGTTACAGCCTGACTGTCCTGTGTTTCTTTTATAGACTGGCCATCCAGTGTTTCTGTTACAGCCTCATTGTTCTGCATTCCTGTTACAGTCTGACTGTCCTGTGTTCTTGTTACAGCCTCAACGTCCTGCGTTCCTGTTACAGCTTCAACGTCCTGTGTTTTTGTTACAGCCTGAGTGTCCTGTGTTTCCGTTACAGACTTACTGTTCTGTGTTCCTGTTGCAGCCTGACTGTCCTGTGTTTCCATTACAGACTTACTGTTCTGTGTTCCTGTTGCAGCCTGACCATCCTGCTTTTTTGTTACAGCCTCAACGTCCTGTGTTTCTGTTACAGCCTGACTGTCTTGTGTTCTTGTTACAGCCTCAACGTCCTGCGTTCCTGTTACAGCTTCAACGTCCTGCATTTCTGTTACAGCCTCAACGTCCTGTGTTTCTGTTACAGCCTCTCTGTTCTGCGTTCCTATTACAGCCTGGCTGTCCTGTGTTTCTGTTACAGCCTCACCGTTCTGTGTTGCTGTTACAGCCTCTCTGTTCTGCGTTCCTATTACAGCCTGACCGTCCTCTGTTTCTGTTACAACCACATTGTTCTGTGTTCCTGTTACAGCCTGACCATCTTGTGTTCCTGTAACAGCCCGAACATTCTGTGTTTCTGTTACAACCTGACTGTCCTGCATTTTGGTTATAGCCTCACCATCCATCATTTCAGTTACAGCCTCGCTGTCCTGCATTTCTGTTACAGCCTCAACGTCCCGTGTTTCTGTTACAGCCTCACTGTTCTGCGTTCCTGTTACAGCCTGACCATCCAGCGTTTCTGTTACAACCCCACCACCTTGTTTTTCTGTTACAATCCCACCATCCTGTTTTTCTGTAACAGCCTGACCATCATGTGTTACTGTTACATCCTGACCGTCCTGCATTTCAGTTACAGGCTTGCTGTCCTGCATTTTGGTTATAGCCTCACTGTCCTGTGTTTCTGTTACAACCTCACTGTTCTGTGATCCTGGTACAGCCTGACCGTCCTGTGTTTCTGTTACAGCTTCACTATTTTGTGTTTCTGTTACAGCCCGACCGTCCCATGTTTCTATTACAGTCCCACTGTTCTGCATTCCTGCTACATCCTGACCATCCTGTGTTTCTGTTACAGGCTCACTGTTATGAGTTCCTGTAACAGCCTGACCGTTCCGTGTTTCTGTTACAACCTTACTGTCCTGCATTTCTTCTGCAACCTCGCCACCCTGCAGTTCTGTTACAGCCTTTCTGACCTGCATTTCTTTAACAGCCTTATCATCCTGCATTTCTTTTATAATCTTACTGCCCTGCGTTTCTATTACAACTTCACCATCCTGTGTATCTTCTTCAAACACACCGCCCTGCATTTCTGCTACTGCATCAGCATCTTGCGTTACAGTTAATACCACACCATCCTGCATTTTGGTTACAGCTTCAGTGACCTCCATTTCTGTTACTGCCTCACCATCCTGTGTTTCTATTGCAGCCCTGCTGTCCTGTGTTTTGGTTGCAAACTTACCATCTTGCATTTCTTCTACACCTTCACCATCCTGTGTTTCTATTGCAGCCCTGCTGTCCTGTGTTTTGGTTGCAAACCTACCATATTGTGTTTCTTCTACACCTTCACCATCCTGTGTTTCTATTGCAGCCCTGCTGTCCTGTGTTTTGGTTGCAAACCTACCATATTGTGTTTCTTCTACACCTTCACCATCCTGTGTTTCTATTGCAGCCCTGCTGTCCTGTGTTTTGGTTGCAAACCTACCATCTCGCATTTCTTCTACACCTTCACCATCCTGTGTTTCTATTGCAGCCCTGCTGTCCTGTGTTTTGGTTGCAAACCTACCATATTGTGTTTCTTCTACACCTTCACCATCCTGTGTTTCTATTGCAGCCTTGCTGTCCTGTGTTTTGGTTGCAAACCTACCATCTCGCATTTCTTCTACACCTTCACCATCCTGTGTTTCTATTGCAGCCCTGCTGTCCTGTGTTTTGGTTGCAAACCTACCATCTCGCATTTCTTCTACACCTTCACCATCCTGTGTTTCTATTGCAGCCCTGCTGTCCTGTGTTTTGGTTGCAAACCTACCATCTCGCATTTCTTCTACACCTTCACCATCCTGTGTTTCTATTGCAGCCCTGCTGTCCTGTGTTTTGGTTGCAAACCTACCATCTCGCGTTTCTTCTACACCTTCACCATCCTGTGTTTCTATTGCAGCCCTGCTGTCCTGTGTTTTGGTTGCAAACCTACCATATTGTGTTTCTTCTACACCTTCACCATCCTGTGTTTCTATTGCAGCCTTGCTGTCCTGTGTTTTGGTTGCAAACCTACCATCTCGCATTTCTTCTACACCTTCACCATCCTGTGTTTCTATTGCAGCCCTGCTGTCCTGTGTTTTGGTTGCAAACCTACCATCTCGCATTTCTTCTACACCTTCACCATCCTGTGTTTCTATTGCAGCCCTGCTGTCCTGTGTTTTGGTTGCAAACCTACCATCTCGCATTTCTTCTACACCTTCACCATCCTGTGTTTCTATTGCAGCCCTGCTGTCCTGTGTTTTGGTTGCAAACCTACCATCTCGCATTTCTTCTACACCTTCACCATCCTGTGTTTCTATTGCAGCCCTGCTGTCCTGTGTTTTGGTTGCAAACCTACCATCTCGCATTTCTTCTACACCTTCACCATCCTGTGTTTCTATTGCAGCCTTGCTGTCCTGTGTTTTGGTTGCAAACCTACCATCTCGCATTTCTTCTACACCTTCACCATCCTGTGTTTCTATTGCAGCCTTGCTGTCCTGTGTTTTGGTTGCAAACCTACCATCTCGCATTTCTTCTACACCTTCACCATCCTGTGTTTCTATTGCAGCCTTGCTGTCCTGTGTTTTGGTTGCAAACCTACCATCTCGCATTTCTTCTACACCTTCACCATCCTGTGTTTCTATTGCAGCCTTGCTGTCCTGTGTTTTGGTTGCAAACCTACCATCTCGCATTTCTTCTACACCTTCACCATCCTGTGTTTCTATTTCAGCCTTGCTGTCCTGTGTTTTGGTTGCAATCCTACCATCTCGCATTTCTTCTACACCTTCACCATCCTGTGTTTCTATTGCAGCCCTGCTGTCCTGTGTTTTGGTTGCAAACCTACCATCTCGCATTTCTTCTACACCTTCACCATCCTGTGTTTCTATTGCAGCCCTGCTGTCCTGTGGTTTGGTTGCAAACCTACCATATTGTGTTTCTTCTACACCTTCACCATCCTGTGTTTCTATTGCAGCCCTGCTGTCCTGTGTTTTGGTTGCAAACCTACCATCTCGTGTCTCTTCTACAACCTCATCATCCTGTGTTTTTGTTGCATTCGTGCCATACTGCATTTCTGTTATAGCCTCAGCATCTTGTGTTTCTTCTACATTCTCACCATCCTGTGTTCCTGCTATAGCCTCACTATCCTGTGTTTCTGTCACAGTCTCACTGTCCTGCATTTCTTCTACTATCTCACCGTAATCTGTTTCATCTACAAACTCAGTGCCTTGTGTTTCTTTCAAAAATTCACCGTCCTGCGTTTCACTCCCCGGTGATACTAAAGAAACGTCTGTGCTCTGTGTCCCCACCACGGCCTTGATTTCCGGCACATCAGCCACTGACACGTTGTCCAGAGTTTCTGACAAGGGGTTTCTGTCCCGAAAATTGCTGTCTTCTATTTCTACCACAGCCACACCACCCTGTGTATCTATCACAAAGCTGCCACCCTGTGTTTCTAATACAACTTCAATGTCCTGCGTTTCTGCTGAGACCTCACTATCCTTTATTTCAACCTCGGCCTTGCTGGCCTGCGTATCTACCACAACGTCAAGGTCCTGCATTTCCAGCACAGCCACACAGACCTGCGGTTCTACCAATGCCTCCCGGGTTGTCTTACATACAAGGTGGTTGTCCTGCATTTTTACCTCAGCCTCAATGTTTTGTGTTTCTGGTTTTGTGTCCTTGCTGTGTTTTCTCTCCGTTTCCTTATTGTCCTGTGTATCTTGTGCATTCCCCTTGTCCTGAATTGCTAGCTCGCTGGCCTGTATTTCTGACGCAGTCTCTCTCCCTCCTCCCTCTCCCTCTTCCCGTTCTCCCCCCGGTGTTGCCGGTCTCTGCTCCCCGTACTGAGTACCAGACGCAGGTTCTATCCGCGGCTCTGGCCACACGTATGAAACTACATAACTGTCCTGCGTTTCTGGCCATATCCTCCCATTCCTCGCCTGCACAGCGCACTCAGTGGCCTGTGTTTCTCTCAGCTTGGGCTCTGGGTCCTGCGTTCCCCACACACATGGCTCTAACTCCTGGCGCGGTATGGCTCTCCGTTGCTCGGGGTGCTGTGCCTCTCCATGCCGCAGGTCCTGGATCTCCCCTCTATCGCTGAACGGTGTAATCTCCGCCGCCCGTTCCCCTATCCTATCGCCCGTTTCGGAGCCGTCAGGGCTCCGGGGTGAGGCGGTGACCTTGAGGCTGCCCACCGAGGTATCCGCTCCCTGTTCCGGGATGACCTCTTCGCCTCTTCCTGTCTCCATCCAGTGAAAGTCTGGCTCATTAGCCGAATCTTCAGCAGCCGCGCCAGGACCCCGGATCAGGATCTGCTCCGGGTCCGGCTCCCGGTCTGGGATCTGCACCTGGTCTCTCCGCTCCCGCTGGCTGGGCTTGCTTACTCCCTCCCCGGCATCACACCTATGCCCCGGGCTCACCGGTCGTTCTTCCACATCGGGAAAGGATCTTCGAGAGTTTGCTGACTCCCGCCGCTCTCTGGCTCCGGAACTTCCCCCTGAAGTCTCCTTCTGCTCCCGCCCGCGGCCCGTCGCCGCCAGTCCCGGGCCAAATCCCTCTTCAAAGCCATCCTCTGTCTCAAAGTCTCCCCACTCTCCCGGGTCTTCCTCAGCTCCAGCACTTTGCTCCCTCGTATTTGCCACTTTTCCCACCCTCATCTCCGCAAAACCCCCCTCTCTCCGAACCCCCTCCTCTCCAATGTTCCCTATGTCACTAATGACCCCCTCCTCAACGTCCTCCGTATCACCAATATCCCTCTCCTCTCCATGGTCCTCATTCTCCCCAACTCTGCTCTCCCCCTCGACGCCCCATTTCTCACAAGTGATCCCTTCCTCCCTAATGTCCCTCTCTTCCTCATTGTCTCCCTCTTCACTGTCCCTCAACTCATCTATAATTCCCTTCTCCCTAATGTCCCTCTCTTCCCCATTGTCTCCCTCTTCACTGTCCCTCAACTCATCTATAATTCCCTTCTCCCTAATGTCCTTCTCTTCCCCATTGTCTTCCTCTTCACTGTCCCTCAACTCATCTATAATTCCCTTCTCCCTAATGTCCTTCTCTTCCCCATTGTCTTCCTCTTCACTGTCCCTCAACTCATCTATAATTCCCTTCTCCCTAATGTCCTTCTCTTCCCCATTGTCTCCCTCTTCACTGTCCCTCAACTCATCTATAATTCCCTTCTCCCTAATGTCCTTCTCTTCCTCATTGTCTCCCTCTTCACTGTCCCTCAATTCATCTATAATTCCCTTCTCCCTAATGTCCTTCTCTTCCCCATTGTCTTCCTCTTCACTGTCCCTCAACTCATCTATAACGCCCTTCTCCCGAATGTCCCTCTCTTCCCCATTGTCTCCCTCTTCACTGTCCCTCAACTCATCTATAACGCCCTTCTCCCGAATGTCCCTCTCTTCCCCATTGTCTCCCACTTCACTGTCCCCCAACTCATCCATAATTTTCTCCTTCCTAATCTCTCCCGCTTCCTCAGTGACCCCCACCTTACCAATGATTCCCTTTCCAACAGCTTCGTCGCTCCCAGAGTTTTCCTCAGTCCCGAATTCATTCTTCACATCGTTTTCTTCTGTCCCACATCCTTGCTCATCCAGGCTAATTCCTTTCATCCTAAAGTCCCCCCACTTTCCCAACTCCCCTCTGGGACCCTCTGGCCGTCCCTCCTCTCCGGGACCCTCGAGCCCTTCCTGCTTCCTGGGATCCGCCAACCGTTCCTCCTCTCCGGCGCCCCCAGCGGGACCCCTGGACAGTCCATCCTCTCCGGGACCCTCTTCCCCGGCACCCGCGAGCAGTTGTGCCGAGGCCCTGCTCTCTCTTCGCTCCTCCTGCCTAGTGCAGCCGCCGCTGATCACGGGTCGGGACAAACCCGGGCTGAAGGAAGGGAACTCTTTCTTCCTTCGGGCCGCTAATGGAGTGTCTATTGGCGGCGTCCCGATGTCCGTGTCCCGGGACGGTGAACGGGTCTCACCTGTAACAAGGAACAGTACACCATGAGTCGTACACTCACCGTCCTGGTAACCTATAACAGCGCCGTGTTTGGTCAGCGCTGGTCATTCCCGCATCAAATGGGACATCAACCACCCCCCAGAGGAGTGACTAGGAACGCGGGGCGATACTCACAGAGGTGAGTCTACCCCGAGCAGCTGCAGACAGACACCTGCCCTTTGACACATGGTCAAAGCCGCCTCCACCTCACCCCACGAAGGCTAATGGGCCAAGAGAGGGGATTAGGAGCCGGGCCAGGGAGTGGTAGAGTAACTAAAATGCAGAGATGCGAGGCGCTTAGGGGCCGGGGGAGGTTACAGAGAGAGCGTAGGGTGTAGAGGCCAAAGGGGGTTACAGAGACTGGTAAGGATTTAGGAGCCGGAGGAAGTTACAGAGACGGGGAGGGGTATAGTGGCCGAAGGAGGGTTTTGGGGGTTGGAGGAGATTACATTGACAGGGAGAGGTGTAGGGGCCAGAGGGGTTACAGAGATGGGGAGGGGTATAGTGGCCAAAGGGGGTGGATACAGGGAGGGTTTTGGGGGTTGGAGGAGATTACATTGACAGGGAGAGGTGTAGGGGCCGGAGGGGTTACAGAGATGGGGAGGGGTATAGTGGCCGAAGGGGGTGGATACAGGGAGGGTTTTGGGGGTTGGAGGAGATTACATTGACAGGGAGAGGTGTAGGGGCCGGAGGGGTTACAGAGATGAGCAGAGGTGTAGAGCTGGAGGGGCTTACAGAGACAGGAGGGATGAGAAGGAAATTGCATTTATGTAGCGCCTCTCCCCGAGTCTGTGATTATAATCCCGCACTCGGCCGCTTCCTGTCAATCTGAGCCGGAGTTGATCGATGCTGTTAAGGAGCGGAAGGTCAGGAGGGCGATAGATTCACCATGCGCTGGGGGTTTGGTGAGGAGGACCACGGCGTAGACGACCTTTTGCCCAAAGCCGTGTCCGGGAGAGTTGTGTCCACGTGTGCCGGCAGCTTATCACCAAGTCACCCCCTGGGGTTGGAGAGCCCCCATCTCCCGGACACTGCCCGCCCCAGCACAGCGGTCTCAACCAGCGGAGCGTGGAGGGCTCATCCGCCAGCTACCCTCCGTGGTTCCGTTTGCCCACTTTACCCCGGCCCAGGTCGTTCTTTTTGCCTTGAGTAGTTTCTTTTTAATAGAACACACAACAGTTTCCTCAAAGGGTAACTTGTGGGCTGAATCGGCGGTAAGGAAAACAGATGCAACGTCAGCATTCATTTCCAGCGGGCTGGACTATCAGAGCAAGGAGGCTTTGAGGCACTAGTGAGGGATCGCATAGAATGGTGAGCAGTTTGGGGCCCCTTGTCTAAAGAAACGTGCTGCCTTTGGAGACGGTCCAGAGGAGATTCACGAGAATGATAGGGTTAAAAGTATGATGGCTCTGGGCCTGTAGTCTCTGTAGTTCAGAAGAATGTGGGGCGACCTCATTGAAACATACCGAACATTGAAAGGCCTACAGAGTGACTGTGGCGAGGAAATTTCCTATGGTGAGTGGGTCTAGGAGCAGGAGGCGCAGCCTCAGAATGGAGGGATGTCCACAGAAGAGAGAAGGAATTTCTTTAGCCAGCCTCAGAATGGAGGGATGTCCACAGAAGAGAGAAGGAATTTCTTTAGCCAGTGAATCTGGAATTCGCTGACCAGACGACTGTGGAGGCCAAGTTATTGGGTACATTTAAGGCAGAGGGCGAAAGGTTCTTGGTTACTCAGGGTGTCAGGGATTGAGAGGGATAATAAACCAGCCATGATGGAATGGTGGAGCAGGCTCGATAGGCTGAATGGACTAATTCTGTTTCTATATCTTAAGGTCTCATGTTGTGCTGACCTTTATAAACCTACTCCAACATAACCCATCATTTTTCGATCATCAATGTGCCTATTTAAGAGTATCTTAAATGTCCCTAGTGTATCTGCTCTGCCATCACCCCTGGAAGTGTGTTGCATGCACCCACCACTCTTTGGGGGAAAAACTCTTTGGCTCATAGGCTTCTAGTCTAAGCCCACCTTGTTGATGGACCTGTCCATCTGTATTTTATGCCTCAATTACGTCTTCTGACATTCCCTATAGCCACCACTCTCTGTGTGAAAAACATACCCCCCAGGTCCCTATTAAGTCCCCTTTCATCGTAAGCACCTTTATCACTTCCTCTGACAGCTTATCCCCAAAACTCACCACCCTGTGTGAAAAACACCCCCAGGTCCCTGTTAAATCTTTGTGCTCTCACTGTAACCATCTCTACCACTTCCTCTGACAGCTCATTCCATATACCCACCACTTGCCCCTCAGCTCCCATTTAAATCTTTCCCCCTCATCTTGGACGTGCACACTTCAGTTTGTCATTCCCTTGCCCTGGGTCCATGTTGAGCATCAAACAGCACCTGCACTAGTCTCAGCCAGAGCAGAGAGGTGAATGCACTCAGCATTGGTTCATCACTCGGAGAATTGTGTTCCATTCTGGTCGACTCACTATAGGAAAGATGTGGAAGCTTTAGAGAGGGTGCAGATGAGATTTACTGGGATGCTGCCTGGATTAGAGAACATGTCTTGTGAGGATAGGTTGGGTACTTATGAAAGCACCGCACTTACTCTTCACGGTGCACGGAGATCCTCTTCCCGAGCAAGCTATGCTTGCCCACTCTTCCTCCGCCTCACCGTCCGCGCGAGAGGCATCCGGCTCCGGCTCCCCTCCTCGCTCGTCCTCATCCTGATCCTGCTCCTGAGTGGACTTGCATCTCCCTGAGGTTCCATGCAGCGAGGTGGGAGAGGGTTAACAAGTCAGCAGGTCGTATGATAAAAGTGTGGGATGGACGAGGGGGAACAAGGCTGGACTTCACACACTGAGGCCAAGGTGTGGATCACAAGCTGAGCTTGGTTTCAGTCCATTCGTTCTCCATGAGTATCAATGAGCCGTAACCAAGCAGACCTAACTCCAGCACCCCAGGTTCGATCTCGACTTCGGAATTCGTGGAGTTTGAACATTCTCCCAGGGTGTTCCGGTTCCCTCCCACATCCGAAAGACCTGCAAGTCAGTGGGTTAATTGGCTGCTGTAAAGTGTCCCCAGTTTGAAAGGGTTCATGTAGGAGAAACGTTTGATGCACGCGCTGGAGTTGAGAAGAATGAGGGGATCTCACATCAATATTGAAAGGATGGACGTGGAGAGAACGTTTCCTATAGTGGGGTGGGGGAGATAGGGGAGCCTGGGTCCAAAGGAAACAGCCTCTAAGTAGAAGGACGTCCCTTTAGAACAGGGATGAATACATATCTTAAGGCAGAGGGGAGGGAATCTGTGGAATTCATTACCACAGGTGGCTGAGGAAGCCAAGTCATTGGATATATTTACAGTGAAGGTTGATAAGTTCTGGATTAATCTGGGCATCAAAGATTATGGGGAGAAGGCAGGAGAATGGGTTTGAGAGGGATAATAAATCGGCCATGGTGGATGCTGGAACAGACTTGATGGGTTGAATGGCCTAACCCTGCTCTAATGTGGGGAAACAAAACCGGTCACTACATTACTGCAGAGGTGTGGTATTCGACAGAGGTGGAGGGTCTTTGTAAGGACTGGAAAACCAAAGCCATGAGGGGAGATTGGTGAGCAAAATACACAAAATGCTGGGGGATCTTGGCCCAAAACGTTGACGGTACATTTTTTTTCCATAGTTGCTGCCTGGCCTGCTGTGTTCCTCCAGGACTTTGTGTGTGTTGCTTGGATTTCCAGCATCTGCAGATTTTCTCTTGAGGTTGTTTTCTTTGGAAAAGAGGCTGATTGAGGTGTGCAAATCGAGAGGGGCAGTCCTCAGCAGAGGGTCAAGGATTAGTGGGGGGCAGAGGTTTGAGGCAATTGGTGCAAGAATGAGAGCTGTCTTCCCTTGAGGGAAAATCTTGCATGACAAGTCTGTTGGAGTTTTTTGACCAGAGAAAGGACAGACAATGGAGAATTGGTTGACGTTATGTACTTGGATTTTCAGAAGGCCTTGGACAAGGTACCAGACTCGAAGCTGTTTAACAAGCTACGAGCTCATGGTGTTACAGGAAAGAGTCTATCATGGATAAAGCAGTGGCTGATTGGCAGGAGGCAAAGAGTGGAAATAAAGGGAGCCTTTTCTGATTGGTTGCTGGTGACTAGTGGTGTTCCACGGGGGTCTGTGTTGGGTCCACTTCTTTTTATGTTAT
Organism: Hemitrygon akajei; assembly: GCF_048418815.1. Taxonomy (NCBI): domain Eukaryota; kingdom Metazoa; phylum Chordata; class Chondrichthyes; order Myliobatiformes; family Dasyatidae; genus Hemitrygon; species Hemitrygon akajei. The sequence goes on along the minus strand of NC_133135.1, from coordinate 3,043,491 downwards.
ATGTCAATGACCTGGATGATGGAATTGATGGCTTTGTGGTCAAGTTTATGGATGGTACAAAGATAGTTGGAGGGGCACGAAGCGTTGAGGAAGTAGAGAGGCCCAGAAGGACTTCACAAGAGAAAAACTACAGATGCTAGAAATCCAAACAGCACACACAAAATGCTGGAGGAACTCAGCAGGCCAGGCAGCATCTATGGAAATGAGTACAGTTGATGTTTCCAGCTGAGACCTTTTGGTCCAAGACCAGTCCTGCCAAACCTGGAGGTTCAGCTCAGGGCTAACAACTCTGAATGGTAAAACAAAACGGTTACAGAAACAGCAATGAAGAATCCTTCTACATGTGAATGTGACGGTATTCCCGAGTCCCCACCCAGGACTTGTATGACTGACAGTAGTAAAAACCAAACTACTGACATGATGAAGGAAGCCCTGGACACGGTCAGAGATGAGGGCAGCCCTGAATGCCAGTGGTCTAATGGGTAGTAAATCAGTCATTCCAGCAGCCCAATCGTGCGCAGCGAGGAGGTTTCTCACAGGCCAATGGCGCATGTTTAGAAGGGGAGCTTCGTGGGTGTCCGGTGTCATTCTGACAGTGCGGTCAGCGGCGGGAGCAGAGCAGCGAGGAGGTTTCTCACAGGCCAATGGCGCATGTTTAGAAGGGGAGCTTCGTGGGTGTCCGGTGTCATTCTGACAGTGCGATCAGCGGCGGGAGCAGAGCAGCGAGGATCGGGTCATTGATGCTCATTTAACAGCAAAGCTTCGCGGGCGATCAGTGTCATTCTGGTGGCTCAGTCAGTGGCGGGAGCAGAGCAGGGAGGAGTAAATATATGTCCAGGAGCGGCCATTGTTGGCAGTGGGCCAGTGGTGAGAGAGCGAGTGTCAAACTCAAAGGCAGCTTCAGTTCAGAAGTAGCATTGACTCTGGGTAAGTTTCTGTTGTTCCCTTTTTTCTTCCTGTCAGGGGTACTTAGTACTAAATGGCTGTGGTGTGCCCTTCGTGCCAGATGTTGGAGTCCTGGGAGACCCAGAGTCTCCCGGGGAACTACATCTGTGTGAAGTGCATCCGGCTGCAGCTCCATGACAACCGTGTTAGGGATCTGGAGCAGCAGCTGGATGACCTTTGGCTAGTGTTGTTGAGTGAGGAGATGATTGATCAGAGTTACAGGGAAGTAGTCACCCCTAAGTTGCAGGAGGCAAGTAGCTGGGTGACTGTCAGGAGAAATGGAAACGTGAACAGGCAGTTAGCACAGAGATCCCCTGTGGCCATTCCCCTCAATAATAAGTATCTGTTTTGGATACTGTTGTGGGGATGACCTCCCGGGGAATACTATGGAGACCAGGCTCCAAGCATAGCTCTTTAGTACAAAGGGGAAAGAGGGACAAGAGGCTAGTGGCAGTGATGGGGGACTCAGTAGTCAGAGGAACAGGCAACAATTCTGTTCTGGGTGTCAGAAGTGGGATGTTCAGGAGACTCCCAGTCTCCCGGACGGCCACATCTGCACCAGGTGCATCGAGATGCAGCTCCTTAGGGACCGGGTTAGGGAACTGGAGCTGTAGCTCGATGACCTTCCGCTTGTTAGGGAAAGTGAGGCAGTGATAGACAGGAGCGACAGGGAGGTAGTTACCACAAGGTGACAAGAGACAGATAAATGGGTGACGGTCAGGAGAGGGAAGGGAGAACATCAGATAGTGGAGAGTATCCCTGTAGATATCCCTCTCAACAATAAGTACTCCATTTTCAGTACTTTTGTGGGGGGGGTGGTAGACAACCGACCTGGAGAGGCAACAACAGCTGTAACTCTGGCTCAGAAGGGTAGGGAACTGAAGAGGATGGCAGATAGGCAGTTCTGTGGACACAAAAAGGAAACACGGATGGTAGTTTGCCTCCTGGGTGCCAGGGTCCACGATGTTTCTGGACGCATCCACAATATCCTGAAGGGGGAGATGAGCAGCCAGAAATCATGATACATATGCTACCAACAACAGGAGTAGGAAAGGGGAAGAGGTCCTGAAAACAGACTACAGGGAGTTAGGAAGGAAGCTGAGAAGCAGGACCTCAAGGATAGTAATCTCAGGATTGCTGTCTGTGCCACGCAACATTGAGAATAGGAACAGAACGAGGTGCCAGATAAATGTGTGGCTGAAGAATTGGAGCAGGGGGCAGGGATTCTGATTTCTGGATAATCTGGACTTCTTCTGGGGCAGGCGTGACCTGTACAAAAGGGATGGGTTGCACTTGAATCCGAGGCGGACCAATACCCTTGTGGGCAGGTACTAGAACTGTTGGGAGTGGTTTAAACTGATATGGCGGGGGGGGAGTGGGAACCAGTCTGACAGAGCTGAGGATGAGCCAGCAGGTTTACATGCCGATGATGGGTGTAACATGAATGTATGGAAGAACAAGCCAATGACTGGGTACAAATGCAGACGACGCAAAGAGTTAAGTTGTACCACAGAGGCAAAATTCAAAAGGGCAAAGAATGGAAGGCTGAAGTTGCCGTACTTAAATGTGCGTAGCGTTCAGAATAAGGTGGACAAACTCGTGGAGATTGGTCAGTATGACATCACTGAGTTGTGGCTGAAAGAAGGTCATTGCAGGTAGTTTGCCATCAAAGGATATACTTTGTCTCAAAAGGACAGATTGTTGGGTATGATGTTGTGGCCATCACGGAATCATGGCTGAAGGATGGTTGTATTGGGAGCTGGATGTCCAAGGTTGCACATTGTACCAGAGTGATAGGAAGGTCTGCAGAGGGGGTGGTGTGGCTCTACTGGTAAACAATGACATCAAATCAGTAGAAAGATGTGACATAGGATCAGAAGATGTTGAATCCTTGTGGGTTGAGTTAAGAAACTGCAAGGGTAAAAGGTCGTTGATGGCAGTTATATACAGGCCTCCCAACAGTGGCTGGGAGGTGGACCACAGGTTACAACAGGAAATAGAAAAGGCGAGTCAAAAGGGCAATGTTATGGTAGTCATGGGAGACTTTAACATGCAGGTCAATTGGGAAAATCAGGTTGGTAATGAATCTCAAGAGAGTGAGTTTGTTAAACAGCTATGAGATGGCTTTTTAGAGCAATTTGTCATTGAGCCTACTAGGGGATCAGCTATACTGGATTGGGTGTTATGTAATGTTCCGGAGGTGATTAGGGAGCTTATGGTAAAAGAACCCTTAGAAACCAGTGATCACAATATGATTGTGTTCAACTTGAAATTTGATAGGGAGAAAGTAAAGTCTGACATAGCAGTATTTCAGCGGAGTAAAGGAAATCACAGTCGTATGAGAGAGGAGTTGGCCAAAGTAAATTGGAAGGAGCTGCTTGCAGAGCTGTCAGGAGAGCAGCAATGGTGTGCGTTTCTGGGAAAAATGAGGAAGGTTCAGGACATGTGTATTCCAAAATTGAAGAAACACTCAGATGGTAAAATAGTATAACCGTGGCTGACAAGGGAAGTCAAAGCTAATGTAAGAGCAAAAGAAAGGGCATACAACAAAGCAAAAAATAGTGGGAAGATAGAGGATTGGGAGGCTTTTAAAAACCTACAGAGAGCAACTAAAAAAATCATTAGAAGGAAAAGATGAAATATGAAAGCAAGCAATTAATATCAAAGTGGATTCTAAAAGTTTTTAAAAGTTACGTTAAAAATAAAAGAGAAATGAGGGTGGATATAGGACCACTAGAAAATGAGGCAGGAGAAATAATAATGAGGGACAAGGAGTTGGCAGATGAACTAAATGAATAATTTGCATCAGTCTTCACTGTAGAAGACACTAGCAGTGTGCCAGATATTGCATTGTGTGAAGGAAGAGAAGTGGGTGCAGTTACTATTACAAGGGAGAAGGTGCTCAAAAAGCTGAAAGCCCTAAGGATACATAAGTCACCTGGACCTGATGAACTGCACCCTAGGGTTCTGAAAGAGGTAGCGGTAGAGATTGTGGAGGCATTAAAAATAATCTTTCAAAAATCACTGGACTCTGACATGGTGCCAGAGGACTGGAAAATTGCAAATGTCACTCCACTCTTTAAGAAAGGAGGGAGACAGCAGAAAGGAAATGATAGACCGGTTAGCCTGACCTCAGTGGTTGGGAAGATGCTAGAGTCAATTGTTAAGGATGACGTGATGGAGTACTTGGTGACACAGGTCAAGATAAGACAAAGTCAGCACGGTTTCCTTCAGGGAAAATCCTGCCTGACGAACCTGTTGGAATTCTTTGGGGAGATTACAAGTAGGATGGATAAAGGGGATGAAGTGGATGCTGTATATTTGGGCTTTCAGGAGGCCTTTGACAAGGTGCCACATTGCTTACCGAGTTACAAGCCCATCATATTACAGGAAAGTTATGAACATGGTTAGAGCATTGGCTGACTGGGAAGGCAGCGAGTGGGAACAAAAGGATCCTTTTCTGGTTGGTTGTCAGTGACTAATGGTGTTCCACAGGGGTCAGTATTGGAACCATGTCTTTTTAGGCTGTATATCAATGATTTAGAATTTTAGATGATGGAACAGATGGCTTTGTTGCCAAATTTGCAGATGATATGAAGATTGGTGGAGAGGCAGGTAGTGTTGAGAAAATGGGTAGTTGCAGAAGGACTTAGTTTAGGAGAAAGTGGCAAATGAAATACAATGTGGGAAAATGCATGGTCACGCACTTTGGTAGAAGAAATAACTGTGCAGACTAGTTTCTAAATGAGGAAAAAATCCAGGAATCTGAGATGCAGAAGGACTTGGGAGTCTTTGTGCAGAACACCCTGAAGGTTAACTTGCAGATTGAGTCGGTGGTGAGGAAGGCAAATGTCATGTTGGCATTCATTTCAAGAGGTCTATAATACAAGAGCAAGAACATGTTGCTGAGGCTTTATAAGGCACTGGCAAGGCCTTATAAAGGTGATATACTTTGGAAGGACAAACTCCAAGGCAGAGTACAAAGTAAATGGCAGGATACTTGGTAGTGTGGAGGAGCAGAGGGATCTGGGGGTACATGTCCATAGATCCCTGAAAGTTGCCTCATAGGTAGATAGGGTAGTTAAGAAAGCTTATGGAGTGTTAGCTTTCATAAGTTGAGGGATAGAGTTTAAGAGATGCGATGTAATGATGCAGCTCTATAAAACTCTGGTTAGGCCACACTTGCAGTATGGTGTCCATTTCTGGTTGCCTCAGTATAGGAAGGATGTGGAAGCATTGGAAAGGGTACAGAGGAGATTTACCAGGATGCTGCCTGGTTTAGAAAGTATGCATTATGATCAGAGATTAAGGGAGCTAGGACTTTACTCTTTGGAGAGAAGTATGAGAGGAGACATGATAGAGGTATCCAAGATATTAAGAGGAATAGACAGAGTGGACAGCCAGCGCCTCTTCCCCGGGGCACCACTGCTCAATACAAGAGGACATGGCTTTAAGGTAAGGGGAGGGAAGTTCAAGGGGGTTATTAGAGGAAGGTTTTTCACTCAGAGAGTGGTTGGTGTGTGGAATACACTGTCTGAGTCAGTGGTGGAGGCAGATACACTAGTGAAATTTAAGAGACTACTAGACAGGTATATGGAGGAATGTAAGGCGTGGGGATATATGGGAGGCTGGGTTTAAGGGTTGGCACAACATTGTGGGCCTGTACTGTGCTGTATTATTCTATGTTCTATGAAAGGGTTTGACATCTTTGGGCCTGTACTCACTGGAATTTAGAAGAATATGTAGGGATCACATTGAAGTGTTGAAAGGACTAGATAAGGTCAATATGGAAAGGATGTTTCCTATAGGGGGGTATTCAGAACTAGAGGGTACAACCTCAAAATTGAGGGGTGACCTTTTGCAACAGAACTAAGGAGGAGTTCTTTTAGCCAAAGAGTGATGAATCTGTGGAATGCCCTGCCACAGACTGCAGCGGAGGCCATGGGTATATTGAAGGCAGAAATTGATAAATTCCTGATTGGTCAGGGCATCAAAGGATATGGTGCGAAGGCAGGTGTATGGGTTTGAATGGGATCCGGGATCAGCCATGATGAAATGGCGGAGTGGACTGAATGGGCTAATTCTGCTCTAAGAGGAAGCATTTTACCAGCCAGAGAGTGGTGGGGGTGGGGGGCTCACTGTCTGGAAGTGGGGGGGGGGGAAGGAAGCAGAAGCACTCTCCACATCATTGTATTTAAGATATGCGACCTGAGAGGGGTATATAAGTCTATGAGCAGTGTATGGATAGAGTAGATAGACAAAGGCTTTTTTCCCCAATTTTGGATTGTCTAATACATCCAGTACAAGGCAGCCACTTGATTGGTGCCCCTTCCAATGCCTCCCCCATTGATGAAGTTGTACAGTGTGTAATCCCTACAAGTCGCACTGCAGCAACACACCAAAGATCCTGAGGCAGCACCTTCCAGACCCACAACCACTACCATCTGGAAGGACGAGAACAGCAGGTACCTGGGAACACCACCACTTGGAAATCCCCCTCCAGGTCACTCACCATCCTGACTTGGAAACATATCTTCATTGTCACTAGGTCACAATCATGGAATTTCCTCCCTAACAGCACGGTGGATGTACCTACACCTCAGGGACTGCAGCTCATCACCACCTTCTCAAGGACAACTATAGATGGGCAATAAATGCTGGCTTGGCTGGTGACACCCACATCCCGTGAATGAATGAATAAAGAAACGGAGGGCTTTCATTTAAGCTGAGGGGGTGATGTGAGGGGTAAGTTATTATTTTTTTTTTACAGAGTGGTGGGTGTCTGGAATGTGCTGCCTGGGGTAGTGGCAGAGGGAGACAGATTAGAAACTTTTCAGAGATGTTAGGCGGACACATGACACATGAATGTGAGGAAAATGGAATGATACAGATATTGTGTAGGCAGAAGATTAGTTTGCTATTTAATTACTAATTTGATGCAACATTGTGGGCGGAACGGCTGGGCCTGTGCTGTACTCTACTGTTCTGTGTTCTTTGCTGGGCTTCAGACACAGTGCTGGGGTGGGGGAAGGGAGTGCCACGGGGATTGGACGTGTTCTACTGAACAGCCACCTTTGTGCCTCACACACCTGTTATTACACTAGCGTGGGTCATAGGCAGTGGGCTTTGGAAGATCTAGAGGTGGCTGCCAAAGTAGTGTAGCAGTTAGCATGACGCCATTACACCTCACGGTGTCAGAGTTCAGAGTTCAGAGTTCAATTCCAGCATTGCCTGTAAAGAGCTTGTACACTCCTCTGGCTCCAAAGGCATATGGGTTAGTAGGTTAATTGGTCATGGTGAACTTCCTGTGATTAGGCTGGGGTTAAATTGGGGGAGTGCTGAGTGATGCAGATGGTTGGTCAGAAGGACCTGTTCTGCAGTGTATCTCTAAAATAAACAAACAGACAGTAAATATCTAATAGATAGATATGTAAATAAATAAATAAATGTATCTCAAGATAAATAGGGTTTCTCCAAGCATTTTCCAGGAAACTGTAAGCACATGGTTGAGGAGAGAGAACTAGGGAATCTTTTCCCTGGAGGCCACAAACACACGTCTGAGGAACCGCCGGTCTGGGTGATTTTGACCAGATTTAGGCAGTTACGTGATCTGGAGTAGCAGAGGTGGCTGGAATGAAGACACAGATCCAACTGGTTCAAGGAATGCAATGGTCTTATGGTAACCCTTGTGTAACCACAGTTACACGACAGAAGCGATTCAAGGCGAGTTTGAAGAGAGACTTGGCATTGAAGGTGTCGAGCCTTGCACTTTGGTCCTGGTATCTGTGATATTCAGTTTTAACGCAGTACTCTCCATTCCTGCCATCATTCTAAGGAGCTGATGCATGTAACCATTCTAACCACTTTCTGCATTTATTTCTTCACGCAAACACCGTTAAGTGGAACAAACTGTGAATCGGCACATTTAACTGGGAAATGGGGAGCTGTGAATCGGCACATTTAACTGGGAAGTGGGGAGCTGTGAATCGGCACATTTAACTGGGAAATGGGGAGCTGTGAATCGGCACATTTAACTGGGAAGTGGGGAGCTGTGAATCAGCTCATTTAACTGGGAAATGGGGAGCTGTGAATCGGCACATTTAACTGGGAAGTGGGGAGCTGTGAATCGGCACATTTAACTGGGAAATGGGGAGCTGTGAATCGGCACATTTAACTGGGAAATGGGGAGCTGTGAATCGGCACATTTAACTGGGAAGTGGGGAGCTGTGAATCGGCACATTTAACTGGGAAGTGGGGAGCTGTGAATCGGCACAGTCGTGGCTAGCACAGAGCAGATGGACAGAATGGTTTTACCACACCCTCTGTGCTGAAACCATCCCATGACACATTCATTGTCCAGATCTAATTGCCCAGGACAACGGCCGGAACCTTGGGCTGTCTGTGAGGCGTTTGCATGCTCTCTCCGTGGCCCACATTCCAAAGACATGTGGGTCGGGCTAGTGAGTTCTGAACATGCTATGTTGTTGCCGAAATTGTGGTGACACTTGTGGGCTGCCTCCAACACTGATTTCATTTGACAGAGACGATGCATTTCACTGTACGTTACAATGTCTGATGTACGTATGACAAATAAAACCAGTCTTTATTTTATCTCATGATTTGCTTCCCCTCAGCTGAACAGGTCTGTTCTCAAGTTGAGAAGCTGCTGGATCCACCCATGATCCAGGCGAACCCCTCTTTGTTAGTTTTCAGAAGGTGGGGGTCATGATAGTGGATGAGTTTAGGACCAGAGGACACAGCCTCAGACGAGACTAGAGGGACGTTCATTTTGAACAGAGATGAGGAATTTCTTTAGCCAGAGGGTGGTGAATCTGTGGAATTCGTTGCCACAGGTGGCTGTGGAGGCCACGTTATTGGGTCTATTTGAAGTGGAGGCTGGTGGGTGCTTGATTTTCAGGGTGTCAAAGGTTATGGGGAAACAGCACGAGAATGGGGTTGAGAGGGATGATAAATCAGCCATGATGGAATGGTGGAACAGACTCGATGGGCCAAATGGCCCAGTTCTGCTCCTGTGTCTTCCAGTCTCATGGTCTCACCTTAGGCTGGGGTTTAACTCAGGAAGAGGATGGTGAGTGGGTGCTTGGATCCAGACCAGCTCACTTTGCCGCAAGGTATTGCTCTTTCTGCCCGGAATTCAGAGTGGGCTCTGGGATTTGGACACTGCAGCCACCACCCAGCAGATGGGATGCCCCTCTGACCCAGGGGTGTAGGGCACTGGGTGAGCTGACACACACTGTTCCCTCAGATATAACACTCAGACACACAGGAACACCAACACATCACTCTGGATAAATGCACAACACAGGTACGTGGCAGGTACAGTTCACCAGCGGGTTGGACACAGCACAAGTTAATACTGGAGTGCATTGCAGTTGGTGGTAAACCTGCAGAGCAGAGCAGACGTGGGAGGGTTATACCACTCCAACAGGTCAATTATCATCATCACACCTCATAACCAACCAAACCTCCAGAGCAGACGTGGGAGGGTTATACCACTCCAACAGGTCAATTATCATCATCACACCTCATAACCAACCAAACCTCCAGAGCAGACGTGGGAGGGTTATACCACTCCAACAGGTCAATTATCATCATCACACCTCATAACCAACCAAACCTCCAGAGCAGACGTGGGAGGGTTATACCACTCCAACAGGTCAATTATCATCATCACACCTCATAACCAACCAAACCTCCAGAGCAGACGTGGGAGGGTTATACCACTCCAACAGGTCAATTATCATCATCACACCTCATAACCAACCAAACCTCCAGAGCAGACGTGGGAGGGTTATACCACTCCAACAGGTCATCATCACACCTCATAACCAACCAAACCTCCAGAGCAGATGTGGGAGGGTTATACCACTCCAACAGGTCATCATCACACCTCATAACCAACCAAACCTCCAGAGCAGACGTGGGAGGGTTATACCACTCCAACAGGTCAATTATCATCATCACACCTCATAACCAACCAAACCTCCAGAGCAGACGTGGGAGGGTTATACCACTCCAACAGGTCAATTATCATCATCACACCTCATAACCAACCAAACCTCCAGAGCAGACGTGGGAGGGTTATACCACTCCAACAGGTCAATTATCATCATCACACCTCATAACCAACCAAACCTCCAGAGCAGATGTGGGAGGGTTATACCACTCCAACAGGTCAATTATCATCATCACACCTCATAACCAACCAAACCTCCAGAGCAGACGTGGGAGGGTTATACCACTCCAACAGGTCAATTATCATCATCACACCTCATAACCAACCAAACCTCCAGAGCAGACGTGGGAGGGTTATACCACTCCAACAGGTCAATTATCATCATCACACCTCATAACCAACCAAACCTCCAGAGCAGACGTGGGAGGGTTATACCACTCCAACAGGTCAATTATCATCATCACACCTCATAACCAACCAAACCTCCAGAGCAGACGTGGGAGGGTTATACCACTCCAACAGGTCAATTATCATCATCACACCTCATAACCAACCAAACCTCCAGAGCAGACGTGGGAGGGTTATACCACTCCAACAGGTCATCATCACACCTCATAACCAACCAAACCTCCAGAGCAGATGTGGGAGGGTTATACCACTCCAACAGGTCATCATCACACCTCATAACCAACCAAACCTCCAGAGCAGACGTGGGAGGGTTATACCACTCCAACAGGTCAATTATCATCATCACACCTCATAACCAACCAAACCTCCAGAGCAGACGTGGGAGGGTTATACCACTCCAACAGGTCAATTATCATCATCACACCTCATAACCAACCAAACCTCCAGAGCAGACGTGGGAGGGTTATACCACTCCAACAGGTCAATTATCATCATCACACCTCATAACCAACCAAACCTCCAGAGCAGATGTGGGAGGGTTATACCACTCCAACAGGTCAATTATCATCATCACACCTCATAACCAACCAAACCTCCAGAGCAGACGTGGGAGGGTTATACCACTCCAACAGGTCAATTATCATCATCACACCTCATAACCAACCAAACCTCCAGAGCAGACGTGGGAGGGTTATACCACTCCAACAGGTCAATTATCATCATCACACCTCATAACCAACCAAACCTCCAGAGCAGACGTGGGAGGGTTATACCACTCCAACAGGTCAATTATCATCATCACACCTCATAACCAACCAAACCTCCAGAGCAGATGTGGGAGGGTTATACCACTCCAACAGGTCAATTATCATCATCACACCTCATAACCAACCAAACCTCCAGAGCAGATGTGGGAGGGTTATACCACTCCAACAGGTCAATTATCATCATCACACCTCATAACCAACCAAACCTCCAGAGCAGATGTGGGAGGGTTATACCACTCCAACAGGTCAATTATCATCATCACACCTCATAACCAACCAAACCTCCAGAGCAGATGTGGGAGGGTTATAACACTCCGACAGGTCAATTATCATCACACATGATGAGAGGCGTTCATCATGTGGATAGTCAGAGGCTTTTTCCCAGGGCTGAAATGGGTGCCACAAGAGGACACAGGTTTAAGGTGCTGGGGAGTAGGTACAGAGGAGATATCAGGGGTAAGATTTTTACGCAGAGAGTGGTGAGTGCGTGGAATGAGCTGCTGGCAAAGGTGGTGGAGGCGGATACGATAGGGTCTTTTGAGAAGCTTTTAGATAGGTACATACTTAGAAAAATAGAGGGTAATAGGTACGCCTAGTAATTTCTAAGGTAAGGACGTGTTCAGCGCAACTTCGTGGGCCGAAGGGCCTGTATTGTGCTGTAGGTTTTCTATGCTTCTACGTTTACCTCATAACCAACCAAACCTCCCATCCAGGCCTCATTCCCAAGCCTGGGTTTCCCTCCACATCCCGAAGACGTAAGGGTTGGTGGGTTAGTCGGCCACACCTCTCTCCCTTCAGGATGCAGTGCCAGACACTCTGGTTCCAGGTCAATCTTGACCTCTGGCGCTGTTCTTGTGGAGTTTGCATGCTCTCCCTGTGACAATGTGGGTTCCTCCAGAGTGCTCCCATTCCCTCCCACATCCCAAAGACGTGCTGGTCAGTTGAGGTAATTGTCCCCAGTGTGTAGCTGAGGGGTGGAATTTCGGGGGAGTTACTGGGAGTGTAGGAGGAATGAAATCTGATTCATGTAGGTTAAATAAGTGTTTTAATGGTTGGCATGACCTCGATGGGCCAAAAGGTCTACTTCCATGCAGTCTGCAAGATGTCTCTGTACTTAGTTTTATTACAGTGGATCACAGGAAACAGGATTCAGTGAGGGCTATTAAATACATATTTCATGCAGGTTAATAATAGTAACTTATAGGCTAACAACAACAAATTGTGCAGTTTGATGGCTCTGGGCCTGTTTAGAACAATGCAAGGGGGATCTGATTGAAACCTGTCAAACTGATGTGGAGAGGAAATTTCCTGTAGTGGAGGAACCACAGCCTCAGAATAGAGGGATATCCATTTACAACAAAGATGAGGAAGAATTTCCTCAGGCAGAGGGCGGTGAATCTGTAGAATTCATTGCCACAGATGGTTGTGGGGACCATGTCATTGGGTATACGTAAAGCGGGGGTTTATTCATTCTTGATTAGTCCGGGGGTTAACGATTACAGGGAAAAGGCAGGAGAATAGGATTGAGAGGGATAATAAATCAGCGATGCTGGAATGGCTAAGCAGACTCGATGAGCCTAATTCAGCTCCTATGTCTTATGGCTGGACTTTAGCTGAAGCCTCCAATTCCAGTAGAAACCATTGCCATGATAACGGTGACATTTCCACCTGCGTCGAAGGTTGGGTGCAGAGGGAGGTATGGTGGATGGGTTGGGAGGGGCAGTGTGAGCCCCTGGGTTGAACAGTCTGACACTAGTATCAGTTGAGTCGCGCCTGGGTGACTATTTCTTCTCCTAGTGGCCCAAACAAAGTCAAAATGGATCAGATCACATGGTAACCTCTCCTTTCTAGCTAAAGTTGGGAAAGTGAGCCAAAGGTGAGTTCAACATCTACAAAGTAATGAATTAACGTGTGAAGAAACATGTTTATTAGTTGAATCCGTAACTCATTTCATTTGTAGCTTCCATTTATTTATTAAGAGATCAGCACAGAACAGGCTCTTCCACCTCATCAAGCCCAGTTACCCACCCATTAACCCTACTGTAAAAACAGGACCGTTTGCAAAGACCAATTAACCTACACAACTCAAATGGCTTTGGAAGGAAACCAGATGGAAGAACATAGAAACTCCTTATGGGGATGCAAGAATTGAACTCTGACTCCAATGGCCTGAGCTGCAACAGCATCGTGCTAACTATTACACTGCTGTGGCACCCCAACTTACGTTGTCGACAACACTGCCTATCCTTCTACACAAACACAAGGGATTCTGCTGATGCTGGAAATCCAAAGCAACACAAACAAAATGCTGGAGGAACTCGGCAGGTCAGGCAGCATCTACAGAAGAGGAATAAACAGTCAACACTTTGGGCAAAGACCCTTCATCAGGACTGCAGCTGGAATATGAAGGTGAGGAAGGTGGAGGAGGACAAGCTGGAAGGCGAGAGGTGAAACTAAGTGGGCGGAGGGGTGGGATAAAGTATGAAGCTGGGAGATGATAGATGGATGTGATAACAGAGGAATTCGATCAGAGTGGAGATGGACCATGAGAGAGAGGTCCTGATGAAGGGTCTCGTTCTGAAACATTGACTGTTTATTCTCCTCCATAGACGCTGCCTGACCTGCTGAGTTCCTCCATTGGTTTGTGAGTGCCACTCCTCGTACCGTCCAGCCAACACATTCCCAGAGCCACTGATTGGATCCAGCAAGGGGATCACAGCATCGGCAGGGGGAAAGGCTTCAAGGAAGGGAAGAAGGAAGAGGGGATTCCTAACTGGAGCTGACATGTGACCTGGAAAATTACAGTCAGGAACTCGGGAGAAATGTCCCTCTCCGGAGGGCGATGGGGGTGGGACGGCCACTCTCACAGGAGGAGGGAAGTGGGTTTAGGGAGCAGCATTGCAGTGGTGAGTGTCATGGGATTGGAGTGTGGGTGGAGGGGTGGATGGGTGTGGTGGAGCAAGTTGGGGGGAGTGAGAGTGTTGGATTTTAAAGCAGGTTTGAGAGGAAAGGAGTAGGCTGAGTGGGTAAGGGGGTAGGGATTGGAGCGGTTCGAAGGGCATAGCGGAGTGAGGGTGCTGCGGTGGGTTTTAGGGACAGTGCATGGGAATGGGAATGGGATTCACATGGGAACTCCATGCGAATGTTGTGGGGTAGTTCCAGGAGGAAGGGGAGAGTGAGTGGGAGTGCAGGGGAGGGATTGTAAGGCAGGGCACAGCCATGCAGCCAGGGATTGATAGACCAGTTCTTGGACTCTCTTGATACGCTCTTCCCTCTCGAACCTGTTTTACGAGGTTCACCGCAGCCCTTGACAAGCACACAGACACACACGTGTACACGCACAGCACAGGTCATGATCAGCTCTGGTCTGCGGTTTACTACACAAAGGATGAACTCTCCATGAAGCACATTTGGCATTGGCATGTTGGCACAGCATGGCTCCATGGTGCCGTGTTGGTAGGATGTAGCCACAGTCAACACAGCAACACGAGGGGCCGAGGGACAGGCATGCAGAGGGAGCAGGGAACACGTTTACTTACCAGCTGCTGATCTCCCTGAGACAGAGAGCTCGGCAGCACACACATCCACCATACTCCCTCTCCACGCGTCACCCATGGCTCCCAGCTGCTGCTCACCACCCGTTGTGGAAGTATCCTTGATGGACCTCCCGTTGTCCACACTGGTTCTGGGATCATCTTCCATCAGCCTGCTGAGCTCACTGTCTCCATCACTCACACCTGGGGCCAGCATTTCCATACCATCTGCTTCTCCTTCGACCGCGGCCTTGGGCTCCTCACCAGCACGCTCCACTGTTGCTGCAATCTCCTCGCTGGCTGCACGACCACCTTCATCTTCAGTGTCACGGACCCCAGCTTCCGATGAGCCTCCATCGGACTCCTCGCTGGACCTCGGGAAGCCAGATGAGGATGAGTGGGAGTGGACGCTCCCTGTGGCAGAGTGGATACGAAAACAACAGGTGTCAGGTGGAGGGACAAGGGAGATTGGGGGGTGCTGGGGCTGGAGTGGGTGGGACACAGGGGTGGTGCTGGGGCTGGAGGGGGTGGGACACAGGGGGTTGCTGGGGCTGGAGGGGGTGGGACACGGGGGGTGCTGGGGCTGGAGGGGGTGGGAGACGGGGGTTGCTGGGGCTGGAGGGGTGGGAAACGGGGGCTGCTGGGGCTGGAGGGGGTGGGACACAGGGGGTTGCTGGGGCTGGAGGGGGTGGGACACAGGGGGTTGCTGGGGCTGGAGGGGTGGGAGACGGGGGTTGCTGGGGCTGGAGGGGTGGGAAACGGGGGCTGCTGGGGCTGGAGGGGGTGGGACACAGGGGGTTGCTGGGGCTGGAGGGGGTGGGACACAGGGGGTTGCTGGGGCTGGAGGGGTGGGAGACGGGGTGGATGTTCAGTCTGGAGGGATTTACAGAAAAAGGGAGGGGTTAAAAAAGTTGAAGATTTTAAAAAACTAGTGTTTGCAGCAATTTTCAGAGATTGAATTGCACCCAATCAGTGAAAGGGATTCAGAGCAACAAAAAATAAGGCAGGGGGAAGCTGAGTGGGAATTGCAGCAGTGGGCCAGTGTTGGAGTGGGGAGGGTTTGGGTGACGGTAAGCCTCTTTATTCTTCATCCATCATCTGTTAGGGCACAGTCAGTACAGTCAGAATGGGTCCAGGGTCTGTGTTGTACATGGTTACTGAGAATGGGTCCGGGGTCTGTGTTGTACACAGTTACTGAGCATGGGTCCAGGGTCTGTGTTGTACACGGTTACTGAGAATGGGTCCGGGGTCTGTGTTGTACACGGTTACTGAGAATGGGTCCAGGGTCTGTGTTGTACACGGTTACTGAGAATGGGTCCAGGGTCTGTGTTGTACACAGTTACTGAGAATGGGTCCAGGGTCTGTGTTGTACACGGTTACTGAGAATGGGTCCAGGGTGTGTGTTGTACACAGTTACTGAGCATGGGTCCAGGGTCTGTGTTGTACACAGTTACTGAGAATGGGTCCAGGGTGTGTGTTGTACACAGTTACTGAGAATGGGTCCAGGGTGTGTGTTGTACACGGTTACTGAGAATGGGTCCAGGGTGTGTGTTGTACACGGTTACTGAGAATGGGTCCGGGGTCTGTGTTGTACACAGTTACTGAGAATGGGTCCAGGGTCTGTGTTGTACACGGTTACTGAGAATGGCTCCAGGGTCTGTGTTGTACACGGTTACTGATAATGGGTCCAGGGTCTGTGTTGTACACGGTTACTGAGAATGGGTCCAGGGTCTGTGTTGTACATGGTTACTAATAATGGGTCCAGGGTCTGTGTTGTACACGGTTACTGAGAATGGGTCCGGGGTCTGTGTTCTACACAGTTACTGAGAATGGGTCCAGGGTGTGTGTTGTACACGGTTACTGAGAATGGGTCCGGGGTCTGTGTTGTACGCAGTTACTGAGAATGGGTCCAGGGTCTGTGTTCTACAGTCATTGTGATGGCTCCAGGGACTGTGTTGTACTGTTTGTGTGAGGCGTGGGAACTTTGGGAGACTGCCATCCTCCTAGATAATCAGATTTGTGCCATGTGTATCAGGAGGTTGCATGTCCTCAGAGAATGCGTTAAGACCATAAGATATAGGAGCAGAATTAGGCCATTTGGCCCATCGAGTCTTCTCTGCCAGTTCATCATGGCTGATCCATTTTTTATCTCAGCCCCAATCTCCTACCTTCTCCGCATATCCCATCATGCCCTGACCAATCAAGAATCTTTCAACTTCTTACTTAAGTATACATAAGGACTTTGCCTGCACAGTTGCCAGTGGCAATATTCCACAGATTCACCTCTGTCTGGCTGAAGAAATTCCTCATCTCCATTGTAAAGGGAAGCCTCTCTATTCTGAGTCTCTGTCCTCTGGTTTTAGACTCTCCCACCACAGGAAGCATCCTCTCCACATCCACTCTATCAAGTTCTTTCACCATTCAATAGGTTTCAATTAGGTCACCCCTCATGCTTCTGAACTCCAGCGAATACAGTCCCAGAGCTGTCAAATGCACTTCATAAGACAAATCGTTAAATCCTGGAATCATTTTCATGAACCACTTTTGAACCCTCTCCAGTTTCAGCTCATCCTTTCTGAGATTAGGGGCCCAAAACTGCTCACAATACTCCAAGTGAGGCCTCACCGGTGATTTATAATGTTTCAACATTACATCCTTGCTTTTATATGCTAGACCTCTTGCATATAAACATTGCATTTGCCTTCCTCACCACAGACTCAACCTGCAAGTTAACCTTTAGGGAATCTTGTACAGGGACTGCTGGTCCCTTTGCACCTCAGATTTTTGACTTTTCTCTCCATTTAGAAAATAATCAACCCTTTGATTTCTTTTACCAAAGTGCATCTGCCACTTCTTTGCTCATTCTCTTAACCTGCTGAAGTCCTTCTGTAGTCTCTCTACATCCTCAAAACTACCTGCCTCTCCACCTACCTTTGTATCATCTGCAAACTTTGCAACAAAACCATCAATTCCTTTATCCAAATCATTGACATATAATGGAAAAAGAATCGGTCCCAACACAGACCCCTGTGGAACACCGCAAGTCACTGGTGGACAAACAAAAGGCTCCCTTTATTCCCACTCTTTGGCTCCTGCAAATCAGCCACTGCTTTATCCATACTAGAATCTTCCCTGTAACACCTGGGCTCATAGATGGTCTTCTGAAAATCCCAGTACACAACATCAACCAATTCTCCTTTGTCTATCCTGAGTGTTATTTCCTCAAAGAACTTCAACAGGCAAGATGTTCCCTTGAGGAAACTATGCTGACTGCAGCCTATTTCATCATGGGCCTCCATGAGACCTGAGACCTCATCCTTAACAACTGACTCCAACAACTTCCCAACCACTGAGGGCAGACTAAGTGGCCTATAGTTTCCTTTCTTCTGCCTCTCTCCCTTCTTGAAGAGTGGAGTGACATTTGCAATTTTCCAATCTGCCGGAACCATTCCAGAATCTAGTGATTCTAGAAAGATCATTACTAATGCCTGACAATCTCTTCAGTCACCACTTTCAGAACCCTGGGGTGTAAACCACTTGGTCCAGGTGACTAACCTACCTTCAGCCCTTTCAGTTTCCCCAAGAGCCTTCTCTCTAGTTCTGGTAACTTCACCCACTTCATGCCCAACACCTGGAACTTCCACCATACTGCCAGTGTCTTCCACAGTGATGACTAACACAAAATACTCATTCGGTTCATCCACCATTTCCTTGTCCCCCATCACTACCTCTCCAGCATCATTTTCCAGTGGTTCGATATCCACTCTCACCTCTATCGAGAGAAACTTCTGGTAACCTCTAATATTACTGGCTGGCTTACTTTTGTATTCCATCTTTACCTTAATGACTTCTTTTCCTGGTATTTAAAAGCTTCTCAATCTTCTAACTTCCCATTATTTTTTGCTTGATTTTTCCCCTCTCTTCATGTTGGCTCTGACTTCTCTTGCGAGCCACAGTAATGTCATATTTCCTTCAGAATACTTTTTCCTCTAACAGATACATGTATCCTGTGTCTTCCAAATATTTTTCCAGAAATTCCAGCTATTACTGCTCTGCCGACATCCCTGCCCATATTCTTTTCCATTCAATTCTTGCTTCTGTAATTCCCTTTAGTCCACTGTAATACTGATAGAACTGAATTTAAGCAACACACACAAAATGCTGGTGGAACGCAGCAGGCCAGGCATCATCTATAGGAAGAAGTACAGTCAGAACTTAACTTCTCTTCATTTATAAGAGAAAATGAGGCCAGAAAAATAATAACGAAGGACAAGGAAATGTCAGATGAACTAAATGAGTACCGGTATTTTGCACCAGTCTTCACTGTGGAAGACACTAGCAGTAATGCCTGATGTTGTAGTGTGTGAGGGAAGAGAAGTGAATGCAGACACTACAAGGGAGAAGGTGCTTAAAAAGCTGAAAGACCTAAGGATACATAAGTCACCTGGACCAGTGAAACTGCACCCTGGGGTTCTGAAAGAGGTAGTATTAGAGATTGTAGTGGCATTAGAAATGACCTTTCAAAAATTATTGGACTCTGACATGGTGCCAGAGGACTGGGAAATTGCAAATGTCACTCCACTCTTTAAGAAAGGAGGAAGGCAGCAGAAAGGAAATTATAGACCAGTTAGCCTGACCTCAGTGGTTGGGAAGATGTTGGAATTAACTGTTAAGGATGAGGTTACGGAGTACTTGGTGACACAGGAAACAATAGTACAAAGTCAGCATGGTTTCCTTCAAGTAAAATCTTTCCTGATGAACCTGATGGAATTCTTAGAGGAGATTACAGGTATGATAGATAAAGGGGATTCAGTGGATGTTGTATATTTGGGCTTTCAGAAGGCCTTTGACAAGGTGCCAAATATGAGGTTGCTTACCAAGTTAAGAGCCCATGGTATTACAGAAAAGTTACTAACATGCTTAGAGCATTGGCTGATTGGTAGGAGGCAGCGAGTGGGAATAAACGGATCCTTTCCTGGTTGGCTGTCAGTGATTAGTGGTGTTCTGCAGGGGTCAGTGTAGGGACCACTTCTTTTTATGCTGTATATCAATGATTTAGATGATGGAATAGATGGCTTTGCTCCCAAGTTTACAGATGATACGAAGATTGGTTGGAGGGGCAGGTAGTGTTGAGGAAACACGTAAGATGCAGGATTCAGAAAATTAGGAGAATGGGCAAGGAAGTGGCAATACAATGTTGAAAATTGCATGGTCATGCACTTTGGTAGTAGAAATAAATGTTTTCTAAAAGGGGGGAAAACCCAAAAATCTGAGATTCAAAGCAGATTCAAAGGTATACAAGCAAAGGCAGCATGTAGGGAGACTGTTGGGAAGAACAGGCAGATGATAGGGCAAAATTGCAGTCAGTGGAATGAGTTGCAGTGCAACGGGGACAAAAACTGAAAAGGGTGACAAATAAGGGACTGAAAGTGTAATATTTTAATGCACACAGTATATGGAATAAGGTAGATGATCTTGTTGCGTAGTTAGAAATTGGCAGATATTTCATTGTGGGCATCACCGAGTCATGTCTGAAAGAAGATTATAGCTGGAAGCTTAAAGTCCAAGGATAAAGGTTGTATCGAAAGGACAGGCAAGTAGGCAGAGGAGGTGGGATGGCTCTGTTGGTAAAAACGGAAATCAAATCATTAGAGAGAGGTATGGAATCATTGTGGGTCGAGCTAAGGAACTGCAGGAGCAGAAAGGCTTTGATGGAGATACATACAGACCTCTGAACAGCAACAAAGTTGTGGTCTACAAATTACAATGGGAGATAGAAAATGCACGCCAAAAGGGTGGGGGATTTCAACATGCAGGTAGATTTGGAAAAATCAGGTTGGTACTGAAGTCCAAGAGGGAAAATTTGAAGAATGCCTACAAGTTGGCTTTTTGAAGCAGCTCATGGTTGAACCCACCAGGGGATCTGCTGTTTTAGATTGAGTATTGTATAATGAACTGGAATTGATTAGACTGCTTAAGGTAAAGGATCCCTTCAGAGTCAGTCATCATAATAGGATAGAATTCACCCTGCAATCGGAGAGGGTCATGCTAAAGTAAGGTGCATCAGTACTACAGTGGAGTAAAGGGAATTACAGAGGCATGAGAGAGGAGCTGGCTAAAGTTGATTGGAAGGGGATGATGGCAGTGCAGCAATGGTTGGAGTTTCTGGGAGCAATTCAGAAGCACAGGATAGATACATCCTAAAGAAGTAGAATTCTAAAGGCAGGATGACATAACCGGCTGACAAGGGCTGTCGAAGCCAACATAAAAGCCACAGAGGGGGAACAAAACAGTAAAAGTTAGTGGAAAGTTAGAGGATTGGGAAGCTTTTAAAACTAACAAAAAATCATAAAGAAGGAAAGGATGGGATACAAAAGTAAGCTAGCCACTAATATTGAAGGGGATACCAGAAGTTTCTTCAGATATATAAAGAGTAAAAGTGAGACTAGGGTAGATATTGGACAGCTGGAAAATTATGCTGGAGAGGTAGGTTTGGGGGACAATAAAATGGCAGCCAAACTTAGTAAGTACTTTGCATCAGTCATCACTGTGGAAGACACTAGCAATATGCCGGAAGTTCAAGAGTGCCAGGGGGCAGTAGTGAGAAAAGTTGCCATTACTAGGGAGAAGGTGCTTGGGAAACTAAAATGTCTGAAGGTAGATAAATCACCTGGATTAGATTATCTGCATCTCAGGGTTCTGAAAGAGGTGGCTGAAGGAATTATGGAGCCATTAGTAATAGTCTTTTAAGAATCAATAGACTGTGGCATGGTTTTGGAGGACTGGAAAATTAAAAATGTCACTCCACTCTTCAAAAGGGGAGAGGCAGAAGAAATTATGGGCCAAACTCTGCATGGTTTCCTTTAGAGAAAATCTTGCCAGACGAATTTGTTGCAATTATTTGAAGAAAGGAAATTTGGTGATTGTTATGTATTTAGATTTTCAGAAGGCCCTTAACAAGTTTTTGGTGGCATCCGTCGGTCTCGAGAGACCATGGATCTGCGCCTGGAGTTTCCAGGGCACAGGCCTGGGCAGGGTTGTATGGGAGACCAGCAGTTGCCCAAGCTGCAGGCCTTCCCCTCTCCACGCCACCGATGTTGTCCAAGGGAAGGGCACTAGGACCCATGCAGCTTGGCACCGGTGACATCGCAGAGCAATGTGTTGTTAAGTGCCTTGCTCAAGGACACAAACACGCTGCCTCAGCTGAGGCTCAAGGTTAATATCCCACAGTATTACAAAAAAGATTCTAACATCTATAGACCATTGGTTGATTGGCAGGAGGCAAACATGGAAATAAAGGGAGCCTTTTCTGTTTCCACAGGGGTCGGTGTTGGGATCGACTCTTTTTCACGGTATTCGTCAGTGATTTGGATGATGTAATTGATGGCTTTGTGGTCAAGTTTGCAGACAATGCGAAGATAGGTGAAGGGGCAGGTATTGTTGAGGAAGCAGAGACACCACTGAACAACTTAGATTAGGCGAATGGGCAAAGAAGTGGCAGATGGAATACAGTGTCAGGAAGTGCTGGTCATGTACTTTGGTAGAAGGAATAAAAGGGTTGACTATTTTCTAAAATGGACAGAAAATCTAAAAACAATCTGAGACACAAAGGAGCTTGAGAGTCCTCTTGCAGGATTCCCTAAAGGTTAATTTGCAGGTTGAGTCTGTGGTGAGGGTGGCAATGTGATGTTAGCATTCATTTTGAGAGGACAAGAATATAAAAAGAAAGATGTATTGATGAGGCTTTATGAAGCACTGGTGAAGCCTCACTTGGAGTATTGTGAGCAGTTTTTGGCCTCTTATCTAAGAAAGGATGTATTGACATTGGAGATGGCTCAAAGGCGGTTCACAAAAATGATTCCAGGATTGAAAGGCTTATCCTATGAGAAGCGTTTGATGACTCTGGGCCTGTGTTCACTGGAATTCAGAAGAATGAGGGGTGACCTCATTGACACCTGTCGAATGGTGAACAGCCTCAATAGAGTGATGTGGAGAGGATGTTTCCTATGATGGGAGAGTCTAGGACCAGAGGACACAGCCTCGGAATAGAGGGACTTCCATTTCCAATGGAGATCAGGAGGAAGCTCTTCAGCCAGAGAGTGGTAAATCTGTGTAACTCATTGCCACAGGCGGCCATGGAGGCAAAGTCATCAGGTATTTTTGAGGCAGAGGTTGAGAGATTAGGTTGATTAGTCAGGACATGAAGGGTTATGAGGAGAAGTCAGGAGATTGGGGCTGAGAGAGAAAAATGGATCAGCCATGATAAAATGGTGAAGTGGACAATGGGCCAAATGGCCTAATCCTGCTCATAAGGCTTATAGTTTAATGGGGGAAGGTGCTGGCAGAGGTTATGGAGACAGGGAAGGGAGTAGGAGCTGAAGGGTGTTATGGAGACAGGGAGGGGTGTAGGGGCCGGAGGGAGTTACAGAGTCAGGGAGGGGAGTAGGGACCAGAGAGGGTTACAGA
Organism: Hemitrygon akajei; assembly: GCF_048418815.1. NCBI lineage: Eukaryota > Metazoa > Chordata > Chondrichthyes > Myliobatiformes > Dasyatidae > Hemitrygon > Hemitrygon akajei. The sequence goes on along the minus strand of NC_133135.1, from coordinate 3,020,395 downwards.
GTCAGGGAGGGGAGTAGGGGCCGGGAGTTTACAGACGGGTAGGGTTAAATATACACAATATTTTGACGTGTACAATACCTTAAATCCTCACCACTTCAGCCCTCTTCAGACAATTTGGTGACTTTTCCACAACTCTGTTGGGAATCACAGGCAGACTCACCTGAACTTTCCTCACTCTCTGCATCAGAAAGGCTGTTGCTGAATTCGTGCTCCTGTGCCAATCCCTGGTCATGACCCTCCTCGCCAGAGCCACTCTCATCCTCTGCACCCACTGCCTCTTCTCTGCCCTGTCCACAGGGTTCTGCCTCCTTGCCTGGCCCCTCGGCATCCTCTTCAAAATCGTCGGCATATTCTATTGGACATAAAAGAGTTAGATGAGTGCCAGTCCCGGGGGCTGTGGCAGATGTAGTACAGCCAGAGTCGTTAAGCAGAGAGAGAGGCCGTTTGACGTACTGAGTCTGTGCTGAACATCTGCCACCCATTGACAGCAATAAATTAATTACCACCAGGACATGGTTGTGGACTTCAGGGAGGGGAAATCGTTAGAACACACACCAGTCCTCAAAGGTATCGGCAGTGGAAGGGGTGAGCAGTTCAAGTTGCTGGATGTCAACATCTCGGAGGATCTATCCTGGGCCTGACTTATTGATGCAATTACAAAAAGGACATGACAGGGACTATATGGCATAATGGAGTTTGAGGAGACTTGGTATGCCTACAGGTGTACTGTGGCGAGCATTCTGACATCACCACCTGGTGTGGAGGGGCAACTGCACCGGATCGGAAAAAGCTGCAGAGGGTTGTACTCTCAGCCAGCTCCATCGTGGGCACTGGCCTCCCCAGCATGTTGGACACCTTCAAAAGGTGGTGCTTCAAAAAGACGGCATTAATCATTAAGGTTCTCCATCATCCAGAACATGCCCTCTTCTCATTGCTACCAACAGGGAGGAGGTACAGAAGCCTAAAGACACACACTTAGGAAAAGCTTTGTTGCCTGCATCATCAGATTTCTGAATGGACAGTGAACCCATGAACACTACCTCAATATTTTTTGCTTTCTTTTTGCACTGCTTCCTTAATTTAATTTTTAATATATATTTATTGTAATCTGTAGCTTAAAAACATTATGTATTGCTATGTACTGCTTCTGCAAAATAACAAATTTCATGGCTTATAGTATGCCAGTGATATTCACCCTGATTCTGATTCAGTCCTATACTGATCCCATTTCATCCCCCATATTTCCATCAACTCCCCCCCAGATTTCACCCCTTAGCCAGACAGAGTCAGAGTCATTGAGAAGTACGGCACAGAAATCAACCCTTTGGCCCATCTGGTCCATTCCAAACCATTTAAATTGCCCATTTCCATCGACCTGCACCAGGACCAGAGCCCTCCATACCTCTACCATCCTTGTACCTATCCATACCTCCCTTAAACGTTGATATCGAGCTTGCGTGCACCATTTGTGCTGGAACCCATTCCACACTCTCACAACCCTCCGAGTGAAGAAGTTTCCCCTCATGTTCTCCTTAAACTTTTCACCTTTCACTTTTAACCCATGACCTCTGGCTGTAGTCCCACCTAACCTCAGTGGAAAAAGCCTGATTGCATTTTTCCCTATCTATACCCCTCATAATTTTGCATACCTCTATCAAATATCTCAGTCTATGCTCTAAGGAACACAGTCCTCACCCGTTCAATCTTTCCTTGTAACTCAGGTTCTCCAGACCCAGCAACATTCTTGTAAATTTCCTCTGTAGTCTTTCAACCTTACACCTTTCCTACAGGTAGCTGACCAAAACTGCACACAATACTCCAAATTAGGCCTCAAATATCTTATACAACTTCAAAATAACATTCATCTCCTGTACTCAATACCTTGATTTATGAAGGCCAACGTGGCAAAAACTTTGACTCTATTTACAAGTGACATCACTTTCAATTAATTATGTTCCTGCATTCCCCGATCCCTTTGTTTTTCCACACTCCTCAGAATCCTACTGCTCACCATGTAAGACCTATCCTGGCTGGTCCTCCGAAAGTGCAAAACCTCACTCTTGTCTGCATTAAACCCCATCAGCCATATGGAAAAAGATTGGTCTGGTCTGCGGGTTGAGATTCTGAATAGGAGAAAGGCCAATTTTGAAGGTAGCAGAAATTATCCGGCAAGTGTAGATCTGAGACAGGCCGTTTTCTGGCAATGGTGTACTTTGTAAGTGGGAAGGCACTGTCACCCAGTTTCCTGGGTCCTGCACCTACCTCTCTACATGTCTTGTACATCACCCCTTCATAAACACAAAGAGAGGATCTGGTCCACACTCAACAATTCAGGAACAACTTCCCTTTCAGCATCGGAATCTCGCTTATTGTCACTGATATTTGAGGTGAAATTTGTTGTTTTCTAGGAGCAATCCAGTGTAATACCTAAATATTACTAAGCCTCCTTAAATAAATAGAGTATTTATATAGAATTAAATAGAAAATAGTGCAAAAGAGAAATAGAGTTCTTGGCTTCATTGTCCATTCAGAAATCAGATGGCGGAGGGGAAGAAGCTGTTTCTGAAATGTTGAATGTGCATCTGCGGGCTCCTGTTCCTCCTCACTGATGGTAGCAATGAGACGAGGGCTTGTCCTGGATGATAGATGCTACATTCTTGAGGCATCACGTTTAGAAGACATTAGTGATGTTAGGAAGGCTACTGTCCGTGATGGAGCTGGCTGAGTTTACAACTTTCTACAGCTTTTTCCTGATCCTGTGCAGTGGCCCCTCCGTACCAGACAGTGATACAACTAATTAGAACGCTCTCCACAGTACATCCATCCAAAATACGATAGAGAGCTTGGTAACATACCAAGTCTCCTCAAACTCCAAATCAAGCGGAGCTGCTCTCCGGTTGGCTTTCTTTATCAATATGCTGGGCTCTGGGATGTTCCCATGCAAGAACTTGAAGCCACTTACCATTTCCAACACTTACAACTCAATGCCTCAATGCACAGCCCACGAGTACCAGCTCATCCTTTCTTTGGCAAGTTATTTGTTTTTTAATTGATGGGAATTTTATATTTTGCACTGTAGCTCTGCCACAAGACAACAGACTGAAGGACAGTGATAATGATCCAGGTTCTGACTGGGTCTCGAGAGTCAAGGCTGGGTGAGCAGTATCAGCAGACTGAGAAAGAGTGCAGGAGGGCAGACTCCGGTGGAGGCCGGGAAGAGGAAATAGGAGACACAGGAAGAGGTGGGAGAGCACAGTTCAGACCGGGATAGAGATGTGGGAGATGAGGGAGAGAGGAAACGGGGGAAGAGGGAGAGAAACAGACCCGGGAGAGGGGGAGGGGGAGGGGGTGAGTGCTGACCCAGAGAGAGACAGGGATAGGGACACAGTTCCTGGACCAACCTTGCCCCAGGGCTCCATGGCAATCTGACATTTCCTGGTCCTCGTCCATTCCATCCTGTTCCGGCGCAGTTGCGCTGGGAGAGGCTCCACTCTGCAGGTTCTCTGCCGTCCTTACCATGCGGACCCCTCTGCCGTGCTTTGCCGAGCCCGGCTTCCTGCTCTCCCTGCCCTGTGCTTGCTTTGGGGGTGGCGATGGCTTCTTGTCCAGACCAGTGGCAATGATGCACCTGCAGAGAGACCAGGGTGGTCACCCACCGGTTACTGAGTCACGGGGCTGGGGGCCAGTATTTCATTATTTTCCATTAAGACAGAGCATACCTCCCTCACCAACCAGAACAGTCATGAGCTCTCAGGCCACCCTGGGGGTCGACCATAATGACCGACTGACAGCCCAACTCACAACTCCTGAGGGACCAGGGCCTAAAGACATCCCATGGGCCCCGTTTCATCTCACCCATCCATCCCATAGTGTCCACACACTGTTCCCCCACACCCGCAGACCCAGTGCTGTCTCAATTCACAGACACCACCCTCCCTCTGCACCCAGATCTGGCACATGATGCGAGAGGGGTTTGCTAACAGTGCAGGCTCTGTGCCAGGGTCCATCTCACTACAGCCTCCCACCCACCTGTAGCTGGGTGACCATCCCCTTCCCCTGTCCCGTAAGGTCATAAAACACAGGAGCAGATTAGATAATCTAGCCCATGGAGTCTGCTCTGCCATTCCATCATGCCTGATTTATTATCTGTCTCAATCCCGTTCTCCTGCCTTTTCCCCATAACCAATCACCCTCCACTTTAAATATACTCAATGTCTTGATCTCCGCAGCCACCTTTGGCAATGAATTTCACAGACTCACCACCCTCTGGATAAATAAATTTCTCCTCATTTCTCTCTAAATGGACATCCCTCTTTTCTGAGGCTGTGCCCTCTGGTTTAATACTTGCTCACTACAGAAAACATCCTCTCCACACCCACTCTGTCCAGCCCTTTCAACATTCGGTAGATTTCAAGAAGAGCTCCCTCACATTCTTTAAACTCCAGCAAGTACAGACCAGATTTCATATGGTACCTTTTCATTCCTGGAATCATCCATGTGAACCCTCTTTGGACTCTCTCCAATGCCAGCATATCTTTTCTAAGATAAGGGGCCCAAAACTACTCACAAAATTCCTGAGTTCTGATGAAGGGTCTCGGCCCGAAACGTCGACAGTGCTTCTTCCTATAGATGCTGCCTGGCCTGCTATGTTCCACCAGCATTTTGTGTGTGTTGCACAAAATTCTAAGTGTGGTCAGACCAATACCTTTTAATGCTTCAGTCCCCGCTCCCCCTATAGCAGGGTTTGACCCCACCCTGTCCATCACCCCACAGTGTGTGACCTCCCCACACCATCCACACACAAATGTAGCATATTATGACCCACTCTCCTCCCACCTAGCCCAGTACCAGGTTGTGCCTCTACCACACCCACCCACCTGTAGCCGGTGACCCTCTCCCTCGCCTATAGCAGTTTGACTTGTTTCCTTACCCCACAACCATGAGCCCACACCCCCCTCTGCCCTTCCCCGCTCACCTGTAATACTTTGCAAACCTGTCCCCAGCCCTGTGCCCACTCACCTGTAGCACTGTGTGAATTCATCCCTGTGCCCACTCACCTGTAGTATTGTGTGAACCCACCCCTGGCTCTGTGCCCACTCACCTGTAGCACTGTGTGAATTCGTCCCTGTGCCCACTCACCTGTAGTATTGTGTGAACCCATCCCTGGCCCTGTGCCCACTCACCTGTAGCATTGTGTGAATTCATCCCTGTGCCCACTCACTTGTAGCACTGTGTGAATTCGTCCCTGTGCCCACTCACCTGTAGTATTGTGTGAACCCATCCCTGGCCCTGTGCCCACTCACCTGTAGTACTTTGCAAACCTGGCCCCAGCCCTGTGCCCGCTCACCTGTAGTACTGTGTGAACCCATCCCTGGCCCTGTGCCCACTCACCTGTAGCACTGTGTGAATTCGTCCCTGTGCCCACTCACCTGTAGCACTGTGTGAATTCATCCCTGTGCCCACTCACCTGTAGTATTGTGTGAATTCGTCCCTGTGCCCACTCACCTGTAGTATTGTGTGAACCCGTCCCTGTGCCCACTCACCTGTAGCACTGTGTGAATTCGTCCCTGTGCCCACTCACCTGTAGCATTGTGTGAACCCATCCCTGGCCCTGTGCCCACTCACCTGTAGCATTGTGTGAACCCATCCCTGGCCCTGTGCCCACTCACCTGTAGCATTGTGTGAATTCGTCCCTGTGCCCACTCACCTGTAGCATTGTGTGAACCCATCCCTGCCCTGTGCCCACTCACCTGTAGCATTGTGTGAACCCATCCCTGGCCCTGTGCCCACTCACCTGTAGTATTGTGTGAATTCGTCCCTGTGCCCACTCACCTGTAGCATTGTGTGAACCCATCCCTGGCCCTGTGCCCACTCACCTGTAGCATTGTGTGAACCCATCCCTGGCCCTGTGCCCACTCACCTGTAGCATTGTGTGAACCCATCCCTGGCCCTGTGCCCACTCACCTGTAGCATTGTGTGAACCCATCCCTGGCCCTGTGCCCACTCACCTGTAGCATTGTGTGAATTCGTCCCTGTGCCCACTCACCTGTAGCATTGTGTGAACCCATCCCTGGCCCTGTGCCCACTCACCTGTAGTATTGTGTGAATTCGTCCCTGTGTCCACTCACCTGTAGTATTGTGTGAATTCATCCCTGTGCCCACTCACCTGTAGCATTGTGTGAATTCATCCCTGTGCCCACTCACCTGTAGTATTGTGTGAACCCACCCCTGGCCCTGTGCCCACTCACCTATAGTATTGTGTGAACCCACCCCTGGCTCTGTGCCCATTCACCTGTAGCATTGTGTGAATTCGTCCCTGTGCCCACTCACCTGTAGTATTGTGTGAATTCGTCCCTGTGCCCATTCACCTGTAGCACTGTGTGAATTCGTCCCTGTGCCCACTCACCTGTAGTATTGTGTGAATTCGTCCCTGTGCCCACTCACCTGTAGCACTGTGTGAATTCATCCCTGTGCCCACTCACCTGTAGCACTGTGTGAATTCGTCCCTGTGCCCACTCACCTGTAGCATTGTGTGAACCCATCCCTGGCCCTGTGCCCACTCACCTGTAGCATTGTGTGAATTCGTCCCTGTGCCCACTCACCTGTAGCATTGTGTGAACCCATCCCTGGCCCTGTGCCCACTCACCTGTAGTATTGTGTGAATTCGTCCCTGTGTCCACTCACCTGTAGTATTGTGTGAATTCATCCCTGTGCCCACTCACCTGTAGCATTGTGTGAATTCATCCCTGTGCCCACTCACCTGTAGTATTGTGTGAACCCACCCCTGGCCCTGTGCCCACTCACCTATAGTATTGTGTGAACCCACCCCTGGCTCTGTGCCCATTCACCTGTAGCATTGTGTGAATTCGTCCCTGTGCCCACTCACCTGTAGTATTGTGTGAATTCGTCCCTGTGCCCATTCACCTGTAGCACTGTGTGAATTCGTCCCTGTGCCCACTCACCTGTAGTATTGTGTGAATTCGTCCCTGTGCCCACTCACCTGTAGTATTGTGTGAATTCGTCCCTGTGCCCACTCACCTGTAGTATTGTGTGAATTCGTCCCTGTGCCCACTCACCTGTAGCACTGTGTGAATTCGTCCCTGTGCCCACTCACCTGTAGTATTGTGTGAACCCACCCCTGGCTCTGTGCCCACTCACCTGTAGCAGGGGGTAGCACCCTGCACTGACATGATGGTGAAGTGGGGATGCCTCCCCCCGAGCCGGGAGCCCCTGCGGTGCCGGAACTCACAGCAGGAGCTGAGCCGGTCCACCTGAAGGCCGTTCAGGAAGAAGGTGAGGCTGAACGGGAAGCCAGCATGTCTCCGTGACACAAACTCGAACCGCTCTGTGAATGGAGGGAGAAATCCTAACCAGCTGTGAAATTGGAACCACATGTGCTATTTATGCTCTGTGCCGTGTGCATTGGGTCATGTGCTTTGCACCTTGGCCCCAGAAGAACACCATTTCTGTACAATTGAATGATAATAAGCTTGAAATTTAAATTGAGCTCCTAACGTTTTCAGCACGGTGCTCCCCAGAGTTCCTAACACCAGACCCACAGCCCCTCCCTACCACCCTGACTGGTCATAGGACACAGGAGCAGAATTAGGCCATTTGGTTCATCAAATCTGTTGTTCCTTCCATCATGGCTGATTTATTATTGTCTGGGTGAAGGGCATGAATAAGTCTGAATGGTAGGAGAGTCTAAAGGGGCCGAAAGGCCTATTCCTGCTCCCAAGCTGGATGTTTGAGGGGGACAGACAGGCTGAGGTGGAGAGTGTTGATGCTGGGCTCAGGGCTACCTGTCCCTGGGATAATATCGCCACGAGTCAGTCTGACAGTAGATCCCCACCTTGCACCCACCTGCTTCCATCAGCTTCCCCTTGAAGACGCAGAGGTTCTCTCCACCGCAATGCTGCTGATGAACCTTGACCTCGTCCCTAGCATCAGCCTGGTCGTAGGAGAGGTGCAGCCTCTTGCCGCGGTACACCATCGTCACCACCACGTTGCTGTGCACTCCCGCAGAACGACGCCATCTTGGGACTTCCTGCAACACCCACAGTGACCAATCAGCTGGAGCCAAACTACAGCAGCATCTACCAGTTGCAGCAGGCTCAGAAATATGAACTCGCTGCCCACACCCTTCAGGGAATGAACCAGCCATTTCAGTCTATAGGTGCCTCAAGCCAAACACCAGGGGGAGTCAGCAAGTAGAGCCACTGCCTCATAGCCCCAGACCTGACTCTGATGCTGCCAGTCGGGAGTTTACATGTTCTCCTGTGACCATGTGGGTTTCCCTCCCACATCCCAGAGACATGTAGTTCAGTAGGTTAAATGGCCGCTGTAATTTTTCCACAATGTGTGGCAGAGGTAGAGCGGTAAAGGGGGAAGTTCAAAGTTCAAAAATTCAATGTAAATTTTATTATAGAAGTTCATAATTGTCACAAAATACAACCCTGAAATTCCTTTTCCTGTGGGCATCCTCAGCAAACCTATAAAACAGTAACTATAACAGGATCAATGAAAGATTAACCAGAATGAAGACAACAAACTGTGCAAATGTAAATATAAATAAATAGCACTAAATATCGGGAACATGAGAGAAAGAGACAGAGTCATTGAAAGTGAGATAATTGGCTGTGGGATGATGGGACAAGTGAAGTTGGGTGTAATTATCCTGTTTTGTTCAGGAGCCTGATGGTTGAGGGGTAGTAACTGTTCCTGAACCTGGTGGTGAGAGTCCAAAGACTCCATGGTGGCAGCAGCGAGAAAGGGGCGTGGCGTGGCCTGGGTGGTGGGGCTCTCTGATGGTGGACGTGCTCAATGGCTATGAGGGCAATGATAGGGGCAGAGGGGGTTTATGAGGACTAGAAATTTGTAACCATGAGGAAAGTTTGGAGAGGCTGGGGTGAGGTGTAATTGAGATGTGCAAACATTGCGCAAAGGTTCTGAGCAGTGGGGCCAACAACTGGAGGAACTGGGCTGTTGTCTGGGTTGTTGATGGTCGGCACAAATTCAATGGGCCAAAGAGCCTGTTTCGATACGGAGCCTGTGACTCCATATTCCCATATTCAACACTTTATGTTCAAAGATCATGGGAGCTCATCCCTCTGATCAATGGGAGGGGCAGTGAACACAGCCCGGAGCGAGGAGTGACAGTGGCCACTTGGACCTGGAAAGCACTTAGACAAGGTACTTACAAGGAGGCCCTTCAGCCCATCAGTTGTGTACAGGCCACAGTTGTACAGGGAGAGTTGATCTTCAGTCAGTGAACTTGCTTCAATTCACAGCCCAGCCCGTCCTTCTCCAACTAGCCACATACAATCATCTCCACCCCACTGGACCTTCCCATTGCCAGCACCCACCATTCTTCCACCAGACTCTCCCATAGGGACTTCAAGCTCCCACCAACTGCTGAACGAAGGCCACAAGACCATAAGACATTGGAGTAGACCGGCCATTCGGTCCATCAAGTCTAAACTGCCATTCGATCATGACTGATATATTATCCCTCTCAGCCCAATTCTCCTGCCTTCCTCTGTAACCTTTAACACCCTGACTAATTAAGAACCTATCAACCTCCATCTTTAAATATACCCAATGACTTGGCCTCCACAGCCATCTGTAAATTCCACAGATCCACCATCCTCTGGCTAAAGAAATTCCTCATCTCTGTTCCAAATGGTTGTCCCTCAGTTCTGAGGCTGTGCCCTTTGCCCCTAGGTTCTCTCACATCCGCTCTTTCTAGGCTCTTCAATATTCAATAAGCTGAGAATATTTAAACTGAATTCCCTCTCCCACACCAAGATCCAGGGTCTCTGATCACACTCCTTATTAGGCCGAAAGTGGGGTGGGGGGGAGAGAGAGAGAGAAAGCAGCTGTTCCCTCTACATCTTGTCTGGAACACCAATCCCTCACAGTATTAACCCCCCCCCCCCCACAGTCCGTACCCTCCGCCATTGCAATTCTGAATTCACAATGAATCCATGAACTCTGCCTCACTAACTTTCCCTCTCTTTTTGCATCACTTTTTTTTTATACATTTCTTATTGTGATTTATAGCTTTTATTCTATATTGCACTGCACTGCCCCAAGATAACAAATTTTACAACGTAAGCCAGTGATATTAAACCGATTCCAATAGCCAGTCTCCCCTCTGACACCGCCACATCAGCTGAGCTGTGCTTCTCACTACTTGCCCCGGCAGTGGAAACACCTCAGCAGGCTGTGCCTGCCCAGGAGTGTGAAGCCTGCCACCCTATCTATGGCTCCTGCTGATATCCCAGCGTGTCCCACAGCAAGTGGTGATATCCTAAGTGACCCGACTCCCTGCCGTTCTCTACCTTTTGAGCGGGGCTGCCTGGGGCGTGCGGCGCGGTGGGTGGACGCAGGCGGCGTCCTCTGCTAAAGGTGCTCTTCTCCCATTGACGGAGGGGCGGGGGGACAGGAGTCACGTAGTTGTTGATGACGGGAAGACGGTAGGGAGAGAGTCCGCTGGGGGTGTCCACCGTTTGCCAGTGCCTCATCACTTCCCGTTCCGGCTGCTGGGAGGAAAACAAGCAGCAGGGTGAGAAACCCCTTATGATTTCCTCAACACCAACCATCTATAACACCCCTCCCACAGTGACACCCCCCCTTAGTACCACCCCTCCCACAGTGACACCCCCCCCTCGGTACCGCCCCTCCCACAGTGACCCCCCCCCCTTAGTACCACCTCTCCCACAGTGACACCCCCTCCCTTAGTACCGCCTCTCCCACAGTGACACCCCCCCTCGGTACCCGCCCCTCCCACAGTGTGACTCTCCCTCAGTACCACACCTCCCACAGTGTGACCCTCCCTCAGTACCTCCCTCCCACAGTGTGACTCTCCCTCAGTACCACCCCTCCCACAGTGTGACCCTCCCTCAGTACCACACCTCCCACAGTGTGACCCTCCCTCAGTACCAACCCTCCCACAGTGTGACCCTCCCTCAGTACCTCCCTCCCACAGTGTGACTCTCCCTCGGTACCATCCCTCCCACAGTGTGACCCTCCCTCGGTACCACCCTCCCACAGTGTGACCCTCCCTCGGTACATCCCCTCCCACAGTGTGACCCTCCCTCGGTACCACCCCTCCCACAGTGTGACCCTCCCTCAGTACCCGCCCCTCCCACAGTGTGACCCTTCCTCAGTACCCCTCCCACAGTGTGACCCTCCCTCGGTACCATCCCTCCCACAGTGTGACCCTCCCTCGGTACCCGCCCCTCCCTCAGTACCGCCCCTCCCACAGTGTGACACTCCCTCAGTACCGCTCCTCCCAGTGTAAGACCCTCCCACAGTGTGACCCTCCCTCGGTACTGCCCCTCCCACAGTGTGACCCTCCCTCGGTACCCGCCCCTCCCACAGTGTGACCCTCCCTCGGTACTGCCCCTCCCACAGCGTGACCCTCCCTCAGTACATCCCCTCCCACAGTGTGACCCTCCCTCAGTACCACACCTCCCACAGTGTGACCCTCCCTCAGTACCACCCCTCCCACAGTGTGACCCTCCCACAGTACCACCCCTCTCACAGTGTGACTCTCCCTCAGTACCATCCCTCCCACAGTGTGACCCTCCCTCAGTACATCCCCTCCCACAGTATGACCCTCCCTCAGTACCACCCCTCCCACAGTGTGACACTCCCTCAGTACCGCTCCTCCCAGTGTAAGACCCTCCCACAGCGTGACCCTCCCTCAGTACATCCCCTCCCACAGTGTGACCCTCCCTCAGTACCATCCCTCCCACAGTGTGACCCTCCCTCAGTACATCCCCTCCCACAGTGTGACCCTCCCTCAGTACCGCCCCTCCCACAGTGTGACCCTCCCTCGGTACCACCCCTCCCACAGTGTGACCCTCCCTCAGTACCATCCCTCCCACAGTGTGACCCTCCCTCAGTACATCCCCTCCCACAGTGTGACCCTCCCTCAGTACCACCCCTCCCACAGTGTGACCCTCCCTCAGTACATCCCCTCCCACAGTGTGACCCTCCCTCAGTACCACCCCTCCCACAGTGTGACCCTCCCTCAGTACCACCCTCCCACAGACCTGCCCCAGTCCCACCCTGAGGAAAGAGCTGTTGACTTTGGGGAAAGCACAGCGGATATATCGGAGAACTGGGTTTCCTTCCCCGGGAATTAGGTGATCTCCCCGAAGCTTTTGAGATGACAACAGGAATCGATGAGGTGTTCGGTCCCATCATGAAAAGGAAGGATATGTCTTTACAATGGAGGCAGCTCAGAGTAGGCGCGCTATGTTAATTCCTGGAAACAGAGTGATGTCTGCTCAAAACAGGGCGTGTGGGTTTGATCTGCAGTCCTTCGAGGACACAAAAACAAGGGTGACCTTACTGAAGAACTTCAGACCCTGAAGGGACATAACAGGGGTGATGTGGAGATATTTCCATCAAGGAAGAGTCTTGTGTGAGGAGATTCACAATTAATAGATGGACGTTAAAACTGAGGGTCATCTCACAGAGGGAGGAGAAATCTCTGGAATTATCCACCCCAGAGGGGGTAAGAGGAGACATTAGATGTATTTAAGGTAGGGAAAGATGAGATGATTGAGGACAATGGAGATGAGCCCAATATTAGTTCAAGCACGATGTGATAGAATTGTGGGGCAGGATTCAGAGCAAATGGTGGAAGAGGTTGCAGATGTTTCAGTGAGGCCACCCTTCCTTTCTGATCTCCAAAGAATGTGGATGCAATCCGAGTACCCTCACATGGATCGGACAACCTTCTGATCCCAGGAATTAGCCCAGTCAATCTCACTAACATCTCCAGGCAGATCACCAAACCCGAGATATTTGGGTACAGGAGGCTCTGAGGGTCCAGCGCTCTCCCCCACAATCAGGACATTGATGTTAGAGAGGTTGACAGACTTCACGTTTGGAAAGGTCTGGAGTTGGTGAAATGAGGTCATGGGTCAACCTCGACGGGACACAGAAAGGTGCAGAGAGACGAGCTGCACTCCATCCTCCTGTACACAGACGACTGATTTTTCAAATCCAATTTTTTCAGTAAATAGTTAATGAAAGAAACATTACCCCATGAAGGAAGTTTGGGTTGATGTCCCTGACCAGTTCTGGCTGCGTATCCCTCTGCCTGGTGTGCGGTGAGCAGTGCGTAGCGATTGCTGCTGTGCTCGATGCTCCGTTGCTGTGCAGGGGGATGAGCCGAGCTGGACGCTGCATCTTCCCGGGGGCAGTGCTGGGACGAGGGGAGGCTGTCTGGACGGAACAGAAGAGGCAGAGAATGACAAACGTGACAGAGCCCGCAGATACTGGAAATCCAAAAGCAATGTTTTGGGTCAAGACCCTTAACCTGGACTGTTTCCTCATAGATGCTGCCTGTCACGCCGAGTTCCTCCAGTATTTTGTGCGTTGCTGAAGCAGAGATTGAGGAGTGTGGCCCCGCACGGCACCAACCTCCCTCCAATCACTGCTCCTCCCTCTCTCCCATGTATCCCTACCACCTCACTACCTCTCACCCACACATCCCTCAGTATTAGCCAGAGCCCCAGGAGCACATTCAGCCCTCAAGTCCATTCTAATATCCAACAATTACTGCATCCCTACTACTTTCAACAGACCACCTACCTGGGGCTGTCAGTGACCAGCTGAGCCACTGCCTGGGTTACAGGAGAGCTGGAAAGGATGCGGAGAGGTGTGGGCGTGGTTCACCCCCAACCTGCACTTTAGGTGGGACAGGGAGTCAGGGGAGAGTGTGAAACACACACGTGATCATGTTTGACAGATATTGGGAAGCTGGCTGAGCACCAGAGCCTGGTGGAAAGTGTCAGAGTGTCTGTACACCAGCCCGTGTTGTGGTGGCAAGGAGAAAACAATTCTGTGTATCAGACTATATTTAGACATCTGGGGAGGAGATTGCCCTGTGTATCAGAGTACATTTAGGGAGCTGGGAAGGAGATTGTCTTGTGTATCAGAGTGTGTTTCGGGAGCTGGGAAGGAGATTGTCCTGTGTATCAGACTACATTTAGGGAGCTGGAAGAGGAGATCGTCTTGCATATCAGACCATGTTTTAGGTGCTGGGAAGGAGATTGGCCTGCGTAATAGACTGTGTTTCAGGTAAGGATGCCAAGATTAACCAACATAGCGGACTGTGTGAGGATCCTTTCCCACCTACTTGGTCTGATTGATGTCGTCCATCGTCCCTGTGCAGAACACAAGGGCAGTGCCCACAGTAATATCTCACTGATCCCTGACACAGACCTGAAACTCAATACTTCCAAGCCTGGCTTGTCTTTCAGCAACACGAGCCAAGTTTCCGTTGCTGAAATGTAATCTGCTGTCACTCAGCAGAAAGCCCACCCCCCCACGATGTAGTCAGCCTCTCCCTCTCCCTGCTGGCCACCCTCAGACAGTGCCCCACTCCTCATGAATGGGAGGCTGCTTTGGCGAGGGAGGGGTGAAGAAGAAAGGCAGACTCCCCACAGTGATACCAGAGCTAAACAGATCAAAGACACAACCTTGAGTTCCTATCCAGTCCTGATCACTTGACAGAGACTCTCACATTAGAAGAACAGGCCTTTCAGCCCATCACTTCTGTACTGACCACTCCCCAGCACAGTCTCCACTTTGGTGATTCAAGTGCTTGTCCAGCTACTTGCAAGAATGTTGTGGGGGTCTCTACCTCCACCAGCCCATCAGGTGGTGAGATTCAGATTCCAAAACGCCCTCTGGGGTTTTAGATCACCCTTAGTATTTGAAAAACTGATCAATCTGGAGAAAATTGAGCAGGTATTTTTCCATCACAACTTCTGATCGTGTTGAAAGGAGTTTGGGTTTCCTGGTGCTGTCTGTGAGGCTCCCAAATATGTCAGCGACTTTACATGGAATTCAGTGAGCAACACCACGAGCTGGCCGGATAGCACTGTCAGTGACACCCAGGGTGTGGAATGGACACCCAGGAGTGATGGTAGAAGCAGAATGATAGTGGGATTTAGACAGACACATGAACAGGAATAATGATCACATCCAGGCAAATTAAGTTGACTCCTGATCAGCACAGACTTGGGGGACAGCCAAAGGACCTGTTCCCGTGCCATTTCGAGAGGACCCGACCATAAAAGCAGGGAGGTAATGATGGGGATTTATAAGGCATTGGTCAGACCACCTTTGGAGTCTTGTGAGCATTTCTGGGCCCATCTCAGAGAAGGTATGCTGGCAGTGAGGAGGGTCCAGAGGAGGTTCATGAGAATGACTCGAGAATGAAAGGGTTAACATTTGGGTGACAGAGTGGAGGTATGTCTCTACTGACGGTGATGTAAGGTCCTGCTAGCCTGCAGGTCACACCTGGGCAAGGTGTGGCAGCTGCTTAGCCCCCCAATCAGGGTCATGTGAAGCCACGGGAGCTGGTGGTGGATGGTTGTGTGAGCTGCCGGTGTACATCACGTCCTGGTTATGCAACCACTGACACCAGGCAGACAATCTCTGAACAGCACTGATAACAGCTGGCGTCACCCGTCTTGTAAAGACACTGCCCAGAAAAAGGCAATGGCAAACCACTTGTGTAGAAAAGACCATGAAAGACCATGATTGGCCATGAACGAATGATGAACTTATCAGACGTGTTTGATGGCTCTAGGCCTGTACTTGCTGGATTTTGGCAGAATGGGGTGGGAGGGGGGTGAAATCTCATTGAAACCAATCGCATATTGAAAGGCCGAGATAGAGTGGATGTAGAGAGGATGTTTCCTATAGTAGGGAAGTCTAGAACCAGAGGGCACAGCCTCAGAAATAAGGGACATTATTTAGAACAGAGATGAGGAGGAATTCCTTCCGCCAGAGGATAGTGACCTGTGGAATTCATTGCCACGGACAGCTGTGGCGGCCAAGACATTAGGTAATGTTTAAAGCAGATGTTGATAGATTTGTGGTTACAGAAAGAAGGCAGGAAGATGGGGTTGAGAGGAAAAATAAAGCAGGCTCAAAGTGCTGACTCCTAATTTTGCTCCGATGTCTTATAGTCACTGTCTTACTTGATACACAGTGATCATCCACCCCCCCCCCACCCGCCTCCACCCCCACTGATGGCTTTCCATGAATCCGTACATACGGAGGTGGAGGGACTGGGCTGCACCATGTTTGGCCCTGACAGGCTCCTTTGGCAGTTCCGAGAAGCAGCAGGCGGTCGGGGCGATAGGAACGGAATGAGGTCTTCGTCAGGTCTCCTCTTGCGGTCAACCTGCAGCAACAATGAGACGCATTAACAACCAGGACAGAAGAAACACCCCACCTGGCCTTCACACCAACCTGTCAGTCGACTGAGAAACAGGGCAAAGGTTGAGTAGTGGTAGGGGTGGAGGAGAGAGTGAGGAGAGGAATTCAGGAATGGACAGAGGGCCCAGTTACAGGGAACACAGTTCCATTTAAAGGGCTCACAGCAGAGGAATGTTGACTGACTTCTAACTCCAAAGTTCAAAGTAAATTTATTATCGAAGTATGAACACATCAACACATACCACCCTGAGATTCAATCTCTTGTGGGCATTGACAGTAAAAACACAAAGAAATGCAGCAGATCATTGGAAAACAGCATACAAGATGGATAAATATCCAACATGCGAAAGACAACAAACTACAAATACAGAAAGAAGAAAAATAATAATAATAATAAAAAAGCAATGTCAAGAACATGAGATGTTGTCCTTGAAACTTTGTTTCCAGCTGAGATGAAGTTGGTTCAAACCCTCTCCCCCCGATTCCAGCACAGATACTAGCGTCACAGAATCAAGATGGATAAGAATGTCAAAGGACTGCCCTGAAAGAGGATTAATGAAACAAACGGGTTTAATGGATAAAGTGATTCAAAATCACTCTTCATCAGAGGAAAGATATGGAAGCTTTAGAAAGGGTGCAGAAGAGATTTACCAGGATGCTGCCTGGATTGGAGAGTATTTCTCAAGAGGATAGGCTGAGCGAGCTTGACCTTTTCTTTCTGGAGTGAAGGAGGATGAGAGGTGACTGGAGAAAAGTGTACAAGATTATAAGAGGCAGAGATCGAGTGGTCAGCAGAGACATTTTTCCAGAGCAGAAATGGCCCTTCAGCCCACAATGCTGTGCTAAACATGTAGTTACTTTAGAAATTACCTAGGGTTACCGATAGCCCTCTATTTTTCTAAGCTCCATGTACGTACCTATCCAGGAGTCTCTTAAAAGACCCAATCATATCGACCTCCACTACCATCACCGGCAGCCCATTCCATGTACTCACCACTCTCTGCATGAAAAAACTTACCCCTGACATCTCCCCTGTACCTACTTCCAAGCAGCTTAAAACTATGCCCTCTTGTGCTAGCCATTTTGGCCTTGGGGAAAAGCCTCTGACTATCCACATGATCAATGCCTCTCACCATCTTGTACACCTCTGTCAGGTCACCTCTCATCCTCTGTCGTTCCAAGGAGAAAAGGCCGAGTTCACTCAACCTATTCTCATAAGGCATGCTCCCCAATCCAGGCAACATCCTTGTAAATCTCCTCTGCACCCTTTCTATGGCTTCCACATCCTTCCCGTAGTGAGGCGACCAGAACTGAGCACAGTACTCCAAGTGGGGTCTGACCAGGGTTCCTATATAGCTGCAACATTACCTCTTGGCTCTTAAACTCAGTCTCACGATTGATGAAGGCCAATCCTCCATACATCTTCTTAACCACAGAGTCAACCTGTGCAGCAGATTTGAGTGTCCTAAGGACTCGGACCCCAAGATCCCTCTGATCCCCCACACTGCCAAGAGTCTTACCATTAATATTATATTCTGCCATTATATTTGACCTACCAAAATGAACCACCTCACACTTACCTGGGTTGAACTCCATCTGCCACTTCTCAGCCTAGTTTTGTATCCTATCAATGCCCTGCTGTAACCTCTGACAGCCCTCCACACTATCCACAACACCCCCAACCCTTGTGTCATCATCAAATTTACAAACCCATCCCTCCACTTCCTCATCCAGGTCATTTATAAAAATCACGAAGAGTACAGATCCCTGAGGCACACCACTGGTCACTGACCTCCATACAACTACATCTACAACCACTCTTTGCCTTCTATGGGCAAGCCAATTCTGTATTCACAAAGTAAGGTCCCCTTGGATCCCATGCCTCCTTACTTTCTCAATAGGCCTTGCATGGGGTACCTTATCAAATGCCTTGCTGAAATCCATATACACTACATCTACGGCTCTACCTTCATCAATGTGCTTAGTCACATCCTCAAAAAATTCAATCAGGCTCGTAAAGCTGGACCTTATCCTGAGATTCATTTTCATGCAGCATTTACAGTAGATACAAAGAAACATAAGAAGCAATAAACCACACATGAAGACTGACAAGCTTGTGCCAAATACAAAACTGTACAGATACAAAAAAATAAATTAAAACAAAAAAATTAATACTGAGAAACATAAATTGTAGAGACTTGGAAAGAGAGTCTGTAGGTTGTGGGAATAGTTCAATAGTGGGATGAGTGAAGTTACCCCTCTGGTTCAAGAGCCTGATGGTTGAAGGGTAATAACTGTTCCTGAACACGGTGCTGAGAGTCCTGAAGCTCCTGTACCTCCTTCCTGGGGACAGCAGTGAGAACAGAGCTTGGACAGTCTCAGTAAATGATAGGGTAGTTGTAGGTCAGTGTAGTTCTTGTATTGTCCATGTAGCAGCATGGTCCAGAAAAAAGCTGTCTCGTTTTTACTGTGTGCTGTACCAGCAGTTATGGTCAAAACAACAATAAAAAGCAACTTGACTTGAAAATAGTCTCTGCTTCACTCACCTATGTTCTTCATGTGAGAAAATCTGGTGTGTCTAGTAAAGCTGAGTACTAGAGGGCATGGATTTAAGGAGAAGGGGAACAGTTTACAGGAGATGTATTGTGATAGGAGTCTGGAATGTGCTGCCAGAGGTGGTGACAGATGCAATAGAGGTGTTTAAAAGACTGTTAGATAGAGAGTAACATACAGGAAGAGGAAGCAGATGGACCATTCCCCCACCCCACCATTTTAAAGGGGCTTCTTCCCAGTCCTGATGAAGGGTCTCAGCCCAGCACGTCAACTGCTTATTCCCATCCATGGATGCTGCCTGACCTGCTGAGCTCCTCCAGCATCTTGTACGTGCTGCTCTAGGGATATAGACCATATACAGGCAGCTGGCATTTAGTTTTGTTCAGCACAGTCATTGCTCTGAAGGGCCTGCTCTATGGTCTGTGAGATGGTCTCCACTACCTGCTGTGTGCGGCACTACCATGGGCAAACACCCAGTCAATGAAACTGTAATGCTGAGTTCCAACCTCCTACAACCCCAGTAAACACAACCACACGAACCAACGCACAGAACAGAGGCATAAACACAACCTTGATGCACTGGATACGGTCTCTACGAGACAAATCCTCCAGCCTCCTCTGGATCTCCTGCTGATGCAAACGCTGGTGGGGGAGAACAAGTTTAAGTTCAGTTTATTGTAATTCAGCCGTACACATGAACAGTACACCCCCAAACGAAACAACATTCCTCCAAACCAAGGTGCACAACACAGTACATATCTCACAACCGTACACATGTACACCCCCAAACAAAACAACATTCCTCCAGACTGTCGTGCACACAGTACATACAACTCACACACAACCGTACACATGTACACCCCCAAACAAAACAACATTCCTCCAGACTGTCGTGCACACAGTACATACAACTCACACACAACTGTACACATGTACAGTATACCCCTGAATGAAACAACGTTCCTCCGGACCAAGGTGCACAACACAGTCACACAATATAACTCACATACAACACAAGCTATGTGAATTGTTATCACAAGCTATAGACTCACTTTCAATAACTCTTCATCTCATGTTCTCAGATTTATGTTTAATTATTATTTTTGAATTTGCACATTGGTTGTTTGCCCATCCAGTCGAGTGCGCTCTTTCATTGATTCTATTGTGTTTCTTTGCACCTATTGTGAATGCCCACAAGAAAATGAATCTTGGATTGGACATGGTAACAGTTGTACTTTGATAATAAATTTATTTTGAACTTTGAGATTGATAAATTAATATTACTACAAATAAATTAACAAACAATAAAATATATTGCAGAAGATTGACATTGGGCATAAGATGTATTTATGATACAAGTAATAAACGTGGAGGGGTTACCACACAAAGTACGTCACAGAGCTCTTCTTCCCTCACATCCAGAAGACATAGGAGCAGAATTAGGCCATTCAGCCCATCAAGTCTGCTCCGCCATTCCAACATGGCTGATGTTTTACTCCTCTCGACCCCATTCTCCCGCTTTCTCCCCATAACCCTTGATGACCTAACCCATCAATCTCTGCTTTAAACATTAGCAGCAGTTCACTGACAACCAAAGGCTTGCACTGCTCCAGAGCACGGACCAAAACGGCCAATCTGCGCACAGAAAGATTCCACTCCACAGGAGCACCGCCCCTCCCACAGTGTGAACCTCCTCAGTGGGGTCTCCCGTTCTTCTGACGTCAGTTAGTAGAGATGGCGGAGGGAGCGTTGCACTGAGGGAACATGGTGCTTTTGTGGGACTATATTGATAGGGCTTATCACCTGAAATAAATTTATTTAAAGTTGTGTGCCAAGAGCTGTAATGTCTCTCGCAATGGGATGAGCTGGTGTTAGACCGTTGGAACAATGCAAGAAGCTGGAGACAGAGGTTAGAGTGGAAGTGAGATGACACGGAGTTTGGGTGAGTTATGAACAGTGCAGAAGGTTATCGTACATTACAATGCGGCATTGACAGGACGCAGAGCCGGACTAACAATTGGCAAATGGAGTTCGAGCAGGAAAGGTGTGAAATTATTAACTTTGAAAGTGTGGATTTAAAGGCTGAATACAGGGTTAAAGGCAGGATTCTTAGCAGTGTGGAGGAACAGACATCTTGGAGTTCATGCCCATAGATCCTTCAAAGGGGCATCACAAGTTGACAGGGTGGTACGATGTGTTAAGACCATAAGAGATAAGAGCAGAGTGAGAACATTTGGCCCATTGAGTCTGCTCGGCCATTCCATCATGGTTGATCCATTATTCCTCTCAGCCCCAATCTCCTGCCTTCTCCCCTTTTCCCTTTATACCTTGACCAATTGAGTATCTATCAACCTCTGCCTTAAACATTCATAAAGGCTTGGCCTCCACAGATTCATCACTCTCTGGCTTAAGAAATTCCTCTTCATTTCTGTTCTAAAAAGATGCCATTTTATTCTGAGGTGGTGTCCTCTGGTCTTAGACTCTCCCACCACAGAGATACCCTCCCCACATCCACTCTATCAAGACCTTTCACCGTTCAATAGGGTACAATTAGGTCACCCCTCATGCTTCTGAACTCTAGTGAGTACAGGCCCAGAGCCATCAAATGCTCTTCATGTGACAAGCTGTTCAATCTTGGAATCATTTTCGTGAACTTCCTTTGAACTCTCTCCAGTGTCAGCACAGCCTTTCTAAGATAAAGGGCCCAAAACTGCTCACAAGGGACTCCCAAGTCCCTTTGCACCTCAGATTTTTGAATTTTCTTTCCATTTAGAAAATAGTCTACCCTTTTATTTCTTCTTCCAAGGTGCAGGACCAGACACTTTCCAACACTGCATTCCATCTGCCATTCTCCTAATCTGCTGAAGCCCTTCTGTAGGCCTCTCACCCAAAATTACCTGTTCCTCCACCCATCTTAATGTCATCACAAACTTTGCAGTGAAGTCATCAATTCCATTATCCAAATCATTCACAGATAATGCAAAGAGTTGCAGTCCTAACACAGACCCCAGTGGAACACCACTAGGCATCAGCAACCAATCACAAAAGGCTCCCTTTATTTGCTTCTTTGCCTCCTGACAATCAGTCACTGCTTTATCCACGTTAGAATCTTTCCTGTAATGCCATGGGTTCTTAACTTGTCAACCGATTCTCTTTTGTCTATCCCGCAGGTTATTTCTTCAAAGAATTCAAAAAGATTTGTCAGGCAAGGTTTTCCTTCAAAGAAAGCATGCTGACTACAGCTTATTTTATTATGAGCCTCCAAGCTCCCCAAAACCACATCCCTAACAATCAATTCCAACATCTTCCAAACCATGGAGGTCAGACTAACTGGTCTATAGTTTCCTTTCTTCTGTCTCTCGCCCTTCTTGAGGAGTGAAGTGACATTCCCAATTTTCCAGTCTTCTGGAACCATTCCAGAATTTAGTGATTCTTGAAAGATCATTACTAATGCCTCCACGATCTCTTCAGCCACCTCCTTCAGAACTCTGGGGTGAACATCATCTGGTCCAGGTGACTCATCGACCTTCAGACCTTTTCAGTTTCCCCAAGAATCTTTTCCTGTAATGGCAACTTCACACACTTCTGACCCTGACACTCTGGAACTTCCACCAAACTGTGAGTGTCCTCTACAGTGAAGATTGATATAAAATGCTTGTTCAGTTTATCCACCGTTTATTTTCCCCCCATTACTACCTCTGCAGCATCGTTTCCCAGCGGTCTGATATCTGCTCTCACCTCTTTTACAATTCAGGTATCCAAAGAAACTCTTGAATATTTCTGGCTAGCTTACTTTTGTGTTCTATTTTTTCCCCTTCTTAATAACTTTTTTTAGTTGTCTTCTGTTGGTTTTAAAAGCTTCTCAATCCTTTAACTTCCCACTAATTTTTGCTCCATTATATGCCCTCTCCTTGGCTTTATGTTGGCTTTGAATTCTTCTGTTGGCAATGGTCGTGTCACCTTGCCTTTTGAACACTTCTTTTGGGATGTATACATCCTGTGCCTTCTGACTTGCTTCCAGAAATTCTAGCCATTGCTGCTCTGCCGTCATCCCTGCCAGTGTTCTTTTCCAGTCAGTTTTGGCCAACTCCTCTCATGCCTCTGTAATTCCCTTTACTCCACTGTAATACTGATACATCTGACTTCATCTTCTCCTTCTCAAATTTCAGGGTGAATTCTATCATATTATGATCACTCTTTCCCCTAAGGGTTCCTTTATCTTAAGCTCGCTGATCAATTCAAGTGCATTGCACAACACCCAATCCAAAACAGCTGGTCCCCTTATGGGTTTAACCACCAGCTGATCTAAAAACCCATCTCAAGGGCATTCCAGAAATTTTCCCTCTTGGGATCCAGCACCAACTTGATTTTCCCTAATCCACCTGCACATTGAAATCCTTCAAGACTATTGCAACATTGTCCTTTTGGCAATCCCCCATTGTAATTTGTAGATGAAATCCTTACTGTTTAGGGGCCTGTATGTAACCCCCTTCAGGTTTTACTCTTCTTACCCTTGCAATTCCTTAGCTCTACCCACAATGATTCAAAACCTTCCAACCCCCAGGATCTCAGAGCCCTGAGAGAGGTTGTTGAAGGATGCAATGGTCATGATCTTTCAAGAATCACTTGCTTCTGGCATGGTCCCAGAGGACTGGAAGATTGCAAATGCCACTCCACTCTTTAAGAAGGAAGAAAGGAAATTAAAGGCCATTTAGTCTAAACTCAGTCTGACCTCAGTGGTTGGAAGTGTTGGAGTCTGTTATTCAGGATGAGGTTTCAGCATACATGGAGACTAATGATAAAATAAGTCAAAGTCAGCATGGTTTCTGTAAAGAAAAATCTTGCCTGACAAATCTGTTGGAGTTCTTCATGGAAGTAACAAACAGGGTGAACAAAGGAGAGGCAGTGGATATCATGTACTTGGATTTTCAGAAGATATTTGATAAGGTGCCACACATGAGGCTGCTTAACAAGATAAAATCCTGCGGTGTTACAGGAAAGATTCTGGCATGGATACTGTAAAGTTTTACAGGCAGGAGGCAGTGAATGGGAATAAAAGGGGCCTTTTCTGGTTGGCTGCCGGTGACTAGTGGTGTTCCTCAGGGGTCAGTATTGGGACCGCTACTTTTCACATAGATTGTCAATGATTTAGATAATGGAATAAGTGGCTTTGTGGCAAAGTTTGCGATGATACGAAGACAGGTGGAGGGGTAGGTAGCGCTGAGGAAGCAATATGATTGCAGCAGGACTGAGACAAATTGGAAGAATGGGCAAAAAAGTGGCAGATGGAATACAGTTGGGAAATGTATGATAATGCATTTTGGCAAAAGGTACAATAGGGCAGACCTATTATCTAAATGGGGGGAAGGTTCAAACATCAGAGGTGCAGAGGGACTTGGGAGTCCTCGTGCAAGACTCCCAGAAGGTTAATTTACAGGTCGAGTCTGTGGTAAAGAAGGCAAATGCAATGTTGGCATTTATTTCAAGGGGAATAGAATATGAAAGCAAGGAGATAATGCTGAGCCTTTAGAAGACACTAGTCAGGCTGCACTTGGAGTATTGTGAGCAGTTTTGGGCCCCATAATCTCAAAAAGGATGTGTTGTCATTGGAGAGAGTCCAGAGGATAATTCCAGGAATGAAGGGGTTAACATGTGAGAAGAACTTGGCAGCTTTGGGCCTTTCTCTTTCCCTTTCCCTTCACCATCTACACTTTGGACTTCAACTACAACACAGAGTCTTGCCACCTTCAGAAATTTTCTGATGACTCTGCCATAGTTGGATGCATCAGCAAGGGAGATGAGGCTGAGTACAGGGCTATGGTGGGAAACTTTGTCACATGGTGCGAGCAGAATCATCTGCAGCTTAATGTGAAAAAGGAGCTGGTGGTGGACCTGAGGAGGGCTAGGACACCGATGACCCCTGTTTCCATCCAAGGGGTCAGTGTGGACATAGTGGAGGATTACAAATACCTGGGGATACGAATGGACAATAAACTGGACTGGTCAAAGAACACTGAGGCTGTCTACAAGAAGGGTCAGAGAGGTCTCTATTTCCTGAGGAGACTGAGGTCCTTTAACATCTGCCGGATGATGCTGAGGATGTTCTATGAGGCTGTGGTGGCCAGTGCTATCATGTTTGCTGTTGTGTGCTGGGGCAGCAGGCTGAGGGTAGCAGACACCAACAGAATCAACAAACTCATTCGTAAGGCCAGTGATGTTGTGGGGGTGGAACTGGACTCTGATGGTGGTGTCTGAAAAGAGGATGCTGTCAAAGTTGCATGCCATCTTGGACAATGTCACCCATCCACTCCATAATGTACTGGTTAGGCACAGGAGTACATTCAGCCAGAGACTCATTCCACTGAGATGTAACACTGAGCATCATAGGAAGTCATTCCTGCCTGTGGCCATCAAACTTTACAATTCCTCCCTCGGAGTGTCAGACACTCTGAGCCAATAGGCTGGTCCTGGACTTATTTCCACTTGGCATGATTAACTTATTATTTAATTATTTATGGCTTTATATTGCTATATTCTTTCACTATTCTTGGTTGGTGCGGCTGTAATGAAACCCAATTTCCCCTTGGGATCAATAAAGTATGTCTGTCTGTACTCACTGGAATTTAGAAGAATTTGAGGGGATCTCATTGAAACCTACTGAATATTGAAAGGCCTAGATAGGATGGATGTGGAGAGGATGTTTCCTCTGCTGGGGGTATCCAGAACTAGAGGGAACAGCCTCAAAATTGAGGGGCAACCTTTTAGAACAGAGGTCAGGAGGAATTTATTTAGCCAGATAGTGGCAAATCTGTGGAGTGCCCCGCCACAGACTGTGGCGGATGCCAAGTCCGTGGGAATACTTAAGGCAGAAGTTGATTGTTTCCTGATTGGTCAAGGCATCAAAGGATATGGCGAGAAGGTAGGTGTATGGGGTTGAGTGGAATCCGAGATCAGCCATGATGGAATGGCAGAGCAGACTGATGGGCTGAATGACCTAACTTTACTCCTATGTCTTATGGTGACCTCTTTCTCATGATTTGATTTCATTTTTTACCAACAGAGCCAAGTCACCTCCTCTGCCCACCTGCCTGTCCTTTTGATACAGCACCAATCTATAACTGTGCTACAAGTTCATCAACCTTATTCCGTACACTGCACACATTCAAATACAACACCTTCTGTCCTGCATTCCCCCTTTATGATTTTGTCCATCTTTTACATTGCAACTGTTGACTACAATTTTGCCCTGCCATCAGCCCCTCCTTGCTAGGAGTCTCACTACACATTGCCTCTGTTTGTAAACCAACTACCTCACCTTCAACACTCAGGTTCCCATCCCCCTGCTGAATTAGTCTAAAACTTCCCGAACAACTCTGTCAAATCTACCGCAAGGATATCGGACCCTTTGGGTTCAGGTGTAACCCATCCCTTTTGTATATTCCCCAGAAGAGACCCCTGCCCTGTGCACTAGTTCTTCAGCCACACATCCTCCTGCCAAATTATCCCATTCTTACCCTCACTAGCACAAGGCAGATGCAGCAATCCAGAGATTACTACCCCAGAAGTCTTGTTTTCAGCTTTCTACCGAGCTCCCTAAAATCTCTCTTCAGGACCTCCTCACTTGTATACCTACGTCATTGGTGGCAATATGTACCCAGACTTCTGGCTGCTCAACCTCCTCATTTAGAATGCCAATCTAAGATATCCTTGATCCTAGCATCTTGAGGCAAAATGCCATCTGTGTACCTCTATCACACTAAGAGAATCGTGCCTCTGATCCTCTAACAATGGAATCTCCTATCAACACTGCGACCTCTCTGCTCTTCTGAGCCATGGCACCGGACGGTGCCGGAGACCTGGTCACTGCAGCTTTCCCTGGTACATCATCTCCCTCAACAGTATCGAAAGTGGCATACATATTATTGAGAGGAAGGGCCACAGGTGTACTCTGCTCCGGCTGTGCAATTCCCTTCCTTTTCCTGACAGTTACCCAGTTATCCATCTCCTGCAACCTGGGGGGTAACTACCTCCCTGTAGCACCTGTCTATCACCTCCTCATTCTCCCATATGAGTCAAAGGTCATCAAGATGCAGCTCCAGTTCCCTAAATATATTCTCTCGGAGCTGCAACTCAATGCACCTGGTGCTGATATGTTCATCCAGGAGACGGGAGGTCTCCTTGCCTTCCCACATCCCATACACAGTACAAAACATCGCCCCTGGAGCCATTCTTACTAATCTACTCTGCCCTAACAGATGAGGAATGAACAAATAAGAAGAAAAAGACAAGGTTGTCAGATACTCCACCTCGCCCAAGCCTGATGAGCCGAAGCCACTCCAAATATTGGCAGCTGAAAGAATTTGCTCTGCTTGCATCTGTGTTAACTTCACTCGCCCTTTCTAACTGAAACCCCTTTTTACCAGGCAAGGAGTATCATGAATAAAGCGGATGAGCATAGAGCATGGATCAGCTATGATGCTGTGGCCATTACAGAGACTAGGATGGTGCAGGGGCAAGAAGGGCTGCTTCAAGTGCCAGGTTTTAGATGTTCAGAAAGGGTAGGGAGGGAGGCAAGAGGTGGGGTGTGGAACTGTTGATCAGAGATAGTGTCATGGCTGCAGAAAAGGAGGAAGTCATGCAGGGGTTGTCTACGGAGTCTCTGTGGGTGGAAGTTAGGAACAGGAAGGGATCAATAACTCTACTGGGTGTTTTTTTTATAGACCACCCAATAGTAACAGGGATATCGAGGAGCAGACAGGGAGACAGATTCTGGAAAGGAGTAATAATAACAGGGTTGTTGTGGTGGGAGATTCTAATTTCCCAAATATTGATTGGCATCTCCCTAGAACGAGAGGTTTAGATGGATGGAGTTTGTTAGGTGTGTTCAGGAAGGTTTCTTGACACAATATGTAGATAAGCTTACAAGAGGAGAGGCTATACTTGATCTGGTATTCAGCAATGAATTTGGTCAGGTGTCAGGTCTCTCAATGGGAGAGCATTTTGGAGATAGTGATCACAATTCTATCTCCTTTACTATAGCATTGGAGAGGGATAGGAACAGACAGGTTAGGGAAATGTTTAATTGGAGTAAGGGGAAACACGAGGCTATCAGGCAGGAACTTGGAAGCATAAATTGGAAACAGACGTTCTCAGGGAAACGTATGGAAGAAATGTGTCAAATGTTCAGGGGATATTTGTGTGGGGTTCTGAGTAGGTACATTCCAATGAGACATGGAAAGGATGGTATGGTACAAGATCTGTGGTGTACAAAGGCTGTTGTAAATCTCATCAAGAAAAGAAAAGCTTACGAAAGGTTCAAAAAATAAGGTAATGATAGAGATCGAGAAGATTATAAGGCGAGCAGGAAGGAGCTCAAGAATGAAATTAGGAGAGCCAGAAGGGGCCATGAGAAGGCCTTGGCAGGCAGAATTAAGGAAAACCCCAAGACATTCTACAAGTATGTGAAGAGCAAGAGGATAAGACGTGAGAGAATAGGACCAGTCAAGTGTGACCGTGGGAAAGTGTGTATGGAATCAGAGGAGATAGCATAGGTACTTAATGAATACTTTGCTTCAGTATGCACTACAGAAAAGGATCTTGGTGATTGTGGTGATGACTTTCAGCAGACTGAAAAGCTTGAGCATGTAGATATTAAGAAGGAGGATGTGCTGGAGCTTCTGGAAAGCATCAAGTTGGATAAGTCGCCGGGCCCGGATGAGATGTACCCCAGGCTACTGTGGGAGGCGAGGGAGGAGATTGCTGAGCATCTGGTGATGATCTTTGCATCATCAATGGGGACAGGAGAGGTTCCGGAAGATTGGGGGGGGGGGGGTTGTGGATGTTGTTCCCTTATTCAAGGAAGGAAGTAGGGATGGCGCAGGAAATTATACGCCAGTGAGTTTTACTTCAGTGGTTGGTAAGGTGATGGAGAAGATCCTGAGAGGCAGGATTTATGAACATTCGGAGAGGCATAATATGATTAGGAATAGTCAGCATGGCTTTGTCAAAGGCAGATCGTGCCTTATGAGGATGTAACTTCATCACATTGATGAAGGTAGAGCAGTAGATGTATTGTATATGGATTTCAGCAAGGCATTTGATAAGGTACCCCATGCAAGGCTTACTGAGAAAGTAAGGAGGCATGGGATCCAAGGGGACATTGCTTTGTGGATCCAGAACTAGCTTGCCCACAGAAGGCAAAGACTGGTTGTAGACAGGTCATATTCTGCATGGAGGTCGGTGACCAGTGGTGTGCCTCAGGGATGGGTTAATAAATTTGCTGATGACACAAAGGTTGGGGGTGTTGTGGATAGTGTAGAGGGCTGTCAGAGGTTACAGCGGGACATTGATAGGATGCAAAACTGGGCTGAAAAATGGAAGATGGAGTTCAACCCAGATATGTGTGAAGTGGTTCATTTTGGTAGGTCGAATATAATGGCAGAATATAGTATTAATGGCAAGACTCTTGGCAGTGTGGAGGATCAGAGGAATCTTGGGATCTGAACCCACTGGAGACTTAAAGTTGCTACGTAGGTTGACTCTGTGGTTAAGAAGGCATACGGTGCATTGGCCTTCATCAATCGTGGGATTGAGTTTAAGAGCTGAGAGGTAATGTTGTAGCTCTATAGGACCCTGGTTAGACCCCACTTGGAGTACTGTGCTCAATTCTGGTCACCTCACTATAGGAAGGAAACCATAGAAAGGGTGCAGAGGAGATTTACAAGGATGTTGCCTGGATTGGGGAGCATGTCTTATGAGAATAGGTTGAGTGAACTTGGTCTTTTTTCCTTGGAGCGACAGAGGATGAGAGGTGACCTGATAGAGGTGTATAAGATGATGAGAGACATTGATCGTGTGGATAGGTACACGGACAGGAAAGGAATGGAGGGTTATGGGCTGAGTGCGGGCCAGTGGGACTAGGTGAGTGTAAGCGTCGGCACGGACTAGAAGGGCCGAGATGGCCTGTTTCCGTGCTGTAATTGTTATATGGTTATATGGATAGTCAGAGTCTTTCCCCAGGGCTGAAATGGCTAGCACGAGAGGGCACAGTTTTAAGGTTCTTGGAAGTAGGTACAGAGGAGATGCCAGGGGTAAGTTTTTTTTTTACAGTGCGGTGAGTGCGTGGAATGGGCTGCCGGCAGCAGTAGTGGAAGCGAATACGAGAGGGTCTCTTAGGAGACTCATGGATAGCTACATGGAGCTTAGAAAAATATAGGGCTATGGGTAAAGCCTAGGTAGTTCTAAGGTAGGGACATATCCGGCACAGCTTTGTGGGTTGAAGGGCCTATATTGTGCTGTATGTTTTCTGTGTTTCTATGTCTCTAGAGACGTGGCTTATGAGCCACTCAGCGTTGAGAAAACCACCTTTCTCAGACTCCATATATCTTGGATAGATATGACTAAACCCATGAGATTGAAATCCTGGTTTGAGTGAATACTGTGTGATTTATTGCCCCATGCAATCACCTGTCGGCAAGAAAGAACAGATCATGCTCTGCACACAATGATAAAGTATATTTATGAATATTAACTTAACAGAAGAGTTATTAAGGAAAAGAAAGAAAAACAACAAGGGCCCACTATAATTAAACAGTCAAACATGCACAGATTGGAGCTCAAATCTTCCAAAACCGATCTGTGATAGAATTCCCCCTCCTGGGCACCATCGTGCTTTCCTGTCGGATTGAATCCTACTTGAGCTTCATTTCTCTCCATTCCCACCGAAAAGGACCATGTCCTGTGTCCATCAGGAAACCTCTCCCCCAGCATTCTCTAGAACCTTCTCTCAGTTCCACCCTCCCGACTGGACGACACAACATCCCCAAGCATCTTTCATTTTTAACGGCAATCCAAACTCTGCTTTTGCCTTGCCTCTGTCTTCTCCATGGCAGAACTCTGGTGAAATCCATACAGACCAAATCAAGTGGCTCCACACTTTGCAAATGGGAGAAAGGAGCAGCCGTCATGGGCAGCATCTTCCTCCAAATACATCTAATGCACGACCTACAGGACTCTTCAACCTCAGGCTTCATTAAAGGCCAGTAGAACTCATCTCTGACCAATCCATAGGTCTTGTCAAATTCTAAATGACCTGAATCATCATGAAGTGACTTCAACACAATCCTCTGATATTCTTAGGCAGAGCCAACTGGGAACGCTGAGGCTGTCTGGAGGACACATGACCCGGTATAGAAACTGGTAGCAGAACTCCAGTTTGTAGAGGCATGGCAGGGTGTTTCCTCTTTTCAGCTTGGGCCATATCCCCTTCCATAACAGCTGACCAAACAGTACCTATACAAGGATCATCTCGCTGAGTGGCGGCCACTTCCCCAGGACTCAACTCAGGTAACTGCTTTGTACTCAGAGCAATCAGGTTGCAGTAAGCTTGTGGAATGGCACAACTAGAAGCTCCCAATGGTTCACCGCTCTATCCTGCCCGTGCCTCGCCTCTGTCTTCTCCGTGACAGAACTCTGGCACATTGCTTTAAGTCCAGGTGCAGGAATGCTCTCCCACTCTCCGTCCATTTCCAGCCTTTCATGTGCACATTGGGACAACACATCCGCACCAATATTCCGGCTTCCCAGTCAGTACTTCAGGCTGAAATCATAGGCAGACAACACCATCAACCAATGATGGCCTGTGGCATCCAATTACTCCAAGGTCAGGATATAAGTCAATGGATTGTTGTCCGTCCTCAAACTTGGCACCATATAGATAGTCACTTAACTTATCCACTACAGCCCATTTCAATGCCAGAAACTCCAATTTGTGTGCGGGGTAATTTCACTCGGAGGGTGACAGTCTCAACTGTGTGCCGATCGTGATATAGCCCTCTCGGCTGGCATCTGTATGTAATTCATATGGCAAATGGGGGTTTGCAAAAGCCAACACAAGCACTTTCATCAGCAGCTCCTTCAACACCTGAAAGGCCTCTTCACATCTCGCATCCCATCTTGCTCCAAAGGGCTAAGATAAACTTTACCATTTTTTCCTTTCATCATCCTCCCATTCTTCCTCAAGAGAGGGTAGCTGCACAGAAGCTGATTCAAAGGGTGACTCACTTTCGAGTAGTCCTTCACGAACCTTCGATAGTACCCATGGAATCCAAGGAATATGAGCGGAAGGTGCTCACGTTCTTGGGCCTTGGCCATGTGGTCACCGCCACTATCTTCAGCAGATCTGTAGCTAATCCATCCCACGAGACTATGTGCCCAAGCCCAATGTAGTTGACAGATGTCTCGCAGAACTGGCAATTTGTCCAGTGACAGTTTTAACCCTTCATCTTTAAGGTGACCTAACACCTTCAGTAACCTCGCCTCATGCTCTTCCAGGGTGGATCCAAACAAAATGAGATCATCCGGTACATTAGCACCTGAAGCAAGTTCATATCCCCAACAATTTTCTTCATGACATGCTGGAAAGTAGCCAGTTCTCCTGATATGCCCTGGGGTATCCTTTCAGACTGAAAGAATCCAAGTGGACATATGAATGCTGTCTTCTCCTTGTCAGCCTCACTCATGGGAATGTGATAATACCCACTCCTTAGGTTCAGCACACTGAACCACTTCACTCCACTCAGGCAGGCCAGTGCATCCTTGATCCTCAGAACAGTATACTGGTCGGGGACTGTGCGTCGGTTCAGAGTCTGATAGTCAACATACATTCCTACCTTCCCATTCTTCTTCCTCATCACAATGGGGGACACAAAGGGACTCCTGGACTCAGTGATAATACCAGCTTCCTTCAGCTTCTGCAGAACATCCTCCACCTTGGTGGGTGCCAGTTGCCAAGACCTTTCTCTGAAGGGGGTGTCCTCTGTCTCTCGAACGGTGTGGTGAGTACTCTTGGAACAACCCACATCAAACTCATCAGTAGAAAAGACATCTTCAAACTTCAACACCTTCTCTGTCAATCTCCTCTTCCAAACTCCAATTACCTGGGAATCACCAAAGGTGAATGACTTGGCTGTCAACTTCCCCTTTCCAGGAGATGGCTTCTTTCCTGCTTGTCTCACGGGAAAACTAGACTTGACAGTCACGGAGAAAAGGTGTGCCACTGGCATTCCCCTCCCTCTTCAAGGTGTTACTGACAATCATGGTCATCCTGTTTACTTGTACAGCCGATGGCTTTTGCAGTTTGGGCCACATCAGTACCCAGCAGGTAAGCGTGACTCCTCTTCTTGGTCTTCTGGAGCATCCACCAGGAGGTTTCCCATCACTCTAGTTACTTCCCCAGGCTATAACATGACAGTTTGGACTGGGTGTACCACACAGTTCCTTGTTTGTGCTCATCATCCAGCCTAGGATGGGCCTGCACCTCCTCAAAAGCAGCTCTGAGCACAGCCCTCTTCAACTTTCTCCCTGTAGGCTCCCACTTGTCTCCTTACAATAGGAGTATTGATCCCCACAAGAACTGAAGCTTCACCCTTCTGGACCAGGTCTAGACAAACCAACACTAACGTATCAAGGATCTCAGCTACTCCCACATCTGCCTCCGAAAACTCCAGCTTCACCAAGTAACCACCATATAGGTAGTCACCAGTACTAAAGCTCTGAGTGGCATCAATGACAAATGCATCAAATACCAGTTGTAGAGGGATCTGTACAGCAGAGTAACCTGAGAATCTGTGTCAAGTATGGATCTAGCAAAAACACCCTCAATCCATGTGGATACACTGGAGCTTGGCCCCACTAAGCCTTCAGCAATAGGGCTTTTCACTTTAGTGTTTTCCTCGATATATTGACTGGAATGTGTTCCCCCCCGAGATGACAGGCCATTCCCTCACTGGGTTTCTCTGAAGTTTCCTGATTTCCCTTCTGTTTAAGCACCCGTGGGCTCCCTTTCCCAAAGTTTTCCCATCCTTCACACCACAGTTGTAACAGACAATACCGGTCACTCCCTTTTTCAAAGGACCCCATTCAATAGCAGCCCTCTGCTTAGTATGTCCCATCAGTGGGCCAGGCTCCTTATCGACTTTGTCATGCTTGGTGACAGCACCCACCGATACCAACCGAGATACCTCAATTCTCTAATCATTCACGAAATTCTGCAAAACCCCCACCTGTGTGGCTTTAGGGTCGCTTCAGCAACAGAGGCTACCACCAAGGGCTGTACCCTGCTGACAGAGGTCTCCTGCTCCTCCATCGCATTTTCCTCTTCTCTAATCAGTTCAACAAACAAGGGAAGGGGGCACTTCTTACAGGATATTCGGAGACTTCAAGTGATCATGTCCTGTGATTGTGCGCCCTTTGGCACTTGGTCCATCCTTAATTGACTCACCTCAGCCAGCTGAATGACCCCTTTACACCACAAGTCTCTCTAGCCGGAAAATGTAAGCAGGAAGTTTCTCCCCCTTCTCCTAAACCCAGTCAGAAGCTCCATCAGGCTTCCTGTCGTGCCAAAAACACTTTCTAACATGTGAACGTAGTCTGCTTTCAAGGACCTCACCCCCTCGGAGGCCGGACCCTTCAGGCTCTCTACCAGTCACTGTCTTTTTACAACATCAGAACACTGACGCTCATCCAGCATCTGCCCAAGGCTCATATTCCTCCTCCCCCTTGGGGGTGAGCTTCTGTCCCGAGAACATTATCAGCCTCCTATAACTTTGACTTGCTGCCGGAGCACTTTGCCATTTATCCACCAGGGACATAATTGCTGATACCAACTAGGAATGGATAGTCAGAGGCTTTTCCCCAGGGCTGAAATGGCTAACAAGAGAGGGCACAGTTTTAAGGTGCTGGGGAGTAGGTACAGAGAAGATGTCAGGGGTAAGTTTGTTTTGTTTTGTTTTTTTACACAGGGAGTGGTGAGTGTGTGGAATGGGCTGCCGGCGACAGTGGTGGAGGCGGATACAATAGGGTCTTTTAAGAGACTCCTGGATAGGTACATAGAGCTTAGTAAAATAGAGGGCTATGGGTAATCCTAGGTAATTTCTAAAGTACGTACATGTTCGGCACAGCATAGTGGGCCGAAGGGCCTGTATTGTGCTGTAGCTTTTCTGTTTCTATGAATTTTCACCCCTTGCTGGATGACTCATTAGACCTTCCACATCAGACAACCCCTTTTCCTCACTCTGCAGAAATGAGATGAACTTGTCTTTAAAGTCTCCGCCCTCAGCTACAGGAACCAGTTTCTAATTAGGCACTCTCACACCTACACTCACCTCTTGTATGGACAGCCCATGGCCCCACCTCTCTGGGTACTCCAAAGGTACCAGGCAGATCCACTCCTGTTACGTCAGTGTTGGCTAAACCAACATCACATCTTTCTCCTCTGCTTGGTCCAACTGCTGTTCCATGATTGTAACCTTCTTTAATACCTTAGCCTAATCAACAACTCATCTGGGCAGCTGATATCCACCCTGCTCAGAACACAAGCACTAGCTACAGGTAATCTGTTTGAATCACACCAACTCTTAACCCTGCGACATCCATAACCATGTACCCGGATCACCTTCCCACGATAGTTTAAACAGACTTAATCTCAAAACCTTTAATCAATTCTTAGAGCAATCACACCGTATACAACAAATTCAATCCTGGATGAGCCCCCACAATGAAACCCCTTTTACTGGCTGTCTCTAGAGATGGGGCTCATTAGCCCCTCACTAACAGCGGCCAGACTCCGCGACGAGGAACCACCTTTCTCAGACTCCATGTGACTTGGGTCCTGCCAAACCCATGAGCTTGGGATGTCTCACCCACCCAAACCCTGGTTTGTGTGATCACTGTGTGATTTACTGCCCCATGCATTCACCCGTACACTACATACAATTACAAAGTATATTTATGAATATTAATGTAACCAAAGAGTTATGAAAGAAGAGGAGGGAAAAAACAAAAGCTCCACAATAATTAAACAGTCAAATGTGCACAGGTTGGAGCTCAAATCTTGCAAAGGCCAATGTGTCCGATGTACTCATGGCACCAATTCCTACTCACCAATGTCCGATAAAAATCCCCCTCTTAGGCACGCTTTCCCACCAGATTGGTTGGTTCTCTCGAGCTACTCTCTCCATCTCCCACCAAAAAGACCTTAACCCACCTGAGTGTTTATCAGAAAACCTCTACTCCAGCGTACTCTAGAACCTTCTCTACGTTCCACTCTCCTGATTAGATAACACAACATTCCCAAGGATCCCTCATCTTTAATGGTAACCTAAGCACTGCCACAGAACACACTGCTTCTACAGAAAATTTGTTACATGAAATACCCTTCAGTAAAATCACCCTCTCTGTTCATTGGCTGCTGTTCAGCTCAGAAACACCTTGGGGGATCGAGTTCAAGAGCCATGAGGTAATGTTGCAGCTCTAGAGTGGTTAGACCACTCTTGGGAGTGTTGTGTCCAGTTCTGGTTGCTTTGTTATAGCAGGGATGTGGAAGCTTTAGGGATGGTGCAGAGGAAATTTACCAGGATGTTGCCTGGATTAGAAAGTGTATGAGGATAGGGTGTGAGAGCTCGGGCTTTTCTCTTTTGAGTGAAGGAGTATGAGGTGACTTGATAGAGGTGTACAAGATGATAAGAGGAATAGATCGAGTGGACAGCCAGAGAATTTTTCCCAGATCAGTAATAAGACCATAAAACCTAGGAACAGAATTGGATCATTTGGCTCATCAAGTCTACTCTGCCATTCCATCATGGCTGAGTTATTATCCCTCTGAACCCCATTCTCCTGCCTTCTCCCCATAACCTTTGATGCCCTGACTAATCAAGAACCTATCAGCCTCAGCTTTAAATACGTTCAATAACTTGACCCCTACAGCTGTCTTGGGCAATGAATTCTACAGATCCACCACCATCTGGCTAAAGAAATTCATCATCTCTGTTCTAAATGGATGTTCATATATTCTGAAGCTATGTCCTCTGATCTTGGACTCTCCCACTGTAGAAAATATCCTCTCCACACCTGCTCTATCTCAGCCTTTCAATATTCGAGCATTCTAATTGGTCACATCACCATCTGGTAGAGGGACCACTACACAGGATCGGAAAAAGCTGCAGAGAGTTGTGAACTCAGTCGGCTCCATCATGGGCATTAATCTCCCCAGCATTGAGGACATCTTCAGAAGGTGATGTCGCAAGGCAGCGTCCATCATTAAGGAACCCCATCACCAAGGGCATATTCTCTTCTCATTGCTACCATCAGGGAGGAGGCACAGGAGCCTGAAGACACAATGTTCTTCCCCTCTGCCAGATTTGTGAAGGGTCCATGGCCATGAGCACAAACAATCTATGATGTAAAAAGAATTGGTCCCAACACGGACCCCTGTGGAACACTACAATCACTGGCAACCAGCCAGAAAAGGCTCCCTTTATTCCCAGTCTGCCTCCTGCCAATCAGCCACTGTTTTATCCATGCTAGAAACTTTCCTAGTTTCTAGCATAGAAACTCGGAGTTTGTTGACAAAGTGTGTCTTCTTGTCAAAGGCCTTCTGAAAATCCAAGAACACAACATCAATTGATTCTCCTTTGTCTATCCTGCTTGCTATTTCTTCAAAGAATTCCAACAGATTTGTCAGGCAAGATTTTCCCTTGAGGAAACCCTGCTGACTACAGCCTATTTTATCATGTGCCTCCAAGTAGCCTGAAACCACATTATTAATAATCAGCTCCCCAATCACTGAGGTCAGACTAACTGGCCTAAAGTTTCCTTGCTTTTGCTTCTCTCCCTTCTTGAAAGGTAGAATGACATTTGCAATTTGTAATTTATAGTATATTTTAGTATTGCAATGTACCGCTGCTTCAAAATAACAAATTTCACAGCATACACTATGATATTATACCGAATTCTGATTCTGGGTTTCTAGCATTTTCCATTTACATTCCAACACATAAAATGATGAATAATTTCCTCTAAAACAGCCCAGGAATCTCATGAGCATAAGGGTGATTGGGGAATAATGAGCCGGATGCTGTGAATGAATGAGGAAGCTGGAGAGTTGTTGAGGGGCAGGAGCCCAACATACCTCCATGCTGAGGACCTTGTGGAATATGGCCTGGGCCAGGCTCTCACGCACATATCTTTGATGATCTTTGCGGACTATACTGAGGCGATATTCCTTCTCGGACACAATCCGTCCACTCCTTGTGACCTGTACAGGGAAGCATCAAAGATCTAAGAACTTCAGGGATTTAATCTTTAGCAATGGTCTTAGAGATAGATCAGTAAGAAATAGCTTGGAAACAGACCCTTCAGCCCATCGAGTCTCTGCTGTCTGTCAACTACCTGTGGATACCAACCTTACATTGACCCCATTTCATTCTCCGTTCGTTCCCAACAACTTCCCCCCCCCCCCCCCCCGAATCCACAATAGACAGCAGCCAATTGACTCACTAGCCCATGCCTCTTTGGGATGTGGGAGGGAATCTGAGCGTACGGGAGAAAGGAGAACATGCAAACTCCCCACAGACAGGTCTCTGGGGCTGTGACGCAGTGGCTCTATCACTGAACCATGGCTCCTTTGCTTGGGCCATACGACCGTAAGACCTAGGAGTAGAATTAGGCCATTTGTCTCATCTAGCCTATCCCCAGAGCTGACGAGATTGGGAGATCACAGAGCTGACCATGACAGTCCTACCTACCAAACCCACACGTTGTAGATGCCTACGGATCCTGGTGTTGTTGAAGTATCCGGTCAGATGTTTGTCTGTCAGGCTGTTATATGCCTCCAGGGGTCTGAAAGATAAAAATAATGAAGGTCAGTCCCCACTTGGGGTCAACAAGTCAGTGCAGGGATGTGATGCAGAGTCAGAACAGAACAGGCTCAATGGGCTGAATGGTCATCTGCTGTTATTCCCACCCCATCACCAGCACCATAGGTTTGTACAGCACAGAAACAACCCCTCTGCCTTATTGACTTGCTTGCCGTTAGCTTTATAAGGCATTGGTCAAATCTGTGAGAAGCTTTGGGTCCATTATCCAAGATGGAATTTAATGTAGACAAGTGAGAGATGTTACAGTTCCGTTGCACCAACCAGGATAGGTCTACACAGTGAGTGTTAGGACACTGAGGAACATGGGAAAACAAAGGGATCTGGGAATACAGGTCCACAGTTCACTGAAAATGACATCACAGGTAGATAGGGTCATAAAGAAAGCTTTCAACACACTGGCCTTCATAAATCAATGTATTGAGCACAGGATTTGGGATGTTACGGTGAAGTTGTACAAGACATTGGTGAGGCCCAATTTGGAATATTGTGTGCAGTTTTGGTCACCTACCTAAACTTAAGGACCTGAGTTATTGGAAACATTGAATAGGTTAGGACTTTATTCCTTGGAATGTCAAAGATTGAGAGGAGGTTTGATACAGGTATACAAAATCATGAGGGGTATAGATAGGGTAAATGCAAGCAGGCTTTTTCCACTGAGGTTGGGTGGGACTACAACCAGGAGTAGGCCATCTGGCCCGTTGAGCCTGCTCCACCATTAAATAAGATCTTGGCTGATCTGGCCATGGACTCATCTCCATCTACCCGCCTTTTCCCCATAACCATCAATTCCCCTACTATGCAAAAATTTATCCAACCTTGTCTTAAATATATTTACTGAGGTAGTCTCCTATCATGTTATCATGCTATCATGTTTGCTGTTGTGTGTTGGGGCAGCAGGCTGAGGGTAGCAGACACCAACAGAATCAACAAACTCATTCGTAAGGCCAGTGATGTTGTGGGGATGGAACTGGACTCTCTGACGGTGGTGTCTGAAAAGAGGATGCTGTCCAAGTTGCATGCCATCTTGGACAATGTCTCCCATCCACTCCATAATGTACTGGTTAGGCACAGGAGTACATTCAGCCAGAGACTCATTCCACCAAGATGCAACACTGAGCGTCATAGGAAGTCATTCCTGCCTGTGGCCATCAAACTTTACAACTCCTCCCTCGGAGTGTCAGACACCCTGAGCCAATAGGCTGGTCCTGGACTTATTTCCACTTGGCATAATTTACCTATTATTATTTAATTATTTATGGTTTTATATTGCAATATTTCTACACAATTCTTGGTTGGTGCGACTGTAACAAAACCCAATTTCCCTCAGGATCAATAAAGTATGTCTGTCTGTCCACTGCTTCATTGGGCAGAGAATTCCACTGATTCACCACTCTCTGGGAAAAGCAGTTCCTCCTCATCTCCGTCTTAAATCGACTCCCCCAAATCTTGAGGCTATGTCCCCTAGCTCCAGTCTCAACTACCAGTGGAAACAATTTTCCTTTTTCTATCTTATCTGTCCCTTTCATAATTTTATATGTTTCTATACAATCTCCTCTCATCCTTCTGAATTCCAGTGAGTACAGTCCCTGGAGACTCAAACTCTCCTCATAGTCTAACCCCATCTCTGGAGTCAACCTGGGGAACCTCCCCTGTACCACCTCCAAAGGCAGAATATCCTTCCTCAAGTGAGGAGACCAGAACTGCACACAGTACTCCAGGTACAGCCTCAACAATACCCTGTACAGTTGCAGCATAACCTCCCTGCTTTTAAATTCAACTCCTCTAGTAATGAAGGCCAACATACCATTTGCCTTATTAATGGCCTGCTGCACCTGCAAACCAATCTTTTGTGATTCACGCACAAACACTCCCAAGACCCTCTGCATGCTGCAATTTTTTTATCATTTAAAAATCTGATCTTTCATATTTCCTTCCAAAGTGATGATCTCGCATTTACCAACATTGTACTCCATCTGACAGACCCTTGCCCACTCACTTAACCTATCTATATCTCTCTGCAGACTCTCCATATATTCTACACAATTTGCTTTTCCACTCAATTTAGTATCATCACCTAACTTAGATACACTACAAGCCCTCTTCCAGATCGATAATGTATATTGTGAAAGTTGCAAGCCCAGCACCAACCCCTGCGGAACACTTCTCACCACTGATTGCCAACCAGAGTAACATTCATGTATCCCAACTCTCTGCTTTCTATGAGTTAGCTAATCCTCTATCAATGGTAATACATCACCCCCAACTCTATACATCCTTATCTTATGGATAAGTCTTTTATGTGGCACCTTATCGAACGCCTTCTGGAAATCCAAGTAAGTAATGTCTACCTGTTCCCCTCTATCCACTGTGCTCGTTACATCCTCAAAGAACTCCAGTTTCATGGTTTCAACATTTAAGAGTCACGTGTACATGGAGTAAAATGTATCATTTGTGTCAACAACTGACACAGTCTGAGGATGTGCTGAGGGCAGCCTGCAAGTGTCACCATGTTTCCAGTGCCAACATAGCACGCCACAATTTACAAACCCATTCACCTTTTCAGTGTGGAGGAATCCCACAAAGCCTCGGACAGAATGTATTAACAGCTCATGCATTGATTTACACCTATGACTGTGGGGCTAAGTACAGCTCCAACACCATAATAAATTTGCTGATGACACCACTGTTGTGGGCCGTATCAAAGGGGGTGATGAATCAGCATACAGGAGGGAGATTGAAAATTTGGCTGAGTGGTGTAATAGCAACAACCTCTCATTCAATGTCAATAAGAACAAGGAACTGATTGTAGACTTCAGGAGAGGAAAACCAGAGGTCCATGAGCCAGTAAGATCAGG
The DNA here is from genome assembly GCF_048418815.1 of Hemitrygon akajei. Lineage (NCBI taxonomy): Eukaryota > Metazoa > Chordata > Chondrichthyes > Myliobatiformes > Dasyatidae > Hemitrygon > Hemitrygon akajei. The sequence goes on along the minus strand of NC_133135.1, from coordinate 2,979,015 downwards.
ACCTTGATAGAACCTCAACCACCTTGAAAAGGAAATAGACATTAAAGTGAGGAATTTAAGCTGTTTCCTCAGGTGAGCTCGAAGAGGCATCCAATTGAAGCCATCTTAGCTTTGTGAAGATGTGATACAGCCAGTCAGCACACTTTTCACACTCATCTATCGAAGTTTGCAAAGGTTTTTGACGACATGCCGAATCTCTGCAGACTCCTGAGGAATTTTGTCCTGCTTTCTTCGCAATAATATTTATATGATGGGTCCAGGACAGGTCCTCTGAGATAGTGACACTCTGGAATTTAAAGTTACTGACCCTTTCCACCTCTGATACTCTGATTAGATAGATAGATAGATAGATAGATAGATACTTTATTCATCCCCATGGGGAAATTCAACTTTTTTTCCATTGTCCCATACACTTGTTGTAGCAAAACTAATTACATACAATACTTAACTCAGTAAAAAATATGATATGCATCTAAATCACTATCTCAAAAAGCATTAATAATAGCTTTTAAAAAGTTCTTAAGTCCTGGCGGTTGAATTGTAAAGCCTAATGGCATTGGGGAGTATTGACCTCTTCATCCTGTCTGAGGAGCATTGCATCGATAGTAACCTGTCGCTGAAACTGCTTCTCTGTCTCTGGATGGTGCTATGTAGAGAATGTTCAGAGTTTTCCATAATTAACCGTAGCCTACTCAGCGCCCTTCGCTCAGCTCAAATTGTAGTTTTTTTAATACAGTGGATGAGTTCCCTTTCCTGGAGCTCACCGGCCAACCATTGTCCGACGTTCTCCAGGCAAGACTGTGGCCGACTGACTCCAGGCTGGTATTGCCAACTGAGGCATCAAGGGAGAAGAAACATCAAGATTTTGCTGCAAATGTATGTTCAGAAATGTCTGTAGTTGAGCAGTCACACTCTCTTTTGCTCGATGCTGGGAGAGTTTGCTGCCGATTCTCGGGTCTCACAATAAAAAAGCGACACAGCAGACTGTAATCTCGTAACAGCAACTGTCAGACTCCCTTTTGCTGTGAAAGTGGGTGACATCTCTCTGAACCTTGTTAATGAGAGAATGCTTTCACATGTCGACTGCAGATCACGCTCTCTCTGAGGGCTTTGCTATTGCTTGGTGGGAGCTGGGCGCTGAGGCTTTCTGCTGAAATGGACGGGAACATTTTTGAATCTATGTAATTCATTGCCACAGAAAGCTATGCAGGCCAGTTCATTGGGTATACTTAATACTCTTGATAGATTGGGGTGTAAAAGGTTAGGGGGAGAAGGCAGGAATACGGGGTTGAGAGGGATAATAAATCAGGCATGATAGAATGGCCGGGTTTAAACTGTTCCAGCATTGAAACAACCCTCCCCACCAACAACTATATCTTCATATTCGTTCAGAGATGAGGAGGGGTGCAGAGTCCGGGGGGAGGGGGGAGTGGAGAGGGAGGCTCACAGAGATGGGGAGGGTTTCACAGAGACGGAGAGGGGTGCAGGAGCCGGGGAGGGTGGTTTCACAGAGACGGGGAGGGGTGCAGGGGCCAGGGGAGGGTGGTTTTACAGAGACGGGGAGGGGTGCAGGGGCCAGGGAGGGTGGTTTCACAAAGACAGGGAGGGGTGCAGGGAACGGGGGAGGGTGGTTTCACAGAGACAGAGATGGGGAGGGGTGCAGGAACCGGGGAGGGTGGTTTCACAGAGTCGGGGAGGGGTTATGGGGAGAATGTTTAAACAGCACACAGACAGTGCCATTCTGTTGGGATTGAACCCAAACCTGTGGAGCAAGGAGACACTGTGATGCCCTCGATCACTAACTATGTGAAAGGTCTTGAACCTCTGTTTTTAATCACACAGGGAGCAGTAGGTTCTCCCTATTTTGGTAAACCCTCCCCCATCTCTGTAACTCTTCCTCCGGCCCCTAAGCCCCTCCCTGTCTCTGTGGTTGTATGTACGTGGGAGGAAACCCACACATTCACAGGGAGAACATGCGAACTCCACACAGACTGCGGTAGAGATCGAGTCCGGGTTTCTGGAGCTGTGAGACAGCGGTTCTACCCGCTGCATTAGTAGTGCGGAGGATTGCAGTTGGTGTCAGAGAGGAAACGGTATGCTCAAGCAAGCAGTTTCGGGCCCCTCATCTAAAGAAAAGATGTACTGGCATTGGAGAGGAGACTCATAGGAATGATTCTGGGAATGAAAGGGTTAACATGAGGAGCAGTTGATGGCTCTGGGCCTGTACTCACTGGAGTTTAAAAGAATTGGGGGCAGGGAAGAGAAAGAATCTCATTGCCACATTTTGAATATTGAAAAGCTTAGATGAGAGTACATGTGGAGAGGATGTTTTCTTTGGTGGGGGAATCTAGGACCAGAGGGTATGGCCTCAGAATTTGAGGATGTCCCTTAGAACGGAGATGAGGAAGAATTTCTTTAGCCAGGGAGTGTTGAATCTGTGCAATTCACTGTCACAGACAACTGAGGAGGGTTTTTTTATTGGTATTTTCATTGGGTATATTTAAAGACGAGGTTGATAGGCTCTTGATGGGTATGGGCAAAGATTCTGGGAGAAAGCAATAAAATAGGGTTAACAGGAACAATAAATCAGCCATGATGGAATGGGGAGCAAACTTGATGGGCTGAATGGCCTAATTCTGCTCCTATGTCTGATGGTTTATTCACCCACTGAGCAGATGGAAGTCAAAGTGCAGAGTGCAGGAAACTGTCAGCACGTCAGGCAGCATCTGAGGAGAGGGAAACAGTGTTTCGGATCAGAGTGGGTGCTGAGCGATCAGAGAGAATATCTTCTAGTCCTCCACAAAGCCGCACTGTTAGATCGCTGTGGCAGAGAAGAAGAACTTTGGTTTTCAATTAAACATCATCTCCTTAGAGATGCAGCTGCAATGACAATGGTTTAAAAGTCACTGCTTCATCATTTGCCCTCTCTGGAGGATTGGAGGGCAAGCTGAGAGAGCAGCAGACCTGCCAGGGCACATCTGAACACTCCCCCAAACACCTGAGGTCCTCAGGCATATGCCAGGGACATGCTCAGTTCCCATCCCGAGAGGCTGACACCGAACCACAAACCTGGCCATCAGTGGAAGTAACACTGATATTGAATCACAGAACCATCACGGGACTTCACAACAGCCAAGGTGCTTATTAAAACCTGTGGTGAAAGGATCAGGCAACATCCAAGTTATCTGACATGGCCTCCTCTACTGCCATACCGAAGCCACGCTCAGGATGGAGTAACACTTCAATCTGTCTGGCAGCCTCCAGCCCGATGACAATTTCTCCAACTTCTCGTAATTTCTTCCCCTCATGTCTTTCCATTCCCCATTCTGGCTCCCCTCCCACCTCTGACCTTTTCTTCCCTTTCTCCCATCCTATCAGATTCCTTCGCTGGTTCCAGCTTCTTACTTCATCCCCCCTTCCCTCTCCCCGGTCTGATTTATTTACTTAGCGATACAGCAAGAGTAGGCCCTTCTGTCCCTTCAAAACATGCCACCCCGTTTTAACCCCAATCTAATCACAGGACAACTTAATGACTAATTAACCTGTCCCGTACATTGTTGAACTACGGGAGGATATACAGAGACTCCATACGAAACAGTGCCTGGATTGAACTCTGAATTCCAGGCCACCCCGAGTTAACCGCTAAGTTACCACGCTGTCCCATCTTACTCTTCAGTCCATACTCCTCTCCTCTCCCCACCTTCCTAATCTGGCATCTTCCCCTTCCTTTCAAGTCCTGATGAAGGGACACAGCCCGAAACCTCAACTGTTTATTCCTTTCCATAGATGCTGCCTGACCTGCAGAGTTCCTCCAGCAATCTGCGTGGACTGTTAATGTTTCAGGTTGAGACTGTCAGGTGGAGGGTAGGTGAGCTGTATAGAATGGATGAGGGTGAATCCCGGTGAGGAAGGGAGAGTGGGAATAGTGACAGAGGATGGGAGGGGATAACAGTCAGGCAGCACAGAAACAGGTCCTTTAGCCCAACTCATCCTTGCTAACGATGCCCACCAAGCAAGACCCATTTCCCTATGTTTTGCTCATATGCCTCTAAACTAGGGGCTGTCAACCTGGAGTCTGCAAAGCCCTCAGTTAACAGTAGGGGTCCATGGCATAAAATAGGTTGGGAATCCCTGGTTTAAACCTTCCCTATCCATATACCTGTCCAATGTAGAGACAAGGACTTGTGTTTTTCATGTAGTCATTGTCAAAATATAGCAGATGCTGAAAATGTGAAACAAAATTAGGAAATGACAGCACAAACAAGAAAAGAAAATTGCCAGATGCTGGAAATCTGAGCAACACACACAAAATGCTGGAGGAACTCAGCAGGCCAGGCAGCATCTATGGAGAAAATTACAGCGCACGTTTTGGGGCCGAAATCCTTTGTCAGGACTCGAGGAAAAAAAGCTGAGGAGTAGATTTGAAAGGTGCGGGGAGGGGAGAGAGAAACACCAGATGAGAGGTGAAACTTGGAGGGAAGGGATGAAGCAAAGAGCTGGGAAGTTGATTGGTGAAACATCCCTTGTCCCTCTCTCATGTTATCTCCTTGGCTGCCCATTGCCTCCCTCTGGTGCTCCTCTCCCCCCCACCCCCCTTCTTCTACGGCCTTCTGTCTTTTTCACCAATCACCTTCCTTGCTCTTTGCTTCCTCCCTCCCCCTCCAAATTTCACCTATCATCTGGTGGTTCTCTTTCCCCTCCCCCCACTTTTCAAATCTATTCCTCAGCTTTTTCTCTCCAATCCTGACAAAGGGTCTCAGCCCGAAACGCCGACAGTACTTCTTTCCATAGATGCTGCCTGGCCTGCTGAGTTCCTCCAGCACTTTTTGTGTGTGTGTGTGCTGCTAGGAAATGCTGGAGTCACCCAGGTCAGCCAGCACCTCTTGAGAGGAACAGGGTCAACGTTTCAAGGGGGTGCTGGCTGACTTTGTTCCACAAAAGTGCAGCCTAACTTGTTGAGCATTTCCAACTTCTCTCCATGTTCAGCCTAACCTGGTGGTCTCACTTTCTGAGCTCTGAGCTGAATTTTCTTTCCTTTTCCACAGCTGTCTGACTCTTCGGTGACTGTAGTACTCACCATTTCTATTTCAGATGTATACCACCTGCAGAGCATTGTGCTGGGATTGATATAATGTGTAAACACATCGATCGCAGAAGTAGCTCCTCGGAGAGAAACCACCCAGCTCATTAATGGGGTATTGATGCGTTTACATATTCACATTATGTTTTGGCTCAATTCCTCTTACATTTTACAATCGGAGTCAAACAAAATGGAAAAAGGCTTTTTGGCCCAAATTGCCCATGCCATCAAGATGTCCACAAGATAGTCCTGATTGACCCTAAACCAGAGGTTTGCAACCTTTATTATGCCATGGACCAATACCATTAAGCAAGAGGTCTGTAGCCCCAGGTCGTGAACCCTGCTCTGAGCCATTCCTATCCATGTACCTATCCAAGTGTCCTTTAGATGTTTTATTGTACCTGCCTTGTATTCCAAGATGGTGGCGCGACGCAGCTTGCAGCAGCCACTCCGGAGCTGATTATCTGTTATTTGTTAAGTGGGGTGCCGTGCACAATCCTAATCTGATGAAAAACGGACGTGGGAGCACAGAGGAACATCTGGAAATCTCCAGGAAGGTCTTCTTCATTGCTGCTGCTGCTGTGAGGTCTGGATCTCTGCTGAGAAGAACAGGCCCCCAGTCCTCGGAATCGCGTTGGCGTTGGCCATCGGCGGGGGTGTCGTAGCGCACTCAGCAGAGGATGGTGCTCGGAGAGGCTGTGCCAGAGGGGATGGTCGGAGGCTCGGAGGTTCGACGGACTCGGAGTCCTCTGCGGTCAGGTCGCTTTCGGTGTGTGCTGCGTCTGCGAGGCTGGGTTCGACGGAGCTTTCATTGTGTGCTGTGTCTGCAAGGCTGGGTTCGACGGAGCTTTCACTGTGTGCTGGGTCTGCGAGGCTGGGTTCGACGGAGCTTTCACTGTGTGCTGGGTCTGCGAGGCTGGGTTCGACGGAGCTTTCACTGTGTGCTGCGTCTGCGAGGCTGGGTTCGACGGAGCTTTCACTGTGTGCTGCGTCTGCGAGGCTGGGTTCGACGGAGCTTTCACTGTGTGCTGCGTCTGCAAGGCTGAGTCCAGCAGCTTGGAAGTCCATAGCGGGGGTACCCCCTTCTGCCGCCGGCATGGGATGACGAGTCCATCGGGACCCTGGGGACTTGTGGAAACTGTGTGGTGGTTTCTTTTGGACTTATAGTCTTTTAACATCTTTGGACTATTTTTTTTTACTGTGCCCATGGTCTTTTTTTTATCAACTATGTTATAACTATGTTAACTATGTTATAACTATGTTAACTATAATTATATGTAACTATGTGGTTTTTGTACGTCTTGTAACTTTAGTTTTTGGTTTGTTGGGTGGTAGAGTTGGTCTCCTGACTTGGTGTGTCTGGGTAGTCTTGTTTTGTCTGGTGGATTTGGAGTTCCTTTCCAGGGAATGCGCTAAGATGGTAGCGCGATATTAATACGCAGAAGCCTCTCCGGACTCTGGATTGGGGATTGCCAAACGTTATGTAGATTTTCTGGTCTAGTCTGTTTCGTCATGTGCTTTTGTGATATCATTCTGGAGGAACATTGTCTCATTTTTTAACTGCATTGTATTTGTGGTTTCTAAATGACAATAAACTGAAATTCAATTCAACCATTTCCCCTGACAGCTCATCTCCTATACCCATGACCAGCTGGATGAAAAAGTTGCCCCTCAGGTCCCCTTTAAATCTTTCCCCTCTTACCTTAAAGCTGTGCCCTGTAGTTTTAGATTCCCCTACCCTGGAGAAAGACAGTGCCCATCCACCCTACCTATGACCTGACGAAGGGTCTTGTGCCTGAAACATCGAAAGTCAATTCACCTCCAGAGATGCTGCCCGAGCTGTTGAGCTCCTGCAGATTTTGTGTGTGGTGCACTGTTTGAAGAAGTTGCCCCTCAGGACCATTTTAAATCTTTCGCCCATCAGCTTAACCTGTTCTTTCTGACTTTTAGCTCCCATTTTCTGAGAGAGAGCTATGAACCCTATTTATAGAGGGGTGTCCTTTTAGAATGGAGATGAGGAGGAATTTATGTAGCCAAAGAGTGGTGAATCTGTGGAATTCATTGTCACAGGCAGCTGTGGAGGCCAAGGCTGTATGTATATTTAAGGCAGAGGTTGATAAGATTCTTGATTGGTCAGGGTGTGAACGGATGTAGGGAGAAAGTGGGAGATTGGGCCTGAGAGGAAAATTGAATCAGCCACAATGAAATGGCAGAGCAGACTCGATGGGCCAAATGGACTAATTCTGCTCCTATATTTTATGGTCGTATACCTCTGAAGATCTTATACATTTCCATGAAGCCTAGTCTCCCCTCAATCCAAGAAATAACAGCCCAGCCTGGTCAACCTCTCCCTATAATTCAGGTCATCCAGTCCTGGCAACGTCCTTATGCATCTTCTTGCCACTCTTGGCATGTTAATAATGTCTTTCCTATAACAGGGAGACCAAAACTAAACACATTACTCCTACTACAGCCTCAGCAACGTGAGACCTCTCAACTCCTCGACTTAATGCTATGACTGATGAAGGCCAGCATGCCAAGCATCATATTCACTGCGTCATCTACTCATGTCACCATCTAGGGCGAATTACATGATAGGTGGTGGTGACAGAGGGCTAGAGGTGCTAGAATCTGATTGGAGAAGACAGCTGAACATTGAACTGACCAAGGGAGTTGGTGAGGGCAGACAGGAACGGCGGGGGGGACTCAGTGAAGAATGGGTGTGAGCAGGGTATGAATGGAGCAGGTGAGACAGTTACTGGTTAGGAAGGAGCTGGTGTATTGATCAGAGAGAAACAGATGGGCAGGGTGGCACTCTCACTGCTGGTTCAGAAGCTGCTAAAACCAGTGTAACCCTCTCAGCTGGGCTTGTACACAAATATAGGAGTGGACTTTTCACCCATTCAACAAGATATTTGTCAATGTATATTTCATTAGGAGTTTGAGGAGATGTGGTATGTCACCAAAGACTCCAGCATATTTCTACAAATGTATGGTGGAGAGCATTCTGAATGGTTACGGGTATGGAGGCTCCAAGGCAAAGATGGAAAAAACTGCGGAAAGTTGCAAACTCAACCACCTCTATTACGGCAGCAGTCTGCTTCCCGAGGAGATGCAACAGTAAGGCCCCCCACCCCCGGCACCCAGGACACGCCCTCTTCTCAGTGGTATATCAATGAGCCCATAAACACCACCGCACTGTTTGCTCTCATTTTGCACTACTTATTTCATTTTTATATGCATTTATTGTAATTTAAAGTTTTTATTACATTTTGCAATGTCCCGCTGCCGCAAAACAAAAAATATACAAAATATGCCTTTGATATTCAACCTGTTTCTGATTCACGGTTGACTTTTAGAACAGTACAGGCCCTTCCACACAATGTTGTACTGACATTTTAACCTTCTCCAAGGTCAACCAAACCCTTCCCTCCGACACAGCACTCCACTTTTCTGTCACCCGTAGGCCAATCTACGAGTCATTTGTAACAAACTCATTTTTTTCCCAGTGCTCAGTATACAAGATTTGACAGATATTTGGATATTTCAGCAATTCCCTGGTTTCCTCCCACATTTGAAAGATGTGCCAGTTAGGCTGAGTGAATTGTGGGCATGGGGAGTGCAGCAACGTTTGTGGGATGACCCTGGCACAATTCTCAGACTGTGCCAGCCACTGTACGTTTCCATGCTTCAGGATTAAATTCTGACTTATTTCGGGTACTTTGCCAGGAGGAGGGAAAAATGACAAAATCCCTACGGGACCGGATTGGGGAGCTGTGCCAGCCAAAGGGTGACCCACCAGAGATCTTCACCTCGACCCACGACTTTGCCAGAATTCTGAAAAATGATCAAGTCCCACTGTGGAAATCCCTGCGAGACAGATTTCGACTGCTCTGCCAGCCTTGGGGGCAGTACGTTGGGGCAGACTTCCACCGTTTGTGTTAACAATGGATACGCTGGGGCCACACATTCCGGCAACAACACAGCATTCTTACCATGTTCAGCAGAATATCACACAGGCAACAAAACATCACCATTACCAGAAAGTATTGATTTCCCCTGAGCAACACTGTGCCCAGGACACAGGTGAGGCTGCTTTTCACGTCATTATCACAGCTACTGTTCTGGGAATATGGATCTGCATGAACATCGATTTCTCCAACTTCTGGTATTTTTGTCCCTGTCGCCCTTCCATCATCTTCATTTCTCCACTCTGGCCTACTACCCCTTCTCCAGACCTGCCTATTACCTCCCCCAGTGTCTCTCCTCCTACCCCTTCTCCAGACCTGCCTATTACCTCCCCCAGTGTCTCTCCTCCTACCCCTTCTCCACACCTGCCTATTACCTCCCCCAGTGTCTCTCCTCCTACCCCTTCTCCAGACCTGCCTATTACCTCCCCCAGTGTCCCTCCTTCCCTTTCTCCCATAATCCATTCTGCTCTCCTATCAGATTCCTCCTTCTTCAGCCCTTTGCCTTTTCCACCTATCACCTCCCAGCTTCTTATTTTATGCCCCCTACTCCAAACACCTGGCTTCTCCTATTACCTTGTGATATAACCATATAACAATCACAGCACGGAAACAGGCCATCTCGGCCCTCCTAGTCCATGCCGAACTCTTAACCTCACCTAGTCCCACCTACCCGCACTCAGCCCATAACCCTCCACTCCTTTCCTGTCCATATACCTATCCAATTTTACCTTAAATGACACAACTGAACTGGCCTCTACTACTTCTACAGGAAGCTCATTCCACACAGCTATCACTCTCTGAGTAAAGAAATACCCCCTTGTGTTTCCCTTAAACTTTTGCCCCCAACTCTCAAATCATGTCCTCTCGTTTGAATCTCCCCTACTCTCAATGGAAACAGCCTATTCACGTCAACTCTATCTATCCCTCTCAACATTTTAAATACCTCGATCAAATCCCCCCTCAACCTTCTATGCTCCAATGAATAGAGTCCTAACTTGTTCAACCTTTCTCTGTAACTTAAGTGCTGAAACCCAGGTAACATCCTAGTAAATCGTCTTTGCACTCTCTCTAATTTATTGATATCTTTCCTATAATTCGGTGACCAGAACTGTGATGAAAGGTCTCAACCAGAAACATCGACTCCTTATTCTCCTCCATAGATGCTGCCTGACCTGCTGATTTCCTCCAACATTTTGTGTGTGTTACCCTGATGTGACTCTCCCCAATTTGTAAGGCGGGCACACTTGTAAGGTCACAGCAGCAAGATGATATTAACCAGGATTTGGGACTGTTTAGAGATTTTGATGCCTTACCATCCTGCTCACCAGAGTCTGCTGAACACCTTTACAGTTCCCAGATGCCAAGTGTTTGATGGTTCTGGGTCTGTGCTCCCTGGAGTTTAGAAGAATGAGGGGAATCTCACTGAAACCCATCGAATACTGAAAGGCCTAGATAGAGTGGATATGGAGATGATGTTTCCGACAGTGGGAGAAGGCAGAAGAATGGGTTGAGATCCATAAATCAGCCACGATGGAATGGTGGAGCAGACTTGATGGGCCGAATGGCCTAATTCTGCTCTTATGGCTGAAGGTCAGGAAAATGTGTGAGGCTACTCTGAACAATAAAAAAGTGTAAAGTGACTTTGGATGGTAATCCAGTAGTCTGGGAAATTAGCGAGTTTCTGGGTCGTGGGAGAGAATCACGACACCCGGAGGAATGGACAACGCTGGAGGTCAGGATTGAACCTGGATCTCTGGGGCTGTGAGGCAGTGGCTTCACACACTAATTGTTCTGTTCTGTTCGAGTGGGGATGTGCCCAGACAACAGTAACTGGTACAGTCAAACAAATATTTGCCAAGCAAATACTGTAACCAAGACTCCTGACTCCCAAATCCCAGCACCAGCTCCACCCTTTGGACTCCTGCTCTCTGCCGGCCAGCCTCACCCTGGGTCTCACCTGGTGGGAACATGACCTCAACACTCCACTCATGTTGCAATACACATCTATTTTTTATGCACTGTATATTTTTATTGTAAGATATATTATATGTCTTGCACTGTACTGCTGCCACATGACACACAGGACAGTAACAATGAGACTGACCTCGCACTCTAATCCCTGCTGAGCCCAGCTCAGACACCACCTCCGCTCCCGTGTCTCAGGGAACCTCGCCCAGTTCGATAGCTGGGAGCAGGGCCCCAAGGAGTAAACACCCACCCCCTAACGGGACTAGACGGGAGAGGGAGGAGTTTTACATTGTTTTATTTAGGGATACAGCGTGAAACAGCCCCACCCTGTCCCCCAGCCTTCAAACTGTGCCACCCAACAACCTATCTACTTAACCTTAGCATTATCACAGGACAATTTACAATGACCAATTAACCTACAACCCGTATGTCTCCCGGGCTGTGGGAGGGAACCAGAGGAGCTGGAGAAAACCCATACGGTCACGGGAAGAACATACGAACTCCTCACAGACAGCAACACAATTCGACTCCAAACTCCAACACCCCCAGCTGTAATAGCATCGTGCTGACCATCGCAGTTACCCCCTCTGGAGGCATGGGGTGAAGTGAGGGGGATGAGGAGGTGAAAGGGGTGGGGAGTGGAAGCAGGGAAGGGGGTGTGGGGGTAAGATAAGGGGAGGAGGTAGAGTACTGGGGAGGTCACTCCATTCTTTAAGAAGTGAGGGAGGCAAAAAAGAAATTATGTCAGTTAGCCTGACTTGAGTGGTTGGAAAGATGGAGTCCATTAAGGATGAGGTCTCAAGGTATTTGGAGGCACATGATAAAACAAAGCAAAGGCATCATGGTTTTCTTAAGGGGCAGTCTTAATGGATAAATCCATTGGAATCCTGAGGAGATAACAGGCAGGACAGACAAAGGAGAATTGGTGTATGTTGTGCACAGTACTTGGATTTTCTGAAGGCCTTTGACAAGTGGCCACACATGACGCTGCTAAACAAGTTAAGACTGATGGTATTACAGGAAAGATTCTAACATGAATAAAGCAGTAGCTGATTGGCAGGAGGCAAAGAAGGGAAATAAAGAGAGCCTTTTCTGGTTGGCTGTCAGTGACTAGTGTTCCACAGGGGTTGGTGTTAAGACCGCTTCCTTTTATGCTACGTTATAAGGGTGACGGAATTAAAGCAGGATCTCCCAGTGGCCACACATTTTAATTCCACATCCCATTCCCATTCTGATATGTCTATCCATGGCCGCCTCTACTGTCAAGATGAAGCCACACTCAGGTTGGAGGAACAACACCTTATATACCGGCTGGGTAGCCTCCAACCTGATGGCATGAACGTTGACTTCTCTAACTTCCGTTAGTGCCCCTCCTCCCCTTCTTACCCCATCCTTGACATATTTAATTGTTTTTTTTCTCTCTCTCTCTGCCTGTTCTCCATCTCCCTCTGGTGCTTCCCCCACCCCCCCCCCCCCCCACCTTTCTTTCTCCCGAGGCCTCCCATCCCATTATCCTTTCCCTTCTCCAGCTCGGTATCACTTTCGCCAATCACCTTTCCAGCTCTTAGCTTCATCCCACCCCCTCCGGTCTTCGCCTATCATTTCGCATTTCCCCCTCCCCCCCACTACTTTCAAATCTCTTAGTACCTTTTCTTTCAGTTAGTCCTGACGAAGGGTCTCAGCCCGAAATGTCGACAGTGCTTCTCCTTATAGATGCTGCCTGGTCTGCTGTGTTTCACCAGCATTTAGTGTGTGTTGATGGCTTTGTTGCAAAGTTTGCAGATGATACAAAGACTGGTGGAGGGGCAGGTAGTGTTGAGGAAGCAGGGAGTCAGCCAGAAGGGCTTAGATTAGGAGACTGGACAAAGAAGTGACAAATGTGAGGAAGTGCATGGTCATGCACTTGGTAGAAGGAATTTAGTTGTTGACTATCACAAAGAAGAAAAATCTGCAAACGCTGGAAATCAATGTAACACACACAAAATGTTGGAGGAACTCATCAGGCCAGGCAGCATCAATGGAGAAGAGTAACCAGTCGACGATTCAGGCCGAGACGCTCATCACAAAAAAGTAGCAGATGGATAAAGTGTTGGTAAGTGTATGATAATGTATTTTGATAAAGGCAACAATAGTGCCCGTTATTATCTAACTAGGGAGGAGGTTCAAACATCAGAGGTGGAGAGGGATGTAGGAGTCCTCGTGCAAGACTCCCAGAAGGTAAAGAGGGCAAATGCAATGTTGGCATTTATTTCAAAGGGAATGGAATATAAAAATAAGGAGATAATGCTGAGGCTTTTTAAGAAAATAGTCAGGCTGCACTTGGAATATTGTCAACAGTTTTGGGAAAACCCCATATCTCAGAAAGGATGTGTTGTCATTGGAGAGAGTCCAGGGGAGGTTCATGAGGATGACTCTGGGAATGAAGGGGCTAACATATGAGGAGCGTTTGGTAGCCTTGGGCCTGTACTTACTGGAATTTAGAAGAATGCGTGGGGATCTCATTGAAACCTACCGAATGTTGAAAGAACTAGATAGTATGGATGTGGAGAGGATGTTTCCTGTGGTGGGGGTATCCAGAACTAGAGGGCACAGCCGTAAGGAAGAATTTTTTTTAGCCAAAGAGTGGTGAATCTGTGGAATGCTCTGCCACAGACTGTGGCGGAGGCCAAGTCCATGTGTATACCTAAAGCAGAAGCTGATAGATTTCTGAATAGTCAGGACACCAAAGGATATGGTGAGAGGGCAGGTGTAAGGGGTTGAATGGGATCTGGGATCAGCCATCATGGAATTACTGTTTACTCTTTTCCACAGATGCTGCCTGGCTTGCTAAGTTCCTCCAGCATTTTGTGTGCATTAGGTGTTGACTATTTTCTAAACGGGGAGAATACTCAGAAATCAGAGATGCAAAGGGACTTGGGACTCCTCCTGCAGGATTCTCTGAAGGTTAACTTGCAGGTTGAGTCGGTGGTGAGGAAGGCAAATGCAATGTTGGCATTCATTTAAGTGGACGAGAATATAAAAGCAAGAATGTAATATTGAAGCTTTATGAAGCATTGATCAGACTGCACTTTTAAGTACCGTGAGCAGTTTTAGGCCCCTTATCTGAGAAAGGGTGTGCTGGCATTGAGGAGGGTTTAGAGGAGTTATCTCAGGAATGAAAGGGTTAACCTATGAGGAGTGTTTGGTGGCTCTGGGTCTGTACTCGCTGGAGTTTGAACCTCATTGAAACCTATCAATAGACCTAGATAGATGGAAGTGGAGAGGATTCTTGTAGTTGTTTTCAGGATCAGAGGGCACAACCTCAGAATAGAGGGACGTCCATTTAGAACAGAGATGGAGGAATTTGTTTAGCCAGAGGGTGGTGAATCTGTGGAATTCATTGGCACAGCTGGCCATGGAAGACAAGTCATTGGGTATATTTAAAGTTGGGCTTCACAGGTTATTAATTAGTCAGGGCATCAAAGGTTATATGTGGAAGGAAAGAGAATGGGGTTGAAAGGGTTAATAAATCAGCCATGATGGGACAGCAGAGCAAATTTAAAGGGATGAATGGCCTAATTCTGTTCCTATGTCTAGTTGGAGGGTGAGGGAAGGTAGAAGGGGAGGGAGGAGGTGGGGGTTGCTAGAGGGGGAAGGGATCAGAATGGGACAAGTTGTGCAAGGAGGCAGATGGTGGGGGGGCAAATGGAGGGGACCACGGCTGTAGACGAAGGGGGAGTGGTGATGAGCATTTATTGGTGACACACTGGGGTTACCAGGGGAGCATTAATAATTTTACGGGGTGGAGGAGAGGATGGTCACAGCCAAACCCAGTGGAGAGGCATAGGTACAGCCAAGCCCAGACCATTGGTAAAGGGAGTGGAATGCAGCCAGTATGAAAGTGATGGGCTGAATAGCCTGGTTCTGTACTGCCAACTCTACAACTGGTCCCTACCTGCCTCCATCATCCGGTACTAACCAAGGCCATTAGCAACCATGGCCCCACACAGGTTCACATCTGGGGAGGCTTGGGCAAGACCAGTGGTGCAGCTGAAAAGCACCGACGCACGCAGCCTGCCCACGGACACCTGAGGCAGCCGGAACTAATCACCTGCAGCGCTGCCGTGACAATATCTCGTCGCTAGGAGACCAGGCCAGAGATGACAGGGTGTAGCATTACCATGTCTCCGTGTCGTCTGACCCTCCATAAATCACTCCATTCAGAATCAGTCCAAACTCTCCCTCCTTACTCTGGAGGAATCCTTGGCACACAGCCTTCTCCAACACCAGCTAAACCTGACAAACCAAAATAGACCGGGCACAGAGAGGATGTTTCTGATAGTGGGTGAGCGAGGACGAGACGGAACACCCTCAGAATACAAGGAATCCCTTCAGAACAGAAATGAGGAGGAATTTCTTTAGCCAGAGAGTGGTGAATCTACAGAATGGGGTTGAGAGCGATAATAAATCAGCCAACATGTAATGGAAGAACAGACTCAATGGGCCGAATGGCCTAATTTGCCCTCCACTTTATGGCCCAGAGAAGCGGTCAGTGCACTGCTTTGCCACTCCAGCAATCACCAGCTGGCATTCAGTGTCTGTGAGGAGTTTGTACGCTCCGCTCGACTGCGTGCTCCGGTTTAGTCCCACACCCCGGAGATGGCCAGGTGAGTTGTGGGCATGCCAGAAGCTTGGTAACACGTGTGGGCTGCCCCCAGCACATCCTCAGACAGTGTTCGTCGCTGACACAAACAACACATTTCACTATTTGTTTTGATGTACATGTGACAAATAAAACAAATCTTTTGTCTTTAATACCTTCTGCCAGCACCTCCAGGAACACAGTCACAGCGGAGGGTCAGGGTGGGAGAGTGTAACTTCAGCCAGAGGGGTGACTAATTCTTTCCCTCCCCTCTACCACACTACTGGCTCAGACTCTGAGCGTGTTCAGGAGGGCGACTGGTGTCCAGTAATCGTGGCAAAGACGGGGTGAGGGGTTTGTGCAGGCCAGTGGCACCTCGGTCAAACATTGACTGTGACTTCACTGTGTGTCAGAACAAGAGGGATGGGCCGAGTGGTCACTGAGGCTTCAACTCTGCAACAGTGTACAGAGGCTTTAAAAGGCATTGGTCAGACCTCACTTGGGCCTCTTGTGTAAGAAAAGATGTGCTGGCATTAGGGAGGGTCCAGAGGAGATTCACAAGAATAATCCTGGCAATGAAATGGTTAATATATGAGGAGCATTTGGGCCTGAAATCTCCGGCGTTTAGGAAAACGACAGGGTTTCTCAATGAACCTATCAAGTATTGAAAGGCCTAGATACAGTGGATGTGTTTCCTATCTGGGGTGGTGGGAATCCAGGACCAGTGGGCACAGCCTCAGAATAGAGGCATGTCCATTTAGAACAGAGATGAGAAATTTCTTTCGTCAGAGGGTGGTAAATCTGTGGAACTCATTGCCACCGACAGCTGTGGAGGACAAGTTATTGAGCATATTTGAAATGGTGGTTGATAAGTTCTTGATTGGTCAGGGTGTCAGAGGTTAAGAGGAGAAGGCAGTGGAATGAGGTTGAGAGGGATAATGGATAGAGCAGACTCGATGGGCTGAATAACTCAACTCTGTTCTTTTGTCTCATGTATTTCTGAACGTACATCTCGTCATAATATTCCCTCGCCCTTCCTTGTCTCAGTCCCTCCCCATCACTCTTCCACACTTCCACCTCCTCAACACCCTACCCCAATGAGGGGTGACCCACCTGAAGGGGACATGACAGGGAGAAGTGAAGATGTTTCCACCAGTGGAAGATCGAAGGAGGGGACAGAGTTACAGGGTTAGAGGGTGGAAATTTAAAACTGAGGTGTGTAGGGACTTGTCACAGACGGAGGTGGATGGCTGGAATTCTCCACCCCAGAGAGGATATGGAGATAAATGTTTGATGGCGATGGGGCACTGGCACAGAAAGGGAGAGAAGGCCTGGGACAGATTAGTCATGATCAGATTGAATGGCGACGACTGAGGAGCCTCCTGGCCCTGACAACAGGACTGACTCCCGAAGTCTGGTGTTACGTTCACAGAGAGAATGGACTCTGAACCTAACGCAACCTCCTTCCTCAGCTCATCCACCACTCAAACCCTCGTACCTCATCCTGTCATCCCTCCCTCCCTCCATTTTCCCCATGACCTCCTTCCGTTTCTTTTTCCAGGACATTTTCTCCACCGCACTCCTCCTTCTCCCTCCCCGCCTCTCAGAGTCTCCTTACCCGGACTGCCTGCGGCTCATGGTGCTGCAGACAGCGGTCGCTCCTCCGCCCCGTCCTGGCAGCTTCTCCGGTTGCCAAGGGGAGGAAAGGGGCGGGGTCGGGCTACAAATAAGAACACGTCACGTGGTGGGTCGCGACTCCAACCAATCACCAGTGCTGCAGGCCAGACATCCCGCCTCCCTTGCTCGCCATTGGTTGCGATCCCGATGTATCTCTGCGATGTATCTTTATCAGGTAGGTGGTGACTGAGGGGGATTTGAGAGGTTGAAGAGCCAGAGGAGGTTTTGGACGATGTTTTCGGAGCAGGGAACTCGATTGTACGACTAAAAAGGTGGTGCAAAAGAGGTTGAAGTCCTATGTTTGAGGGTTTTGGTGTTGTATTTGCAGAATAAACGGCTACTAACCCTACTGGAACAAGAAGTCACCGAAGTTTAAAAGAAGAAATGTTATAAATCTCGACAGATGTGGGAAGCATTCTGAATGGTTGCATCAGTCTGGTACAGAGGCCCCAATGCACAAAATCGAAAGATGCTGCCCGGGTGGGGGGGGGGGCGGGGGGGGGCAACATCATAAAGGACTCCTCCCATCCTGCGCACGGACTGTTTGATCTGCTTCCGTCTGGTAGATAGATAGATAGATAGATAGATACTTTATTCATCCCCATGGGGAAATTCAACTTTTTTTCCAATGTCCCATACACTTGTTGTAGCAAAACTAGTTACATACAATACTTAACTCAGTAAAAAATATGATATGCATCTAAATCACCGTCTCAAAAAGCATTAATAATAGCTTTTAAAAAGTTCTTAAGTCCTGGCGGTTGAATTGTAAAGCCTAATGGCATTGGGGAGTATTGACCTCTTCATCCTGTCTGAGGAGCATTGCATCGATAGTAACCTGTCGCTGAAACTGCTTCTCTGTCTCTGGATGGTGCTATGTAGAGGATGTTCAGAGTTATCCATAATTGACCGTAGCCTACTCAGCGCCCTTCGCTCAGCTACCGATGTTAAACTCTCCAGTACTTTGCCCACGACAGAGCCCGCCTTCCTTACCAGCTTATTAAGACGTGAGGCGTCCCTCTTCTTAATGCTTCCTCCCCAACACGCCACCACAAAGAAGAGGGCGCTCTCCACAACTGACCTATAGAACATCTTCAGCATCTCACTACAGACATTGAATGACGCCAACCTTCTTAGGAAGTACAGTCGACTCTGTGCCTTCCTGCACAAGGCATCTGTGTTGGCAGTCCAGTCTAGCTTCTCGTCTAACTGTACTCCCAGATACTTGTAGGTCTTAACCTGCTCCACACATTCTCCATTAATGATCACTGGCTCCATATGAGGCCTAGATCTCCTAAAGTCCACCACCATCTCCTTGGTCTTGGTGATATTGAGACGCAGGTAGTTTGAGTTGCACCATATCACAAAGTCCTGTATCAGTTTCCTATACTCCTCCTCCTGTCCATTCCTGACACACCCCACTATGGCCGTGTCATCAGCGAACTTCTGCACATGGCAGGACTCCGAGTTATATTGGAAGTCTGATGTGTACAGGGTGAACAGGACCGGAGAGAGTACGGTTCCCTGCGGCGCCCCTGTGCTGCTGACCACCGTGTCAGACCTACAGTCTCCCAACCGCACATACTGAGGTCTATCTGTCAAGTAGTCCACTATCCAATCCACCATGTGAGAGTCTACTCCCATCTCCGTTAGTTTGTGCCTTAAGATCTTGGGCTGGATGGTGTTAAAGGCACTAGAGAAGTCAAGGAATGTAATCCTCACAGCACAACTGACCCCCTCTAGGTGAGAGAGGCGCTTCAGATCCCTCCAGACTAAGACTAATAGGCACTGGAGAAGTTTTTTCCCTACTGCGGTCACTTTGCTGAACAGTTAACTGCCGGTTAACTGTCAGCTAACTATTACTTGGATTGCACTACCTGTATGTACAATTTATATTTTCATTTATATTTATCATTATTATTGTTATGAGCAGAGAGACAACATCTGCCGGAAGTAAATTCCTTGTATGTGCATAGGTACTTGGCGATTAAAGTCTGATTCTGATTCTGAGATGTGAGGTTCCGTCTCCGATTCATAATCAGGTTTATTATGACTGATGCACATGTCATGAAAGCTGTTGTGTAGCGGTGCAGTGCAAGGAATTGCGAAATAAATAAATAGTGCAAAACAAATTAATGCGATAGCTTTGGTGACCGTTCAGAAATCTGCTGGCGGGGTGGGGGTGGGGGTGGCTGGCGCATGGGGAGCATTGGATGGCTCCGGCCTGTATTCGGTGGAGTTTAGAAGAATGAAGGAGATCTCACTAAAACCAATCAAATATTAAAAGCCCCAGATAGAGGAAGCACGTTTTCAATAATGGGAGAGTTGAAGGCCAGAGGACACATAGAAGAGAAAGATGTCCCGATGGAATAGAGGAGGCAAATGAGGAGGGATTTAGGGTGGTGAATCCGTGGAACTCTTTGCCACAGACGGCTGTGGAGGCTGGATAATTGGGTATATTTAAGGCGAAATTTGACAGGTTGTTGATTAGTCAGGGGATCAAAGGTTACGGCGAAGACAGGAGAATGGGGTTGAGGGATAATAAATCGGCCATGATTGATACTCGATGGGCTGAATGGCCTAATTCTGCTCCTATGCCTTATGGTCAAACCTCCCTCGGCGGCTCCTTCAGTACCACCCGTCCCACAGGGCGACGGTCTTTCAGTACCGTCCCCCAGTACCGCCCTGCTGTCGTGCTTCCCTTCCTGGTACACGCACTGCTCGTGGGAGAGCTCTGCAGGTCAGGGGGCTGAGCTGTAGGGACAGAACCGAGTTCAGGGGTAAACGCTCACAAATGAGAGAAACTGACGCGCTGAACTGCTCACACTGTCCTTTTATTGATCACGGACTGTTACAGTTTCTCCTGGACATGGATTGCTATCATCGGGTCTTCGGCCGTGTTACTGATGTCGAAGACAGCGCTGCCGCAGTCACTGACGGTGACCTGCAGTCCCGTGCAGCGATCTCCCTCCTTCTGCCCCGAAATCACGTCGCAGTAGATGCCCGGAGGCAGTCCGGTCTGTAGCTTCATGTTCATATTCCTGCAGAACAAGCAAACCCGGTTCAGCATATGAGGTGCGACCGACAGGGGTTTAGAAGAATGAGGGGGGAATCTCATCGAAACCTATCGACTATAGAAAGGCCTAGATCGTGTGGTGGAGGAGTCTAGGAGCGGAGAACACGGCCTCAGACTAGAAGGACGTCCATTTAGTCCAGAGATAAGGAGGAATTTCTTTAGCCAGAGGATGGTGAATCTGTAGAATTAATTGCCAAAGATGGCGGTGGAGCCCAAATCATTGGGTATATTTAAAGCGGAGGCTGATAGGTTCTTGATTAGTCAGGGTGTTAAAGGTTACGGGGAGAAGCAGGAGAATGGGACTGAGAGGGATATTAAATCAGCCATGATGGAATGGCGGACAAGAGAAAATCTGCCATCAACGCTGCCTTCAACCGCAACTCTTCCATTTCACACACATCTGCTCTTACCTCATCCTCCCGCCACCCTACAAGGGATGGGGTTCCTTTCGTCCTCATCCACTACCCCACCAACCTCCGCCGCCTCCAACTGGATCCCTCCACCAAACACATTTTTCTCTCTCCCCGCTTTCTGCATTCGTCCTTCCCCGCCGATCTCCCTCCTGGCGCTTACCCTTGCAAGCGGAACAAGTGCTGCTCCTGCCCCTACACCTCCTCCCTCACCACCATTCAGGGCCCCAGACAGTCCTTCCAGGTGAGGCAACACCTCACCTGTGAGTCTGTTGGGACCATTTACTGTGTCCAGTGCTCCCGGTGTGGCCTCCTGTACCTCGGTGAGACCCGATGTAGATTGAGAGACCGCTTCGCCGAGCCAGAGCAAGCGTGATCTCCCAGTGGCCGCTCATTTTAACTCCACTCCCACTCGGGGCCTCCTCTACTGCCGAGATTAGCCACGCTATGGCTGGAGGAACAACACCTTATACTGTATTCCGTTTGGGTAGCCTCCAGCCCGATGGCATGAACAACGATTTCTCAAACTTCCGGCAATGCCCCCACGTCCCCCCTTCACCATTTTCCATCCTCTTTTCCCTCTCCTTGCCCGCCCATCCATCGCCTCCCTCTCTCGCACCCCGCCGCCTTTCGGCCTCCTGTCTCTTTCACCAATCAATTTCCCAGCTCCCCCTGTAGGTTTCACCCGTCCCTGGTGTCTCTCTCTCTCTCTCTCTTCCCCCACCTTTTAAATCTACTTCTGAGATTTTTTTTCTCCAGTCCTGCCGAGGAGTCTCGGCTGAAGCGTTGACTGTCCCTTTTTCCCGTAGATGCTGCCTGGCCTGCCGAGTTCCTCCGGCATTTTATGTTATGATTGAATGGCGGAGCAGATTCGATGGGCTGAATAGTCTAATTCTGCTCCTTGTCTTATGATCATTGAGAAGCCGCACTCCCTGAGGAATAGCATGGACATCAGAGCCTGTCGCCAAGTTCACACAGCAGGGAGACGGGCGTTTCGGACCCTGACAGGCCGTGACACTGCGCCCGTGTCCTGTACCGGCGCTGCGGGGAACGGACGGGTTCCACGTTTCCCTTGCGTTTCCTCGCACGTATGGGTTGGGGTTAGTGACTTGTGGGTCCTGTCCCAGCTCATGTACGGAACGGCGGTTAACCCCTGGCCTGGTCGCGGGACGGTTTACAATGCAGCACCCGAAGGAGACCCACATGGTCACGGCGAGAAGGTATGAACTCCTTACAGACGGCGCGGGTATCGAACTCCGATACCCCGAGCTGCAAGTGTCACATTACCCGCGAATCGCTGAGCTCCGTGCTGCCGGCTCCCCCGTAGCCCTGTGGAACTCACCAGTCGTCGTTGTTGATGGCGATGAAGCCCAGTGCTCCGCGGCCGAACGCGATCTGGTTGCTTCCGTTGTCCCACCAGTTCGTTAGCGGATTCTGGCCCACCACGTTCCGGAAGATGGCCATGTTCCTGTAGTGAGACCACAACTTACAGCATGGAAATAGGCCATTCGGCCCAGCTCATCCATACTGACCGTGTGCACTAGTCCCACCTACCTGTACTAGGCCCATATCACTCTGAACCTTTCCTATCGAGTGCAAGTTTATTTTCCTCTGACTATACCGATATATAAGGTTCCTCCCTACCACAGTGTACCAGCACGGAAAACAAGATATTATAATTTGCCTGCATTTCACCCATTCCTTCTGAACCTTTGAAATCTGTGTCCCTGTCCAAAATGTTCCTTAACCACTGTACTTGCCTTTACCTGTGGCAGCTCGTTCCCCACACCCACCCCCTCTGTCAACTCCTTCCCACACCCACCACCGCCCCCTCTGGCAGCTCGTTCCCCACAACCACCCCCTCTGTCAACTCCTTCCCACACCCACCCCCTCTGGCAGCTCGTTCCCCACACCCACCCCCTCTGTCAACTCCTTCCCACACCCACACCCACCACCCCCTCTGGCAGCTCGTTCCCCACACCCACCCCCTCTGTCAACTCCTTCCCACACCCACCACCACTGTCAACTCCTTCCCACACCCACCACCTCCCCCTCTGGCAGCTCGTTCCCCACACCCACCCCCTCTGTCAACTCCTTCCCACACCCACCACCACCCCCTCTGGCAGCTCGTTCCCCACACCCACCCCCTCTGTCAACTCCTTCCCACACCCACACCCACCACCCCCTCTGGCAGCTCGTTCCCCACACCCACCCCCTCTGTCAACTCCTTCCCACACCCACCACCACTGTCAACTCCTTCCCACACCCACCACCTCCTCCTCTGGCAGCTCGTTCCCCACACCCACCTCCTCTGTCAACTCCTTCCCACACCCACCAACACCCCCTCTGGCAGCTCGTTCCCCACACCCACCCCCTCTGTCAACTCCTTCCCACACCCACCACCACCCCCTCTGGCAGCTCATTCCCCACACCCACCCCCTCTGTCAACTCCTTCCCACACCCACACCCACCCCCTCTGGCAGCTCGTTCCCCACACCCACCCCCTCTGTCAACTCCTTCCCACACCCACCACCGCCCCCTCTGGCAGCTCGTTCCCCACAACCACCCCCTCTGTCAACTCCTTCCCACACCCACACCCACCCCCTCTGGCAGCTCGTTCCCCACACCCACCCCCTCTGTCAACTCCTTCCCACACCCACCAACACCCCCTCTGGCAGCTCGTTCCCCACACCCACCCCCTCTGTCAACTCCTTCCCACACCCACCACCACCCCCTCTGGCAGCTCGTTCCCCACACCCACCCCCTCTGTCAACTCCTTCCCACACCCACACCCACCCCCTCTGGCAGCTCGTTCCCCACACCCACCCCCTCTGTCAACTCCTTCCCACACCCACCACCACCCCCTCTGGCAGCTCGTTCCCCACACCCACCCCCTCTGTCAACTCCTTCCCACACCCACCACCACCCCCTCTGGCAGCTCGTTCCCCACACCCACCCCCTCTGTCAACTCCTTCCCACACCCACCCCCTCTGGCAGCTCGTTCCCCACACCCACCCCCTCTGTCAACTCCTTCCCACACCCACCACCTCTGTCAACTCCTTCCCACACCCACCACCGCCCCCTCTGGCAGCTCGTTCCCCACAACCACCCCCTCTGTCAACTCCTTCCCACACCCACCACCACCCCCTCTGGCAGCTCGTTCCCCACACCCACCCCCTCTGTCAACTCCTTCCCACACCCACCCCCTCTGGCAGCTCGTTCCCCACACCCACCCCCTCTGTCAACTCCTTCCCACACCCACCCCCTCTGGCAGCTCGTTCCCCACACCCACCCCCTCTGTCAACTCCTTCCCACACCCACCCCCTCTGGCAGCTCGTTCCCCACACCCACCCCCTCTGTCAACTCCTTCCCACACCCACACCACCCCCTCCTCAGCTCGTTCCCCACACCCACCCCCTCTGTCAACTCCTTCCCACACCCACCCCCTCTGGCAGCTCGTTCCCCATACGCATCCCCTCTGACAGCTCGTTCCCGTCACCGCCTCTGGCAGTAGGGTCCCCAGGCCCACCACCCTCAGTGCAGGATCACTCATCCATCTGGTCTCACTCAAGATTTTCACCTTAAACCGAGGAGGCAATGTGTTTTCCATCTTTGCCCCAGAGGACCAGTGTTTAGCTTAGCTGCACACAGGCTGAATGACTATAAACTCTCGTCCGAACCAGAAACTCTACCATACCCTCTGCCCGCAGACCCTGCTCAGGCCTCTCATTTCCTCCAGCAGATCGTGTGTTGCTCTCAATTCCAGCGTCTGCAGTCTCCTTTCCCTTTGGATTCTCCTTCCCGGACAGACTCTCCAACCCTGTCTCTGCCTGTCATGACATCCTACGTCTCTGTAAAGTAACCACTCAGGCCCCTCCAGTGAGAGAAACACAGCGCATCAAGTCATTGCTTATAACCACAGGACTCCATTGCAGGCCGCGCCCCTCTCTACCGCTGCGTGGTGCGCTCTCCTCCATCTGACACCCTGACTCCCCACTCACTCACACACTCAACCTGAATCAACCCCCCATTCACCACATACTTTGCCCCATTTACACCCCCTATTTCCCATTGTGTTTGTCCCCTCAGATGCCACCCCCCCAGTCGCGATCCCTATTCGCACCTGATCTGCCTCCAGCGGTGCTCACACACCCAGCCATTGCCACAAGTCGTGTCGGGATTCAGGGTGACGGGTTTGGTGGTCCCGTCCGGGTAACTGGGTGGGCCAATCCAATCGTTCACATCCTTGGGACAGAGCAAGGGGGGAAGGCGTCAAAAGAAAAGCCACAACTGTCCCTTCCCCACCCCTCACCCCCGCCCCGGCACAGGGCAGAGGTGGTCAGAACACTCACATCCATCCCTACCCAACAGGTAGCACAGCACAGTGAGGCAGTGTGTGTGGGGTGTGGGGGGTGCGGGCCCTGTGAGGAAGTCTCCAGTTAACCTCCCACCCCCTTCTCGCACTCCCTCCTCAACCTTGCACACCCACTCCCCAGTACAGGAAATCTCCCTCAGTACCACCCCTCCCACTGTATGACTCTCCCTCCATACCTCTCCACAGTGTAACCCACCCTCAGTACCTCCTCTCCCACAGTGTGACCCTCCCTCAGTACCATGCCTCCCACAGTGTGACCCTGCCTCAGTACCACCCCTCCCTCAGTACCACCCCTCCTTTTCTGTGCTCTGACGGGATAGTACTGAAGTTGTTCTCAGCTTCGAAGTGTTAGACCCTCACATTCCCGCCGCTGTTACAGGACGCACCTTCCCATTAACGAACTTGCGGGTCCCACCGAAAACTGGACATGATCCTGGTCTGTCCGTAGGGATGAGCGAGCATGAAGGCCACGGCTACCTTGTACAACCTGTGGGAGCGAGGGAGAGGAAGAGTGGGGAAGGGAGGAGGGGAAGGGGGGGAGCAAGAGACAATGGGAGAGGGAGGGAATGGGGAGAGAGGGAATAGGAGGGGAGAGGGTGAGGGAGAATCGGGTAGAGGAGTGGGACAATGGGGGAGAGAGGGATGGGACAGTGGGTGAGGGAGGGGGAGAGGGAGAGGGGAGGGAGAATGAGGGGTCAGACAGGGTAAGGAAGGAAAGGAGAGGGTGGAAAAGAAACAAATGGGGGTTCTAAAGAACAACCTGCACCACAGCCATCAGCCCCATCAAGTCAGTGCTGACCATCACCTGCCCACTGAGCCAAGACATCACCCCCCCACCTTGGGCCTCCACAGAGTCATCAGTTCAATCAGGCCAACAGTGACCGGTAACCATGGATTGTCACCAATCCGACACTGATCCCATTTCATTCTCATCAACTCCCCCCTCCCGAACACTCCTCTCACCCGCACACAGCGGACCATTACAGTGGCCATTCAAGTCCTTGGGAGTGTAGGGCTGATGCTGAGATGGAGCACTCTGTGTGGGTGCTGGAGCTGAGGGTGACATAAAAATCTCCCATGAATGTGAAGAGGAATGATTGAGAAACAGGCTAACCAGCCCCATTCTCACACTTGCCATTGTTGCTCCACCCTCCCCATCCCTGACCCCCTCCCCATCACATCCCCTATTTACCCAGTTGCAGCCAACACCCTCCCCATCGCTGTCCTCACCCTGACCATCCCAGCCCCATTCTTCCCCATCACTGACCCCACCCTCCCCATCGCTGTCCTCACCCTGACCATCCCAGCCCCATTCTTCCCCATCACTGACCCCCTCCCCATCGCTAACCCTACCCTCCTGATTTCTGGAGTGTGGTGAGAAGGGGGGAGTCTCATTCACACAGGGGATGCTAGTGGGGGAACTGGCTTTGGTGGGGTTATCAGGAGCGCACGGGGCAGATGGGGCTCGTCTGCCATGGAGACCTGTGATCTCAAACCTGCGCTGCCTTGCGGCTACACCCACTCCTCTGGATCCTGAGGCAGTCCTACATTGAGTTCAACACTGACCGGCAGCCCCTGCGACGTCGCTGGTGCCAAACGGTATTTCCTTTGGATTCATCGGCTGTGTGGAGAGGGGGAGCCTGCTCTCAGTATCGTACTAACCTGACTTGTGTATCATATAAACAGCTACGAAACAACATCCACGTTCGACCCTTAGTGGCAGAGGCAGCAGTTCAGGAGGTGATTCTGGATGGTTACCAGCAGGGCCCAGGCTGTTACTGAACATTCCCTGAATTAGTCTCAGATGTCCAGTGGCTGCAGGAGTTTGCTTGTCCCAGACAGGAGGAGGAGGGCATGGGCATAGCAATGAGGAAGGTCAGGGAAGCGATGTGGGGATGGGGGCAGGCAGCAATGGCTAGCACAGAACATGCGGCTGAATGGCCTGTTTATCAGTAATTCTTCATCACTTTTAAGAGAAATTCTGATGGTGGAATGGCCAGTCTGGACCCCCGCAGGAGGAGAGGGGAGAGCGCACAGTACCTTGGGTCCCAGAAGGTCAGGATCGATGCTCCTCCAGCTCCCTGGCCACGTTGGTTATCGTGATTGTCCACAAATACCAGTGCTCGGTCCGAGGGCATGAAAGCCCAGCCCTCCCCCCAGTTCCTGCAGAGAGAGAGAGAGACAGGGGGCTAACCATCAAGGGGTTGGGTCACAGACATTATTGGGGAACAGGGCTGGTATCCTCACAAGGAGACTTCTCCCAATATTCATTCATATCCACTGTGGGAGGGGTGGTACTGAGGGAGGGTCACACTGTGGGAGGGGTGGTACTGAGGGAGGGTCACACTGTGTGAGGGATGGTAGTGAGGGGGGGTCACACTGTGGGAGGGGTGGTACTGAGGGAGGGTCACACTGTGGGAGTGTGATAATGAGCGAGGGTCACAATGTGGGAGGGGTGGTACTGAGGGATGGTCACTGAGGGAGGGGTGGTACTGATGGAGGGTTACACTGTGGATGGGTGGTACTGAGGGAGGGTCACACTGTGGGGGGGCGGTATTGAGGGAGAGTCACACGGTGGGAGGGGTGGTACTGAGGGAGAGTCACATGATGAGAGGAGTGGTACTGAGGGAGGGTCACACGGTGGGAGGGGTGGTACTGAGGGAGAGTCACACGGTGGGAGGGGTGGTACCGAGGGAGAGTCACACTGTGGGAGGGGTGATACTGAGGGAGGGTCACACTGTGGGAGGGGTGGTACTGAGGGAGAGTCACACTGTGGGAGGGGATGTACTGAGGGAGAGTCACACGGTGGGAGGGGTGGTACTGAGGGAGGGTCACACGGTGGGAGGGGTGGTACCGAGGGAGGGTCACGCTGTGGGAGGGGTGATACCAAGGGAGAGTCACACTGTGGGAGGGGTGATACTGAGGGAGGGTTACACTGATGGAGGGGTGGTAGTGAGGGAGGGTCACACGGTGGGAGGGGTGGTACTGAGGGAGAGTCACACTGTGGAAGGGGTGATACTGAGGGAGGTTCACACTGTGGGAGGGGTGGTACTGAGGGAGGGTCACACTGTGGGAGGGGTGATACTGAGGGAGGGTTACACTGATGGAGGGGTGGTAGTGAGGGAGGGTCACACGGTGGGAGGGGTGGTACTGAGGGAGAGTCACACTGGAAGGGGTGATACTGAGGGAGGGTTACACTGATGGAGGGGTGGTAGTGAGGGAGGGTCACACTGTGTGAGGGGTGGTACTGAGGGAGAGTCACAATGTGGGAGGGGTGATACTGAGGGAGTGTCACACTGTGGGAGGGGTGGTACTGAGGGAGGGTCACAATGTGGGAGGGGTGGTACTGAGGGAGGGTCACATTGTGGGAGGGGTGATACTGAGGGAGTGTCACACTGTGGGAGGGGTGGTACTGTGGGAGAGTCACACTGTGGGAGGGGTGATACTGTGGGAGAGTCACACTGTGTGAGGGGTGGTACTGAGGGAGAGTCACACTGTGGGAGGGGTGATACTAAGGGAGGGTCACACTGTGGGGGGGTGAACCACCCTTACCTGAGGTAAGCCATTTTCTCACCATTCCACCGACGGACCACTGTGCCCAGCTTGGCTCCGTACTTGAATTCGGTGACCCGCCCTAGTTTGAAGTACTGCGATGACGTGATGGGCTCTCCCCCCAGGTCGATCACCTACAAGAGAGGAGGGTGCTGGTGATGGACCGAGGACAGGGGGATGGGACAGTCCCACTACTGCAGCCCCGCCCTGGAGACGCCCATGACTGGGACGGAACAGGTTGTTGTGATGGAATGAATCTTCTATCTCCCATCGGGCAGAAGATATAAAGACCTTTATCCCACTGGACAAGACTATTGCATGACCCCTCAATACAGACTATAGTCTTTTGACCTCACAATCGGCCTGTTATGGCCTTGCATCATATTGAGTCCTGGCACTGAACTTTCTCTGCAGCTGCTACACTTTATTCTGTGACTGTTTACCTGCTTCTACAGTGTGTAATGACTTGATTTGTATGGACCATTTGCAGGATGGAGTTGGTAATGGGAACAAGCTCCCACGACCTATCAAATGCTCTCAATGGCGTGTGTCTCAAATAGACTCTGACAACCAATTCCAGTTCCTGGCCTTCATGAATTTAACTTAATGAATACTTTACTTCAGTATTCACTATGGAAAAGGATCTTGGCGATTGTAGGGATGACTTGCAGCAGACTGAAAAGCTTGAACATGTAGATATTAAGAAAGAGGATGTGCTGGAGCTTTTGGAAAGCATCAAGTTGGATAAGTTGCTGGGACCAGATGAGATGTACCCCAGGCTACTGTGGGAGGCGAGGGAGGAGATTGCTGAGCCTCTGGCGATGATCTTTGTATCATCAATGAGGACGGGAGAGGTTCTGGAGGATTGGAGGGTTGCAAATGTTGTTCCTTTATTCAAGAAAGGGAGTAGAGATAGCCCAGGTAATTATAGACCAGTGGTTGGTAAGTTGATGGAGAAGATCCTGAGAGGCAGGATTTCTGAACATTTGGAGAGTATAATATGATTAGGAGTAGTCAGCAAGACAAGAAGGGAGAGATTTAATATGAACCTGAGGGATAAGCAACATGACTTTGTGCGTATTGAGTCATATCTAACCAGTCCCATAGAGGTTTTCGAGGAAGTTACCAGGGAAGTTGATGAAGGAAAGGCAGTGGATGTTGTCTACGTGGATTTTCACATGACCTTTGACAAGTTCCCGTGCCTGTGGTTCATTCAAGATGAGCTAGTACATTGGATTAGATACTGCCCTTGGGAGGGAAGCTGGAGAGTGATAGTAGAGGGTTGCCTCTCTGACTGGAGGCCTGTGACTCGTGGTGTGCTGCAGGGATTGATGCAGGGTCCATTGTCTCTCATTCTTATCAATGATCTGGATGATAATGTGGTTAACTGGATCAGCAAATTTGCAGATGACACCAAGATTAGGGCATAATGGACAGTGAGGAAGACTATCAAAGTTTGCAGCCCGATTTGGACCAGCTGGAAAATGAGCTGAAGATGGCAGATGGAATTTCATGTAGACAAGTTTGAGGTATTGAATTTTGGGAGGACAAACCAGGGAAGAACTTAGTGAATGGTAGGGTGCTGAGGAGAGTGGTAAAAGAAAGGGATCTGGGAGTACAATCCATAGTTAATTGAAAATGGCATCACAGGAAGATAGGGTCATATGGAGAGGCTTAGGCACATTGGTCTTCATAAATGAATGTAGTGAATACAGAAGATGGCATGTTATGTTGGAATTGTATAAGATGTTGGTAAGGGCTAACATGGAGTATTGTGTACAAGTCTGGTCACCTACCTACAGGAAAGATATCAATAAGATTGAAAGAGTACAGAGAAAATTTACAAGGATGTTGCCAGGTTTGAGGACACAAGTTTTTGGGAAAGGTGGAATAGATTAGGACTTTATTCCCTACAATCAAAAGATTTGATACAAAATGATGAGGGGTAAATGCAAACAAGCTTTTTCCACTGACGTGAACTATGGAAGGTGAAATACTTAAAAGGAACGTGAAGGGGAACTTCCTCACTCAGAATGGGAACGAGTTGGCAGTGGAATTCATGGATGTGGATTTGATTTCAACACTTAAGAGAAATTTGGATAGGTACATGGATAGGAGGCCTGTTGCTGGTCGACGGGACGAGGTGGATTGATAGTTTGGCTTGGACCAGGTGAACTGGAGAGTCTGTTTCTGTGCTGGAGAGTTCTATGACCATGACTCTATAACTTCATCGCCCAAAGGATGGTCAGTGTGTGGAGCGAGCTGTCAGAGGAAGAGTTTGAGGCAGGTGCATTAACATTTAAAAGGCATTTGGACAGGTACATGGATAGGAAAGGGTTAAGGGCAGAACACAGACAAATAGGAATAGCTTAGATGGATTCTTTGGCTGACATAAATCGGTCGGGCTGAAGGGCCTGTTTCTGACACAGGTGTCTGGACAAGCACTTGAACCACTAAAGAAGAGAAATGTATGGAATGAGTGGTGGGCAGTGGGGATGTGAGGCTGGGTACTGGAGGGTCAGCAGGCACGCAAATGGACTGAAGGGCCTGTGCACTGTGATGTACCTCTGCAACACTCACCTCCTGGTAGATGAAGGGTTTGCTGCCCGGGCTGAACCAGCGGGTGTTGAGGGTATTCAGCCGGCTGAAGATGGCCTCCAAGTCCCCGGGCCACATGTGTTTGCAGGCATCCACCCGGAATCCAGCCACACCCAGTTCCAGCAGGTGGTTCAGGTAGGCTGCGATCTGATTCCGCACATAATCCTTCTGCAGTGCCAGGTCCAGCAGGCTAACCAGGCGACAGTCCCTCACCTGCAGCGGGAAAAGGGCTCAGTTCCTTCCCCTGAGAGAGGCACACCCACTGACACTTCAGTACTGAGAATCTCAGAGGAGGTGGAGGTAGCAAGGGTCAGAACTTGGTGTTTCAGGTAAAAGGAGGTTGCAGAGACGGGGAGGGGTGTAGGCGTTGGAAGGGGCAGTGAGTGTGTCAGAGCCAGAGGGGCTTACAGAGATGGGGAGGGGTCTGTGGGGGATAAAGTAAGATGGAAGGTTAGGATGTGTGAGGGTATTGAGCAGAGTGGCTATATTGTGGGGTGTAGTCGAGGAGCGTGTGAGGTGATATGGAGTGGTGTGGGGTAGTGTGTGTGTGCGCGCACCCTTAGCTCCTGGTGGAGTCGTCGGGCCGCTGTCATGACAAGCTTTTTGCACCGATCTTTTTGGCGATTGCTCATCGTACGGCGTGTCTTGGGCGTCTGAAACCCGGCAGAGCCCATCCCTCTCCAGGGTTTTTTTTACGAGGTCAAGTTGGTAGCTCGACACTCAACCCAGGAATGTTTGGGTAATGAGGTACATAGGGGTGGGCTCTGCAGAGATATTGAGGGGTGTAGGTGAGTGAGGATATGGGGATATATAGGGTCAGATGTGTGGGGGTTATGGAAGGGTGTAGGGGTGGTATGTGGGGGTAGGGGTGTTGGTGAGGGCACTGTGTGGATATGGAGAAGTGTAGAGGAGGGGAAATGAAAGTGCAGAGAGTTAGGAGGGATCTCTGCAGGATATGGAGGGGTATGGTGAGGGATCTGGGCAGGATATGGAGGGGTGTAGGGGAGGGATCTGTGCAGGATATGGATGGGTGTAGGTGAGGGATCTGGGCAGGATATGGAGGAGTGTAGGGGAAGGAACTGTGCAGGATATGGAGGGGTATGGTGAGGGATCAGGGCAGGATATGGAGGGGTGTAGGGGAAGGATCTGTGCAGGATATGGAGGGGTGTAGGTGAGGGATCTGTGCAGGATATGGAGAGGTGTAGGTGAGGGATCTGTGCATGATATGGAGGGGTGTAGGGGAGGGATCTGTGCAGGATATGGAGGGGTGTAGGTGA
This sequence comes from Hemitrygon akajei, assembly GCF_048418815.1. Taxonomy (NCBI): domain Eukaryota; kingdom Metazoa; phylum Chordata; class Chondrichthyes; order Myliobatiformes; family Dasyatidae; genus Hemitrygon; species Hemitrygon akajei. The sequence goes on along the minus strand of NC_133135.1, from coordinate 2,946,410 downwards.
GGGATCTGTGCAGGATATGGAGGGGTGTAGGTGAGGGATCTGTGAAGGATATGTAGGGGAGGGATCTGTGCAGGATATGGAGGTGTATGTTGAGGGATCTGGGCAGGATATGGAGGGGTGTAAGGGAGGGATCTGTGCAGGATATCGAGGGGTGTGGGTGAGGGATCTGTGCAGGATATGGAGGAGTGTAGGGGAAGGAACTGTGCAGGATATGGAGGGGTATGGTGAGGGATCAGGGCAGGATATGGAGGGGTGTAGGGGAAGGATCTGTGCAGGATATGGAGGGGTGTAGGTGAGGGATCTGTGCAGGATATGGAGAGGTGTAGGTGAGGGATCTGTGCATGATATGGAGGGGTGTAGGGGAGGGATCTGTGCAGGATATGGAGGGGTGTAGGTGAGGGATCTGTGCAGGATATGGAGGGGTGTAGGTGAGGGATCTGTGAAGGATATGTAGGGGAGGGATCTGTGCAGGATATGGAGGTGTATGTTGAGGGATCTGGGCAGGATATGGAGGGGTGTAAGGGAGGGATCTGTGCAGGATATCGAGGGGTGTGGGTGAGGGATCTGTGCAGGATATGGAGGGTGTAGGTGAGGGATCTGGGCAGGATATGGAGGGGTGTGGGGGAGGGATCTGTGCAGGATATGGAGGGGTATGGTGAGGGATCTGGGCAGGATATGGAGGGGTGTAGGTGAGGGATCTGTGCAGGATATGGAGAGGTGTAGGTGAGGGATCTGTGCAGGATATGGATGGGTGTAGGTGAGGGATCTGGGCAGGATATGGAGGAGTGTAGGGGAAGGAACTGTGCAGGATATGGAGGGGTATGGTGAGGGATCAGGGCAGGATATGGAGGGGTGTAGGGGAAGGATCTGTGCAGGATATGGAGGGGTGTAGGTGAGGGATCTGTGCAGGATATGGAGAGGTGTAGGTGAGGGATCTGTGCATGATATGGAGGGGTGTAGGTGAGGGATCTGTGCAGGATATGGAGGGGTGTAGGTGAGGGATCTGTGCAGGATATGGAGGGGTGTAGGTGAGGGATCTGTGAAGGATATGGAGGGGTATGGTGAAGGATCAGGGCAGGATATGGAGGGGTGTAGGGGAGGGATCTGTGCAGGATATGGAGGGGTGTAGGGGAGGGATCTGGGCCGGATATGGAGGAGTGTAGGGGAGGGATCTGGGCAGGATATGGAGGGGTGTAGGGGAGGGATCTGTGCAGGATATGGAGGGGTATGGTGAGGGATCTGGGCAGGATATGGAGGGGTGTAGGGGAGGGATCTGTGCAGGATATGGAGGGGTGTAGGTGAGGGATCTGTGCAGGATATGGAGGGGTGTGGGTGAGGGATCTGCGCAGGATATGGAGGGGTGTGGGTGAGGGATCTGCGCAGGAGATGGAGGGATGTGGGTGAGGGATCTGTGCAGGATATGGAGAGGTGTGGGTGAGGGATCTGTGCAGGATATGGAGGGGTGTGGGTGAGGGATCTGTGCAGGAGATGGAGGGGTGTGGGTGAGGGATCTGTGCAGGAGATGGAGGGGTGTGGGTGAGGGATCTGTGCAGGATATGGAGGGATGTAGGGGAGGGATCTGTGCAGGATATGGAGGGGTGTAGGTGAGGGATCTGTGCAGGGTATGGAGGGGTATAGGTGAGGGATCTGTGCAGGATATGGAGGGGTGTAGGTGAGGGATCTATGCAGGATATGGAGGGGTGTAGGTGAGAGATCTGCGGAGGATACGGAGGGGTACAGTTGAGGGATCTGCAGAGGATACGGAGGGGTACAGGTGAGGGATCTGTGGAGGATATGAAGGAGTATGGGGAGGGTGTGCAGGCGATACGGAGGTATGTGTTAGGTGTGGTGTGTCTGGAGACATGGAGGCGTGTGTTAAGTGTGATGTGTTTGAGAATACGGAGAAGTGTTTGGGGGATATGGAAAAGTGTCGGGTGGGATGTGTGTGTGGGAGACCTGGAGGGCTCTAGGGGAGGGGTGTGTGGAGATGTGGTGTGCTTGGGGATTTGGCCGTGTATATGAGTTGGGTGTATGGTGTGTGAGGTACAGTGCCTATAAAAAGAATCCTCCTCCCCCTTGGAAGTTTTCATGATGAAGGGTCACAGCCCAAAACATTGGCTGTTTATTCTTTTCCATAGATGCTGCCTGGCCTGCTGAGTTCCTCCAGCATTTTGTGTGCGTTGCTTGGATTTCCAACATCTGCAAATTTTCTCGTTTTCGTGTCTTATTGTTCTACAACATTGAATCACAGTGGATTTAATTTGGCTTTTTTTGACACTGATCACCAGAAAAAGACTCTTTTGTGTCAAAGTGGAAACCAATCTCTACAAAAGTGATCTAAATTAATTACAAATATAAAACTCAAAATACCTGTAATTGATTGAAAAATATGATATTAAATCATCACTGGTGCAATCAATTTGTTTTAGAAGTCACATAATTAGTTAAATGGAGATCTGTTTTTGGAGACCTATGTGCAGTCAAGCTGTTTCAATTGCTTGTAGTAAAAATACACCTGTATTGGAAAGGTCCATCTGCTGGTGAGTCAGTATTCTGGCAAAAACTGAGTGACCATGCAAGAAGGGGACTAGTGAGGGAGGCCAACAGGAGACCTATGACAACTCTGGGGGAGTTACAAGCTTCAGTGGCTGAGATGGGAGAGACTGCACGTACAACAACTGTTGCCCGGGTGCTTCACCGGTTGCAGCTTTATGGAGAGCAGCAAAGAGAAAGCCACCGTTGAAAAAAACTGTAATGAAATCTCGTCTAGAGTTTCCCAGAAGGTGTGCGGGAGACTCTGAAGTCAGCTGGAAGAAGGTGATATGGTCTGGTGAAACCAAAATTGAGCTTTCTGGCCATCAGACTAAACGCTGTGCTTGGCACAAGGCAAACACTGCACATCATCAAAAACCCACCATCCCTACTGTGAAGCACGGTGGTGGCTGCATCATGCTGTGGGGATGCTTCACTGCCGCAGGCCCTGGAAGGCTTGTGAGGGTAAACTGAATACAGTAAAATACAGGGAAATCCTGTGACTTGGGAGAAGATTTGTTTTCCAGCAAGACCGTGACCCCAAGCATAAAGCCAAAGATACACAGGAATGTCTTAAAAACTAAGTTAATGTCCTGGAGTGGCCAAGTCAGAGTCCAGACTCAATCCATTTGAGAAATTGTGGCTGGATTTGAAAAGGGCTGTTCATTCACGATCTCCATACAATCTGACAGAGCTTGAGCAGGTTTGTAAAGAAGAATGGGGAAAAATTGCAGTGTGCAGATGTACAAAGCTAATAGAGACATATCCACACAGACTCAAGGCTGTGATTGCTGCCAAAGGTGTGTCTACAAAATACTGACTTGAAGGGGGTGAATACTTATGCAATCAATTATTTTGTGATTTATATTTGTAACTAATTTAGATCAATTTAGAGATATGTTTTCAATTTGACATGAAAGAGCCTTTTTCTGTTGATTTGTGTCAAAAAGACAAATTAAATCCACTGTGATTCAATGTTGTAAAAGGTGAAAACTTCTGGGGGGTTGGGGGGTGAATACTCTTTATGGGCAGTGTACATGGTGATGTATAAGGGTGGGCTGTGTGGGGGCACATCAGTGTGATGGCGGAGGTAACGAGGTGCGAAGATGTGTGAGGAGCATGTACCACTGGGTCCCCTCACCTGGCTGACATCATGGTAGTTCTCGATGTTGCCACTGGCTGTGTGACACTTGGCATCGTTGAAATCCCAGGAGGAGTAGGGCACTGCCGGGAAATCCTCAGCCGCAGCATTGAAGTACGTTCCGCAGGCTGAGTGTTTGCCAGTTCCTCCTGATGCCCCGCACATGTGGTTGATCACCACATCGGCATAGATCCGCACCTGAGCACAAGCAGATTGATAGCTGTATTAGTGTAGTGCCTCTCCACCACAACAGGTTATTCCACTCTCTGCAAGTCCAATAACTGTCTGTGTCTGTCTGGTGGCTAATGAGTGCACACCATTACAGGAAGGGTGTGGGGCTTTGGAGAGGGTACAGGAAAGGTTCACCATGGATCAGAGGGCAAGTGTCTAACGACAAACTCAGCAGGCCAGGCAGCATCGAGGAAAAGAACAGAGTCGATGTAGATGCTACCTGGCCTGTTGAGTTCCTCTAGCATTTTGTGTGTGTTGCTCGGATTTCCAGCATCTGCAGATTTTCTCTTGTTTATGCTATAACGAGAGGTTGGATAAACTCAAGTTGTTTTCTCTGGAGTAGGGAAGATTGAGGGGAGATATGATGGAGGTTTATAAGATTAAGAGAGCCATAGACAGATAAACGAGGAGAATCTTGGTTCTATGGTGGAAATGTACAATACCATGTCAGTCTGCACTGTGGCTGCTGTGCCAATCCCCACAGGGTGTGCGACATCAGTCTGCAGTAAGAACACCACTGGGAGCTCTGTGTCGGTCTACACTGGGTGCACTGTAATGACCCACGCCGGGAGCACTGTGTCGGCCTACACTGGGTGCACTGTAATGACCCACGCCGGGAGCACTGTGTCGGCCTACACTGGGTGCACTGTAATGACCCACACTGGGAGCTCGGTGTCGGTCTACACTGGGTGCACTGTAATGACCCACGCCGGGAGCACTGTGTCGGTCTCCACTGGGTGCACTGTAATGACCCACGCTGGGAGCTCGGTGTCGGTCTACACTGGGAGCACTGCAATGACCCACGCCGGGAGCACTGTGTCGGTCTACACTGGGTGCACTGTAATGACCCACGCCGGGAGCACTGTGTCGGTCTACACTGGGTGTACTGTAATGACCCACGCCGGGAGCACTGTGTTGGTCTACACTGGGTGCACTGTAATGACCCACGCCGGGGAGCACTGTGTCGGCCTACACTGGGTGCACTGTAATGACCCACGCCGGGAGCACTGTGTCGGTCTACACTGGGTGCACTGTAATGACCCACGCTGGGAGCTCGGTGTCGGTCTACACTGGGAGCACTGTAATGACCCACGCCGGGAGCACTGTGTCGGTCTACACTGGGTGCACTGTAATGACCCACGCCGGGAGCACTGTGTCGGTCTACACTGGGTGTACTGTAATGACCCACGCCGGGAGCACTGTGTCGGTCTACACTGGGTGCACTGTAATGACCCACGCCGGGAGCACTGTGTCGGTCTACACTGGGTGTACTGTAATGACCCACGCCGGGAGCACTGTGTCGGTCTACACTGGGTGCACTGTAATGACCCACGCCGGGAGCACTGTGTCGGTCTACACTGGGTGCACTGTAATGACCCACGCCGGGAGCACTGTGTCAGCCTACACTGGGTGCACTGTAATGACCCACGCCGGGAGCACTGTGTCGGTCTACACTGGGTGCACTGTAATGACCCACGCCAGGAGCTCTGTGTCAGTCTACACTGGGTGCACTGTAATGACCCACGCCGGGAGCTCTGTGTCAGTCTACACTGGGTGCACTGTAATGACCCACGCCGGGAGCACTGTGTCGGTCTACACTGGGAGAACTGTGTCAATCTGCATTAGGAGCTGTAGATGATTGAAACCTGGAAACGCTGGAAACAGAGCAGGTCAGGCAGCATCTGTGGAGAGAAACGGTTCACAGCTCAGGTCTGTGACCTTCATTGGATCATTCCAGCATTTTCTGATTCTGCACAGATCTACTTGAGATTGGGATATTTCCCTCTCTTCCCAGTGCCCATGAATCCTATCCTGTGGAGCGAGACTTCCAGGGATTTCTTTGGCAGAGCCGGTAGTTAACTCACCCCGACATTGTTACACCTGGTGACCATATCCCTTAATTCTTCTTCTGTTCCCGACCTGGAGCAGAGCTTGTAGCTGATTGGCTGGTACCGCTCCCACCAGGGTCTCCAGGGCTGCTCCAACACGATGTTCTCACTGGGCGGGGAAATCTGTCCAAGAAATAACACAGGGTAGTCAAACCATCTCGGTAACCTTCCCGTCACTATAATCCCTCCGACAACCATAACCTTCCTGTATTTGTAAACCCCTCCCGATCTCTGTAACCCCTTTAGTCCTCTACATCCCTCCCTTTGCGTTGTGATCGGGGTGACTTGGGTTCCCAATGATCCTTCGGGTCCTTTTTACACACCTGTCTTTGTAAACGTCCTGAATCATGGGAAGTTCACAACTACAGATGCGCTTGGCTGTCCGCACCACTCTCTGCAGAGTCCTGTGATTAAGGGAGATACAGTTCCCATACCAGGCAGTGATGCAGCCAGTCAGGTTGCTCTCAATTGTGCTCCTATAGAAAGTTCTTAGGATTTGGGGCCCATACCAAACTTCCTCAACTGTCTGAGGAAGGTTTCATGCAACCTTCTGCATGGAGGCCAGTGACCAGTGGAGTGCCTCAGGGATCTGTTCTGGGGCCCCTACTCTTTGTGACTTGTAAAAATGACCTGGATGAGGAAGCTGAGGGAAGGGTTAGTAAGTTTGCTGATGACACAAAGGTTGGGAGGTTGGGGGTATTGTGGATAGTGTGGAAAGCTATCAGAGGCTACAATGAGATATTGATAGGATGCAAAACTGGGCTGAGAAGTGGCAGATGGAGTTCAACCCAGATAAGTGTCAGGTGGTTCATTTTGGTGGGTCAAATATGATAGCACAATATAGCATTAATGGTAAGACTCTTGGCAGTGTGGAGGATCAGAGGGATCTCAGGGTCCGAGTACATAGGACACTCAAAGCTGCTACGCAGGTTGACTCTGTGGTTAAGAAGGCGTACGGTGTATTGGTCTTCATCAATCATGGGATTGAGTTTAAGAGCCGAGAGGTAATGTTGCAGCTATATAGGACCCTGGTCAGACCCCACTTGGAGTACTGTGCTCAGTTCTGGTCACCTCACTACAGGAAGGATGTGGAAACCATAGAAAGGGTGCAGAGGAGATTTACAAGGATGTTGCCTGGATTGGGGAGCATGCCTTATGAGAATAGGTTGAGTGAACTCGGCCTTTTCTCCTTGGAGTGACGGAGAATGAGAGGTGACCTGATAGAGGTGTACAAGATAATGAGAGGCATTGATCATGTGGATAGTCATTTTCCCAGGGCTGAAATGGCAAGCATGAGAGGGCATAGTGTTACAAATGAGGAGCAACTCTGATGGGCAGAAGGGTACAGAATCGCCAATGCCCGCCCCCCCCCTCCTTTTTTTGAGAATCGCAAAATCGCTATTATTTCGGGTCTGATACCCAGGAAATGAGAGTGATACACAGCATGTCAGTAATGAGAGAGAGACAATGCCGGGATACACAAAGGTGGAATGTCTCCTATTGACAAAGAGAGAGATTATTGCTATTGTCTCTTGAAGGAGGAATTGTGTATTGAGTACTGTTCTATTCATTGAAACCCCTCAGGGGGCAACCAGAGTGGTCTGGTTGAGGGATTGCATCATCCCAACCTGATTAACACCTGAGACCCCATGAGTGGGGATAAAAGTAGGGTCTGGGGAACACCCCTCAGACGCACCAGGAGAAACGCTACGAGACCGGTGGGGGCTTGTGTGTGTGTCCACCCTTGCCTGGGTGATGAGTCCACCACGGAACGGTCTAGCTAAAGGACGGAGGGGTCATACGTGAATGGCCACAACAACAATGCATCGACGGATCAAGATCGTAAGAGGAAAGTCGGCAAGTTAATAGCTGTTACTGCTTTCTCTCTCTCTCTCTCTCTCCAACAATTGCAACACAGTGATCAACAACGACTGCAGCCTGTATGAACTGAACTGAACTTTATATTTCCATCAGACAATTCATTATCCCCTAGACAATGATAGAGCTTATTTCTTATTGATTATTATTATACCCGCACTTTTAGGTTTAGTATTGATGACGTATATTATCTGTATATTTGCATTGATATTATTCTTGTGTATTTTTACTAATAAATACTGTTAAAAATAGTATCATCAGACTTCAACGGATATTCCTATCTTTGCTGGTAAGACACCCAGTTACAGGGTTCGTAACAATAGCTTTAAGGTGCTTGGAAGCAGGTGCAAAGGAGATGTCAGGGGTAAGTTTTTTATTTACACATAGAGTGGTGAGTGCGTGGAATGGGCTTCCGGCGACTGTGGTGGAGGCGGATACGATAGGGTCTTTTAAGAGACTCCTGGATGGCTACATGGAGCTTAGTAAAATCAAGGCTATGAGTAAAGCCTAGGTAGTTCAAAGGAAGGGACATTTTCCGCACAGCTTTGTGGGCCGAAGGGCCTGTATTGTGCTGTAGGTTTTCTATGTTTGTAAAGAGGTGCTGTTGTGCCCTTTTCACCACACAGCTGCTGGGTGCAGACCACATGATGTCCTGGGTGATGTGGATGCTGAGGAACTTAAAGCTGTTTACTCTCTCAACCCCAGATCCATTGATGTCAATAGGGGTTAGCCTGTCTCCATTCCTCCTGTAATCCACAACCGGCTCCTTTGTTTATGCGACATTGAGGGAGAGGTTGTTTTCTTGACACCACTGTGTCAGGGTGATGACTTCTTCTCTGTAGGCCTCCTCATTATTGTTTGAGTTAAGGCCACTCAATGTGGTGTTGTCAGCAAATTTAATTAGCAGATTGGAGCCGTGGGTGTCTACAGTCATGGGTATACAGGGAGTAAAGGAGGGGACTCAGTACACAGCCCTGAGGGGCTCCTGTATTGAGAGTCAGAGGGTTGGAGGTGAGGGAGCCCACTCTTACAACCGGCTGGCAATCTGACAGGAAGTCCAGGATCCAGCTACACAAGGCAGGGTGAAGGCCGAGGTCTCTGAGCCTCTTGTTGAGACTGGATGGAACTATGGTGTTGAATGCTGAACTGTAGTCCAAGAACAGCATTCTCACATAAGTGTCCTTCTTCTCCAAGTGTGCAAGGAGTGTGTGTAGAATACTCCGAATATTTGAAAAAAATCATTTAAAGAGCTGTCCAGTTTTCAGGCCACGTAAACATTTCCTGCTCAGAGCAATGGTTGGACCGCGCAGCAGTAAAACCCTGAGAGGGGGCGCTGCTGGCCACACCTTAGATCCTGGTCGGACCAGCCGGCAGGGGTACTTGCAGCCATTCTTAACCTTTCCTTGCTTCAGGCTGAGGTTCCCACTTGATTCAGGAAGACCACTTTCACCCAAGTGAAAGAGGGTAATGTGCCTTAAGGACCACTGTCTGGTGGCTCTAACACCTAACATCAGCAAGTGTTTCGAGAGGCTGGTCAAAGCACACATCAAGTCCAGACTCCCAGACTACGGCTTCACCCACTGCCAGACGCCATCTCCCTGGCTCTACACTCATCTCCAGAACACCTGGACAGTAAAGTCACCAACTTTAGACCATTGTTTATTGACTACAACCCCACATTCAATGCTATAATTCCAAGCAAACTCCCAGATCTGGGATTCTGCAAATGGATCCTTGACTTCTTGACCAACAAACTGTGCTCAGCAAGGATAGGCAGAAACACCCCTACCACGATTATTTTAAACTCAGAGTTGTGTCCTCAGCCCCCCCACTCTACTCCCTGTACACTCACCACTGTGTCCTCAACCCCCCCACTCTACTCCCTGTACACTCACCACTGTGTCCTCAACCCCCCCACTCTACTCCCTGTACACTCACCACTGAGTCCTCAACTCCCCCCCACTCTACTCCCTGTACACTCACCACTGTGTCCTCAACCCCCCCACTCTACTCCCTGTACACTCACCACTGTGTCCTCAACCCCCCCACTCTACTCCCTGTACACTCACCACTGAGTCCTCAACTCCCCCCCACTCTACTCCCTGTACACTCACCACTGTGTCCTCAACCCCCCCACTCTACTCCCTGTACACTCACCACTGTGTCCTCACTCCCCCCACTCTACTCCCTGTACACTCACCACTGTGTCCTCAACCCCCCCCACTCTACTCCCTGTACACTCACCACTGTGTCCTCAGCCACCCCCACTCTACTCCCTGTACACTCACTACTGTGTCCTCAACCCCCCCCACTCTACTCCCTGTACACTCACCACTGTGTCCTCAACCCCCCCACTCTACTCCCTGTACACTCACCACTGTGTCCTCACTCCCCCCACTCTACTCCCTGTACACTCACCACTGTGTCCTCAACCCCCCCACTCTACTCCCTGTATACTCACCGCTGTGTCCTCAGCCCCCCCACTCTACTCCCTGTACACTCACCACTGTGTCCTCAGCCCCCCACTCTACTCCCTGTACACTCACCACTGTGTCCTCAGCCCCCCCACTCTACTCCCTGTACACTCACCACTGTGTCCTCAGCCCCCCCACTCTACTCCCTGTACACTCACCACTGTGTCCTCAGCCCCCCCACTCTACTCCCTGTACACGCACCACTGTGTCCTCAGCCCCCCCACTCTACTCCCTGTACACTCACCACTGTGTCCTCAACCCCCCCACTCTACTCCCTGTACACTCACCACTGTGTCCTCAACCCCCCCACTCTACTCCCTGTACACTCACCACTGTGTCCTCAACCCCCCCACTCTACTCCCTGTACACTCACCACTGTGTCCTCAGCCCCCCACTCTACTCCCTGTACACTCACCACTGTGTCCTCAGCCCCCCCCCACTCTACTCCCTGTACACTCACCACTGTGTCCTCACTCCCCCCACTTCACTCCCTGCACATTCACCACTGTGTCCTCAACCCCCCCACTCTACTCCCTGTACACTCATGGCAGATTCCTGTCTGACTCCATCTACAAGTTTGCAAATGACAACACCATAGTGGGCTGTATCTCAAATGACGATGAGTCGGTGTGCAGGAAATTAATGGAGAGCCCAGTGATATGGTGTGATGTCAATAATATTCCCCTCAGATTGAAGCAGGGAGAGTTTAAAAACATTTGGAAATACCCCAGCCTGCTGATCCGAGGATTCGAATAAGATGCACTGAGGGTACTGAAGAGGGCGAACACCCCTCGAGATCAGTGTGCATAGATTACGCCAGCAAAGGCGCACCCTGTAATGCAGAGAATGTACTCACTGGGCACAGCACCTTCAAAGGCAAGACTCGATTGTTTCTTGTCACTCTTCAGCACACAAGCGTAAAGAAGAACAAAACGCTTGTTACTCTGCACGAGCTCCGAGCTTCGACGGTTTGTTCATTTCCATCGATGCTGCCTGAGTTGCTGGTTCTTCCAGCATTTTGTGTGAGTCACTGTGGAATTCTAACATCTGCAGAATCTCGTGTTTACAATAAATATAAAACCGATCCTATAAAGCACAGAATGGACAGCTAAGAGTCATGATAAGACCAGACGACAAAGGAACAGAATTAGGCCATTCAGCCCATCAAGTCTTCGCCATTCCCTCTCAGTCTCCTTCTCCTATATTCTCCCTTTGAGTAACCTAGAACCCATTCATCTTTGCTTTCCGAGATTTGTTCCCCACGGCTGCCTGTGGCAATGAATTCCACAGATTCACTACTCTCCGGCTGAAGAAATTCCTCCTCATCCTGTTCTAAACGAAATTCCTGTATTCTGAGGCAGTATCCTCCTGTCCATTATAGGAAAGATCCTTTCCACATCCGCTCAATCTACAAGACCTATCTATGCTCATACTACCATCTAACCTGCTCTCATGGCTTCATGTGACCTTGATCAGCGACTAAGCAGGTGCTACACCTTGCACCTCCTTTGGCAGGGATGTATCTCCTCCCTGCCACCCAGAATATATATATATATATTCTGGCTGTATATACAAAAGATTAGCTTATGTACTGTGCATAGACTGATTGTATGCACGTAAATGGAGGCTTTAGGACTGTGACTGTATCAGTGTAGTTATGAGGTGTGGAATGCATGTGGCAGCGCATGGGGATTTGTGTAGGGGAGAGTTGCACCCACCTGAACTCCTCCAAACCCGTGGGGAGCCAAATACCGTTCGCACTCAGCAGCGATGTCAGCCCAGCGCCACTCGAATAAATGCACGATGGAAGTCCGGTTCGGCTCAGTGTGAGGGTCGTACTGGGCGAAACATCCAGCCAGGAAGGTCAGCAGAAACAGAGCCCACATCTTGTACTCGGTTCCTGCCCAGTGACCTGCTTCTCTATTTAAACCCAGCTGATGTTTGCACAGGCAGTAAATGTGGACGGAATTCAGCAGCTGAGCAAACGTCTACGATAAGTTGCGATGGGCACGGTGCCAGTCAGTGCTGACATTGAGAGAAGGCTACTGCTTAATCAGTAATGCTGGAGACAACCTCAGCGCTCACTCACTCCGTGTTCGAGAGAATCACATCTCCCTCACAATCAGGAGTCTTTTGCCAACCTCCATAACCGACTGGGGCGTAAGCGGTAGCACCTCTGGTGAAGGGGCTGGCCGTGTCTGTTCCCGGGCATCTCACTCACCTGTGGCTCCAAGCAGCTGTCTGCATGTGACAGCGGCCACACGCTGGTACACCGCTTCGACAGCCGGGCTAAACCAGAAGAGGGTAGATAGATAGATAACTAGACACATAGATACTTTATTGATCGCAAAGGAAATTACAGGGTCACAGTAGCAATGCAAGTGTACAGATATAAACACAGGTGTGGAGGAATTTTCAAGCATCAAAGGGTTAAAATGGAGTAAATGCCTGAAGCCTGTAAAAGGCAGGAGTGGTGTGGAACAGAACGCACCAGTCTGTCTCTGTTTTTGAGCAAACACGAGGAAATCTGCAGATGCTGGAAATACAAACAACACACACAAAATGCTGGTGGAACACAGCAGGCCAGGCAGCATCTATATCTGTTTGAGGTAACTTATTTTTTATTTTTACTTACTTTTCAATACAAGGTGTCCCCCTCTACGAAGGTAGAGAGTTCATATGAAACCTTTCTTAAGCCGAAATGGCGTAAAGCAAAGAACCATATGGGAAAACTTTCGTAAAAGGGAAAATCCTCTTTGTAATGTGAAAGCAGTTTACTTATGTACCTGACGAAGGGTCTCGGCCCGAAACGTCGACAGCGCTTCTCCCTATAGATGCTGCCTGGCCTGCTGTATTCTACCAGCATTTTGTGTGTGTTGTTACTTATGTAGGTCTTTTGTAAAAGCGGAGTGGCGTAAAGCAAATATTCGTAAAGCGGGGACACATGTTGTCGGAGAAATATTAAGGAACTGCACTCAGACACGGAGGAGATCGCTTCAACCGGTCTTTATTCGTGATACCAAGGGGAACCCTTCCCTAAGAGTGGGGTACCAGTGTTCCGAAAAAAGTTTCAAGTACAGCTTTATTTATACAGTTGAGTACATATCAATAACAGGAGGTATCTGTCAACTTGTCACACACTCATAATCACAGCACATTCCATTGATGAGACGATGGGACGCAGGCCTTGAGATTCAAATAAAAAAACAGGGAGGACGGCACTCACAGTCAGTTCTGATACACGACCTCTTGTGCAGTTACACAATACATCCTATTGCACTTTAACCACGATAAGGAAGCCGCTCAAGGCAGGAGTATGCTGATGCTGATGCGTGATAAAGAAATACAAAAACAGAGACAACACACACAAAACGCTGGCCAGGCAGCATCTACTGCACAAGACCGAAAGAAGCTACAGAAAGTTGTAAGAACAACAGTCAACTCTGTCTTGGTAGATTATCTATAGTACTACTCTATCTGTGAAAGGTGGCATCCGTCGATCTCCGCCACCGATGTTGTCCAAGGGAAGGGCACTAGGGCACCGTCGCAGAGCAATGTGTTGTTAAGTGCTTTGCTCAAGGACACAAACACACTGCCTCAGCTGAGGCTCGAACCAGTGACCTTCAGGTTACTAGTCTGATACCTTGCCCTCTAGGGCACGCGCTAACACACTATCTGTAGATACTCAAGTTATCTTCAAGGTGCGGTGCCTCAGAAAGGCAGTGTCCATTAAGGACCCCATCTCCCAGGACATGGCCCCTTCTCATTGTTACTGTCAGGAAGGAGGTACAGGAGCCTTTAGGCACACACTCAGCGATCAAGGACCAGCTTGTTCCCCTCTGACATCTGATTCCTAAATTGACTTTGAACCCATGAACTTGACCTCACTGTTAAAAAATTATTTCTGTTCTTGCACTGTTTATAATTTAGCCATTTAATACATATATATTCTTACTGTAATTGATTTATTTATTTTCTATATTATCGTGTTGCATTGCACTGCTGCTGTTAGACTAACATGTTTCAGTGATATTAAAACCTGATTCTGATTCTGAATCTGTGAAATTCATTACCACAGAGGCTGTGCAGGCCAAATCTTTGTAGAGGTTGATAGGTTCTTGAATAATCAGGCTTCAAAGTTTACAGAGAGGCAGCAGGAGAATGGAGATGAGAATGACAATAAATCAGCCATGACGGAACAAAACTCAATGGGACGAATGACCTAATTCTGCTCCTGTCTTATGGGGGGGTGGGGGTGGGGGGACTGAATTGTGCACAGCAGTCTCAAGGTGACAGGACTATGCCACACACAGCACAGAAATAGGCCCTTCTGCCAATTGCGTCTATGCTGACCATTGTTGTAACCTGCCCTCATTAATTCTATCTCCCTCTGTGCCCTGCTTATTCAGGTACCTGTTCAAATGCCTCTTCAATAAGCATATTTAAAACATTGAGCACATTTACAAGGAGTTCTTTTGAGGAAGGCAGCATTCTTTATCAAGGACACCCACAATCCAGACCATGCTCTTTTCTCATTGCTGACTGTCCACACAGGAATGCCTCTCACCATCTTGTACACCTCTAACCAGGTCACCTTGCTCTCCTCCGTACATCTGTAGAGTGATATCCTCTTGGTCACCTCTTCAAAAAATTCAAATTTGTGAGATGCACTGACTATCCCCAATCAATCTTTGTATCTTCAAATGCAGGTAGATGCTGTCCCTCAGAATCCCCACTAACTTCCCACCACTTGCCAGCCTGGGGTTACCCAGCTTGTACTTTCAGCCCTTCTCAGATCAAGGCACCACACTGGCCACTGAAGGCTGCTTGTGGGGTTATTCTTATTATTAATAGCTGTCTCTATTTCAGGAACAGTTATTAGCCCTCAGCCAGTTAGTACAGGCTCCTGTACCAGCATGGATAACTTCACTCACCACAACTCTGAGCTGATTCCACAACAACCTACAGACTTATTTTCAAGTACTTTACAATTCATGTTCTCAGTATTAATTTTTTTCCCTCAATTTGTCTTCTTTTGCCCAGTGGTTGCTTGTCTGTCTTAGTTTATCGTGTTGGCTTGCAAGTAGATAGATAGATAGATACTTTATTCATCCCCATGGGGAAATTCAACATTTTTTTCCAATGTCCCATACACTTGTTGTAGCAAAACTAATTACATACAATACTTAACTCAGTAAAAAATATGATATGCATCTAAATCACTCTCTCAAAAAGCAATAATAATAGCTTTTAAAAAGTTCTTAAGTAGTTTACTTAAATACATTAAATACAATCAACCCCGGCACTTTAACATATCTTACTCCTGGCGGTTGAATTGTAAAGCCTAATGGCATTGGGGAGTATTGACCTCTTCATCCTGTCTGAGGAGCATTGCATCGATAGCAACAGTACAACAGGTACAACAGGTTGTTAAGAAGACAAACAGAATGTTGGCCTTCATTGCTAGAGGGATTGAATTCAAGAGCAGGGAGGTCATGCTGCAACTGTACAGGGTACTGGTGAGGCTACACCTGGAGTACTGCGTGCAGTTCTAGTCTCCATACTTGAGGAAGGATATACTGGCTTTGGAGGAAGTGCAGAGGTGGTTCACCAGGTTGATTCCAGAGATGAAGGGGTTAACCTATGAGGAGAGATTGAGTTACCTGGGACTACACTCTCTGGAATTCAGAACAATGAGAGGGGATCTTATAGGAACATACAAAATTTTGAAAGGGATAGATAAAAGTTGTTTCCACAGGTAGGTGAGACTAGAACTAGGGGACATTGCCTCAAGATTCAGGGGAGAAGATTTAGGACGGAGATGAGGAGAAACTGTTCTTCCCAGAGAGTGGTGAATCTGTGGAATTCTCTGCCCAGGGAAGCCATTGAAGCTTCTTCACTAAACATATTTAAGATACAGTTAGATAGATTTTTACATAGTAAGGGAATTGAGGGTTACGGGGAAAGGCAGGTAGATGGAGTTGAGTTTACAGACAGAGCAGCCACGATCTTATTGAATGGCGGGGCAGGTTTATGTTATTTTTCGTTTGTATATTTTTACTTTCATGTAAATGTTTGCAGGATAATCATCTTGTACACCTCTGTCAGGTCACCTCTTATTCTCCTTCGCTCCAAGGAGAAAAGGCTGAGTTCATTCAACCTATTCTCATAAGACATGCTCCTTGTAAATCTCCTCTGCACCCTTCCGTCTGGTAGGCGCTTCAGATCCCTCCAGACTAAGACTAATAGGCACTGGAGAAGTTTTTTCCCTACTGCGGTCACTTTGCTGAACAGTTAACTGCCGGTTAACTGTCAGCTAACTATTACTTGGATTGCACTACCTGTATGTATAATCTATATTTTCATTTATATTTATCATTATTATTGTTATGAGCAGAGAGACAACATCTGCCGGAAGTAAATTCCTTGTATGTGCATAGGTACTTGGTGATTAAAGTCTGATTCTGATTCTATGGCTTCCACATCCTTCCTGTAGTGAGGCGACCAGAACTGAGCACAGTACTCCAAGTGGGGTCTGACCAGGGTCTTATATAGCTGCAAAATTACCTCTCGGCTCCTAAATTCAATTCCATGATTGATGAAGGCCAATACACCTATTCCTTCTTAACCACAGAGTCAACCTGCACAGCTGATTTGAGCGTCCTATGGACTCGGACCCCAAGATCCCTCTGATCCTCCACACTGCCAAGAGTCTTACCATTAATACTATATTCTGCCATCATATTTGACCTACCAAAACGAACCGCTTCACACTTACCTGGGTTGAACTCCATCTGCCACTTCTCAGCGCAGTTTTGCATCCTATCAATGTCCTGTTGTAACCTCTGACAGCCCTCCACACTACCCACAACACCCCCAACCTTTGTGTCATCAGCAAACTTACTAACCCATCCCTGAGGCACTCCACTGGTCACTGACCTCCATGTAGAATATGACCTGTCTACAACCACTCTTTGCCTTCTGTGGGCAAGCCAGTTCTGGATCCACAAAGCAATGTCCCCTTGGATCCCATGCCTCCTTTCTTTCTCAGTAAGCCTTGCATGGGGTACCTTATCAAATGTCTTGCTGAAATCCATATACACTACATCTATTGCTCTTCCTTCATCAATGTGTTTAGTCACATCCTCAAAAAATTCAATCAGTCTCGTAAGCCTGTTCCGGCTCCCCGGCCAGTACTTCAGGCTGAAATCATAGGCGGACAAAGCTGCCAACCACTGATGGCCTGTGGCATCCAGTTTCACCAAAGTCAGAATGTAGGTAAGCGGGTTGTTGTCTGTCCTCACCTCAAACTTGGCTCTGTAGAGATAGTTACTCAGCTTATCCATCACAGCCCATTTCAACACTAGGAATTCCAACTTGTTCATGAGATAGTTTCTCTCGGAGGGCGACAAACTCTGGCTGACAAACGCCACAGGCCTCAACCCAGTGCCCTGATCCTGATACAGGACACCCCCTAAACCCTCTCGGCTGGCATCCGTGTGCAGTACATACGGCAATCGGAGGTCCGCAAAAGCCAGCACCGGCACCTGGTTCAGTAGCTCCTTCAGCGACTGAAAAGCCTCCTCACATTTTACATCCCACCTCTGTCCAAAGGGCTCCAACGAGTTTAGATATTCTCCACCCTCCTGTCCTTTTCTCCCCCTCCCTTTCTTCCCCAAGGGAGGGTAACCACACAGAAGCTGATTCAAGGGGTGACTCACTTTGGCGTAGCCCTTCATGAATCTCCAATAGTAACCACAGAACCCAAGGAATGAGCGCAGATCGCTCACAGTCTGGGGCCTTGGCTAAGTGGTCACCGTTTCTATCTTAGCCAGGTCTGTAGCTACTCCATTCTGTGAGATAATATGTCCGACATAGCTAACAGGCATTTTGCAGAACTGGCACTTGTCCAGAGGAAGTTTTAACCCTTCAGCTTTCAGGCAGCTGAGCACCTTTAGTAGCCTTGCTTCATGTTCTTCCAAGGTGGATCCAAAAACTATGAGGTCATCCAAATACACCAACACCTCAAGCAAATTCATATCCCCCACCGTCTTCTCCACGACCCGCTGGAAGGTTGCAGGGGCTCCTAATATGCCCTGGGGCATCCTTTCGAACTGGAAGAATCCCAGAGGACATATAAATGCCGTTTTCTCTTTGTCGACCTCACTCATCAGGATCTGGTAATATTCACTCCTCAAATCCAGCACACTAAACCACTTCACACCACTCAGACAGGCCAGTGTGTCTTCGATCCTTGGGACAGTATACTGGTCAGGAACAGCACGCCTCTTCAGAGTCCTATAGTCCACACACATGCTTACCTTCCCGTTCTTCTTCTGGGCCACTACTATTGGAGATGCTCAGGGGCTTCAGGACTCAGTGATGATCCCAGCTTCCTTCAACTTACACAAGTGCTGCCACACATCTTCCACGTCTGCAGGGGCCAGTCGCCACGATCTCTCTCTAAACGGGGTGTCCTCGGTCACACTGATAGTGTGACGAGTGCTCTTGGAACAACCCACATCAAACTCGCCAAGAGAAAAGACACCTTCCAACTTCAACATCTTCTCTACCAGCCTCCTTTTCCAACCCAGCGGCACCGGGGAGTCCCCGAAGTTGAATGACTCAGCGGTCAACTTTTCCCCCTTTTCCAATAGTTTCTCCCCGGCATGTCTCATGGGGGCACTAAACATTACCGTCACCAGGAACAAATGTGCCAGGGGCATCACTCTCTTGAAGGTGACCTCCCTCTTCGTAGTGCTCCTGACAATCACTGCCATCCTGCTCACCTGTATAACCGAGGGCTTCTACAATTCGGGCCTCACTGGAACCCCAGCAGGAAATCACGACTCCCCCTCGTGGTCTGCCAGAGCGTCCACTAAGAGGGCCTCGGGGGTGGGCGTTATTCCAGAGAAAATTCTTGGCTTCTGGCAGGGACTCACTGCTTTATTTGCCAGGGAGGTGAGGGCTGATGCCAACTCAGAACTCTCACCCTTCACTGGGGGACAGGAACTAATTAAACTTTCCAAACCCAACCACTTTTTATCCTCATCCCTCAGAAACGATAGAACCCTGTCTCTGAAATCTCCGCCCCCAACTGCAGGCAACTCAGCTTGTGCCCCAGCCTGCTGGGCTCCCTTCTCCTCCTCCCTGACAGTATGGACAGGCCATGGCCCCGCCTCACCTGGGTCACCGATAGATGCTGGCAGTCCCACCGCCGTTATGTCAGCGCTAGTCTTAACTAAAACAAGGTCTGAGCCCGCCATTTTAACAAACTTTCGCGCTACGATTTCAACTTTGCCAACAGCTTTAACCATACTCAAACATTGCATTGACAATTCATCTGGGGTACGAATATCCACCCTACTCAACACGCAATCCCACAGAGGCACACCACTGCTGTAACCCAGCGGCATCCATACCTGTAGAGATTTACAGATT
Organism: Hemitrygon akajei; assembly: GCF_048418815.1. NCBI lineage: Eukaryota > Metazoa > Chordata > Chondrichthyes > Myliobatiformes > Dasyatidae > Hemitrygon > Hemitrygon akajei. The sequence goes on along the minus strand of NC_133135.1, from coordinate 2,926,824 downwards.
TAAACAGGGCAATCACACAGCATCCAATGGAATCAATCCAGGACGTAGCCCCCCACAATTGTAACCCTCAGGCTCGCCAGCTCGCGTTCGTCTAGGGGAAATAAGCCTTTGGCCCCGCCGAACGGGGTAATCATGTTTGTGTGGATGCTGTGTAACGTACCCCCAGTTACAAACCCACAACGCAAAATATGAGACAGTTCACCATATGCAATTAAATGATAGACTTTGTGAATCTTAATCTGAAAATAGGGTGAGTAATGAAAACAAACAAAACAAAAAAGGGCCCAAGTCCAAGTCAAAGTTCCAGTTCGAGCTCACTCAGTAGTCATCCTTCCACCATCGATCAACTCTGAACGTCGACCTTCGGACCCTCCGATCCCAGCGTCCTACCAGCTTTCTCCACTCATGTCTTCTCTCTTCATTTCTCCTCGACAAAAGACCGCGAAAACATCTTTCCAGATACACAAGCCAAAACAATTCCCGATTGGCTAACAGTCCTGTTATCTCTAGCAATACAGTAAACCAAACATGGCTGCTAAAGAAACCGTTACCTCAGCAGTGAACATTACAAAGAAGCCATTACACTTGCATTTGTAGGACCTTAGAGTCATCGAACACCAGTCAGAAACAGGCCCTTCAACCCATCGAGTCTGTGCCAAAATATTAGATCTGCCTCGACCCTTCAACCTGCAACATAGCCCTCCAAACTTCTCTTAAATGCTGAATTTGAACCTGCATCCTCCACTTCTACTGGCTGCTCATTCCACAGTCACCACCCTCTGAGTGAAGAAGTTCCCACTCATTTCCCTTTAAATATTTCACCTTTCACCCTTAACCCATGACCTTTAGTTCCAGTCTCACCCAACCTCAGTGGAAAAAGCCTATTTTTACCCCTCATAATTTTGCATACCTCTAACAAATCTCCCCTCATTCTCCTACGTTCTAAGGAAGGTGTACCCACCAACAACAGTATTAAACTGCACTTGGAGAGATTTGGGACATTGTGTGGATGTGAAGGGTAGTTGTTAATCATAACCTATCTGAGGGCAGAACAGGTTTCACTAGCTGCTTCCTGCTCACATTCCTTCACCTCTAACATCAGGCTGAGGAAAACATGACAATGTGGAGCCGCTCTGAGAACTGGCATTCCATCAATGGACAGAATAGCCTCCTGTGCAGTAAGGAGGACTGGAGTTGCATTGACAATGCTTGGGTGTTTGATGGATAGGCCAGGGTGGGGTTCTTTGGCTGGCCAGCATGGACAAGTTGGGGGTCACTCTGATGAATTTGGGAGAGGGGTACAGATGGGGTCTGAGAGCATCTGTGAGTGGGTGAATGTTGGAGAGGAGGGGGAGGAAGTATTATATTGTGAGCAGGTTTGAGTTCCTTAACCAAGGAAAAATGTGCTTGCACTGGAGGGGTCCAGAGAAGGTTCACGACAATGATCCCAGGAATAAAAGGGATAACATATAAGGAGCATTTGATGGCTCTGGGTCTGGACTCCCTGGAGTTTAAAAGGATGAGGGGGATGTAATTGTAACCTATTGAATATTGAAAGGTCTGGATAAAGTGGGTGTGCAGTTAATACCTATACTGGGTAAGTTTCTGACCAGAGGACACAACCTCAGAATAGAGTTACATCTATTTAGAACAGAGATGAGGTGGAATTTCTTTAGCCAGAGGATGCTGAATCTGTGGAATTCATTGCCACTGCTGTCTATGCAAACCACATTATTGGGTGTATTTAAAGCAGTGATTAATAAGTTCTTTATTTATCACAGTCCCAAATGTACAGGGTGAAGGCAGAATGGGGTTGAGAGGGATAATAGATCATCCATGATGGAATGCAGAGCAGACTCGATGGGCCAAATGGCCTAATTCAGCTCCCATGTCTTATGATATAAAGCTGCAGCAGAGGTGAAGGTTGAAGTCATAGGGGTGAACAGTACCCAACACCAGTAATAAGAAGAAAGGTGGTGTCCATTCAGCCCTTCCAGACTAGTCCACCATTCAATGTGCTCATGGCTGCTCCTCTCCTCAGCACCGCATCCTCTGCTTGTTCACAGATACATCTCCTGAAACATGTCCAGCAACCGACCTGTGCCAGAGAATACCGCCATCTCCTCATCTCAGTCTGGAATCATTTACCCCAACCGCAAGGCCATGACACCTAATGTAGACCCCAAAGCAGCAGAAAAGCCTTTTCCTGTGCCCAGAATGACAATGAAGGCTTGTCGCAGTTTTCCACACTGGAATAGTCTCCAAACCTCGACACATCCAACAGTCCCCGCTCTCCAGGAATCAATCCTCTGAACGTCAGCTGCACCAATTCAATAGCAGGCTTCACCCTTCTCAGGGCAAGAGACTAACCTGCACACAGGACTGGAGAGGGATGAAGAATGAAGTTGGAGGACTGTCTGTGGGTGGGCTGTTTCGTTGCTCGTGTTGCTCTGAACGTTATGTTGCTGCTGGAATGTGTGGAGACACTTGTGGCAGCCCCCAACACATCCTCAGGTTGTGCTGGTCGTTAATGTAAACTGTGCATTTCCATGTACTTGTGACAAATGAAAGAATCTGAAGCAATGAAGGGCAAGATGGAGGCAGCCAATGGCATCACGAATGGGTGTGTGCACGTGCACGGCCACATGTGAGTGTTGCACATGCAGTAACTAGGACAGAGATCATGAGTGAGGGGGACGTGGTTCGGGATCAGCACTCAGTGGATCAGAATCCTTACGCCACAGATCATCAGGCATTCCATCCAATAACTCAGCATCATCAGGAAACATGAGCACGTTGAAAAAAAGTTACTTTTATTTTAATCAAACTCATCCATTTAACAGGGTTTTCCACAATTGACAACAGTGGCAATGCATTCACAGAGGGTACAGGACATCAGGGTCTCACACAAATACGCTGCAGCGAGCTCAGCGGGTAGAGCTGCTACCTCACAGCCCCAGACACCCAGCTTCCAGTGCTATCTGTGTGGAGACTGTATGTTCTCACTGCATGGGTTTCCTCCAGGTACACCGGTTCTCTCCCACATCCCAAATACATGCAGGACGGTGGGTTAATTGGCCACTGTAAATTGTCCTTAGTGTCTGGGTGAGGGGTGGGATCTGGGGAGGGAGTTGATGGGAATGCAGGGGGAATTAAATGGATATAACATTGGTGTCAATGAATGGATGATAGTCGGCAGATTTGATGGGCCAAAGGGCCTGTTTCTGTGCTTCCTCCTGAGCTGTGTCAAAGACAAAGGGAAGCCCATGGTGCCATATAACGTCACAGAGTACTTGATCAGCAGCCTCAGGTCCAGACACTCACTGCGTGACGTTCCCCACTCCCTCGTATTGCTAACTGGTCACGGGAGGCAGCAGCAGGCCTCCAAACGTATGCCAATAGCACAGAGGCTCTTCGGTCCAGTGAGTCCGTCTTGGTTTTGAGCATCTGGTGCTGTTTGTGCTGCGACAGACTGCAGGGAGAGGACAGGGCGTTGGTATGGATGCTCATCTGTGACAAGTGCTTGTTCACCTCTGTGGCAACCACTTCACTGCAGCAGATTCACTCGACCACTGAGAGAGTTCACAATGACCAGGTTCCAAACCACTGCCAACCCCCTGCCCAGGGTTGGTGAGGGTCCTTGCAACACCACGGCTCATCTCTACTTTTTGGATCCTCCATAAAGGATACACGGGTTAACGTTCCTCTTCGGTTGGTGGCCTGGACAGAGAGAACTGTGTCCGAGGCACAGCATGAGTGAGACACCAGCCAGCCCAAGTGTAGGGTTAATACTGCCGACTGCACAGTAACACACCCACTGTCCGCAGGTTCCTTCCTTCACTTCCCCCGCCCTTTCCGGTTCTCCGCCACATCCGGCCTGGGACGTGCTGAGCGGGCAAATTGCTGTCAACACATTAAGGAGAATCAGCAGCAAAGAGCAAGAAAAAACACCGCAGGGCCATTCGGCCCTTCTGTACTATTCCATTAAGTGTGGCCATGGCTGATCTGTCTAAATTGTCCCGATTTTATTCTAACATAAGCCCTGTTTGTGACAAGTGCAAAACTGGTGAAGCTTCTCTTGTTCATATGTACTGGCCCTACCCTAGTCTAGAGAAATTTTGGAGAGATGTTTTCCTAACCTTATCCCATATTCTGAATTGCCACTTAGAACCTAACACCTCTGATTGCTCTTTTTGGTTCCTTGGCTGAGACAGATATACATTTGAGTCCAACTAAATGTCGAACATTACCGTTTGCTTCTCTTATGGCTAGATGTTTAATTCTTCTTAGGTGGAGAGATATTGCCCCACCCATGCATGCTCAATGGCTTAATGATATTGTCCTGTTTAGACCTTGAAAAAATTCACTACTTACTTCTTAATTCGGACATAAAGTTTCACAAGGTGTGGGGACCTTTTCTTGAATATTTTCATAACTCTTCCTTAGACTAAGTTTTTTTTTCAGTCCCTTACTTTCAGCTTTTTTTTCTAGTAGGGATCATTATCTTTTGTTCTTATTTTCATGTACAGTTTTGGGGGTTTGAATGTTCTGATTTATATTTCCTACATTTTGCTGTGGTTGGTCTGGAGTTTTTTTTTCTTGCGGGGGGGGGTTGGGTACTAACTTTACATGACTTTAGTTTGGGTGTTTTTTTAATCATTATTTTGAACCATATTATCATTGTGTGGTTATCTTGCACTGTATTAATCTCTAATTTTGGTCTTGGGGTTTTTTTTGTTGTAGTGTTGTAGAAATACATTAAAAAATCAATAAAAAAAAGTCTCATTAAGGTAAGTAATGTTAATCTTGTTTTTATATTAAATCAATGTATCATGTAAAATGCTAAATATGTTTATATTAACATATTTTTACAAGAATTGAATGGGGGTGCAGGAGCTGTATGGTGCATCTGAACCCGTGTGTGAAAAAATTGACGCATGGAATGTAAAAGGTTGGCCACCCCTGCCCTATACCATCATTCTATCAAAGGATACAACCACCATAGGCTTCTCGCTGAGGACAAAGCCATTGACTTCCTTCAAAGCCTTGGCTGCTGCTTGCTCATTGGGAAGCCCGACGAAAGCCTGGCCCTTCATTCGTCCTTCCTTCATCAGGCGGATGTCAAACCTTCGGGGAAAAGTGAGAGTTTTCAACAACATTGGGGACGGCACAGTAGCATAGTGGTTAGCCTAACAGTATTACAGCAGCGGTCACCCAGGGTCAATCCCGCCGGTCTCGAAGGAGTTTGTATGGTTTCCCTGTGACCTGTGGGTTTCCTCTGGGTGCTCCAGTTTTCTCCCACTTTCCAAAGACATATGGGTTAATTGGTCAAGTGGGTAAAATTGAAGCTAACGGCTTGCTGGGCTGGAAGAGCCTGTTACAGTGTGGCATCACTAAACCCACTCCTCCTGAACAGAATGGACAGCCAATGTCAACGTGGTCAACGTGGTTTTAATACTTTTCAGAGTCCAGGTGGATGGGTCCAGGTGAGTGGGAACAGTGACAGAGACTGGGAGGTGATGGGTGGGTCCAGGTAAATGGGAACAGTGACAGAGACTGGGAGGTGATGGGTGGATCCAGGTGAGTGGGAACAGTGACAGAGACTGGGAGGTGATGGGTGGATCCAGGTGAGTGGGAACAGTGACAGAGACTGGGAGGTGATGGGTGGATCCAGGTGAGTGGGAACAGTGACAGAGACTGGGAGGTGATGGGTGGGTCCAGGTGAGTGGGAACAGTGACAGAGACTGGGAGGTGATGGGTGGATCCAGGTGAGTGGGAACAGTGACAGAGACTGGGAGGTGATGGGTGGATCCAGGTGAGTGGGAACAGTGACAGAGACTGGGAGGTGATGGATGGATCCAGGTGGGGGGGGGGGGGGGGTAAATGGGAATGGTGACAGAGACTGGGAGGTGATGGATGGATCCAGGTGAGTGGGAACAGTGACAGAGACTGGGAGGTGATGGGTGGATCCAGGTGAGTGGGAACAGTGACAGAGACTGGGAGGTGATGGGTGGATCCAGGTGAGTGGGAACAATGACAGAGACTGGGAGGTGATGGGTGGGTCCAGGTGAGTGGGAACAGTGACAGAGACTGGGAGGTGATAGGTGGGTCCAGGTGAGTGGGAACAGTGACAGAGACTGGGAGGTGATAGGTGGGTCCAGGTGAGTGGGAACAGTGACAGAGACTGGGAGGTGATGGGTGGGTCCAGGTGAGTGGGAACAGTGACAGAGACTGGGAGGTGATGGGTGGATCCAGGTGAGTGGGAACAGTGACAGAGACTGGGAGGTGATGGATGGATCCAGGTGGGGGGGGGGGGGTAAATGGGAATGGTGACAGAGACTGGGAGGTGATGGATGGATCCAGGTGAGTGGGAACAGTGACAGAGACTGGGAGGTGATGGGTGGATCCAGGTGAGTGGGAACAGTGACAGAGACTGGGAGGTGATGGGTGGATCCAGGTGAGTGGGAACAATGACAGAGACTGGGAGGTGATGGGTGGGTCCAGGTGAGTGGGAACAGTGACAGAGACTGGGAGGTGATGGGTGGATCCAGGTGAGTGGGAACAGTGACAGAGACTGGGAGGTGATGGGTGGATCCAGGTGAGTGGGAACAGTGACAGAGACTGGGAGGTGATGGGTGGATCCAGGTGAGTGGGAACAGTGACAGAGACTGGGAGGTGATGGGTGGATCCAGGTGAGTGGGAACAGTGACAGAGACTGGGAGGTGATGGGTGGATCCAGGTGAGTGGGAACAGTGACAGAGACTGGGAGGTGATGGATGGATCCAGGTGGGGGGGGGGGGGGTAAATGGGAATGGTGACAGAGACTGGGAGGTGATGGATGGATCCAGGTGAGTGGGAACAGTGACAGAGACTGGGAGGTGATGGGTGGATCCAGGTGAGTGGGAACAGTGACAGAGACTGGGAGGTGATGGGTGGATCCAGGTGAGTGGGAACAATGACAGAGACTGGGAGGTGATGGGTGGGTCCAGGTGAGTGGGAACAGTGACAGAGACTGGGAGGTGATAGGTGGGTCCAGGTGAGTGGGAACAGTGACAGAGACTGGGAGGTGATAGGTGGGTCCAGGTGAGTGGGAACAGTGACAGAGACTGGGAGGTGATGGGTGGGTCCAGGTAAATGGGAACAGTGACAGAGACTGGGAGGTGATGGGTGGATCCAGGTGAGTGGGAACAGTGACAGAGACTGGGAGGTGATGGGTGGATCCAGGTGAGTGGGAACAGTGACAGAGACTGGGAGGTGATGGGTGGATCCAGGTGAGTGGGAACAGTGACAGAGACTGGGAGGTGATGGGTGGGTCCAGGTGAGTGGGAACAGTGACAGAGACTGGGAGGTGATGGGTGGATCCAGGTGAGTGGGAACAGTGACAGAGACTGGGAGGTGATGGGTGGATCCAGGTGAGTGGGAACAGTGACAGAGACTGGGAGGTGATGGATGGATCCAGGTGGGGGGGGGGGGGGGTAAATGGGAATGGTGACAGAGACTGGGAGGTGATGGATGGATCCAGGTGAGTGGGAACAGTGACAGAGACTGGGAGGTGATGGGTGGATCCAGGTGAGTGGGAACAGTGACAGAGACTGGGAGGTGATGGGTGGATCCAGGTGAGTGGGAACAATGACAGAGACTGGGAGGTGATGGGTGGGTCCAGGTGAGTGGGAACAGTGACAGAGACTGGGAGGTGATGGATGGATCCAGGTGGGAGGGGGGGGGGGTAAATGGGAATGGTGACAGAGACTGGGAGGTGATGGATGGATCCAGGTGAGTGGGAACAGTGACAGAGACTGGGAGGTGATGGGTGGATCCAGGTGAGTGGGAACAGTGACAGAGACTGGGAGGTGATAGGTGGGTCCAGGTGAGTGGGAACAGTGACAGAGACTGGGAGGTGATGGGTGGATCCAGGTGAGTGGGAACAGTGACAGAGACTGGGAGGTGATGGGTGGATCCAGGTGAGTGGGAACAGTGACAGAGACTGGGAGGTGATGGGTGGATCCAGGTGAGTGGGAACAGTGACAGAGACTGGGAGGTGATGGGTGGATCCAGGTGAGTGGGAACAGTGACAGAGACTGGGAGGTGATGGGTGGATCCAGGTGAGGGGGGGGGGGTAAATGGGAATGGTGACAGACACTGGGAGGTGATGGGTGGATCCAGGTGAGTGGGAACAGTGACAGAGACTGGGAGGTGATGGATGGATCCAGGTGGGGGGGGGGGGGTAAATGGGAATGGTGACAGAGACTGGGAGGTGATGGATGGATCCAGGTGAGTGGGAACAGTGACAGAGACTGGGAGGTGATGGATGGATCCAGGTGAGTGGGAACAGTGACAGATACTGGGAGGTGATGGATGGGTCTAGGTGAGGGGGGGGGGGTAAATGGGAATGGTGACAGAGACTGGGAGGTGATGGGTGGATCCAGGTGAGTGGGAACAGTGACAGAGACTGGGAGGTGATGGGTGGATCCAGGTGAGTGGGAACAGTGACAGAGACTGGGAGGTGATAGGTGGGTCCAGGTGAGTGGGAACAGTGACAGAGACTGGGAGGTGATAGGTGGGTCCAGGTGAGTGGGAACAGTGACAGAGACTGGGAGGTGATGGGTGGATCCAGGTGAGTGGGAACAGTGACAGAGACTGGGAGGTGATGGGTGGATCCAGGTGAGTGGGAACAGTGACAGAGACTGGGAGGTGATGGGTGGATCCAGGTGAGTGGGAACAGTGACAGAGACTGGGAGGTGATGGATGGATCCAGGTGAATGGGAACAGTGACAGAGACTGGGAGGTGATGGGTGGAAGTGACAAGGGGCCACAGATGGGGGAATCTAACTGGAGAGGAAGAGTAAAAGGGGAGGGGTGGGAAGGGTGGAGGGAGGACCCAGTGGGAGGAGTGTGTGGGTGATGGGTCAATGCAGTAGGTTGGGGAGGGGGAGGAAACAGGGTACTAGGGGCTGGGAAGGATGTAGGGGGAACTGGGGAAATCTGGAGAGAGCTGGGTTAGAGAGGGAGGTGTAAACTACACTGGGGGGGCTGGGGGGGGGGCTGTGGAAATACAAATTACTGTTTGCATTCAGCCTTTCCCTGTCAATGGAGGCCGGCGAGTACAGACAGGGTCAGTCTGATGAGGAGCGGAATTAAAATCTTGTATAACCCGGAGGTCCAGAAGGCCACGGCAGACAGTGTAGGTGCTGGAGGTGCATTTCTGCCTGGTCACTGAGGGGATGTCTCGGATTGTGTCCATAACATTGAGGAGGGGGAGGGGGAGGGAGAGTAGCCAGATGTCTTGGTACATATTGGTACCAATGAAATAGGCAGGGAAAGCAAAGAGGTCCTGAAGAGAGAATTTAGAGCACTAGGCCGAAAGACCTTCAGGGTAGTAATTTCTGGATTGCTGCCTGTGCCGCACGTTGGTGAGGGTAGAAACAGGATGATTTGGCAGATATTTGCATGGCTGAGAAGCCAGTATAGGGGCAGGGCTTCAGGTTCTTGGATCATTGGGGTCTCTTCTGGGGGATTTATGACCAGTACAAAAGTGACAGGTTGCACCTGTACCCAAGGGGGACCAATATTCTCACAGGCAGGTTTGTTAGAGCTGTTGGGGAGGGATAAAAATAATTTGGCAGGGAGCTGGGAGCTGGAGTGAAGGGACTTAGGATAGGACAGGTGGTATAAGAGCAAAGATAGCGTGCAGTCAGACTGTCAGGAACGGCAGGCAGATAATAGGACAAAATTGAAGCCAGCAGGGTGAGTATCAGTGCATTAGGGATGCAGAATCAAAAAGGGTAGCAAATAGAGTACTCGAAGTGTTATAGCTCAATGCACAGAGTATAAGAAATAAGGTGGATGATCTTGTTGCACTATTACAGATTGTCAGGTACGAAGTTGTGGCCATCACTGAATCATGACTGAAGGATGGTTGTAGTTGGGAGCTGAATGTCCAAGGTTACACATTGTATTGGAGGGATAGGAAGGTAGGCAGAGGGGTGGTGTGGCTCTGCTGGTAAAGAATGGCATCAAATCAGTAGAAAGATATGACATAGGATCAGAATCCTTGTGAATTACGAAAATGCAAGGGTAAATGGACATTGCTGGCAGTTATATACAGAACCCCCAACAGTGGCTGGGAGATGGACCAGATGACACCAGGAAATAGAAAAAGTGGGTCAAAAGGGCAATGTTATGATAGTCACGGGAGATTTCAACATGTAGGTCGATTGGGAAAATTAGGTTGACAATGGATCACAAGAGAGTGAATTTGTTGAATGCCTATGATGGCTTTGTAGAGCAGCTTGTCGTTGAGGCAACTATGGGATGATGTAATGTAATGAATTGGAGGTGATTAAGGAGCTAAAGGTAAAGGAACCCTTAGGAGACAGTGATCACAATATGATTGAGTTCAACTTGAAATTTGATAGGGAAGAAAGTAAGTCTGATTTTGCAGTATTTCAGTGGAATAAAGGAAATTACAGTGGTATGAGAAAGGAGATGGTCAAAGTAAATTGGAAGGAGATGCTGGCAGGGATGACAGCAGAACAGCAATGACTTGAGTTTCTGTTAAAAATGAGGAAGGTACAGGATAGATGTATTCCAAAAACAAAGAAATACTCAAGTGGCAAAATAATACAATTGTGGCTGACAAGGGAAGTCAAAGCTAATGTAAAAGTAAAAGAGAAGGCATACAACAAAGCAAAAATTAGCCGGAAGATAGAAGATTGGGAAGCTTTTAAAAATCTACAGAAAGCAACTATAAGAATCATTAGGAGGGAAAAGATGAAATATGAAAGCAAGCTAGCAAGTAATATGAAAGTGGACAGAAAAAGCCTTTTCAAGTATACAAAAATAAAAGAGATGAGAGTGGATGTAGGACCACGAGAAAATGAGTCTGGAGAAATAATAACGGGACAAGAATGAACTAAATAACTATTTTGCATCAGTCTTCAATGTGGAAGACGCTGGCAGTGTGCCAGGTGTTGAAGGTACAATATGCCTGCTATTTTAGTGTGTGAAGGAAGAGAAGTGAGTGCAGTTATTGTTATAAGAGAGAAGATGCTCAAAAAGCTGAAAGACCTAAAGGTACATAAGACACTCGGACTGGATGAACTGCATGCTAGGGTTCTGAAGCATGTAGCGGTGGAGATTGTGGAGGGTTTAGTAATCTTTCAAAAATCATTGGACTCTGGCATGGCTCCAGAGTACTAGAAAATCATGTATGTCACTCCGCCTTTTAAGAAAGGAGAAGGCAGGAGAAAGGAAATTATAGATCAGTTAGCCTGACCTCAGTGGTTGGGAAGATGTTCAGGATGAGGTTACGGTGTACTTGGTGACACAGGACACAGCCAGCATAGTTGCCTGACGAACCTGATGGAATTCTTTCAGATTACAAGTCAGACAGATAAAGGAAATGCAGTGGATGTTGTCTATTTGAATTTTCAGAAGGCCTTTGACAAGGTGCCACACATGAGGCCGATTACCAAGTTAAGAGCCAATGATATTACAGGAAAGTTACTAGCATTGGCTGATTGGTAGGAGGCAGCAAGTGGGAATAAAAGGATCCTTTTCTGGTTGGCTGCCAGTGACTAGTGGTGTTCTGCAGTGGTCAGTGTTGGGACCACTTCTATTAATGCTGCATATCAATGATATAGATGATGACACATGGCTTTGTTGCAGATGACACAAAGATTGGTAGAGGGGCAGGTAGTGTTGAGGAAACAGGAAGGCTGTAGAACGACTTAGACAAATTAGGAGAACGTGCAAGAGAGTGGCAAATGAAATATAATGTTGGAAAATGCATGGTCATGCAGTTTTGTAGTAGAAATAAATGTGTGGACTATTTTCTAAACAGGCAGAAAATCCAGAAATCTGAGATGCAAAGGGACTTCAGAGTCCTTGTGTAGAACCCCCTAAAGGTTAACTTGCAGGTTGAATCAGTGGTGAGGAAGGCAAATGCCATGTTAGCAGTCATTTCAAGTGGTCTAGAATACAAGAGCAGGGATATGATGCTGAGGCTGGTGAGGCCTCACCTCGAATATTGTTAACAGTTTGGTGCTCCTTATTGAAGAAAAGATGTGCAGGTATTGGAGAAGGTTCAGAGAGGTTCGCAAGTATGGTTCTGGGTAGTAAGGGTTATCATATGAGGACATTTTGATGGCTCTGGGCCTGTACTCGCTGGAATTTAGAAAGGGGGGGGGGGATCACACTGAAACCTTTTGAATATTGAAAGGCCTAGACAAAGTAGATGTAGAAAGGATGTTTCCCATGGTGGGAGAGTCTAAGAGAAGAGGGCACAGCCTCAGGATAGAGGTACATCCATTTAAAATAGAGATGTGAAGAAATTTCTGTAGCCAGATGGTGGTGAATTAGTGGAGCTTGTTACCACAGGCAGTTGTGGAGGCCAGGTCATTGGATATATTTAAGGTACAGATTCTCGAATGATCATGGCATCAAAGGTTATGGGGAGAACATCAGGGAGTGAGGTCGAGGGGGGGAACAAAAGAATCAGATATTATTGAATGGTGGAGAAGACTCAATGGGTCAAATGGCTTAATTCTGCTCCTATGTCTTATGATGGATTGTCAGTATGCACTCAGGGAACAAGGGCCTGATCCTGTGCTTTACCATTCTATGTATTGGATTGTCAGCATTAACTTGATGGGCTGAAGGGCCTGTTCCTGAGCTGCATGACTGAGAGAGTTTGAACTAAATCAGTTAACATGGACATACAAAGAAATGACCCCTTATCCACTGACAGTAACTCATTCTTGCCATCGCAAAGACTCTGACAGTGATAGAGAGAGTGAATGGTCACTCACATGTTCCTCTCAGTCTGGGATGTAAAGTCGACGTATCGGCCAAAGATGAACTTCAAGTCCTGTAATAAAATGAGAAGTGAAGTCATTGGGTATATTTAAAGCAGAGATGGATAGGTTCTTGATTAGTCAGGGCATCAAAGGTTAAAGGGAGAAAGCAGGGAAAAGGGGTTGAAAAGGATAAAAAAAAATCAGCCATAATGGAATGGCTGAGCAGTCTCAATGGGCCAAATGGCCTAAATCTCCTCCCATGTCTTGTGTTCTTGCCACACCTGTGACCAGAGGATGTGGTCAATGTGGTGTGTGTGGCTAGCGGGTTGGCGGGGTGTGGGCAGTGGTGGGGGGGGGGGGGGGGGAGGTGGTGGGCAGTGGGTTACCTTCTCTTCCACTTGCTTGGCCAGATTTTTAACATACAGCCGGCACGTTGGCTCACCGGGATTATAATTCTTAAAGATCGTTGTGTTCTCCATCTCTGTAAGAAAACAATAAGAGGTCAGCTTTATTCCTCACATGTATATTGAAAGGGCACGTCCATTTCCAACAGAGATGAGAAGGTATTTTTTTAGCCAGAGGGTGGTGAATCTGTGGAATTCATTGCCATAGACAGCTGTGGAGACCAAGTCATTTGGAATTTTTAAAGCGGAGGGTGATAAGTTCTCGAGTAGTCTGGACATCAAAGGCTACCCTCTGGTGCTCCACCCTCCCTTTCTTTCTTCCACTGGGGTTGAGACAGATAATAAATCAGCCATGATGGAATGGCAGAGCAGTCTCAATGGGTCGAATAGCCTAATTACATCCCGATGTCTTATGTGCACAACTTACTTGCCAGTACATCTTTGGGATATGGGAAGAAACCAGAGAATCTGGAAGAAACTCGGGTGGTTACAGGGAGAACATACAAATTACTTACAGACAGTGGCAGGAACTGAATCCCAATCGGTGCACTGTTAAGCATGATGCTAACCGCTTTGCTACCACGCAATAGGCTACTCAACCTCGAGCCTGCTTCCCTTTCATATCACCCGCGACCGCTCCACCAGTATTACTCAACCCAAAGTCCACATAGCTCAGTACTTGCGAGTTTGCATGACAAGTGAGTATGTGCAGAGTGAGGGCGGTTTGGCATGAAGATTAATTTCACACACTTCTGGTAATGCCCCCCACCCCACCTCCGACACCATTTCCCACCCCCTTTTCCCCTCTCACCTGATCTCTTCGTCCGCCCATTGCTTCCCTCTCGTGCTTTTTTCTTTTATAGCCTTCTGTCTCTTTCACTAATCAACTTTCCAGCTCTTTACCACACCCCTTCCCCTTCAGGTTTCACCTGTCACCTGGTGTCACTCTCTCCCCTCCCCCCACCTTTTAAATTTACTCCTCAGCCTTTTTTCCCTCTAGTCCTGCTGAAGGGTTTCAGCCCGAAATGTCGACTGCATTCTTTTCCATAAATGCTGCCTGGCCTATTGAGTTCCTCCAGCATTTTGTGCATTGCTCAGATTCCAGCATATGCAGATTTTCTCGTTTGTATATTCTGCCCATGAGCGCATGTGTTCCACTAGTGCTCCAGCAAATGTAAACTGTCCCCAGTGTGTGGGTGAGGGCTGGAATCTGGGGGCAAGCTGATGGAATGTGGGGAGAATAAAATGGGATCAGTACAGGACTGGTGTCAATGGGTGGTTGATGGTCAGCACATATTCAATGGGCCAAAGAGCCTTTTTCCATGCTACAAAGCTCTGTGATCTCCATCAGTAAAATAATTCCCTTTCAGGACAAGAGTGGGTATACAGCCACAGTGAAGAGCACAAGGCATCGCTTGTCAAACTCCTCTGGAGTAAGCTTTCATGAAATGGCAGAGGAACTCAGCAGGTCAATCAGCAGCTATAGAGGGGAATAAATGATACGATTCTTAATTGTCCTGCATAGCTGTTGCCTGACCTGCTGAGTTCCTTCAGTATTTTGTGAGTGTTGTTCAAGATTTCCAGCTTCTGAAGAATCTTGTGTTTATTAAAATGCCTCTACACTTGTGTACTGGAAGTGTACACTATCTCAAATCTTAAAAAGGTGTAATGAGCCATTTTGGTGTGTCCTTTCTTTTTGAAGCAAAAGAAGATGAGAGGTGATTTGATAGAGGTACAAGATAATAAGAGGCATGGATACAGTGCACAGAGACTTTCCCAAGGTGGAAATGGCTAATACAAAGGGCATAACTATATGGTGACTGGAGGCAAGTACAGGGGGAATGTCAGAGGTAGTTATTTTTTTATCACAGAGAGTGATTGGTGTGTGAAATACAGTTCCAGGAGTGGTGGTAGAGGCAGATACATTAGAAACATTTTAGAGACTCTTAGATAGGCAAAAAGATGGAAAGAAATGGAAGGCTATGTGGGTAGATTGATCTTGAAGTATGTTAAAGGGTTGGCACAATATTATGGGCCAAATGGCCTGTATTGTACCGTTCTATGTTTTATGTCCGAATCCAGTCACTGGACATGGCACCACTCACAGTACACCAATCCCTTCCCATGGCCTGTCCCCACAGCCACAGAATGAGCCCCTGCACCTACCATCCCTGGTGATTCTGCCCTTGGACAGCTGCTTCCTGGAGATGAACTCCGATGGAATCTCTTCCTCCTCCTCCTCTTCGTTCTTGCTCTTCACACAGACTGGAGCTGGTTGGATCTTCCCAAATCCTGAACTTTGAGGCTTGGAATTCTCCTGAGGCTCTGCGAAGGCGGCAAGCGTGAACACCTGGTTAACGGCTCAGTAGATCAGAGAAATTTGTGACACACACCACGGTCCTTGCTCGACTGAAGCTCATAGAGTAAACATTGTACACTATAATTCAATTTCCCCCATATTCTGTTCACCAAAATGAGTATTATTATAATCAGATTTTCATCAATTTAGCTGAGAATTTTTATTTATAAATCACATGCTCTTTTTTCACAGTAGAGCAGAAAAACCAGGACAATTGTAAAGCATGAAAATCTAAAAATTCAAAAACCCAAATGTCAGCAGTTAGAAAGTATTCACCCCCCTTTGCTCAGTACTTAGTACTTTTTGCAGCTACTACAGCCAGTAGTCCTTTTGGATAAGTCTCTAATATCTTTGCACAACATAAAGCAAGATTTGTCCATTCCTCCTTGTAAAATTGCTCAGGCTGTGCCAGGTTAGTTGGGGAGTGGCAGTCTTGAGGGTTTGCCAGAGATGTTTGATCGGGTTAAGGTCAGGACTCTGACAAGGCCATTCAAGGACATCAATTTTCATAACCTAAGAACAGGCTGATCTGGCCATGGACTCATCTCCACCTACCTCCCTTTTCCCCATAACCTAATTCCCCTTTTATCATCTGAAGGTACTCCATGGTTGCTCGGGTATTGTGCGTTGACCTGCAGAAAGACAAACTTCCAACCCAGTTTAAGCTGCCTGGTAGAGCCTAGCAGGCTTTTATCCAGGATCTCTCAGTTTTTAGTAGCATTCATCCTCCCATCAATCCTGACCAGATTTCTAGACCCTGCTGCTGAAAAGCATCCCCATAGCAGGATGCTATCTCCACCATACTTTACATTAGGGATAATGTTACCTGACTGATATGCAGTATTAGAATCATGCTACATGTACCACTTAGTGTTGAGGCCAAAAAAAGGCCCACTTTAGTCTCATCTGGCCACATCCACATCTTTACAATATCTTCTAAGTGATGATTTGTACAGTCTTTAGGGGCAAAGGTACGTTTTATTAAAAAGCGTGCTCCTTTTCCTTGCCACTTTTCCATCATACCCTTTTTGTGCAAATTCTTCGAGATTGTGGAGCCATGAATTTCATCTTCAGTTGCAGCCAGTGACGTTTGCAGCTCACTCAAGAGTGAGTGTTGGCATCACAGAAGGCTCTCTTACAAGTGTCATTCTTCTCTGGCAACTAAGTTTAGAGGAGTAGCCTAACCTAGGCAGTGTTTTCAGATGGTCTTGTATCCTTCCCCAGATTTGCACTATTTTATTATCATTTCCCTGACTTGTCTTGAATGCCCTTTTGTCTTCATTTTGGTTTGGTCTGTTGAAAATCTACCATACTGTTGGGGATATTTAGTCTTATGAATTCATTGAAAACAGGTGATCCTCCAATTTTCTACATCAACAAACTGGGTGTTGTTAAGATACTAGTCCTGAGGAAAGTTAGCGTAGCAATCACAATTTTGTTTTTCAATTGCTAGTAAATTGTTGACATGATTTTTGGAATTTTTCTTTTGATTTGACATGATGCACAAAGTTTTGAAGATTAGTTCAAAAATCCTACCTAAATATATCTTAAATTTAGAAAATGAGACAGTAAAATGTGAAAATAATTGTGGGGGCTGAATACCTTTGCAAAGCATTGTCCCTCTCCAGCATTCTGATATCCACTCTCACCCTCTTTTACTCTTTATATATCTGAAATAGGTTTTTGTATCTTCTTTTATATGTCTGGCTAGCTTACCTTCATATTTATAGGAAGAAGCACTGTCGACGTTTCGGGCCGAGACCCTCTGTCCTGACAAACGTCTACAGTGCTTCTTCCTACTGATGCTGTCTGGCCTGCTGCGTTCCACCAGCATTTTGTGTGTGTTGCTTGTATTTCCAGCATCTGCAGATTTCCTCGTGTTTACCTTCATATTTTCTCTCCTTATGGCTTTTTTAGTTGCCTTCTGTTTTGATTTACTTCTCTCGTCAGCCACGGTTATGTCATCCTTCCTTCAGGATACTTCCCCTTTGGAATGCTTCTACCCTCTGCCTTCCGAATTGTTCCCAGAAACTCCAGCCACTGTTGCTCTGTTGTCATCCCTGCTAGCATCCCCTTCCAATCATCTTTGGCCAACTCCTCTCTCATGCCTCTGGAATTTCCTTTAGAGTACTCCACTATAACACTGATATATCTGACTTTATCTTCTCTCTCTCTCAAAATATTGAGTGAATTTTATCATATTATGATCACTGCTTCCTAAAGGTAAGCACTGCTTACCTTAACTTCCTAATCAAACTAGTTCAACACACAACATTCAACCCAGAACTGTCGTTCCTGTAGTGGGCTCAACCACGAGCTGCTCTAAAAAGCCACCTTGTAGACATTCTATAAATTCTCTTGCTTGCACTCCAAACCAACCGGATTTTCCCAATCTATCTTCATATTGCAATCTACCATGACAGTCATAATATTGCATTTTAACATGGATTTTCTATTTCCTGTTGTAATTTGTAGCCCATATCCTGGCAACTATTGAGGCCTGTATATAACTCCCATTTGGGTATTTTTACCTTGCTCTTTCTTAATTCTACCTACAATGATTCTACGTCTTCCCATCCTATGTCACCTCTTTCTAATGAATTTGAATTCATTTTTTTAAACCAACAGATCCAGCCCACCCCGTCTGCCCACCTGCCTGCTCTGTTGATACAAGGTGTATCCTTGGATGTTAAGCTCAGTTATCTTCTTTCAGCTTTGACTCAAAGATGCCCACATCATACCTGCCAATCTCTAATTGTGCCACAAGTTCATCAACCTTATTCCATTAACTGCGTGCATTCAAATACAACAGCTTCAGTCCTATATTCATCACTCTATACTATATCTTACTTGCCATTTCTTTGCTTATTCTCCCAAACTCCCACTGCAATTTGCCTATCGCCACAATAGGTCTACAGAAGCCGTGATCTCAATGATTCTCCACGCAGCCTTGGATGACCCGGACAATGCAAATACCCACGTCAGGATGCTGTTTATTGACTATAGCTCTGCATTTAATACTATCATTTCTACAGCCCTGATTGAAAAGCTACAGAATCTAGGTCTCTGTATCTCCCTCTTCAATCAAATCTTTGACTTTCTGATCAGAAGACTACAATGTTTGCAGAATTGAAATAAAATCTCCACCTCACTGAGAATTAACAATGGGGCTCAACAGAGGTGTGCGCTTAGCCCACTGCTCTACAAATTTGCTGATGATACAACCAATGTTGGCAGTATTTCAGATGGCGATGAGGGGGTGTACAGGAGTGAGACATACCAGTAAGTTGAGTGGTGTCGCAGCAACTACATTGCACTTGACGTCAGCAAGAGCAGAGTTGACTGTGGGCTTCAGAAAGGGTAAGATGAGGGAACACAAACCAATCCCCATAGAGATCAGAAATGGAGAGAGTGAGCAATTTCACATTCCTGGGTGTCAATATCTCTGGGGACTAACCTGGACACAACATATTGATACAGCTATAAAGAAGGCAAGACAGTGGCTCTATTTCCTTTGGAGATTGGGTTTGTCAACTAAAATATTCAAACTTCTACAATATGCCGTGGAGAGCGTTTTCACTGGCTGCATCTCTCTGTGCTATGGGGAGGGCTACTGCAGAAACTTGTAAAATTAATTAGCTCTAGCCCCCATAGTATCCAAGACACCTTCAAGCAGAGCTGCTTTATGAAGATGGTGTCCATCATTAAGGATCCTCCCCATCCAGGACATGCCCTCTTCACACTGTTACCATCCGGAAGGAAGTACAGAAGCCCGAATGCACACACCCAGTGATTCAGAAACAGCTTCTTCCCCTCTGCCATCTGATTTCTAAATGGACATTGAACCCATGAACACTACCTCACTTTTTTTATTTCTGTTATTTTGCACTACTATTTTAACTTAACCATTTAATGGACATAATGTAACCCAGTTTCTTCTCTATATTTATTTATCATGTACTTCATTGTACTGCTGCTATAAAGTTAACAAAATTTCACGACATATGCTGGTGATATTAAATCTGATTCTGATCTGTCCAAGTCCTTTAACAGACTTCCTGCTTCCTCAATACTACTTGGCCTTCTATCTATCTTTTTATTGCCCGCAAGCTTGGCCAAAGTTATCAATGTCATCATTCAAATTACTGACATATAATGCAAAAAGAAGTGGTCCTAACACTGACCCTTGAGACACATAAGTCATCTGCAGCCAACCAGAAAAGGCACCCTTATTCCCATTCTTTGCCTCCTGCCAGTCCACTAATCCTCTATCCAGACTAGCATCTTATTGGTGGATGTAATATCATGGGCTCTTCTCTTGTTTAGCAGCCTTATGTGCAGCATCTCGTCAACGGCCTTCTGAAAATCCAAGTAAATAACATTCACCAATTCTCCTTTGTCTATCCTGGCTGTTATTTCCCCAAAGAATTCCAACAGATTTTTCTGGCAAGATTTCCTCTGAAGAAAATCATTCAAACTTTGGCCTGTTTTATAGCGTGCCTCCAAGTGCCCTTAAACCTCATCCTAAATAATGGACTCCAACATCTTCCCACCACTGAAATCAAGTGAATTTCTTCTGCCTCCCACCCCCACCCTTCTTAAAGTGTGGAGCGACAATTGCAATTTTCCAGTCCTCCGGAACTATTCCAGAATCTAGTAATTCTTGAAATATCATTTCTAATAAATACAGGAAAGTCTGCAGATGCTGGAAATCCAAAGCAACGCATACAAAATGCTGGAGGAACTTGGCAGGTCTGACAACATCTACGGAAGTGAATAAACAGTCACATTTCAGGCCGAGACCCTTTTTCATGACTGGAAAGGAAGGTGGAAGACACTAGAATAAAAAGATGGCAGAAGGGAGAACAGGATAGCTAGAAGGCAATAGGTGAAGTCAGATGGGTAGGACAGATAATGGGCTGGAGAGGAAGGAATCAGATAGGAGAGCAGAGGGGTTAGAAGAAAGGAAAGGAGGAGACACACGAGGCAGTGACAGGCAGGTGAGAAGAAGAGTCCTCCACAATCTGTTCAGAGGAAAAACCTTTCACTTCAAAGTTCACAGTAAATTTATTATTACATATATGTCACCATGTATAACCTTGAGATTCATTTTAAGACCTTAAGACATAGGAGCAGAATTAGGCCATTCAGCCCATCAAGTTTGCTCTGCCATTTCATCATGTCACAATCCAAGTCTAACCACGTAGAAAGTGCCAGTAGTGTTTACTTTTTAAATGTGTCATAAATGCACGTTATGCATTACGTAAACAGTAATTCATTTACTTATTTATTTATTGGAAATATAGAAAACCTACAGCAGAAAACAGGCCCTTCGGCCCACAATGCTGTGCTGAACATGTACTTACTTTAGAAATTACCTAGGGTTACCCTTTCTAGAGTTTCCACATCCTTCCTATAGTGAGGTGACCAGAACTAAGCACAGTACTCCAAGTGGGGTCTGACCAGGGTCCTATATAGCTGTAACATTACCTCTCGGCTCTTGAACTCAAACCTACGGTTGATAAATGCCAACACATCGTATGTCTTCTTAACCACAGAGTCAACCTGTGCAGCAGCTTTGAGTGCCGTATGGACTCGGACTCCCAAGATCCTTCTGAACCTCCACACTGCCAAGAGCCTTAACATTAATACTATATTCTGCCATCATATTTGACCTACCAAAATGAACCACCTCACACTTATCTGGGTTGAACTCCATCTGTCACTTCTCAGCCCAGTTTTGCATCCTATCAATGTCCCGCTGTAACCTCTGACAACCCTCCACACCATCCACAACACCCCAACCTTTGTGTCATCAGCAAATTTACAAACCCATTCCTCCACTTCCTCATCCAGATCATTTATAAAAAATCACGAAGTAAGGGATCCCAGAACAGATCCCTGAGGCACACCACTGGTCACATTCCATGCAGAATATGACCTGTCTACAACCACTCTTTGCCTTCTTGTGGGCAAGCCAGTTCTGGATCCACAAAGCAAGGTCCCCTTGGATCCCATGCCACCTTACTTTCTCAATAAGCCTTGTGTGGACCAGCTTCTCAAATGCCTTCCTGAAATCCATATACACTATGTCTACTGCTCTACCTTCATCAATGTGTTTAGTCACATCCTCAAAAAATTCAATCAGGCTTGTAAGGCACGACCTGCCTTTGACAAATCCATGCTGACTATTCCTAATTGTATTACACCTCTCTAAATGTTCATATATTCTGCCTCTCAGGATCTCACAAACCACTGAAGTAAAGCTCACTGGTCTATAATTTCCTGGGCTATCTCTACTTCCTTTCTTGAATAAGGGAACAACATCTGCAGCCCTCCAATCCTCCGGAACCTCTCCTGCCCCCATTAATGATACAAAGATCAACGTCAGAGGTTCAGCAATCTCCTCCCTCGCCTCTCACAGTAGCCTGGGGTATACCTCATCCTGTTTTATTTTTTTTTCCTATATAATGTATTGTATTGAACTGTAGCTGTTAAGTTAACAAATTTCATGACACATGTTGGTGATAATAAACCTGATTCTGATTTTGTCAATTTTCTGGAATGTACAGTAGATTCTGGGTAACTAGGGCTGCTGCTTGTTTGGGACAACCCTTCAAGGACACTAAGTAAATTGAGAAAATGGCCAGGATTCCCACTTGTTTATTTGTGACACCATGCTGCTTAACTGGGACAGGAGACCGTTGCTGAAAAGTTTCAAACTGGTATCGGTCACATTACTTGTGAAGACGCTAGTCATATACTGTGCTTAGAGTGAACAGTTGCGTGTGTTTGTGTTCATTAAGCAGGGATTTTTCTCACTGATAGTCGGTGAGAAATAAGCAGTGAGACAATTTGGAACTGTTTTGCTCACTGCAGTTTCAAGCATTCAGGCTTGGAGATGCCAGAAACAGCTGGGAGTAAAAACGAAACAATTTCACTACTTCAACAAGTTAGGAAACACAAAGAGTTTAAAGGTTTTGAACATCATCATGAATGTTACAATGAAAATGAAGAATTGAAGCATACAATTGTCCAAAGCATTGTATGAAGGCAGTCCATTATCTGCACTAGGTAACTGCACTGATTTTGTTCATTTCATCAAAAGAACACAGCAGCATACACTGGATGAATTCCTCCACTGATAATTATTAAGAACCAATACACAGTTTTATAGTACTAGTATTGGTAGTGTTCTAACTTGTGTATTTCATTTAAGTACATAATTTGTTAGAGTTAAATGGTGGTCTGTGTTTTTAAAAAAACCCATTCAACTATTTTCATGAAACTTCAGCTAAATAAGACAGCCGTTTAATTGGGCCAAAATGATGGCTCCGATGTGTCACAATTAACTGGAATCAACTTTTTTTTATTTGTTAATTTATTTATGATAAAATTACTTCTTGTGTTGTGTGTGAGTTATATGTGGTCTGGAGGAATGTTGTTTCGTCTGGCTTCATGCATGAATATGGTTGAAATGACAATGAACTTGAACTTGTAAGGAGTTTACACATTCACTCATTCCCGTTTCCTCCCACATTCCAGGACATTTGGGTTAGGGTTAGTAAGCTGTGGATGCCATACACTGGCAATGGAAGCATGGAGACACTTGTGGGCTGCCCCCAGCACATCCTCAGATTGTGTGTCATTAACGTAAAATAAGACATTTTACAGTTAAGTTTTGATTTATGTTCTGACTAGATCTCTCTCTCTCTACGGATGCCGCCTGGACTCGAGCAGCACTCACTGCTGTCAGTTTACATTACCAGTGTTTGGTTGAGGACGGAGATGGGAGGAGGAATGGAGATGTATGTAAATGGCAGCTGCCACACTTCTCTCAGTGACCATGAAGATCTATCATTAACATCACCACCCCCACCGAAAGCACAACACGGATTCACAGGTCATCAGGAACCAGCTGACTAAGGGCCCAAAGAACCCAGCTGTTGCTAGCAGCCACGGCCACTCGCAACCACCCCACCACTCCCTACCTGCTTGCCGCTCCCCTCCACCTTCCAGCAAGCTGCCAATGTCAGTCGGGAGGTGGAACTCGATCTTCCTTTGGCCTGGAGGCTGCAGCTGGTCAAACACTTCTGAAGGCGGAACAGCAGGATGAGAGCTGGGTGGGCAGGAACAGATAGTCAGTAGGAATTTTGGCTTGGGTGGCCATAAGTTCTGTGGGTGGAGCAGGAAAACAGCACATTGACACCTGCTGCACCCATATGAAGCTTTGTAAGGCATTACTCAGACTGTACTTTGAATATTTTGAGCAGTTTTGGGCCCCTTATCTAAGAAAGGATGTACTGGCGTTGGAGAGGGTCCAGAGGAGGGTGCTCAAGAGAATGATCCCAGGAAAGAAAGGTTAACATATGAGGAGCATTTGTTGGTTCTGGGGTTGTACTTGCTGGAGTATAGAAGAATGAGGGAGGGCATCTCATTGAAAGCTATTGAATATTGAAAGGCCTATACAGAGTAGATGTGGAAAGGACATTTTCTATAGTGGGGACTATAGGGCTTTTCTAGGACTAGAGGGCACAGCCTCAGAAGAGACACATCCATTTAGAACAGAGATGAGGAGAATTTCTTTAGGCAGAGGGTGGTGAATCTGTGGAATTCATTGTCACAGATTGCTGTGGAGGCCAATCATTGGGTATATTGAAGGCAGAGTGCAAAGGTTATGGGAGAGGGCAGGAGAATGGGGAGAAGGCAGGAGAATGGGGCTGAGGGGGATAATAAACCAGCCATGATGGAATGGCCTTATTCTGCTCCTATGTCATTATTATTCTATTATGGATTTACTGAGTATGACCTAGCAAATCAATCTCAGGGTTGTATATGGTGACATATATGCACTTTGATAATAAACTTATTCTGAACTTTGATCATTTCTAGTTAAATTTATGAATAGGAAAGGTTAGGAAGCCAAATATGGGTACATGGGATGGACCAGTACATGGGAACTTAACCAGTATGGATGAGTTAGGCCGAAGGGCCTGTTTCTAAGCCATAGGACTCTATGAACTAGATTGAGGGGTTACTGGCAGAGAAAGCAAGTGGGCAAATGGGGAATGCAGACTGAATCATGGGCTGGACAGGAAAAAGAGTGGGTGAGCAGAGATTCCCTAAGGACGTGAGGGGTGCAGATTCAATCGTGGCCTTCATTAGATGTTGGATCAGTATTGACACTGCAAGGCAATGGAGGAGGGATGGAGCAGAGAGGTTAGCTGTATTTCTGCAAGGAATGCTCACCACGAGGGGCTGGGATAAACGGGGAACTCTGCTATTAGATAGTATGACGTGCTGGGACTCCGGTGATGAACTGGTATCTGCTCGAGATTAGAAGTCTGGAGAAATTGAGCTCAGATGTCAGGGAAGAGGTTGGAGCAAGCGTTAGTGAATAATAACACCACTGAACCAGGAGAAGTGGTGAGCCAGCGGGTAGATCGATTCTTTAACGCAGCCCATGGGCTGTTTATCTTGCTCTCACCTCTGGGAAGTCACTTTCGTCACGTTGATCAGATCCTTTAGCCTGGGCCGTTTCCGGAGTGATGCCCGTTTCCTCTTCTGTGGCTGCTTGGGAGGCTGTGTTGCTAACCCCATCAGTCGGACCATCCTGCAGAACATGGAGAACCCAAGTCTTAGACAACGGGCTGAGAGTAGGAATGTCAGGGAGACCAGACAGCCTGAGCTGGGGAAGGCATTAGGTGGGGTAGAGGGTGAGAATGCAAATAGGTGCCTGTATCCAGAGATACCGGCCACGTGACAGACGGACTGCTACCTGGCTGGTCAGAGGACACACCACATGCCAATCAACATTTGGTCCCTCCCAACTAGTCAATGCACACCTAAATTATTGGTCACCTTAATTGGATTATCTCGCCCAGCCCCATGCTATAAAAGGTGAGACATGTGCCTGGCTCGCTCTCTTTTACAGACCACCTCATTGAAGTTAAGTGCATTGATTTATGTTTGGGAAGGTTTATTGTTTGTCCTGGTAAGGGAGCCGCAGCTATCCAAGGTCAAGGGGGATAGCTGTCGCAGTGCTTTTCCCTTGTTCTTTGTATGTGTAACTGTACCCTGTTCCCACACCGCTTTCTGTGTATCATACAGCCGACCCGACCTTCCCCACACGTGTTAACCCTAAGCGTTTTTTGTTAGAATATTGTAGTTGCTTGTGTTGACCCGACTTCCGCTTGTAAATAAATTCCTTATTATTAAAACTGTGTGTGTCCAGGCCTCTACTGTTGAGACTCAAAGAACCAGTTATTTTCCATTACAACGGTGCCCTGAACTAGAAGACCAAAGTCAAAGGAACAGAATTAGGTCATTCAAAACATCAAATCCACTTCACCATTCCATCATGGTTGATTTATTATCCCTCTCAACCCTATTTTCCTGCTTTCTCCCTGTAACATTTGATATCCTTACTAATCAAAAACATATCAACTTCTGATTTAAATGTACTCTATACTTGACCTGCACAGACATCTGTGGTAATGGATTCCATAGCTCCACCACCCTCCAGCTAAAGAAATTCCTCATCTCTGATCTATAGGGACTTTCCTCTACTTGGAAGCTGAGCCCTCTGGTCCTAGACAACCCCACCATAAGAAACATTCTCTCCACATCCACTCTATAGAGGCCTTTCAATATCCAATACATTTAAATGAGATGCCCCCTTGTTCTTCCTGAACTCCAGCAAGTTTATAGAGTCACACGACACTTCAGCGCAGACACAGGCCCTTCAGCCCACCAAGTCCATACTGAACCATTAATCTACCTAGTCCCATTGACCTGCACCCAGACTGTAGCCCTCCATACCCCTCCCATCCAGGTAGCTACCCAAATTCTTTTAAATGTTCTGACCTTCTAACCTACTCCAAGATCAATCTATTCCTTCCCCCCTACAAAACGCTCCATTTTTCAAACATCAATGTGTCCATCTAGGAGTCTCTTAAATGTCCTTAATGTACCTGCCTCTATCATCACATCTGGTAGCCTGTTCCACTCACTCAGCACTCCGTAGAAAAACTTACCTCTGATAACCCCCCTATACTTTCCTCCAATCACCTTAAAATTATGCCCCCTTGTATTAGTCATTTTCATCTTGGCTGTCCACTCGATATATCCCTCCTATCATACTGCACACCTCTATCAAGTCACTTCTCATTCTCCTTCGCTGTAAAGGGAAAAGCCCTAGCTTATTCAACCTTTCTTCATAAAACATGCTCTCTAATCCTGGTGAATCTCCTCTGCACCCTCTCTGAAGCTTCCTATAGTGAGAAGATTGCAAGTAAGATAGGCAAAGGTGATGCAGTGGATTTTGGACTTTCAGAAAACCTTTGACAAGTGCCACACATGAGGCTGCTTACCAAGTTAAAAGGAAAGTTACTAACATGGTTAGAGCTTGGGCTGAATGGTAGGAGGCAGCGAGTGAGAATAAAAGGATCCTTTTCTGCTTGGCTGTCAGGGACTAGTGGTGTTCTGCAGGGGTCAGTATTGGGACCGCTTCTTTTTATGTTGTATATCAATGATTTAGATGATGCAGATTGGTGTAGAGGCAGGTAGTGTTGAGGAAACTGGTAGGATGCAGAAGGACTTAGACAGATTAGGAGAATGGGAAAGAAAATGGCAAGTGAAATACAATGTTGGAAAATGCATGGTCATGCACTTTAGAAGTAGAAATAAATGTGCAGACTATTTTCTAAATGGGGAGAAAATCCAGGAATCTGAGGTGCAGAGGGACGGGAGTCCTTGTGAAGAACACCCTGAAGATTAACTTGCAGGTTGAGTTGAAATACAACAGCAAGGATGAGATGCTGAGGCTTTATAAGGCACTGGTGTGGCTTCATCATCAGCATTGTGAACAATTTTGGGTCCCTCATCTTAGAAAAGACGTGCTGGCATTGGAGAGGGTCCACAGTAGGTTCACAAGAATGACTCCAGGAATTAAAGGGTTATGATATGAGGAACGCTGTTGAGCAAGACATACCATGGGAAATAACTTTGCCATGTCTCATCTGTTCAGGCCTTTTAACATTCGGAATGTTTCTATGAGATCCCCACTCATTCTCCTGAACTCCAGTAAATACAGCCCAAGAGCTGCCAGATATTCCTCATACAGTAACCCTTTCATTCCTGGAATCATTCTTGTGAATCTTCTCTGAACCCTCTCTAATGTCAGTATATCCTTTCTAAAATAAGGAACCCAACACTGCACACAATACTCCAACTGAGGTCTCACGAGTGCCTTACGGAGCCTCAACATCACATTCCTGTTCTTATATTCTATACCTCTAGAAAAGAATGTCAACATTGCAGTCGCCTTCTTCACCACCAACTCAACCTGGAGGTTAACCTTCAGGGTATCCTGCACAAGGACTCCCAAGTCCCTTTGCATCTCTGCATTTTGAATTCTCTCCCCATCTAAATAATAGTCTGCCCATTTATTTCTTCCACCAGAGTGCATGACCATACACTTTTCAACATTGTATTTCATTTGCCACTTCTTTGCCTATTCCCCTAAACTATTTGAAGTCTCTCTGCAGGCTCTCTGTGTCCTAACACTATCCGCTCCTCCACCTATATTTGTATCATCCGCAAATCATTGACATACATTGTAAAAAGCAGTGGTCCCAACACCGAGCCCTGTGGAACTCCACTGGTAACCGGCAGCCAACCAGAATAGGCTCCTTTTATTCCCACTCTCTGTTTTCTACTGATCAGCCAATGCTCCACCCATGCTAGTAGCTTCCCTGTAATTCCACTGGCTCTTATCTTGCTAAGCAGCCTCATGTGTAGCACCTTGTCAAAGGCCTTCTGAAAATTCCAGTACTTCGTCTACCCTGCTTGTAACTTACTCAAAAAAATTGCAGTAGGTTAGTCCTATGGTCTTATGGTCTAATGAGGTGACCAGAACTGAACTCAGTACTCCAGGTGTGTTCTAACCAGTTTTATAGAGCTGCAACTTCATCTTGTAGCTTTTCAACTCAATCCCCCAACTAATGACAGCCTACACACCATATGCCTTAACTACTCTATCAACCTGCACAGCCTGTGTAATAGTTTGGCTGCATTCTGCTGGTTGTGAGGAGTGTATCCTGTGTCTGGAGTGGTACTTTACAAACAGTTTCACACATGTGCATTAAACATTAATCAAAGGGCCCTTGAACCACAGGGGAACTGAGATCTACTCAACTGATTGCAATGAGAAAAACAACAGCCTGGTGTAACAACATAATGGTGTGTGTATGAACACTGTGGTCTCACTGGTTGAGATTGACATGTTTGTTGGACAAGAGAGTGGAGTTATGTGTGGGAAAACACTGTGTCTGAGGTCTCACTGATTGAAATCAATACGTTTGTTAGACAAGAGAGTAAAGTCATGTGTAGGGTAAACACTGTCTTGAGATCTCAGTGACTGAGATCAATATACAAAAAAGAGAAAAGAGAGTAGAGTCATGTGTGGGGTAAACACTGTGTCTGTGGTCTCAGTGAATGAGAATGATGTGTGTTGGACAGGGGAGTGGAGATGTGTGTGGCTAAACACTGTTTGTGGTGTGACTGAATGAGAATGCTGTGTGTTGGACAGGGGAGTGGAGTCCTGTGTAACTAAACACTGTTTGTGGTGTCACTGAATGTGAATGCTGTGTGTTGGACAGGGGAGTGGAGTCCTGTGTGGGTAAACACTGTTTGTGGTGTCACTGAATGAGAATGATCTGTGTTGGACAGGGGAGTGGAGATGTGTGTGGGTAAACACTGCGTGAGGTGTCACTGATTGGGATCCATGTGTCTGCTGGACAGGAGAGCGGAGTTGCAGCAATGAGATCGTGGTGACCCACTTTCCAGCGCACTTGAACCGGCTCACAAAATGGCGCGTGCCGGCAGAGAGGCCGGCCCCAAAAAGGGTGCCAGGCCTTCTTCACCAGCAAGGGGAAAAGCCCACGCGCGGGAAGGAACTGTGAATATGCACCCCCTACAGCATTCCCGCCCGGGGAGGGCGGAAATGGGAAGGCTTAAAAGTGAGGCCGCAAGGTTTGAATAAATCTTTTAAGTAACTGCAACTCACCGTCTGCATGTCGTTATTCCAGCGTTGTGTTAGCACACCGCTAAAATTGGTGACCCTGACGGCCCAAACGATATTTGGACCGAAGATGAACGACGCCGCATCTGTTCATGCAGTTTCGTTAAAACTGCCAAGCTTCTGGATGCTGCAACCTCACCTATGGTTCCAGCAGGCAGAAGCCCAATTCCACATTCGGCAGATAACCTCGGATTCCACACATTACTACTATGTGGTGAGCTCCCTTGACCACGAGACAGCCGCCCAGGATGAGGAGTTCATACAGTCGCCCCCAGCGGACAGCAAATACACAGCATTCAAAGCCCTGATCATAAGGACTTTGGGACTCTCACGGCGCGAGCGAGCTGCCTGCTTACTGCACCTGGATGGTTTGGGAGACAGGCTGCCGTCGGCATTAATGAACGAGATGCTGGCTCTAGCTGAAGGACACAAGCCCTGCCTCATGTTTGAGCAAGCGTTCCTAGAGCAGCTGCCCGAGGACATACGCCTGCTGCTGTCCAACATGGATTTCAGCAACCCCTGGAAGGTGGCGGCCCAGGCAGATGTGCTGTGGAAAGCCAAGTAGAGTGGGGCTTCCGTCGCACAGATCACCAAGCCACGCACCCAAAAGCAGACCAGACCAGGCTCGGCAGCAGAGCCCACAAAACCCAGAGGCAGAAGTGCAGAGGCCAACGAACAATGGTGCGGTGGGGCACAGAAGCCTGCCCTGCAACTTTCCGGGAAACGCCAGGCCAGCCGCCACTGATGGCTACGGCGGCTGGCCATCAGGATAGCCTCCTGTATGTCTGGGACAAACAGTCGGGACGCCGCTTTTTGGTTGACACCGGAGCCGAGATCAGCGTCTTACCTCTGACGAGTTACAACACCCACAACAGAGAACCGGGATCCACCCTCATTGTGCAAATGGCAGCACAATACGGACCTACGGCACCCGTACGGTGCGGCTACAGTTCGGCTCCAGCCGGTTCACGTGGGACTTCATCCTGGCTGCCGAGGCCCAACCACTCCTGGGGGCGGATTTTTTGCGAGCTCACAACCTGCAAGGGCAGAGACGAGTCCACGCCAAGACTTTTCAAACGTTCTCCCTGGGTGAAGCCAAGTTGCCAGCCCCACACCTGGACTCCATCACACTGTCCAACAACAAATTCAACAGAGTCCTGGCGGACTTCCCATCAGTTCTGGCACTGCAGTTCATGGCAGCCATGCCCAGACACGGAGTACAGCACCACGTCCCGACCCAGGGACCACCCCTCCACGACCGTGTTCGAAGGCTTCCCCCGGACAAGCTCCGACTGGTGAAGGAGGAGTTCAAGAGGATGGAGGAATTGGGGATCATCCGGCAGTCTGACAGCCCATGGGCCTCCCCCCTGCACATGATGCCCAAAGCAACAGGGGGTTGGAGACCATGTGGCAACTACTGCAGACTGAACGAGGATACAACACCGGACCGCTACCCTGTGCCGCACATTCAGGACTTTGTAGCAAACCTGCATGGCGCAAGGATCTTTTCCAAGGTAGATCTCGTCCGGGGATACCATCAAATCCCGATGCATCTGGACGACATCCCCAAAACAGCACTCATCACTCCGTTCGGCCTTTTCAAATTCCTCCGAGTGCCGTTCGGCCTAAAGAATGCCGCACAGACGTTCCAGTGGCTCATGGACGCGACCTGGACTTTGCATTCATCTATTTGGACGACATTCTCATAGCCAGCAGTAGTCGTCAGGAGCATCTGTCCCACCTCCGTCAACTCTATGCCCGACTGAGTGAATACGGCCTAACAATCAACCCGGCCAAATGCCAGTTCGGGCTCGACACCATCGACTTCCTGGGCCACAGGATTACTAAAGATGGGGCAACCCCTCTGCCTGCCAAGGTAGACGCGGTCTGCCACTTCCCCTGACCCAACACACTCAAAGGCCTGCAGGAATTCGTGGGTATGGTGAATTTCTACTACCGCTTCCTCCCCTCAGCAGCCCGAATCATGCGCCCCCTGTTCACCCTGATGTCGGGTAAGGGCAAGGACATTACCTGGGACGAAGAGGCCGCAGCCGCTTTTGTTAAAACCAAAGAAGCCTTGGCAAACGCCGCGATGCTAGTGCACCCCAGAACAGACGTCCCTACCGCCCTCACAGTGGAAGCATCCAACACAGCAGTCGGTGGAGTGCTGGAACAACTCATCGAGGGTCGCTGGCAACCCCTGGCATTCTTCAGCAAACACCTACGACCACCTGAACTCAAATACAGTGCTTTCGACGGGGAGCTGTTGGCACTATACCTGGCAATCCGGCATTTCAGGTACTTCTTAGAAGGTAGGCCCTTCACCGCGTTCACGGACCACAAACCACTTACCTTTGCATTCAAGGTGTCCGATCCCTGGTTGTTCCGCCAGCAGCGACATCAGTCCTACATCTCCGAATACATGACGGACATCCGGCATGTCTCGGGAAAGGACAACGTCATGGCGGACACTATCCAGACCTACCATCCAGGCCCTGTCCCTGGCGGAGGCGCAGCAGGCAGACGACGAGATCCCTAGTTACAGAACTGCGGTCTCCGCTTTGCAGCTCCAAAACTTCCCCGCAGGCCCAGATGAGAGGACCCTACTGTGTGACGTAGCTACCGGCCAACTTCACCCCATCGTCCCGGCAGCCTGGCGGCGGCGAGTTTTCAACACCATTCACAACTTAGTGCACCCCTCCATCAGGACAACCGTCCGGATGGTCTCCAACAGGTTTGTTTGGCACGGACTCCGCAAGCAGGTCAGTGAATGGGCCAAAACGTGCATGCACTGCCAAACAGCCAAGGTGCAGCGGCACACCAAAGCCCTGCCGCAGCAGTTCCACCCCACCCACCGGCATTTCGACCACATTCATGTGGATATTGTGGGCCCCCTGCCAGTGTCACGAGGAGCGCGGCACCTCCTGACTATCGTAGACCGGTTCACAAGATGGCCAGAGGCAGTCCCACTCACCAACACCACCTTCGAATCCCGCGCCCAAGCACTGATTGCAACCTGGGTATCTCTCTTTGGTGTACCGGCCCACATTACCTCCAACAGAGGCGCCCAGTTCACCTCCAGCCTGTGGTCAGCTATGGCCAGCCTTTTGGGAACGCAACTACACCACACAACTGCCTACCACCCACAATCGAACGGACTAGTGGAGCGTTTCCACCGTCACCTGAAGTCAGCTCTCATGGCTTGCCTGAAAAGGCCTAACTGGGCGGACGAACTTCCCTGGGTCCTGCTTGGAATCCACATGGCGCCCAAAGAGGATCTACACACCTCGTCAGCCAAGATGGTGCACAGCGCACCCCTGGTCGTCCCAGGAGAGTTCATACCGGCCCCAAGGGGGCAAGAGGAAGAACCCGCAGCATTCCTGGACAGACTATGTGAGAGGCTCGGTAACCTGGCCCCCATACCCACTTCACAGCGTGGACAGGGCCTGACCTGCGTACCCAAAGACCTGCAGCACTGTAAGTTTGCTTTTGTATGATGGGGCGGACATCCGGCACCGCTACAGCGGCCCTACGAGGGGCTGTTTAAGCTGATCAGGAACAAGGGGTCCATGTTCGTGCTGGACATTGGGGGGAAAGAGGAGGTTTTCACAGTGGACTGACTCAAACCGGCCCACGTGGACCTGGCGGAGCCGGTTGGAGCTCAGGCACCGCGGCACAGAGGCAGACCTCCCAAACAGAGGCTGACTCAGACTGTAGACATTGGGGGGTGTATCGCTGGTTCTGGGGTGGGGGGGGTTATGTGGTGACCCACTTTCCAGCGCACTTGAACCAGCTCGCAAAATGGCGCGTGCCGGCAGAGAGGCCGGCCCCAAAAAAGGCGCCAGGCCTTCCTCAGCAGCAAGGGGAAAAGCCCGTGCGCGGGAAGGGACTGTGAATATGCGCCCCTTACAGCATTCTTGCCCAGGGAGGGCGGAAATGGGAAGGCTTAAAAGCGAGGCCGCGAAATTTGAATAGGTCTTTTACGCAACTGCAACTCACCGCCTGCGTGTCGCTATTCCAGCGCTGTGTGTAGCACACCGCTACAAGATGATTTCCCTAGCACCCTATCCAACCCTATCAATGAGACGACTTCCCTACTACCTATCCTATCCAACACTATCAAGACGACATCCCTACCACCTACCCTATGCAAGCCAACTAACGAGACAACTTCCTACCAGCTACCCCATCCAACCTTATCAAGTAGACTTCCCAACTACCTTCCTTAACCAAGCCTATCAACTAGATGACTTCGCTACCTACCCTATCCATCATCATCAATGAGATGAGACGACTGCCCTACCACCAACCAATCCAAGGTGACTTCCCCAATAGAGAATCAGAATTAGATTGATTATCACTGCCACGTGTCGTGAAATTTGTTAACTTAGTAGCAGCAGTTCAATGCAATACATAATATAGAAGAAAAAATCAATTACAGGATATGTATATTGAAAACAGAAATACTATAGAAACAGAAATATATATTAAAAAAAGTGAAGGGTTCAAAGTCCATTTAGGAATCAGATTGTAGATGGAAGAAGCCGTTTCTGAATGGATAAGTGTGTGTCTTCAGGCTTCTGTACCTCCTACTGGATGGTAACACTGAGGAAAGGGCATGCCTTGGATGCTGGAGGTCCTTAATAATTGACACTGCCTTTCTGAAACACTGCTCCCTGAAGACGTCCTGGGTATTTTGTAGGCTGGTACCCAAGATGGAGCCGACTAAATTTACAACCCTCTGCAGCTTCTTTATGTCCTGTGCAGTAGTGCCCCCTAATGCTATACCAGGCAATGATGCAGCCTGTCAGAATGCTCTCCATGGTACATCTATATTTTCTTCCCCCAAGCTATCAGACTCCTCAAAACCCGAAGCCTGGACTGGCACCTTGCCTTATTGTCCTGTTTATTATTTATTTTAATGCCTGCACTGTTTTTGTGCACTTTATGCAGTCCTGTGTAGGTCTGTAGTCTAGTGTAGCTTTCTCGGTGTTGTTTTTTTAAACGTAGTTCAGTCTAGTTTTTGTACTGTGTCATGTAACACCATGGTCCTGAAAAACGTTCTCATTTTTACTATGTACTGTACCAGCAGTTATGGTCGAAATGACAATAAAAGTGACTTGACTTGAAAAGTTCTTGAGTACATTTGTTGACATATCAAATCTCTTCAGAATCCTAATGAAGTATAGCCGCTGTCTTTATAACTGCATCAGTATGTTGGGACCAGGTTAGATCCTCAGAGATCTTGACACCCAGGAACTTGAAACTGCTCACTCTCTCCACTTCTGATCCCTCTATAAGGATTGGTATGTGTTCCTTCATCTTGCCCTTCCTGAAGTCCACAATCAGCTCTTTCGTTTTTCTGACGTTGTGTGCCAGGTTGTTGCTGTGACACCATTCCACTAGTTAGCATATCTTGCTCCTGTACGCCCTCTCATCACCATCTGAGATTCTACCAACAATGGTTGCATCGTCAGCAAATTTATAGATGGTATTTGAGCTATGCCTAGCCACACAGTCATGTGTATATAGAGAGTAGAGCAGTGAGCTAAGCACACGCCTCTGAGATGCACCAGTATTGATCATCAGCGAGGAGATGTCATCACCAACCCGCTCAGATTGTGGTCTTCCAGTTAGGAAGTCGAGGATACAATTGCAGAGGGAGGTTCTGCAATTTCTCAATCAGGATTGTGGGAATGATGGTATTAAATGCTGAGCTATAGTTGATGAACAGCATCCTGACGTAGGTGTTTGTGTTGTCCAGGTGGTCTAAAGCCATGTGAAGAGCCATTGAGATTGCATCTGCTGTTGACCTATTGCGGCGATACCTACTCTATCCAATCCGATCAAGGCAATAACTGCCCTACCACCTACTCTATCTAACCCTATCATTGAAACATCACTTCAACCTACCTTATCCAACTTTAACACAACTACTTCCCTACCCCCTACCCTGTCCAACTCTATCAACAACTTCCCTACCACCTGGGGTGTCAAACTCATTTTAGGTCACGGGCCGGATTGAGCAAAATGGAGCTTCATGCGGGCCGGATCAGTCGGACGCGTGCGAACGCAGCTTTCGTTGTCTCCGTTTTTTCAGCCTGCTCTCATGTGTCTCAGTCTCTGCGATAACTACAAAGTGTTTCACTTTACAAATTCCGTTTCTTATGAAGAAGACTGCCGAGCAAGACTGCCGAATAAACACTAAAAACCCTGAAAACCTGGTACCTGAATAAACTCAGCATTAGCCATATCATACGCCATAGGCACTTCGATTACTGGGGCCAGCTTTAATAGTAATTAGATATTATCTCGCGGGCCAAAGATAATTCCACCGCGGGCCGGATTTGGCCCGCGGGCCTTGAGTTTGACATATATGACCTACACTATCCAACCCTATCAATGAAATGACTACCCTACCACCAATTCTATTCAATGCTATTGAGATAACTTCCCTACAACCTACCCTAACCAACCCTATCTACGAGATGACTTCCCTATGACCACCTTATGCAACCCTATCAACAAGATGCTTCCCAATGACTGACTGTATCCAACACTATCAAGATAACAACTTCCCTACTACCTACCTATCCAACCCTACCTAGGTGACCACTTGCTCTATCCGACACTATCAACGAGGCAACCTACTACCTATCCTATCCAACCGTATCGAGCCTACGACTTTATGATCACCTACCCTATCCAACTCTATCGAGACGATTTCCCTATGACCTAACCTGTCCGATACTGTTGTGACATCTTCCTTAACATCTACCCTATCCAATACTGTTGTGACAACAAATTCCCTACCACCTACCCTATCCAAACCTATTTACAGGATAACTTCCTTACTCTGTCCAACCCTGTCTACGAAGTGACTTCCCTATGACCTACCTAGTCCAATTCTATCAAGAGAGCAACTTTCCTACAATCCAACCTAATCAGCGAGACGACTTCCCTACCACTACTCTATCCAGTCCTATAAACAAGATGACTTTACTACCTATGCTATCCAACCTCATCAACGAGACCATTTCCCTACCGAACTCTCTTGAGATGACTTCACTACCATCAACCCTACTGAGATAACAACCTCCCTGCTACCGACCTTATCAAGAATGACTTCCCAACCACCCACCCTGGTCAACCCCATCTACGAGATGACTTCCCTACAACTTACCCTATTCAGTACTATCAAAGAGCCGACTTCTCTACTACACACCCTATCCAATTGCATCAAAACAACTTCCCTACTACATACCCTATCCAACCCTATCTAGACAACTTCCCTATCACCCAGCCAGACCAACCCTATCAAGATGACTTCCCTACCCTATCCAACACTATCAATGAGACAACTTCCCTACAACCAATCGTAATGAGACGACTTCCTTTCATACCTTATCCAACTCATACAACGAGATAACTTCCCATCAATTGACCTAATCCAACCCCATCTACCATCCCCATCGACCTTCCAACCACCTACCCTATCCAATGCTATAGGGACAGTGAAATCCCTACCACCTACACAATCTAACCCTATCAAGATGGCTTCTTTACCATCTAGCCTAGACAATGCTATCAAGGGAATGACTTTCTTACAATCAAACCCCATCAATGAGATAACTTCCC
The DNA here is from genome assembly GCF_048418815.1 of Hemitrygon akajei. Lineage (NCBI taxonomy): Eukaryota > Metazoa > Chordata > Chondrichthyes > Myliobatiformes > Dasyatidae > Hemitrygon > Hemitrygon akajei. The sequence goes on along the minus strand of NC_133135.1, from coordinate 2,889,543 downwards.
TACTACACACCCTATCAACCCTATTGAGACAATGACTTCTCTACCACGTACCCTATCCAAAGCTTTTGAGATAACTTCCCTATGACTTACTCTATCCAACACTATTATGACAATGACTTCCCTACAACCTACTCTATCCAACACTATCATGACAACGGTTTCCCTATCATCTGCTCTATCTAACCCCATCTATGAAGAGTTCCCTAATACCTACCTTATCAACGAAACGACTTACCTACTACCTACCCTATCCAACCCTATTAACGAAACAACTTACCTACTACCTACCTATCCAACCCTATCAACGAAGCGACTTCCTTACCACCTACCCTATCATCGAGATGACTTACGGGCTACATACCCTGTGCAACCCCATGATTTCGTTCAGTTCTATCAAGTTTCCCTTTAGTCTCCCCCAGCACAAAGACAACTAACCCAGCTTATCCACCCTTTGACACACTCCTCACAGGGAATGTTCCAGTGTAACAGGCCCTTGGCCACCGAACATGCAGTCCACATAGCATCATTTACGCACCTTTCCTTGTCTTCTTCACTCCCACTCTCATACTCTGACTCCTCCTCACTGGAAACATCCATCTCCTCCTCGGAAATTGGGGGTTCGTCCGGAGGTAGGGGAGGCATGGGTGGAGGCGTGGGGAAGTATTCCTCATACTGGGAAAGATAATTACACAACACTTAGCCGTTAATCAGCAAGTTCAAACAGTGTGAGAACCAGTGCTTGAGCGCTGATGAACTTTTGCAGCCTGACACACTCAGGAAAGTGGCAGTTCATCCAGACTTCCACACTCTTCTCACAGCAACAATCAGTCATTCTTGGGTTTGAACACACGGTACAATTCAGGTCCTTTGGCGCAGGATGTTGGCTCGTGCAAGTTGATCAGATGATTCAGAAGGCATTTGGTGTGTTGGCCTTCATTTGTTGGGAGATTGAGAACGTCTTATGAGGATTGGTTGTGGTAGCTTGGGCTTTTCCCTTTGGAGTGAAGGAGGATTAGAGGAGAGTTGTACGAGATAAGAGGCATTGATAGATTGGACTGCCAGAGACATTTTCCTAGGGCTGAAATGGCTAATACAAGGGGGCATAATTTTAAAGTGATTGATGGATAGGGAGGATGTCAAAGGTAGTTTCTTTTGCACTGACTGTTGGGTGTATGGAACACACTGCCAGGATGGAGGTAGAGGCTGATAGGTTAGGGACATTTAAAAGGCTCTTAGAAAGTCACAGGGATGATGGAAAAATGAAGGGCTATGTGGGTGGGAAGGGTAGATTGATCATGGAGTTGATTAAAGGGTCAGTACAACACTGTTGGCCAAAGGGTCAACAAAAGGTTAACAGGTAGTCCAGCATGTGGTATATTAGCCTTTAGTGAGATCGGTTTGGTGTTAAAGAATATGGAGGTATTATTCCCAGATGTCCATGGATACCGCCATGCTTGCTGAGTTCCTCCAGGATTGTGTGTGTGTTGCCCATATCCCTCTGCTCATTAACACTGTTAAGGGTAAGGGTCTTGTCATTAACAGTGTACCGTCTCTCTACATTTGACTTACCAAGGTGCAACTCCATCTGCCATTTCTCCATCCATATCTGCAACTGATCTATATGACGCTGTACTCATTGCCAGTCTTCTATGCTATCCACAACACCATCAACCTTCATATTGTCCGCCAACTTACTTCCATGAAGTTTAGAAAACTATTGAGTAAAATGATCCTGAGAGGAATTGACAGGGATGCTAAGGTATGTCTAGTGTGAGTCTGAAACCAGGGGACATAAGTATATGACTGGGGGTGGGTGTCATTTAAACTCAAGATAGATAAAAATCCTTTCTAACATGGCGGTAAATGTCTGGAATTATCAGAGCTATGGGTGCTGAATTAGAAGGACAAGGTGAAAGGAGAGAAATGTTTGACAGAACAGGATACTGAAGGCGATAGGCAACTGGCACAGAAGGGGAGATGAGGCCTGAGGCAGATCAGCCACATTGAACGGTGGGAATTGACAGCTGTGTGGCCAAGTTTGCAGATGATTCAAAGAAAGATGGAGGGACAGGTAGTGTTGAATAAGCAGAAGGGCTACAGAAGGATTTAGACAGATTAGGAGAATGGGCGAAGAATCGGGAGTGTTGGGAAATGTATGGTCATGCACTTCAGTTGAAGTGTAGACTAGTTTCTAAATTGAGAGAAAATTCAAAATCGTAGGTACAAAGGGACTTGGGAGTTCTCGAGCAGGACTCCATGCAAGTTAATTTGCAGGTTGAAAAAGCGATATTAGCATTCATTCAAGAGGACTTGAATATAAAAGCAAGGATGTAATGTTGAGGCTTTATAAATCACTGATGAGGCTTGTGGCAAGAGTATTGTGAGCAGTTTTTGGATCCTTATTTAAGAAAAGATGTGCTGACATGAGAGAAGGTTCAAAGGAGGTTCATGAAAATAATCCTGGGTTTGAAAGGCTTGTCATATGAGGAGCGTTTGACGGCTTTAAGCCTGCGCTCACTAGAATTCATAAGAATGAGGGGGGATCTCATTGAAACCTATTGAATATTGAAAGACCTTGATAGAGTGGATGTGGAGAGATGTTGAGATAAGCTGAGATACTCAGAGGGCAACTCCCCCACAACGTAATTTACCTTCGGATGGCCAAACCTGGGGTCTACAATGCACTCCCTTGCCCACGGCATGGGAGTGCAACGGACCACCTCAGAAAGGTGTACATGCCTAAAGGGGCAATCAGCTCAGCCACCTGACTGTGGAACTGTACCCTCAAACACAGACTGCAGTAGACCCTGATGAACCAGGTGTTCAATAACAAGCTGGCTGCGTGCCGTGCTGGGCTGGAACCTGGCTCCTCCTGTCGGTGCTGTTGTTCAGTGTTTGCTCGGTGGAAGACAAGCTGAATTATGCACATCTGTGGCTGTACTAGTGAGTGATAAGGAACTACTTGCAGAACGTGACTCCAAGACAACATCCCACGCACCATCAACCTTCAGGCCATGACACTCAGGGACTTGGACCAGATTTTTTGTACATTAGTTTGGTCAAGTATGTTTTCCTGCTGTATGCTCTGTATGAACTGTGTGTGGCTGTTAGCTCTGTGCTTTGGCTCTTGGCCCCAGAGAAACGTTATCTAGTTTGACTGTGTTCACACATATGCTTGAATGATAATTAAATCTGAACTTGAACTTCAATCTCATAATATCATAACTTGGAAACAGAATACAGAAGAAATGTGGCAAACGTTCAGGGGATATTTGCGTGGGGTTCTGCATAGATATGTTCCAATGAGACAGGGAAAGGGTGGTAGGGTACAGGAACCATGGTGTACAAAGTTTGTTGTAAATCTAGTCAAGAAGAAGAGCTTACGAAAGGTTCAAAAAATTAGGTAATGATAGAGATCTATAAGATTATAAGGCTAGCAAGGAGCTTAAGAATCAAATTAGGAGAGCCAGAAGGGGCTATGAGAAGGCCTTGGCAGGCAGGATTAAGGAAAACTCCAAGGCATTCTACAAGTATGTGAAGAGCAAGAGGATAAGACATGAGAGAATAGGACCAATCTAGTGTGACAATGGAAAAGTGTGTATGGAACCGGAGCAGATGGCAGATGTACTTAATAAATACTTAGCTTCAGTATTCACTACAGTAAAGGATCTTGGCGATTGTAGGGATGACTTGTAGTGGACTGAAAAGCTTGAGCATGTAGATATTAAGGAAGAAGATGTGCTGGAACTTTTGGAAAGCATCAAGTTTGAGTAAGTCACCAGGACTGAAGTGGATGTACCCCAGGCTATTGTGGGAAGCGAGGGAGAGATTGCTGAGCCTCTGATGATAATCTTTGCCTCATCAATGAGGACAGGAGAGGTTCCGGAGGATTGGAGGGTTGTGGATGCTGTTCCCTTGTTCAAGAAAGGGAGTAAGGATAGCCCAGGAAATTATAGACCAGTGAGTCTTACTTCAGTGGTTGGTAAGTTGATGGAGATCCTGAGAGGCAGGATTTATGAACATTTGGAGAGGCATAATATGATTAGGAATAGTCAGTATGGCTTTGTCAAAGGCAGGTCGTGCCTTATGAGCCTGATTGAATTTTTTGAGAATGGGACTAAACATATTGATGAAGGTAGAGCTGTAGATCTAGTGTATACGGATTTTAGCAAAGCATTTGATAGGGTACCTCATGCAAGACTTATCGAGAAAGTCAGGACGCATGGGATCCAAGGGGACATTGCTTTGTGGATCCAGAACTGACTTGCCCACAGAAGGCAAAGAGTGGTTGTGGTGGTGGCATCCGTCGGTCTCGAGAGACCATGGATCTGCGCCTGGAGTTTCCAGGGCGTAGGCCTGGGCAGGGTTGTATGGGAGACCAGCAGTTGCCCAAGTTGCAGGCCTTCCCCTCTCCACGCCACCGATGTTGTCCAAGGGAAGGGCACTAGGACCCATGCAGCTTGGCACCGGTGACATCACAGAGCAATGTGTTGTTAAGTGCCTTGCTCAAGGACACAAACACGCTGCCTCAGCTGAGGCTCGAACCAGTGACCTTCAAGTTACTAGTCTGATGCCTTGCCCACTAGGCCATGCGCCAACAGAGTGGTTGTAGGCGGGTCATATTCTGTATGGAGGCCAGTATCAGTGGTGTGCCTCGGGGATCTGTTCTGGGACCCTTACTCTTTGTGATTTTTATAAATGACCTGGATGAGGAAGTGGAGGATGGGTTAGTAAATTTGCAGATGACACAAAGGTTGGAAGTGTTGTGGATAGTGTGGAGGGCCGTCAGAGGTTACAGGGGGACACTGATAGGATGCAAAACTGGGCTGAGAAGTGAGTTCAACCCAGTTAAGTGTGAGGTGGTTCATTTTGGTAGGTCAAATATGATGGCAGAATATAGTATTAATGGTAAGACTCTTGGCAGTGTGGAGGATCAGAGGAATCTTGGGGTCCGAGTCCACAGGACACTCAAAGCTGCTACGCAGGTTGACTCTGTTGTTAAGAAGGCATACGGTGCATTGGCCTTCATCAATCATGGGACTGAGTTTAAGAGCCGAGTGGTAATGTTTTAGCTATATAGGACCCTGGTCAGACCCCACTTGGTTACTGTGCTCAATTCTAGTCGCCTCACTACAGGAAGGATGTGGCAACTGTAGAAAGGGTACAGGAGATTTACAAGGATGTTGCCTGGATTGGGGAGCATGCCTTATGAGAATAGGTTGAGTGAACTCGGCCTTTTCTCCTTGGAGCGACGATGGATGAGAGGTGACCTGATAGAGGTGTACAAGATGATGAGAGGCATTGATGGTGTGGATAATCAAAGGCTTTTTCCCGGGCTGAAATGGTTGCCACAAGAGGACACAGGTTTAAGGTGCTGGGGAGTAGGTACAGAGGAGATGTCAGGGGTAAGTTTTTTACTCAGAGAGTGGTGAGTGTGTGGAATGGGCTGCCGGCAGCGGTGATGGAGGAAGAAACGATAGGGTCTTTTAAGAGACTCCTGAATGGATACATGAGCTTAGAAAAACAGAGGGCAAAAGGTAAGCCTAGGTAGCTCTAAGGTAAAGACAAGTTTGGCACAGCTTTGTGGGCCAAAGGGCCTGTATTATGCTGTAGGTTTTCTATGTTTCTATGATGGTCGCCATGGAGCAGGCTGTATGTTCACAGTTAACTAAATTAACTGGATTTGAACTGCTGGTTCAGCGGAATCACAGAGTCAGACAGCACAGAGACAGACCTTTTGATCCATTGAGAGCGTGCTGACCATTGACACCAATCCTACACTGATCTGATTTAATTCCTCCAGATTCCACCCCTCACCCACACACTGGTGACCAAGTAACCACTGACCCATACATCTTTGGGATGAGCGAGGGAACAGGAACAGCCGGCAGAGATTTCACTGTCCCACATCCTGTTAGACTTTGATATGAGTAGTGCAGGTTGACAGCTAACTCCTGCTCCTGTTTCTTATCTCTCTTCTGTGGATGCCTGAAGAGCATGCTGCTCCCCCAGAGACCATCCGAAAGCCCAATATAGCAGCTCTCACCCCACATTTCCTTGGCCAACAATCCTCAGCACAGCCCATTCCTTGCTCTGAGGGAGTGTCATCATGTAAACACAACTCTGAGTTCCTCCCTCTCTGCAGAGTGTACATGAGGTGTGAGGGCAAATGGGAAACTCCTGAATGTTGTAAGGTCTCATTACCATTGGAGGACGAGCAGTGATGGGACCAAACGGAGACGGTAAATTCATCTTGTTCATTAGGTGCAGAACCTGTAAATACACAGGGAACATATTAGTCATTTAGCACTTTGATCACCTTGTGACTTCCTGAAGCATTTTACAACCAACTCATCAGGCAGCGTAACGTTAAATATACTGTATATATAAAAAATAAATTAATGAGGTAGTGTTCACTGGTTCATTGACCATTCAGAAACTGATGGCAGAGGGAAGAAGCTGTTAAGCATGTGTCTTTAGGTATCTCCTCGCTGAGGTGCCAATGAGAGGAGGGCACATCCTAAGTGATTTGGGGGGGGGGGGGGGTCCTGGATGATGGATGTCACCTTTTTTGAGGCATCACCATTTGAAGGTGTCTTCGATGCTGGGGAGGCTAGTGCCCGCGATGGAACTGCCTGAGCTTAGGGCCACTCTCAGGTGGGAAGAGAGTGATAAAAAAAGGTAAATGCAATGTTGCCATTCATTTCAGAGGACTAGAATATAACAGCAAGGATGTAATGCTGAGGCTTCATAAGGCATTGGTCAGACCATATTTGGAATACTGTGAGCAGCTTTGGGCCCCTTATCTAAGAAAAGACGTGCTGGCATTGGAAAGGGTACGAGGAAATTTACAAGACTGATCCTGGAAATTAAAGGGTTAATGTACAAGGCCTGTGCTCACTGGAGCTTAGAAGAATGAGGGGAAATCACGTTGAAACTACCAAATAATAAAAGGTCAAGTCATTGACAGGTTCTCGATTAGTCAGAGCATCAAAGGTTACGGGGATAAGGCAGGAGAACGGGGTTGAGAGGGTTAATAAACCAGGCATGATGGATTGGAGCAGATTTGACAGGCCGAATGGTCTAATTCTGTTCCTACATTTCTATATCTTATATTGATCAAACTGCTGAGACACTGTGCAGTTAAGGGCTGGAGAGAGTTTGAAAATAAGTTACCTGAACGTAGAACTTGGGCACGCTTGCCATGGCATTGGCGATGTTAGCAAGGATGACGCTGGTTGGTGGTGGGTACAGGTACTTCAGACATGGGTTCAGAGGGTAGGTCAGTCTGCAACATGGAATGGGACAAAGCCTGTCAGGCTGAGAATATCGGTATCACACACTCCCGACAGACACTTGTATTTGTACAGGACAATTGGCAAAAGAGCAGTGAATGGGACTCACTGTAAATTCATCTTGTCTCATCTGTTATCAATCCAACTTTAACCTGTGCTAACAGTTAAACGTTACCTTTATTCGTCACTTATTTGGTGAAATGTGCCTTTTGCATTAACAACCAACACCCAAGGATGTTCTGGAGGCAGCTTGCAAGCACCACCATGCATTCCGGTGCCAACACGGCATGGCTACACTGTTCAGCAGAACAACAGTGAGGCCACCTGTTGATCAGGATCGACAATGGATGCTGCGCCTAGTTATTTACGTGATACGCAAGCCAGGGCAGTATGATATGGGGAGCAAGTTGTTGACAATACAGCAGGCTTCCCTTCTCCAGGCAGCTGATGAATCCAAAGGAACGGCAGAGACTGATACAGTTTGGCACCAGTGGCGTTGCAGGAGTTTCCAGTCAGCGTTGAACTCAACTCAAACTCCAGATCTTTCCTTGGGGTTTAATCCCAAAGCCTCCCCGTGAGTGAGCAGAGGCAAGGCAGTGGAGGTTTGAGATCAGAGTTTTCTTTCCCCTAGATGAGCTGCCAGAACAGTACACAACAAGCAACAAAAAGAATCCCCATTTCTCCTTCTCACCCACACACGTAGACAGTACTGTGCAAAAGTCTTAGGCCTGAGATGTTTTTATATAAACTTTGTTTTAGATGTTTATTTTGTGTCTTCTGGAATATGGTGTCAATAGAAAAAAACAAATTTTAGATTTCATTTTTCCAAAAAAATTTTATGTTAAAAATAAATTTTTGCATACACAAAAATAACACAGGTGCTATTAATCAATGACAGAGTTGAGTGAACTAAACTGATTAACTGAAGCAGAAACAGGTGGAGAAAGAATTAAACTGGGTGAAAGACAACCAAAGGGTGTGGCAGAAGTGACAATCCAACCTTCAATTCATCAATTCTTACACCATGGTGTTATGACCTCGGCCCCCTCCTTTGTGAGAATCGCAAGAGCCCTAGTCAAGGGGGGGTCAACTGACCCCAGACAGAGAGACGTGCGGAAGACCACGTTCTCCCGAGAAGCAGAATAAAGGCGACATTGACTATTGTCTCATGGAGACCACGTGAAAAGCCCTCGGGCAAAGTGGGCTGGTTGAGAGAGAGATCGCATCACCTGCAACCTGATTGACACCTGCGATCCCGTGAAGAAGTATAAAGGAGGGTCTGAGGGGGGGACAACCCTCAGACGCACCAAGGAAGCACGATACCGATTCCCATGGGAGCGGGAAGCCATTTTGAAGGAAGCCACGTGCGTTAGATTCCAAATTTTGAATCTGTGGCTAGAACCAACGGAAGACCGCTTTTAAATAACAACGGGGAATCCTGCTCCCCTGATTCCAAGGATTTGCTCTGTAAAGACAACGGGCAAGTGTTTATCCTTTCTAAACCATCTCTCTCTCTCTACCACATGAAAACCCCAGCGGTTCCCAAAAGGGAAAAGCCTGCAAACTTCTGAGTGACTCTTTATATTTCAATTGGACTCAGTATTACCCCTAGACAACTGTAGAGCTTATTTCTGATTGATTATTATTACACAGGTGTTTTAGATTGAGTTTTGACGATGTATATGATCTGAATGTTTTGTATTCACCATACGTTTGTGCCCCTTTTTTGAATAAAACGTTTGAAAATAGTAGCATCCGACTCAGCTGATCCCGCTATCTTTGCTGGTAAGTTACCTGGTTACGAGGTTACGTAACAAGGGCAAGAGTGAGCAGAGTAACAAGACACATCCTGCATCAGCAAGGTCTCTCTCAAGGAGAAATTTTGCAGCAGACAGAAGTTTTAAGATGTGTTGTCCATGCTCTCCTGAAAAAGCACAAAGGACGAGGACCAGAAATGCAGTGGCTGGCCACAGAAACTGAGTGCAGCACACAAGAGATAATCAAACTGACGTCCCTTTTAAATCAGAAGTCATCCAGCACTGCTATCAGCTCAGAACTCACAGAAACAAATACACCCTTCTACAGTCTGGACAAGTCTTGTCAGAAGTGGTCTTCATGGAAGAGTTGCTGCCAAGTCATTCCTCTAAAGTGAAAACAAAACCAAGAGACTCATGAACGCACAAAAATACAAGGACTAGGGTGCTGAACAATGGCAGCAAGTGCTCTGGACTGATGAGTCAAAATGTGAAATTTTTAGCTCAAACAGCAAGCAATATGTCTTTAGAAGAGCTAGACAGCACTGCAGATGAGTGTCTGCAGCCAACACTGAAGGTCAGAGGAGGTTCCCAGCAGGCTTGAGGCTGCATTTCTGCAAATAGAGTGTGTGACCTGGTCAGAATTAATAGAATCCTCAATGCTGAAAAGTACAAGCGGATTTCCATCCATCACACAATACCATCAGGGAGGTGTCTGACCAGTCTTGACTTCATTCTGCAGCAGGACAATAGCCGAGGTCATAAAGAACTACCATCAGCAAACAGGAGAACAAGCAGTTCTGCTTATGCTCTCTAGAGCTCTGACCTCAACATCACAGAGGCTGCCTGGGATTACCTGGAGAGACAGAGCAAGCAGACAGCCAAAGTCTGCAGAGGAACGTGGCAAGTTCTCCAAGATGCAACCTACCAGCCGATTTCCTTATAAAACAACATGATGGTGTACCTCAGAGAACTGATGCAGCTTTTAAGGCAAAGGGCAGTCACACTAAATATTGATTTGATTTTGTTTTTTTTTTTAACTGTTTACTGCTCTTGAAAGCAACTTTTTTGATATTTAGAAACTTTATATTTCATCATTTTGGCATTTTCACTTTAGTTTTTTTTTAAAAAATATGTGCCTAAGACTTAGACACAATACTGCACAGTCCTTTAATGCCAGTATGGGCTTCCAGTCTCCAGCAGACAGACTCAGGCCTCCAGACACACAGCTTCTCCTCCCCAGCACACTCAGAGATTCACAAACTCTGTTCCGGCCTACAGACTTTCAGACATTCGATTTAACCTTGAACCATAATCCTTGGCATTAAAACCAGGACACACTGATCACTGAACATCAGGCCTCAAAATCCAGAACCTCTGATGACTAGGCCTCAAGCTCCAGTCTCACTGATTCATGAATATGGGGTTACAAGAACTCACTCTTCCTGCTCACGTGGAACTCCGGCTCTGAAATCTGCAGGCCATGGCTGAACTTAGGGAAAGCGGGCATTACTCACTCTGCTGGTCTGACTTCCAACCAGTTGCCCCAGGTCCACGTCACTAGTCTTTGAACGCAGAGCAGACATTCTGGCCTGACCCCTAATTCCCCCACATCCTTGTTCCTAAAACCCTAACCTCATCCTCAACTCCCATCTCTGTTGCAAAACCATCCCTATGATACTAAAATACAAATAAAATTTTAAACAGTTTAAAAGCAACTAAATTTGAGCGTTGCAGCTCAGTGCCATCTTGCATCACAATTCCTACTTTAACATCTGTACCCAGTTAAAAATAAAGATCAGCTTTATTTGTCTCATATACAGATAGTCTCCAAGTTACAAACGTCCAACTTACGAACAACTCGCACTTACGAACGGCCTGCCATAAAGCCTATTACATTAAAAATTCGTCGACTCGAGGAAGGAAAATGCCATCCGCCATTTTAAGTTGGATCACATTGCCTTTAACACTGTGTTGAGTGTGTAACTTTGTACTTGGCTTAAATTTTTCTTAGCAAGATTCACCCTGACCCCTCTGTACCAGTCAGCACCACCCCCACTTGTCCCATTTAAACTATCTCAGTGCAGGTGGACGTTAGGACCCAGGGGAGCTCAAGACCTGCTGCCCGCGGCTGCTGCTGAATCTGCAGTGCTTCTGTTCCGTTGACGGAAAATGATCAGAATTGAAAATAAAGTGGAAATAATAAAGCGATCGGAAAGAGGTGAAACACCATTGTCATTGGAAAAGCGTTAGGCTACAGTCGGTCAACGATCGGAACAATTTTAAAGGATAAAGTGAGAATAATGGAGCATGTGAAAGGTCTTCCCCAACGAAAGCTACAATTATTACTAAGCAGTGCAGTGGTTTAATTACTGAAATACATATGTTTCTGAAGTGTTTTATATGCATAGAAAGGTAAAATATATACTATATACCAAGACAAACATTTGACTAACTGATGCTAAATAATACCGGATGTACCTGTTCCGACTTGTGTACAAATCCGACTTAAAGACGAACTCAGGAACTGAACTTGTTTGTAATTCAGGGACTGCCTGTATATGGTAACGTATGTCATTTGTGTCAACGATGTGATGAGGGCAGTTCGAAAGTGTTGCCATCCTTCCAGTGCCAAAATAACAAGTTATCAATTTGCTTATCCTAACCAATCAGGCTTTGGACTGTGGGAGGAAACTGAAGTACTCAGAGAAACCCACACAGTCACAGAGAGAACGTAGAAACTCCTTACAGAGACTGGCCAGAAATGAACACCATATGCAAATCACTTGTGAGGTAAAAGACTTACGCTAGCTGCTATGTTACTGTGAATTATAATGGAGATTATGCTGTACCACCATTAATGACGTGCTGTGCAGAGACATTCACTGAATCTAACATCCCAAGGCTTTAAAGAGTTATCACACTAGACTTAACAACGAACACACAAGGATATGCTGACAGTTCGGCTGAGGAGGTGGGGTGGTTTAGAGGGCTGAGGGGGTGGGGTGGTTTAGAGGGCTGAGGGAGTGGGGTGGTTTAGAGGGCTGAGTGAGTGGGGTGGTTTAGAGGGCTGAGTGAGTGGGGTGGTTTAGAGTTCGGCTGAGGGAGTGGGGTGGTTTAGAGGGCTGAGTGAGTGGGGTGGTTTAGAGCTCGGCTGAGGGAGTGGGGTGGTTTAGAGGGCTGAGGGAGTGGGGTGGTTTAGAGCTCGGCTGAGGGAGTGGGGTGGTTTAGAGCTCGGCTGAGGGAGTGGGGTGGTTTAGAGGGCTGAGGGAGTGGGGTGGTTTAGAGGGCTGAGGGAATGGGGTGGTTTAGAGGGCTGAGGGAGTGGGGTGGTTCAGAGCTCGGCTGAGGGGGTGAGGTGGTTCAGAGCTCGGCTGAGGGGGTGGGGTGGTTTAGAGCTCGGCTGAGGGGGTGGGGTGGTGTAGAGCTCGGCTGAGGGGGTGGGGTGGTGTAGAGCTCGGCTGAGGGGGTGGGGTGGTTTAGAGCTCAGCTGAGAGGGTGGGGTGGTTTAGAGGGCTGAGGGAGTGGGGTTGTTCAGAGCTCGGCTGAGGGGGTGGGGTGGTTTAGAACTCGGCTGAGGGGGTGGGGTGGTTCAGAGCTCGGCTGAGGGAATGGGGTGGTTTAGAGGGCTGAGGGAATGGGGTGGTTTAGAGGGCTGAGGGAATGGGGTGGTTTAGAGGGCTGAGGGATTGGGGTGGTTTAGAACTCGGCTGAGGGGGTGGGGTGGTTTAGAACTCGGCTGAGGGGGTGGGGTGGTTCAGAGCTCGGCTGAGGGAATGGGTTGGTTTAGAGGGCTGAGGGAATGGGGTGGTTTAGAGGGCTGAGGGAATGGGGTGGTTTAGAGGGCTGAGGGAATGGGGTGGTTTAGAGGGCTGAGGGAATGGGGTGGTTTAGAGGGCTGAGGGAATGGGGTGGTTTAGAGGGCTGAGGGAATGGGGTGGTTTAGAGCGGCTGAGGGAATGGGGTGGTTTAGAGCGGCTGAGGGAATGGGGTGGTTCAGAGCTCGGCTGAGGGAATGGAGTGGTTTAGAGTTTGGCTGAGGGAATGGGGTAGTTCAGAGCTCGGCTGAGGGAGTGGAGTGGTTTAGAGTTTGGCTGAGGGAGTGGGGTGGTTTAGAGTTTGGCTGAGGGAATGGGGTGGTTTAGAGGGCTGAGGGGGTGGGGTGGTTCAGAGCTCGGCTGAGGGAGTGGGGTGGTTCAGAGCTCGGCTGAGGGAGTGGGGTGGTACAGAGCTCGGCTGAGGGAATGGGGTGGTTTAGAGCTCGGCTGAGGGAATGGGGTGGTTCAGAGCTCGGCTGAGGGAGTGGAGTGGTTCAGAGTTTGGCTGAGGGAGTGGGGTGGTTTAGAGTTTGGCTGAGGGAATGGGGTGGTTTAGAGGGCTGAGGGGGTGGGGTGGTTTAGAGCTCGGCTGAGGGAGTGGGGTGGTTCAGAGCTCGGCTGAGGGAATGGGGTGGTTCAGAGCTCGGCTGAGGGAGTGGGGTGGTTCAGAGCTCGGCTGAGGGAGTGGGGTGGTTCAGAGCTCGGCTGAGGGAATGGAGTGGTTTAGAGCTCGGCTGAGGGAATGGGGTGGTTTAGAGGGCTGAGGGAATGGGGTGGTTTAGAGGGCTGAGGGAATGGGGTGGTTTAGAGGGCTAAGGGAGTGGGGTGGTTCAGAGCTTGGCTGAGGGAATGGGGTGGTTTAGAGCTCGGCTGAGGGTGTGAGCACCAACCTCATTTAAACCCAGCTGACAGGCTGAGCAACACTCAGCAGGGAGCCCAGCATCCCGGTGCTCTGGCATTTTCACGAGATCAGTGACTCACCCTAGGCTTGGGGCAATCCCACATTCTATAACTGCTGCCTTTGGCTTCGGAACCTCTGTTTCATTTTTGTCGCATGAAGTTTTATCTATCCTGCAAATAAAAACAGAAGGTGAGAAAAAAATACCTGTAAATCTCTTCAAACCAATGTAACAATGGCCAATTGCCTGACAGCCTCAGCGACTCCAGTTTGATCCCGATTTCCGTCACAGTCTGAGTCAGAATCAGATTTATCATCACTGACGTATACTGTGAAATTTGTTGTTTTGTGACAGCAGTACAGGACAATACATAAAATATAGTGAAAATATTTTAAAAAGTTGTGCAAAAAGAGAGCAAAGTCGTGAGGTAGTGTTCATGGACTTCACATATCTGATAGCGTACAGGAGGAAACCGTTCCTAAAGTATTGTGTGCGTGTCTTCAGGCGCCTATCCCTCCACCATGAAGGTAGTCATAGTCAGAGGATCATAGAAAAGTACAGCACAGAAATAGGCCCTTCAGCCCATCTAGTCTGTGCCAAGCTATTTAAATTGCCTATTCTCATCTATCTGTACTAGGACCATGGCCCTTCATACCTCTATCATCTATGCACCTATCCAAACTTCTCTTAAATATTGAAATTGAGCTTTCATACACCACTAGTGCTCACAGCTCGTTCCACACTCTCACGACCCTCTGAGTGAAGTTCCCCTTAAACTTTTCACCCTTAACCCATGACCTCTGGTAGTAGCCCCATCCAAACTCAGTGGACAAAGCCTGTTCGCATTTACACTCTTTATACCCCTCATAATTTTGTATACCTCTATCAAATCTCCTCTCAATCTTCTACGTTCCAAGGAATAACACAAGGGTTGGGGGTGTTGTGGATAGTGTGGAGGGCTGTCAGAGGTTACAACGGGGCATTGATAGGATGCAAAACTGGGCTGAGAAGTGGCAGATAGAGTTCAACCCAGTTAAGTGTGAGGTGGCTCATTTTGGTAGGTCAAATATGGCAGAATATAGCATTAATGGTAAGACTCTTGGCAGTGTGGAGGATCAGAGGGATCTTGGGGTCCGAATCCATAAGACACTCAAAGCTGCTATGCAGGTTGACTCATACATTGGCCTTCATCAATCGAAGGATTGAGTTTAAGAGCCAAGAGGTAATGTTGCAGCTAAATAGGACCCCATTCAGACCCCACTTGGGGTACTGTGCTCAGTTCTGGTCACCTCACTACAGGAAGGATGTGGAAACCATAGAAAGGGTGCAGAGGAGATTTACAAGGATGTTGTCTGGATTAGGGAGCATGCCTTATGAGAATAGGTTGAGTGATTCGGCCTTTTCTCTTTGGAGCGACGGAGGATGAGAGGTGACCTGATAGAGGTGTACAAGATGATGAGAGGCATTGATCTTGTGGATAGCTAGAGGCTTTTTCCTCAGGGGTGAAATGGCTAGCACGAGAGGGCACAGGTTTAAGGTGCTTGGAAGCAGGTACAGAGGAGATGTCAGGGGCAAGTTTTTTTTTTAAACACAGAGTGATGAGTGCGTGAGATGGGCTGCTGACGGCGGTGGTGGAGTTGGCAACAATAGAATCTTTTAAGAGACTCCTGGATGGCTACATGGAGCTTAGAAAAATAGAGGGCTATGGGTGAAGCCTAGGTTGGGACATTTCGGCACAGCTTTGTGGGCCGAAGGGCCTGTATTGTGCTGTAGGTTTTCCATGTTTCTATATCCTAACCTATTCAATCTTTCCTTATTACTCAGGTCATCCGGTCTGAACAACATCCTTGTAAATTTTCTCTGTACTCTTTCAACCTTGTTCACAGTTTTTCAGTAGGTAGGTGATCAGAACTGCAGACAATACACCAAATTAGGCCTCACCGTCTTATGCAACTTCAACATAACATCCCATCTCCTGTACTCAATACACAGATTTATAAAGGCCACTGTCCCATAAGCTTTCTTTACAACCCTATCAACCTGTGACTATTATACTATTCCTAATCATATTATACCTCTCCAAATGTTCATAAGTCCTCCCTCTCAGGATCTTCTCCAAAAACTTACCAACCACTGAAGTAAGACTCACTGGTCTATAATTTCCTGGGCTTTCTCTACTCCCTTTCTTGAATAAGGGAACAACATCCACAACCCGCCAATCCTCCGGAACCTCTCCAGTCCCCATTGATGATGCAAAGATCATCGCCAGAGACTCAGCAATCTCATACCCCAGGCTACTGTGGGAGGCGAGGAACATCTGCCATTCACATTAGGCAGAAAATGACGTTGGGTAGACTGATGGGACTGAAGGCTGATAAATCCCCAGGGCCTGATGGTCTGCATCCCAGGGTACTTAAGGAGGTGGCTCTAGAAATCATGGACGCATTGGTAATCATTTTCCAACCTTCTATAGACTCAGGATCAGTTCCTGAGGATTGCAGAGTAGCTAATGTTATCCCACTTTTTAGGAACGGAGGGAGAAAGAAAACAGAGAATTATAGACCAGTTAGCCTGACATCAGTGGTGGGGAAGATGCTGGAGTCAATTATAAAAGATGAGATAGCGGCACATTTGGATAGCAGTAACAGGATCGGTCCGAGTCAGCATGGATTTACGAAGGGAAAATCATGCTTGACTAATCTTCTGGAATTTTTTGAGGATGTAACTATGAAAATGGACAAGGGAGAGCCAGTGGATGTAGTGTATCTGGACTTTCAGAAAGCTTTTGATAATATCCCACATAGGAGATTAGTGGGCAAAATTAGAGCACATGGTATTGGGGGGTAGGGTACTAACACGGATAGAAAATTGGTTTGCAGACAGGAAACAAAGAGTAGGCATTAACGGGTCCTTTTTAGAAATGGCAGGCAGTGACTAGTGGGGTGCCGCAAGGCTCGGTGCTGGGACCACAGCTGTTTACAATATACATTAATGATATAGATGAAAGGATTAAAAGTAACATTAGCAAATTTGCAGATAGCACAAAGCTGGGTGGCAGTGTGAAATATGAGGAGGATGTTAGGAGAATGCAGGGTGACTTGGACAGGTTGGGTGAGTGGGTAGATGCATGGCAGATGCAGTTTAATGTAGATAAATGTGAGGTTATCCACTTTGGTGGCAAGAACAGGAAGGCAGATTACTATCTGAATGGTGTCAAGTTAGGAAAAGGGGAAGTACAATGAGATCTAGGTGTTCTTGTACATCAGCCACTGAAAGTAAGCATGCAGGTACAGCAGGCAGTGAAGAAAGCTAATGGCATGTTGGCCTTCATAACAACGGGAGTTGAGTATAGGAGCAAAGAGGTCCTTCCGCAGTTGTACAGGGCCCTGGTGAGACCAGGAGATATTGTGTTCAGTTCTGGTCTCCAAATTTGAGGAAGGACATTCTTGCTATTGAGGGAGAGCAGCGTAGGTTCACGAGGTTAATTGCTGGGATGGCGGGATTGTCATATGTTGAAAGGTTGGAGCGACTGGGCTTGTATACATTGGAATTTAGAAGGATGAGAGGGGATCTGATTGAAACATATAAGATTATTAAGGGATTGAAGACGCTAGAGGCAGGAAACATGCTCCCGATGTTGGGGAAATCCAGAACCAGAGGCCACAGTTTAAGAATAAGGGGTAGGCCATTTAGAACGGAGTTCAGTAAAAACTTTTTCACCCTGAGAGTTGTGGATCTGTGGAATGCTCTGCCTCAGAAGGCAGTGGAGGCCAATTCTCTGGATGCTTTCAAGAAAGTTAGATACTTTCTACCAAGGTTGAGGCAAGTCCATCTCCCACCCCCCATCCTCATCACATTCTACAAGGGTTGTATTGAGAGCATTTTGAGCAGCTGCATCACTGCCTGGTTTGGAAATTGCACCATCTTGGATCGCAAGATCCTACAGCGGATAGTGAGGTCAGCTGAGAAGATCATCAGGGTCTCTCTTCCTGCCATCACTGATATTTATACTACACGCTGCATCCGCAAAGGAAACAGCATTATGAAGGACCCCATGTACCCCTCATACAATCTCTTCTCTCTCCTGCTGTCTGGGAAAAAGCTCTGAAGCATTCGGGCTCTCACAACCAGACTATGTAACAGTTTCTTCCCCCAAGCTATCAGACTCCTCAATACCCAGAGCCTGGACTGACACCTTACTGCCCTATTGTCCTGTTTATTATTTATTGTAATGCCTGCACTGTTTTTGCGCACTTTACGCAGTCCTGTGTAGGTCTGTAGCCTAGTGTAACTTTCTCTGTGTTTTTTTTGTGTAGTTCAGTCTAGTTTTTGTACTATGTCATGTAACACCATGGTCCTGAAAACCTTTGGCTCATTTTTACTATGCACCGTACCAGCAGTTATGGTCGAAATGACAATAAAAGTGACTTGACTTGAGATAGAGTTCTTAAAGATAGCGGAGTCAAGGGATATGGGGAGAAGGCAGGAACGGGATACTGACTGTGGATGATCAGCCATGATCACATTGAATGGCCTACTCCTGCACCTATTGTCTATTATCTCATCCAGTCCTGGCGACTTATCCAACTTGATGCCTTCCAAAAGCTCCAGCATATCCTCTTTCTTAATAGCTACATGCTCAAGCTTTTCAAGTCATCACCAAGATCCTTTTCCGTAGTGAATACTGAAGTAAAGTATTCATTAAGTACCTCTGCTATTTTCTCCGGTTCCATACACACTTTCCCACTGTCACACTTGATAGGTCCTATTCTTTCATGTCTTATCCTCTTGCTCTTCACATACATGTAGAATGCCTTGGGGTTTTCCTTAATCCTGTCCACCAAGGCCTTCTCATGGCCTTTGGGCTCTCCTAATTTCCTTCTTAAGCTCCTTCCTGTTAGCCTTATAATCTTCTAGATCTCTAACATTACCTAGCTCTCTGAACCTTTTGTAAGCTTTTCTTTTCTTCTTGACTAGATTTACTACAGGCTTTGTACACCACGGTTCCTGTACCCTACCATAACCTCCCTGCCTCATTGGAATGTACCTATGCAGAACTCCACACAAATATCCCCTGAACATTTGCCACATTTCTTCCATACCTTTCCCTGAGAACATCTGTTCCCAATTTAAACTTCCAACTTCCTGCCTGATAGCCTCATAACTCCCCTTACTCCAATTAAGCACATTTCTGTTCTTATCTGACTCCAATGCTATTATAAAGGAGATAGAATTATGATCTCTCTCTCCAAAATGCTCTCCTACTGAGAGATCTGACACCTGACCAGGTTCATTTCCCAATACCAGATCAAGTACAGTCTCTCCTCTTGTAGGCTTATCTACAAATTGTGTCAAGAAACCTTCCTGAACACACCTAACAAATTCCACCCCATCTAAACCCTTGCTCTAGGGAGATGCCAATCGATATTTGGGAAGTTAAAATCTCCCACCACGACAACTCTGTTATTATTATACTTTTCCAGAATCTGTCTCCCTATCTGCTCCTCGATATCCCTGTTACTAATGGGCGGCCTGTAAAAAACGCCCAGTAGAGTTAATGACCCCTTTCCTGTTCCTAACCTCCACCCACAGAGACTCCGTAGACAATCCCTCCATGATGTCCACCTTTTCTACAGCCGTGACACTATCTCTGATCAAAAGTGCCATGCCCCCACCTCTTTTGCCTCCCTCCCTGTCCTTTCTGAAACATCTAAAACCCGGCACTTGGAAGTACCTATTCCTGCCCCTGAGCCATCCAAGTCTCTGTAATGGCCACCACATCATAGTTCTAAGTACTGATCTACACTCTAAGCTCATCCGCTTTGTTCACAATACTTCTTGCATTAAAATAGACACATCTCAAACCATCGGTCTGAGCGTATCCCTTCTTTATCACCTGGCTATCCTCCCTCACACATTGTCTCCAAGCTTTCTCTATTTGTGAACCAAATAGTTCACCAGTCTTTTCAGTTCAGTTCTCACCCCCCCCCCCAACGATTCTAATTTAAACTCTCCCCAGTAGCCTTAGCAAACCTCCTCGCCAGGATATTGGTCCCCTTGGGATTCAAGTGCAACTCGTCCTTTTTGTACAGGTCACTCCTGCCCCAAGAGGTCTCAATGATCCAGAAATCTGAATCCCTGCCCCCTGCTCCAATCCCTCAGCCACACATTTATCCTCCACCTCATTCTATTCCTATACTCGACATCCACATCACTGAGGACCTCACATGGTCCGTACACACCAGCTGTGTAGTGGAAGAGGCACAACAGCGCCTCTTTCACCTCAAGATGGTTGATGAAGTTTGGTATGGGCCCCCAAATTCTAAAAGCTTTCTACAGGGGCACAATTGAGAGCAACCTGACTGGCTGCATCACTGCCTGGTATGGGAACTGTACCTCACTTAATCACAGGACTCTGCAGAGAGTGGTGCGGACAGCCAAGCGCATCTGTAGTTGTGAACTTCCCATGATTCAGGACATTTACAAGGACAGGTGTTTAAAAAGGGTCTGTAGGATCATTGGGGACCCAAGTCATCCCAACCACAATCTATTCCAGCTGCTACCATCCGGGAAGCGGTACCACAGCATAAAAGCCAGGACCAACAGGCTCTGGGACAGCTTCTTGTGCCAGACCATCAGACTGAAGAACTCACGCTGATTTGAGTGTACTCTATACTACATTGACTGTTCTATTTAGTATAGATTATTATAAAGTACTATGATTGCACATTTGGATGGAGACATAACGTAAAGATTTTTAACTTCACTTGAATGTGAATAAAGTCAATTTAATTCAATTCATCTACTTCCACTCTCTGGCCTCTCCCACACAGCCAATGCCTAATCCAATTTACTACATCTTGAATGCTGAGCGACTGACCCTTCTTGACCAACCTCCCACGTGGGACCTTGTGAAATGCCTACACTCAGAAGGTCATGAGAGTGTGGAATGAGCTGCCAGCAATTGTGGTGCATGCAAGCTCAATTTCAATGTTTAAGTGAAGCTTGGATAGGTACATTAGGTACATAGATGATAAGGGTATGGAGTTGATGGGCCAAAGGGCCTGTTCCTGTGTCTTGTTCCTGCTCCCTCTTGACTGCTGGAATGGAGTTGTTGGGCCAAAGGGCCTGTTCCTGGGTCTTGTTCCTGCTCCCTCTTGACTGTCGGAATGGAGTTGATGGGCCAAAGGGCCTGTTCCTGTGCTGTACTGCTCAGTGCTCCATGAAAATGAGCAAGTAACATTTGAAGTGAAGCACTGGCAGCTGTGTGTGGGCAGAGGTGGCAAATCAATGTGGCAGCTTTTCCGAGGCTGGTGATCAGTCACTGAACTTGGCAGTGATGCCTTGGAAAGGACAATGAACAACTGTGGCTAAAAGAGGAATGTTGCTGGGATCGACAGGATTGATGGGGTGGCATGGTATTGTAGCCGTTAGCATGATATTCTTTCAGAACCAAGTAGCTGTTTGCATGTGACAGCGACCACACTCCAGTATATCGCTTCGAAAGGTGGGCTAAACCAGGTAAAGGTAGCCAACAGACATGCCAGTCCCAGCGTGTGAAGTCAGCTTTGGCGTACCGGGTGGACGAGATCCACAGTGAGATCCAACAGCCAGGGTGACGGTTCTGCAACACTTTGAGGAGAGCAAAGGGCATGACGAGGCACAGAAGTATTCTCTGTTACTAAAGATGATTCTAGTTGTGACGACTACTTGTATCACTGGACCTGGACTTCTGAGGTCAAGACAGTGGAACTGCACTGCGCAATGGCTTTTCCACTTTAAAAACTCTCTTGCATTTGCCTCCAGTCATTGTTCGATATGACAGACAACCTCCATTACAGCACCAGTGACCTGGGTTCAATCCCATCCCTGCCTGCAGGAAGTTTGTTGTCCGTTTCCTCCCACATGGGTTAGTAGGTGAATTGGTCACATTGTGTAATTGGGCTCACTGGGCCAGAAGGGCCTGTTACTATGCTAAATAAAATTAAATGATGAGGGGATGAGTCTCCTCGCAGGGAGTCGAGGACTGGGGAAGGGGGCACAGTTTCAGAATCAGGGGCTTCCATTTAAGGCTAACTTTGGAAAGAATTAATTGTCTTCAACTACTGTCAGCCTCCAGGATACTAACCCCCAGAGAGCTATTGAGGCTGAATCCTTGCATCTATTTGCAGCTGGGAGAGGGAAGTTCATTCAGTCAGGAAACAAAAATGGGCAGGAAAGTGGACTTGAGGAAATTTGGAGCAGCCAGGATTGCAGTGAACATTGGAGCAGACTTGAGAGTCCCAGTGATACCCTCCTGTTTCCATTTCTCATGGCTTTATCGGCTGCAGAGAGCAGTGGACTCTGCCCAAAATATGGCAGAAGGCTAATCAATCCTTAAAGAGCCCCACCATCCAGGCCAGGCCATCTTTTGACAGCAACCATCAGGAAGGCCCACACCAGCAGGTTCATGAACAGCTACTTCCCTTCAACCATTTGGTTCCTGAACCATACTGTATAAACCTAATCACTACAGTTCAGCAAAACCATCAACTAAAATGGACTGTTATTTTGTTATAATTGTAAAAATTGTATATAATTCATGTTTCTACCAGTATATTTGATGCTCAATGCCATTGCAAGAAATATTTTCATTGCACCTGGTCACACATGGACTTGTGCAGATGCCGATAAACTCTACTGATTCCCTTTGCCAGGTGTATAGGTTTTGTTGGGTATTTGGGAACATGAGTTATAGGGAAAGGTTGACAAGGTTAGGACTTTATTTCGTAGAGTATAGGAGAATGGGGGGGGGGGGGGGGGTTTGTTACAGATATACACAATTATGAGGGATATAGATAGGGTGTGGCTCAAACAGCCTCTGACAACCAAGTCCAGCTCCTGGCCTTCACATGTGGCATAGTTCTTATGTCTGGCGGAGCTGTTCTCACTGACAGAAGGGGCAAAGGTGGGTCCCTGGCACCTTAAAACCAGTTGCTCTGGGCAAATGGGGCTCATTAACCACGGATGGTAGCTCATCTAGGAGAGGGAAACTCCAATTACAAACCTCCGCTACCTTGCTGCTATACCCGCTCACGGGAAAGGCTTTGGGAGTAAACCCCGAAGAAAAATCCAGAGTCAGAGTCCCGAAGGTGGCTGACTGCTGTACCCAGCACCGGCACGGCAACTCCTGCGATGCTGCTGGCACCAAACTGTATCGACTTCCGTCGTTCCTTTGGACCTGTCATCAGCATGGAGAGGAGGTTCCACTGCATGGGCAACAGACAGATCTCCATATCAACTCTGCCCTGGCTCGCACCCTGGAGAGGCCACTCCAGCTTCGCTTTATAGTGCCGGACAAACATGGGAAACAGCAGTTACTGGTTATAAGTCATAATGCTTGATTGGCGTAGAGCATGGCGCCAGGGGTTGCTTCCGATGGTGGGAAAGACCATTGCGTTTCACTGGACAGCTACCACCTGCCTCAAGCTGGGCAGCCCCCAGCCAATAAGGTGCTGTCCTGCCACAGTCAGGCTTCCTCACTGGGTGCATGGGGACAATGGATTATTCCATGAAGAGCTGACTAACTACTGCACCAGACAAGAAAGAAAACAACTCCCCTCAAGTTGGGATGCTGGAATGTCTGCACAATGATGACTGGACTTGACCAAAACCTCAAGGATATTGAAGATGCACGAAAAACAGCGGTCATTAACAATGAGCTACTAAGGCTCAAGATATAGATGCCCTACAAGAAACACCTTTGGCTGATTCAGGTACACTGAAGGAAAGGAACTACACATTTTTCTTGCAGGGAAAGAATCAAGATGAGCCCCGTGAGCATGGAGTGGGTTTTGCTGTTAGGAACTCCTTGTTGCAAATGGTGGAGCCACCAGAAAATGGATCAGAACGACTTATGACTCTCTGCCTACACACCAGTCATGGCCCATATCTCTCGTCAGTGTGTATGCCCCTACCTTGAACTCCACCTCTGAGGCAAGACATGTTGTACGACAAATTAGAAGCTGTTGTCAGGAATACTCCCAGTGATGAGCACCTCGTTCTCCTTGGTGACTTCAACGCCAGAGTGGGAGCCGATAATGATTCCTGGCTGTCTTGTCTTGGCCACTTTGGAATTGGCAAAATAAATGACAATGGACAACGTCTCTTGGAGTTCTGCTCCTATCACGGCCTGTGTATAACTAACTCCTACTTTCAGATGAAGTCGCAGTACAAGGTCTCATGGTGATATCCACAGTCTAAACACTGGCACCAACTAGACATGATCATCACCAGGTGCTCTTTCATTAACTCTGTACTAATCACCCACTCATACCACAGTGCAGACTGCGATACGGATCATCACCAGGCGCTCTTTCATCAACTCTGTACTAATCACCCACTCCTACCACAGTGCAGACTGTGATACGGATCATCACCAGGCGCTCTTTCATCAACTCTGTACTAATTACCCGCTCATACCACAGTGCAGACTGCGATACGGATCATCACCAGGCGCTCCTTCATCAACTCTGTACTAATCACACGCTCATACCACAGTGCAGACTGTGATACGGATCATCACCAGGTGCTCTTTCATCAACTCTGTACTAATCACCCTCTCACACCACAGTGCAGACTGCGATACGGATCATCACCAGGTGCTCTTTCATCAACTCTGTACTAATCACCCGCTCATACCACAGTGCAGACTGCGATACGGATCATCACCAGGCGCTCTTTCATCAACTCTGTACTAATCACCCACTCATACCACAGTGCAGACTGCGATACGGATCATCACCAGGCGCTCTTTCATCAACTCTGTACTAATCACCCACTCATACCACAGTGCAGACTGTGATACGGATCATCACCAGGCGTTCTTTCATCAACTCTGTACTAATCACCCGTTCATACCACAGTGCAGACTGTGATACGGATCATCACCAGGCGCTCTTTCATCAACTCTGTACTAATCACACACTCATACCACAGTGCAGACTGCGATACGGATCATCACCAGGCGCTCTTTCATCAACTCTGTACTAATCACCCGCTCATACCACAGTGCAGACTGCAATACGGATCATCGCCAGGCGCTCTTTCATCAACTCTGTACTAATCACACGCTCATACCACAGTGCAGACTGCGATACGGATCATCACCAGGCGCTCTTTCATCAACTCTGTACTAATCACCCGCTCATACCACAGTGCAGACTGCAATACGGATCATCGCCAGGCGCTCCTTCATCAACTCTGTACTAATCACACGCTCATACCACAGTGCAGACTGCGATACGGATCATCACCAGGCGCTCTTTCATCAACTCTGTACTAATCACCCGCTCATACCACAGTGCAGACTGTGATACGGATCATCACCAGGCGCTCTGTCATCAACTCTGTACTAATCACCGCTCATACCACAGTGCAGACTGCGATACGGATCATCACCAGGCACTCTTTCATCAACTCTGTACTAATCACCCGCTCATACCACAGTGCAGACTGTGATACGGATCATCACCAGGTGCTCCTTCATCAACTCTGTACTAATCACCCGCTCATACCACAGTGCAGACTGCGATACGGATCATCACCAGGCACTCTTTCATCAACTCTGTACTAATCACCCGCTCATACCACAGTGCAGACTGCGATACGGATCATCACCAGGCACTCTTTCATCAACTCTGTACTAATCACCCGCTCATACCACAGTGCAGACTGTGATACGGATCATCACCAGGTGCTCCTTCATCAACTCTGTACTAATCACCCACTCACACCACAGTGCAGACTGTGATACGGATCATCACCAGGTGCTCCTTCATCAACTCTGTACTAATCACCCGCTCATACCACAGTGCAGACTGCAATACGGATCATCACCAGGCGCTCTTTCATCAACTCTGTACTAATCACCCACTCATACCACAGTGCAGACTGCGATACGGATCATGCTTTAGTATGCTGCAAGATCAAACTGTGTCCAAAGAAAATCCACCACTTCAAACAAACTGGAAAACCTCGCATCAACACAACAGAGATGAAACAGTCAGAAAAGGTTGCCCAGTTTGCCAAGTCAGTACAGGGTGCCATGACTACCTCCTCATAAGGAGATACTGCAACAGAACAATGGTCATATCTTCGCGACATCATCCACAAATCAACACTCTCTATCTGTGGAAGAAAGACCACAAAGAGCAGTGACTGGTTTGAGGCAAAGTCCAACCTCATGACTCCTGTCATCGAAGCCAAGCGTGCAGCTCTCACAGAGTACAAGCGTTCACCATCTGACCAAACACTCCAGGCACTTCGAGCTGCTAGAAGCAAAATGCAACAGACTGCAAGGAAGCGCACAAATGAGTACTGGCTCCAGCTCAGTGAGGACATTCAGACAGCAGCTGTGACAGGCAACATCAGATCGATGTATGATGGTATCAAGAAGGCCCTTAGCCCATCACAGAGCAAGACAGCACCCCTGAAGTCATCCAGTGGTGAAATAATCACTGATAAAAGCAAGCAGATGGAACGCTGGGTAAAACACTGCTCTGAGCTCTACTCGAGGGAAAACATTATTAGCTCAGCCATTGATGTCATCGATTGTCTACCAGTCATGGATGAACTTGACTCCGTACCAACCATTGAGGACCTCATCAAGGCAATTGACAGTCTGGCCCCAGGGAAAGCTCCTGGCAATGATGGGATTCCTCCAAACCTGATCAAACACTGCAAGAGCTCACTCCTCCAACCTTTACACGGGGTCCTTCGTCAGTGCTGGAAGGAATAGGCAGTACCACAGGATATGCGTGACTCCAAAATTGTCACTTTATACAAGAACAAGGATGATAGGACTGACTGCAACAACTACAGGGGTATCTCCCTCTTGAGTACTGTCGGCAAAATCTTTGCTCATGTAGCTCTGGCACGTCTATAAACTCTGGCAGAACGGGTCTACCCGGAGCCCCAAGGTGGTTTTTGTGCAAGGAGGTCAACTGTCAACATGATTTTCTCACTGTCAACTCCAGGAGAAGTGCAGGGAACAACAGAAACCGTTCTATGTCGCTTTCATCAACTTGACCAAGGCATTCGACCTTGTCAGCAAGGATGGGCTCTTTCAGATTCTCCTCAAGATCGACTGTCCCCTGAAACTCCGAATTCCATGACGACATGAGGGCTACTGCTCAGTACGATGACAGCTCACCAGAACCCTTCGCTATTCTTAGTGGAGTCAAACAAGAATGCATGTTGGCCCCAACATTATTCAGCATCATCTTCTCTCTGCTATTGAAGCACGTGTTCGGGACGTTGACAGAAGGCATCTACGTGCACACCAGGTCTGATGGGTGGCTGTTCAACCCTGTGCGCCTGAGAGCAAGAACAAAGGTATGAAAGATCTTAATACATGACATGCTAATTGCCGATGACACTGCTATAACCTCGCACACCAAACAGCAACTATAAACTCTCATGGACCGCTTCTCTAAGGCATGCAAGGACTTCGGGCTTACCATCAGCCTAAAGAAAACAAATGTCCTTGCCCAGAACGTGGTGGAGACACCAGTCATTACCATCGACAATTACGATCTAGAAGTGGTCCACGAGTTCACATACTTGGGGTCGACCATTAGCGACACTCTCTCCCTCAATGCTGAAATCAATAGGCGTATCAGTAAAGCAACATTGATCCTTGCTCGACTCTCCTCGTGGGTCTGGGAGAATCCAAAACTCCCTACAAAGACCAAGACTGCCTTGTACAATGCATGTGTTACCAGCACCCTCCTGTATGGTAGTGAGACGTGGACCATCTACTCTAAACAGGAGAGGAAACTCAATAGTTTTCACCTGCGCAGCCTTCGCCGCATCCTCGGCATCACCTGGAGAGACAAAGTCCCAAACTCTGAGGTCCTCTCCCGCGCTGGACTTCCCACAACGTTCACACTTTTAAGACAACGCAGACTGCGCTGGCTGGGCCACGTCCATCATATGAAGGATGGTAGACTGCCAAAGAACATCCTCTACGGAGAACTGGCAACAGGCAAGAGGAACGTTGGTAGACCCCAGCTTCGCTTCAAGTACCTCTGCATGCGTGACATGAAAGCCTTAAAAATCAACACAGAGTGCTGGGAGGATACAGCAGATGACCACAACAAATGGCAAGGTACTCTTCAACAACACCTAGAGCAAGGTGAAAGAGTGATCCTGAGTCAGTTTGAGGAGTGGAGAGCTAAACGGAGAGCACAGCGGACAACAATTCCACAACGCCCTACACGCGCAGCAACTGTGGCAGAGCCTACCGTTCCAAGATCGGCCTCAATAGCCACAGTCGACGCTGCTCGACAAACCAGTGACTACCAGAGGCGCAGGACCCATGGTCGACCACGACCGACAGAGGCCACATACACAGATAGGGTAAATTCAAGCAGGCATTTTCTACTGAGATTGGGTGAGACTAGAACTAGAGGTGAGAGATTAAGAGTGAAAGGAGAAATGTTTAAGGGAACATGAGTGGGAACTTCTTCACCCAGGATGGTGAGAGTGTGGAATGAGCTGCCTGTGGAAGCGGTGAATGTTGGTTCAATTTCAACATTGAAAAGAAATTTGGACAGGTACATTAGCGGGAGGGCTATGGACTGGGTGCAGATTGATTGAACTAAGCACAGTAATAGCTTGGTACAGACTAGATGGACCAAAGGCCTGTTTCCCTGCTGTAGAA
Source organism: Hemitrygon akajei (assembly GCF_048418815.1). Taxonomy (NCBI): domain Eukaryota; kingdom Metazoa; phylum Chordata; class Chondrichthyes; order Myliobatiformes; family Dasyatidae; genus Hemitrygon; species Hemitrygon akajei. Next base: position 2,861,073 of record NC_133135.1, on the reverse strand, counting down.
CAATAACTTTATAACGCTAGAAAAGCTCTTTTAAAAATGACACTTTACTGCCCCCCTGTGGATATTCTGCAACACTGTCAATTCAGATCTGAGGCCAATGAATATATAAAAGAACTGAATTGACTTATTTCTTACATCCTTCACGTACATGGAGTAAAAATCTTTATGTTATGTCTCCATCTAAATGTGCAATCATAGTACTTTATAATAATCTATAATAAATAGAACAGTCAATGTAATAGTCAGGATGCTCTCAATTATGCCCCTGTAAAAAGTTCTTAGGATTTGGGGGCCCATACCAAACTTTCTCAACCGTCTGAGGTGAAAGAGGTGCTGTTGTGCCTTTTTCCACCACACACAGCTGGTGTGTACAGACCACATGAGGTTCTTGGTGATATAGATGCTGAGGAACTTAAACCCTCTCAACCCAAGATCCATTAATGTCAATAGGGGTTAGCCTGTTTCCATTCTTCCTATAATTCACAACCAGTTCCTTTGTTTTTGCAACATTGAGGAAGAGGTTGTTTTCTTGACACCACTGTGTCAGGGTGATAACTTCTTCCCTGTACGCCACCTCATTATTGTTTGAGATAAGGCCTTAGTCTATAACGTTTAGATACATTTGTCATATTGAAACATACAGTGAAGTACATTGTTTGTGGCAATGACCAACACAGCCTGAGGATGTGCTGGGGAATGTCTCAAATGTTACCACACTTCAGGCATCAACATAGTATGACCACACCTCATTAATTCTAACCCGTACGTCTTTGGAATGTGGGAGGAAAGCTGAAAGGGAGGAGAGAATTGGCACCGCTCTCCAATCAGGATCTCAACCCCGCCGAGAGTACAGCACTTGCTCAGTAATACCCCTCCGGGCACCACCCACCCACAGCTCGCCATTCCCCTTTGTGGAGTGTCAGGAATCAGCCGTGGGTATGGAAACACGAGGAGCTTAGACACAACCCATTCGAGAGGGCCGTTGAGCCAACACCCCCACAGTCGGCTTTGTTACCTGGACAGGATAGTCCAAATCTGAGGGCCAGCCACAAAATCCCAGTCTTCCCACCCACAGATCGAAAGAGAGCTTTTATCACGTTGGCCTTTGTAAATCAGGGTATTGAGTACAGGAGGTGGAGTGGTATGTTGATGTTGTATAAGACTTTGGTGAGGCCAAATTTGAAGAACTGCATGCAGTTCTGGTCACCTAGCTAAAGGAAAGATATCAATAAGATTGAGAGGGTACAGAGAAAATTTATATGTCATAGGGAATGGTTGAATAGGTTGGGACTTTATTCCCTCGAATGTAAAAGATTGAGGAGAGATTCGATTCAGGTATACCTGAAGTTATGAGGGATATATGCAGGCATTTTCCACTGAGATTGGGTGGAACTTCAACTAGAGATCATGGGTTAAGGGTGAAAGGTGAAAAGTTTAAGTGGAACATGAGGGGGAACTTCTTTTCTCAGAGGGTCGTGTGAGCATGGAATGAGCTGCTGCTGGAAGTGATGGATGCAGGCTAAGTTTGAGAAATTTAGATAGGTACATGGATGGGTGAGGTCTGGAAGGCTATTGTTTGGATGTAGTTCAATGGGACTCAGCACGGACGAGATGGGCCAATGGATCTATTTCCATGCTGTACCACTCACGGTAGAGAAGGAGGTGACGTACGGTTTGCCTCTGTCAGAGAACGTCTCCTGCTCCGGAGCCTCAGTGTGCTCTTGCCCCTTGGCGAACTCTACCACCAGAGAGTGGCCCAAGCAGTTCAGCTGGTGCAGCCTGGACAGGGCCTGCAAAAGACGTCACATGTTAGAACAGTAGGTCTGCTGTTGGTGTGCTATTGTCACATGAGCCAACACAAAGTGAAAAACTTGCCTTGCATACTTCTCGTACAGATCTCAGTTCACTGAAGTAGAAGAAAGTAAAACAAAGGGAGCATATAAAAGAAAGGCACATGGATGAAACAAAAATGGAGGGTGATGCAGGAGGAAAGGGTTAGATTCATCATAAGAGCAGGTTAAAAGGTTAGCAGCACATTGTAGGCCAAAGGGCCTGTATTGTGCTGTAACGTTCTATATTAATAACAGGGCAGAATAAAGGGAAAAAGCTACAGAGAAAGTGCAAGATCTTAACCAGATAGATTGTGAGGCCAACAATCCATTGCATTGTACAAGACCACAAGATACTGAAGCAGAGGGAGAATGAATGAGTGCGGATGAAGTAAGGAAATTAAGCCACTAATCCCATCAAGTCTGCTCTGCCACTCCAACTTTGCTGATTCATTATCCCTCTCAACCCCATTCTCCTGTCTATAACACCCTGACTGATCAAGAGCCTATCAAGCTCCGCTTTAAATATATTCAATGCCTTGGCCTCCACAGCCATCTATTGCAATGAATTTCACAGATTCACCAACCTTTGCTGAAAGAAATTCCTCCTCATCTCTGTTCTAAAGGGACATCTTTATATTCTGAGGCTGTGCCCTCTGATCTTAGACTCCCCCACATCCTCTCCATGTCCACTTTACCTAAGCCTGCCAATATTCAATAGATATCAAAGAGAAACCCCCCCTCAGTTCCTCTGAACCCCAGAGCCATCAAATGTTAACCCTTTCATTCCTGGGATCATTCACATGAACTTCCTCTGGTCCCTCTCACATTTTTCTTTAGATAAAGGGCCCAAAACTGCTAGTAATACTTCAAATGACCAATGTTTTACAAAGCCTCAGCATTATATCCTTGCTTATATACATATAGAACATAGAAATTTACAGCACATTACAGGCCCTTCAGCCCACAATGTTGTGCCGACCATGTAACCTACTCTAGAAACTGCCTAGAATTTCCTTACTGCATAGTCCTGTTTTTCTAAGCTCTATGTACCTATCTAAGATGCTCTTAAAAGACCCTATTGTATCCGCTTCTACCACCAGCGCCAGCAGTGCATTCCACGCACCCACCACTCTCTGTGTCAAAAACTTACCCCTGACATCCCCTCAGTACATAATTCTAATCACCTTTAAAACTATGCCCCTCGTGTTAGCCATTTCAGCCCTGAGAAAAAGCCTCTGGCTATCCACACGATCAATGCCCCTCAGATATTCTAGTCCTCTCAACATTTACTAACGTTTACAGGAAAGAACATATATAATAGAATGGGTACATTTATGGTGGAGATTGATAGGCTGTTGAATAGTCAAAGTGTCAGAGGCTACGGAGAGAAGGCAGGAAAACGGGGATAATAAATCAGCCATGATGGAACGGTGGAGCAGACTTGGTAGACCAAATGGTCTAATTGTGCTCCCATATCCGATGGTCAAAAATGAATTTCAAGCTAGATTTTCCTACTTCAATAATTAACTTTGCACTTTGACTGTATAAATCTATTCAGTTTGATCTGGGTGCCTACACAGAGCACCTACCTTGGCTGCTGCGTGGGCAGATGAGAATGTTGCATAAGCTGTATGTTTCTGCAAAAGATAAAAATTATACAAGAAATTGATTTAAACAAGAATATTGTTCATTCCTTCAGAACAGCACTCGTCAGGACTGGGAGCAGCATGGACAGTGGCTGCCAAACAGCACCAGAGACCTGGGCTCTGATCAACTACCCACAGATTCCACACCTCACCCACACACCGTGGGACAATTTACAATAGCCTGTTAATCCATCCACCCGCATGTCTGACATGTGGTGAGAGCCAGAGTACTGGGGGGAAAAAATCACACGGTCACAGTGAGAACGTGCAAACTCCACACAGACAGTGCGGGGATTGAACCAGAGTGTCTGAACAGTGAGGCAGTGGCTCGACTCGCTGGGTCACCCTACGTCGTGTGGTTACCTCACTGAATACTGATGAATACATTACTTTATTTCAAGATACAGCACAGAACAGGCACTTCCAGCCCAACCATCCTGTACCACCTGATCACAGCCATGTGATCAATTAACCTATTTTATTTGTTTAGAGATCAGGCCCTTCCTGCCCAAGCCACACCACCCAGCAAGCCATCTGTTAAAAACTAGCCTGATCCCAGGACAATTTACAAACTGTCGTGCCTTTGGAATGTGGGAGGAAGCAAGAGCACCCAGAGGAAACCCACGTGCACACAGGAAAACGTACAAACTCCTTACAGATGAAGCCGCAATTAAACTCCAAACTCTGATGCCCCAAGCATCATGCCAACCGCTCGCTGCTATGACGCCCATGTAACGTGTATGTCTTTGGAATGTGGGTGGAAACTGGAGCACCTGCAGGAAATCCATGTGGACAGAGCTAGAATGCACAAACTCCTTACAGCAGCAGTTATCAAAGCAACACACACAAAGTGCTGGAGGAACTTGGCAGGCCAGGATATGAATAAAAGTTGACATTTCAGGCCAAGGCACTTTATCAAATCCATAGATGCTGCCTGACCTGCTGAGTTCCTCCAGCATTTTGTGCTAGATTTCCAGTATTTGCACAATCTCGTGTTTGTGGTGGGGTTTGAATGCTGGTCATTTGGACTGTAAAGCATTATACTAAGCACTATGACACCATGCTGCCACAGTTACCAGAGTAGTTATTCATGTAAACAGGCGAAGACTGTGTAGCTTTGTAAAAGGGAAACCATGTTTGCCCAATTTAATGGAGCTCTTTGAAAGAGGAACATATGCTGTGTGTGTACCAGATGCATACTTCCAGGAGGCAACCGATATAAAGCAGCTCAAAGGTCAATGCAAAAAATAAAAGCTTGTAGTGTAGGAGGTAGAATGTTGAATTGAATAATGATTGGATGGCTAACACGTAAAAGAGAGCACAAGATGTAATGACTGGTGTGGCACAGAGATCGACGTAGGGACCTGACTTCTACCGTTTCTATAAATGATTTGAAACAAAGACCAAAACATAAAGAATCATGGAGTGTTATAGCACTGAACCAGGCACTTTGGCCCATCTAGTCCATGCTGAACGGTACGTCTCTGGACTGTGGCAGGAAACCAGAGCAGCCGGAGAAAACTCACATGGTCACAGGGAGAATGTACAAACAGCAGTGGGATTGAACTTGCATGACTGAGACTATAAACTGCTACAACTATTATGCTGCTTATCTGCGCTAGTGTGTGTATACTAGTGGGAGTTGTGTATAATTTATGTTAAATTAAGTTTATTTTAACTTATATTTGTCATGCTGCTGCAAAAAGCTGATTTTCTTGGCATCGATACACTGTGTGTGCTTGTAGCAATAAACATGAACTTCACCAAAGTTTTATACAGTTAAAAAAAACTTCCCAACTTTGAATTGATGAAGGACTGTAAAAGTGCCATATGCTTTCTTTACCATCCCACCCAACTGTGTTTCCATTTTCTGGGAGTTATGGGCTTGTACCCCAACACCTCTCTGTTGATCAACACTCCACAGGGTCCTGCCATATATTCCCCTTGTATCTTTCCAAAGTACGACACCACACACTCTGGATTAAACTGCATTTGCCATTTCTTTGCCCAGATCTCCAACTGATCTCTATTCTTTGTCACTGTTCACAACTCCAGTAATGTCAAGATTCAAGATTGTTTGATGTTATTTCCAGTACACAAGTGCAAAAGAAAGCAAGATAATTGTTACTCTGGAATTGAGGTAGCACAAAAAAATTATAAAGAACACAATAATAAAAAATCAGTGAATGTAAATACATTAAGATAGCTGAGATATCTTAATCTATTGTACGTCCATAGAGCTGCTTGGCACAAGAGTGCCTATACATAAGGTGCCTCTGACAGGAAATGATAAAAGTAGTGCTGGTTGGGCATGTGGAGAGGTGTGGGAATATTGATCAGCCTTCCTGCTTAGGGAAAGTAACTGTTTTTGAGTCTGGTGGCCCTGGTGTGCATGCTACATTGCCTCCTCCCTGATGGGAATGGGACAAGCAGTCCATGAGCATATGCATATACATATATACTGGTGCCAAGCTGTATCGGCCCTTGCCTTTCCCTTGGACAACATCGGTGTTGTGGAGAGCGGAGACTTGCTGCATGGGCAACTGCCGGTTTCCCATACAACCGATGTTTATCCATTAGTCTCGCGAGACCATGGATCTGCTCCTGGAATGGTTTCCAGGGTGCAGGCCTGGGCAAGGTTGTATGGAAGACCAGCAGTTGCCCATGCAGCAAGTCTCCCCTCTCCACAACACCAATGTTGTTTTTTTAAATTTATATAAAAAATGCACACACACATATATGTATATATATTCAGTATTAGCTTCAAACATACTAACCAGATCACTTACACTTTCTTGAACAGCATTGTTACTGAATCTATAAGATCTGGTCTGTACTATGAGACAAGTAAAATTAGTGATCTTGTAGCTAGGAAAGAGTAATCCCAGTATGATTGTGTTTTTCATACAATTGAAGGGTGCAATAGTTCAATCTAAAACCAGTGTATTCTGCCTAAACAATGGGATGAGGGAGGATTTGGCAAGTGTAGACTGGGAACACAGGCTAAATGGTGGGACAGTTGAGGAACAACTTTCTTTTTTCAATCTTTTTATTATTATTATTATTATTAATATCAACATAATAAGTTTAATACATAGATAATGGGATTAGAAACATACAAATTTAAACTGAACATGCAAGGATACATAAGCAATAGCTACAATATAAATGAGTCTTCCCAAATCATGGACGATACAAGTAACATATAAACAAAGCAAACCTAGGTATATCATAATATATATAAAAAAAAACAGAAAAGAGAAAAAGAAAAAAAAAATATGCTAGAAAAACTAATCTAACAACCTAATAACTAATAAGGAAAAGAAACGAAAAAAGAAAAAAATGGAAAAAAAAATAATGAAAAAAAGGGCTGTTTATAATATCTAACAAAAATACAAAATCATCAGTGTCGTCAACTCCGATCCTCTCAACATATGTAAAATCAAAACTGGAAAAACAAATAGGCTTGGAACAGGGTCACATTACATCACATGAAAATATTGAATAAATGGTCTCCATATCTTTTCAAATTTAATCGAAGTATCAAATACAACACTTCTAATTTTCTCCAAATTTAGACATAACATAGTTTGAGAGAACCAATGAAATATGGTAGGAGGATTAATTTCTTTCCAATTCAACAAAATAGATCTTCTAGCCATTAATGTAAGAAATGCAATCATTCGACAAGCAGAAGAGGATAAATGGACTGAGTCCATCATTGGTAAACCAATTGCAGTAATAGGATGAGGTTGTAAATCAATGTTCAATACCGTGGAAATAATATCAAAAATGTCTTTCCAATATTTTTTCAAAAGCGGACAAGACCAAAACATTTGAGTTAAAGACGCTATCTCAGAATGACATCTGTCACAAATAGGACTCATATAGGAATAAAAATGAGCCAATTTATCCTTGGGAGGAACAACTTTCAAAGAGATTTTTCACGGTGCTCAACAAAAGCATCTTCCAGTTAAAAGCGAGGACAGTAAGTGGGGGAGAGCCAGCCTTGGATAACTAAGGAAATAAAAGAAGGCATCAAACTAAAAAAGCTCATGTGTACAAAGTTGCCAAAAGTAGTGGGAAACTGGAAGATTGGAAAAACTTTAAAAAGCAACAAAGGACCACAAAGTGAGCAATAAAGAAAGAGAAGATAGATTATGAAAATAAACTAGCACAAAATATAAAAACAGAAAGTAAAGATTTTATAATTATATAAAGCAGAAAAGGGTGGCTACAGTGAACGCAGGTCCCTTGGAGGCCAAGAAGGTGGAATTGATATTTGGTAACGAGGAAATGGCTGAGGCTTTGAATGACTATTTTGTGTTGGTCTGCATGGTGGAAGACACATTTAACACACCAAAGGGAAAGGTTATGGATGTGATGGGAGGTGTGGACCTCAATAGCTATCACTAAAGAGATAGTACTGAGCAAAATTGTGGGTCTGAAGATAGAAAAGTCCCCTGGTCCAGATGGAATGCATCCCAGGGTACTGAAAGAAATGGTAGAGGTTATAGTTGAGGCTTTGGCGATAAATTATCAAAATTCTCTGGGCAGGTCCACACGGATTGGAATAAGATGAATATCACGCCACTTTCAAAAAAAAATGTAGGTAAAAGGTAGGTAACTATAGGCCAGTTAGATAAACATCTGTCGAAAATACTTGAAGCTATCATTAAAGAAGAAATAGTGAGGCGTCTGGAAAGAAATGGATTCAGCAAAGGCAGGTCTTGTTTGACAAACTTACTGGAGTTCTTTGAGGACATAACGAGCACAGCGGATAGAGGGGAACAGATGGACGTTATTTACTTGGATTTCCAGAAGGCATTTGATAAGGTGCTGCATAAAGGACTTATCCATAAGATAAGGATGCATAAAGTTGGAGGTGATGTATTAGCATGGATAGAGGATTGGTTAACTAATAGAAAGCAGAGAGTTGGGATACATGGGTGTTACTCTGGTTGGCAATCAGTGGTGAGCGGTGTGCCACAGAGATCGGTGCTGGGCTCACAATTGTTCACAATATATATTAATGATCTGGAAGGGGGGGACTAAGTTTGCTGATGACCCTAAATTGAGTGGAAAAGCAAATTGTGCAGAGCATATGGAGAGTTTGCAGAGAGATATAGATAGGTTAATTGAGTGGGCAAGGATCTGACAGATGGAGTACAAAGTTGGTAAATGCAAGGTCATCCATTTTGGAAGGAAAAATGGAAGAGCAGGTTATTACGAAATGATAAAAGGTTGCAGCATGCTGCTGAGCAGAGGGACTTGGGAGTGCTTTTGCAGGAATCGCAAAAGATTGTTTTGCAGGTGCAGCAGACTATCAAGAAGGCAAATGGAATGTTGGTCTTCATTGCTAGAGTGATTGAATTTAAGAGCAGGGAGATTATACTGGAACTCCATAGGTTACTGGTGAGGCCACATCTGGAGTACTACATGCAGTTCTGATGTAAACAATGACCAGTTCTGGTCTCTTTACTTGAGGAAGGACAGACTGGCTTTGGAGGCAGTACAGAGGAGGTTGATTCTAGAGATGATGGGGTTAGACTATGAGGACAGATTGAGTTGCCTGGGACTGTACTTGCTGGAATTCAGAAGAATGAGAGATCTTATAGAAACATATAAAATTATGAAAGGGATAGATAAGATAGAGGTAGGAAAGTTGTTTCCACTGGTGGGTGACACTGGAGCTAGGGAACATAGCCTCAAGATTCGGGGGAGTAGATTTAGGATGGAGATGAGGAGAAACTGCTTTTCCAAGAGTGGTGAATCTGTGGAATTTTCTGCCCAATGAGGCAGTAGAGGCTACCTCAGTAAATATATTTAAGACAAGGTTGGATAGACTTTTACATAGTAGGACAATTAAGGGTTATGAAGAAAAGGCAGGTAGGTGGGATCAGTCATGATCTTATTGAATGGCAGAGTAGGCTTAACAGGCCAGACAGCCAACTCCTGTTTGTATTTCTTAAGTTCTTAAAACAGTTTCTAGCTGAGACCCTTCATCAGGAAGGGTCCCTTGTTTCTCCGACATTTGAAGTGTGTATGTGTTGCTTTGGATTTCCAGCATCTGCAGATTTTATGTTTATTTGTCTTTGTTAATGCATAGTTTTTCATAAATTCTATATTTCTCAATTTTTCCTGTAAATCCCTGTAAGAAAATTAATCTAAAGATAGCATATTGTGACAGTTATCTGCTTTGAACATTCTCCCTAAAATTCAACATGTAGAGTTTTAATGGTGTTTGTTAAGAACCTTACCAGACGGCCTTTGTCCGGCAAGACTCGAACCGATTCTGCTCCAAAATACTTCAGCAGATCCACCTTCTCACTGCTGGTCAACTCGGACGGGAGGTGTCTCACCAGAATGGTCTGGCTGCTTTTGATAGGAGGGGAAATGTTCTCGCCAGAGCCGGGAGCAGCCATGGTTCTGGGTGACTAACAAATAGTGCATGTTAGAGTCCAGGAAGAGGACTCAGAGAAAGTGGGAAGGGAGAGGTAGTGAGGAGATAGCTGGGATGGGGGAGGGGAGTGGTAGGAGTGGAAGGGGAGAGGTGGGGTGGGGAAAACAGGGCCAGAGGAGGGAAGCAGCAGAGGTAGGAGAAGTAGGGAACAAAGGTAAGAATGGTGGTAACAGGTAGTAGATGCTGGTACGATGGGGAGGGACAAGGAGGTAGATAAGGGAACAGCAGGGGGGATGATGGGGACGATGGGATAGGAGGGTTGATTGTGGAGAGGCTAGAGTGCGGATTAGGGGGATATAAAGCACCTCCCCAGCCCAAAACCCATTCAATCGTTCCCCATTACCTCCGCTCTCTTCTCCCCTCCCCACTCTCATGAACTCCTTCACCCCTCACACTCACCGGAAGCCGCTCCGCGAAGCTCTACAACCACACTCACAAACCTCGTGCCTTCCCGTAACGTGTCTGAGCCGCCAACCAATCAGCGCACGGGAACCCTCCGACCCCACCCCCTGTCCGGCGCTGAATGACAGTGGCAGCCCAGGTGAAGCAGCTGGCCCGCCTTCCTGTGCGGCAATGAGTGACAACTGCAGAGCCGCGCCTTTCCAGGGGGCGATGAGTGACGGTAGATGACCACGTGACGTAGAGCGGGCTCTCGCCTCGCCTCCCCCCGGCGGCTGTGAGTGACAGCAGCTCGCCCCACCTCCCCGGGTGCTGAGAGTGACAGCAGCTCGCCCCGCCTCCCCCGGCGGCTGTGAGTGATAGCAGCTCGCCCCACCTCCCCGGGTGCTGAGAGTGACAGCAGCTCGCCCCACCTCCCCGGGTGCTGAGAGTGACAGCAGTTCGTCCCGCCTCTCAGGGCGGCGGTGAGTGACAGCAGCTCGCCCCGCCTCCCCCGGCGGCTGTGAGTGATAGCAGCTCGCCCCACCTCCCCGGGTGCTGAGAGTGACAGCAGCTCGTCCCGCCTCTCGGAGCGGCGGTGAGTGACAGCAGCTCGTCCCGCCTCTCGGAGCGGCGGTGAGTGACAGCGCCAGCCCACGTGACGGAGCAGCGACTGCTGTCTGGCGTTAACTTTGCTGGTTCCGGCGGAGCCTCACTTCGCAGCGGCGGATGCAGTAGCTTGTCGTAGTGATAAAACAGACGGATGCCCCGTGGGGGTTTGCAAACATTCCACTAGTTACAGCAAAACGCTACAGATGCTGCAAAAATGACACCGAATATTCCGATGAAAAGTTAAGATCTCACTGAATTACAGGAAGGGTGTGGGGGCTTTGGAGAAGATGCAAATGAGGCTCACCAGGATGTTGCCTGGATTAGGGAGTATGAGCTATAAAAACTGGAACAAATGGGTTGTTTTAAGAGAGACTCTTAGATAGGTACTTGGAGCTTAGAAAAATAGAGGGTTCTGCAGTTGGGTCTGCACAACATTGTGGGCTGAAGGTGCTGAAGATTTCTATTTTCTATGTTTTATGTTTTCTCTGGAGCGGCTGAGGGTGTGGGACAACATGAGAGGTCTATAAATTGAGAAGCAGAGATGGGACTCTGCCTGATCTATGGTGGGCACTAGCCTCCCTACCATTAAGGAAATCTTCAAAAGGTGAAGCCTCAGGAAGGCATCATCCATAATTAGGCATGTCCTGGATAGTGAGGTAGCCCCCACCCTCCAGGTAGCCCCTATAGTGAGGTAAAGATCGTCCCCACCCAGGACATGCCCTCTTCTCATTACTATCATCAAGGAGGAGGACCAGGAGCCTGAAGGTCCACACTCAATGATTTAGGAACAGCTTCTTCCTCTCCACCATCAGAATTCTGAACATTCTCATGTATTGCATTCTATTTCTGCTAAGTTAACAAATTTCACAACACATAATAAACCTGATTCAGATTTTTATTTATTATATATTCTTGCTGTAATTTATGTATTTTGATGTATTGCACAGTATTGTTGCCAAAAACAAATTTCAAAGTTTAAAAGTTCAAAGTACATTTATTATCAAAGTATCTATACCATATACAGCCTTGAGATTTATCTGCTTATAGGCATCCACAAAACAGAGACCCAAAAGAGCCCACTAAAAAAAGAAAACCATTAAACTTTTACCCAATGTGTAGAAAAAAACAATTTGTGCAAACAATAAAAGTAAGCAAATGACATTGAGAGCTATAGCTTTGGAAGTGAGTCCACAGCATGAACTGTATCTAGGACCCCATTTGATGTAGGCCACAGCCTTGGATCAGTGCAGATACAAGCTAACCTTGAGGGGCAGCGAGCTGAACATCAGCCCATCCCTCTCCACTAGCCCTGACACCCTGACCTGGCACAAACCCGATTCAGAATTCCTGGAATTTTCCCACTCAGATAGATGCAAGGGAGGGGTCACCAAGGGGGAAAGAGCTGCTGATTTGTAAAATATTCCCCAGCACAGAGTGCAGAAACAGGCCCTCTGGCCCACACCGACCATGATTTGTATCTAAGCTGGTCCCATTTGCCTGAGTATGGCCCTTATCTCTTTAAAGTAGGGGCCCAACCTTTTTTATGCCATGGATCCCTATCATTAACAGAGGAGCTCATGGACCCCTGTCTGGGAAACCTCGCCTTGACCCGTCCAGATGTCTTTTAAATGTTGTTAATGTTTTTGATTTGGAACAAGAAGGCAGCAGGAGAGCACCTAAGGATTTCCAGCAGGAAGTCATTTTGAATTCTCGGGGGAAGAGAGAGGCCAGACTGCGCAGGCGCGTGACGTCAGCCAGTTGAGCGCGAACAGTTTAAAAAGAAGGCAGCCATATCCAGTGGGCAGTGGAGTGAAAGGGTTTTGGCTCCATGGGCTTCGGTGGTAACGGGACGAGGTGAGGCAGTTGTTGATTGCAAAAGGAGGTAGTTTGTGTGTGAGGCCAGTTTTCTGTGGTCGGTGTCAGATGTGGGAGGTCCTGGAGTCTCCCGGCGTCGTGGACGTCCACATCTGCACCAGGTGCATTGAGCTGCAGCTCCTTAGGGACTGTGTTAGGGAATTGGAGCTGCAGCTCAATGACCTTCGTCTGGTCAGGGAGAGTGAGGAGGTGATAGAGAGGAGTTACCAACAGGTGGTCACTCCGGGGCCACGGGGGACAGAGAAATGGGTCACAGTCAGGAGAGGGAAGGGGAAGAGGCAGGTACTAGAGAGTACCCCAGTGGCTGTACCCCTTGACAATAAGAACTACTGTTTGAGTACTGTTGGGTGGTGGGGACAACCTACCTGGGGGAAGAGACAGTGGCCGTGCCTCTGGCACAGAGTCTGGCCCTGTGGCTCAGAAGGGTAGGGAAAGGAAGAGGAAGGCAGTAGTGATAGGGGACTCTATAGTCAAGGGTTCAGACAGGTGATTCTGTGGATGCAGGAAAGAAACTCGGATGGTAGTTTGCCTCCTAGGTGCCAGGGTCCGGGACATTTCTGACCGTGTCCAAGATATCCTGCGGTGGGAGGGAGAACAGCCAGAGGTCATGGTACATATTAATACCAATGACATAGGTAGGAAAAGGGAAAAGGTCCTGAAAGAAGACTACAGGGAGTTAGGAAGGAAGTTGAAAAGCAGGACCTCAAAGGTAGTAATCTCGGGATTACTGTCTGTGCCACGCGACAGTGAGAATAGGAATAGAATGAGGTGAAGGATAAATACATGGCTGAGGGATTGGAGCAGGGGGCAGGGATTCAGATTTCTGGACCATTGGGACCTCTTTTGGGGCGGGTGTGACCTGTAACAAAAGGACGGGTTGCACTTGAATCCCAGGGGGACCAATATCCTGGTGGGGAGGTTTGATAGAGCTGTTGGGGAGGGTTTAAACTAGTTTGGCAAGGGTTTGGGAATCAGAATGTGAGTGCAGGGATTAAGGTAGAAGGACAAGGGCATGATGCTAAGAGTTCTGAGTTGATGAGGAAGGGCAGGCAGGGGACGAAACATAATTGTAACTAGTTAAAGGGGTTGAAATGAGTCTATTTCAATGCTAGGAGTGTTAGGAACAAGGAGGATGAACTTAGAGCATGGATCCACTGAGGCGAGGGGAGAAAAAAAACCGGAGGTCATGGGTTAAGGGTGAAGGGGGATAAGTTTAAAGGGAACATGGGGGGGGGGGGCTTCTTCACGCAGAGAGTGGTGGGAGTGTGGAATGAGCTGCCAGATGAAGTGGTGAATGCGGGCTCACTTTTGACATTTAAGAAAAACCTGGACAGGTATATGGATGAGAGGGGTTTGGAGGGATATGGCCCAGGTGCAGGTCAGTGGGACTAGGCAGAAAAATGATTCGGCACAGCCAAGAAGGGCCAAAAGGCCTTTTTGTGTGCTGTAATGTTCTATGGTTCTATGATTAGTATGTGGAACTATGATGTTGTGGCCGTTACTGATACTTGGTTGGAGGAAGGGCAGGATTGGATGATGCAGGTCCCGGGGTTCAGGTGTTTTAAAAGGAATAGGATTGGAGGTAGAAAAGATGGGGAGTGGCATTGCTGGTCAGGGATAGTATCACCGCTATAGAAAGGGAGGACGCTGCAGAGGGAGTGTCCACTGAGTCGGTCTGAGTGGAAGTCAGAAATAGGAAGGGATCAATCGCTGTGCTGGGAGTAGTCTATAGGCCCCCAAATAAGTGTGAGGTGATGCAGTTTGGAAGGACAAACCAGAAGACTGAGTACAGGATTAATGGTCAGTTACTTAAGAGTGTGGATGAACAAAGGGACCTTGGGGTTCAAATCCATATATCCCTCAAGGTCGCTGCACAGGTTGATAGGGTAGTTAAGAAGGCCTATGGGATGCTAGGCTTCATTAACAGGGGGATTGAGTTCAAGAGTAGAGAGGTCATGTTGCAACTCTACAAATCTCTGGTGAGACCGCACAGAGTATTGTGTTCAATTCTGGTCACCTCATTATAGGAAGGATGTGGAAGCTATGGGGAGGGTGCAGAGGAGATTTACCAGGATGTTGCCTGGTTTGGAGAACAAGTCATATGAAGCAAGGTTAGCAGAGCTGGGACTTTTCTCTTTGAAGCGTAGAAGAATGAGAGGGGACTTGATAGAGGTCTACAAGATTATGAGAGGCATAGATAGGGTGGATAGTCAGTACCTGTTTCCCAGGGCACCAATAGCAAACACCAGAGGGCATATGTACAAAATTAAGGGAGGGAAGTTTAGGGGAGACATCAGGGGTAAGTGTTTTACACAGAGGGTTGTGAGTGCCTGGAATGACTTGCTAGGGATGGTGGTGGAGGCTAAAACATTAGGGGTATTTAACAGCCTCTTGGACAGGCACATGGGTGAAAGAAAAGTAGAGGGTTATGGGGTAGTGTGGGTTTAGTACTTTTTTTAAGGATTATATGGGTCGGCACAACATGAAGCGCTGAAGGGCCTGTACTGTGCTGTGGTGTTCAATGGTTCTATGGTACCTGCCTCAGCTGTGTCATGGGAGGTCTCAAGTCCAGCTGTGAGAGGAGGAGGGTTGGGCACGGGGCTAGCAACCTAACCGACAAAAACCCACAGCTCCAGAAATACCAAAGCAGATCCAAAGACTCATCAGTGGGAAAGGAAAGATCTGTGAAGATCGGCCTGGGGACAATGTGAAAGACTGGCCCAAGACAGAGGACTCTGGCAAGCTGCTGTCATGGCCTGTGCTCCCATGGGGGTGATGGGCTTAAGAAGAAGATAGCTGACTCAAACACTTCCTCAGGCAGCTTGTTTCACATCCTGGCCACCCTCTGAATAAAAACGTTGCACCTCAGGTTCCTATTAAATCTCTTCCCTCTCACCGTAAACGCATGTCCAGCGATGGGAAAGTAAAGCTGAAACCATATGTTACTGAGCGATAATAGAACTGATTCAGAGAGAGAGAGTAAATTCTGTTTCTGGGGGGAAATGTCAGGTGCTGACGGGCATAGGTTTATGGTGAGGAGGGAAGAGACTAAAAGCAAGACGTGATTTTTTTAAAGACAGACAGTAGTGGGTGACTGGAATGTGCCAGGAGATGGTGGAAGCAGATACAATAGTGGATTTTAAGAGGCATTTAGACAGGCACATGAATATCTGGGAATGGAGGCATGTGGATCACACACAGGCAGATGGGATTCATTTAAATTGGCGTCAAGTTTTACACACACGTCACTGGCCGTAGGGCCTGTTCCTGTGCTGAGAGTTCCATGTTTTGCTAAAGTACAGCTAAATGAGGCCCAATTTATTATTTCTAAACTTCGCCCATCACTGCAGTTTAACCAGTCTGGATTTACAGTGTTTACTTGTACACACTTTATCATTACAAATAACATTGAAGAGAAGTTTGAATAGGTACATGGATGGGAGGGGTATGGAAGGCTATGGTCCGTGTGCAGGTCGATTGGACAAGGCAGAATAATAGAGAGAACATTACAGCACAGTACAGTGAGAGAGAACATTACAGCACAGTACAGTGAGAGAACATTACAGCACAGTGCGGTGAGATAACATTACAGCACAGTACAGTGAGAGACAACATTACAGCACAGTGCAGTGAGAGAACATTACAGCACAGTACAGTGAGAGAACATTACAGCACAGTACAGTGAGAGACAACATTACAGCACAGTACAGAGAGAGAACATTACAGCACAGTACAGTGAGAGAACATTACAGCACAGTACAGTGAGACAACATTACAGCACAGTGCGGTGAGAGAACATTACAGCACAGTACAGTGAGAGAACATTACAGCACAGTACAGAGAGAGAACATTACAGCTCAGTACAGTGAGAGAACATTACAGCACAGTACGGTGAGAGAACATTACAGCACAGTACAGTGAGAGAACATTACAGCACAGTACGGTGAGAGAACATTACAGCACAGTACAGTGAGAGAGAACATTACAGCACAGTACAGTGAGAGACAACATTACAGCACAGTGCGGTGAGATAACATTACAGCACAGTACAGTGAGAGACAACATTACAGCACAGTGCAGTGAGAGAACATTACAGCACAGTACAGTGAGAGAACATTACAGCACAGTGTGGTGAGAGAGAACATTACAGCACAGTGCAGTGAGAGAACATTACAGCACAGTACAGAGAGAGAACATTACAGCACAGTACAGTGAGAGACAACATTATAGCACAGTGCGGTGAGAGAGAACATTACAGTACAGTGAGAGAGAACATTACAGCACAGTGCGGTGACAGACAACATTACAGCCCAGTACAGTGAGAAAACATTACAGCACAGTGCGGTGAGAGAGAACATTACAGCACAGTACAGTGAGAGACAACATTACAGCACAGTGCGGTGAGAGAACATTACAGTACAGTGAGAGAGAACATTACAGCACAGTGCAGTGAGAGAACATTACAGCACAGTACAGAGAGAGAACATTACAGCACAGTACGGTGAGAGAACATTACAGCACAGTACAGTGAGAGAACATTACAGCACAGTACAGAGAGAGAACATTACAGCACAGTACAGTGAGAGAACATTACAGCACAGTACAGTGAGAGAGAACATTACAGCACAGTACAGTGAGAGACAACATTACAGCACAGTGCGGTGAGATAACATTACAGCACAGTACAGTGAGAGACAACATTACAGCACAGTGCAGTGAGAGAACATTACAGCACAGTACAGTGAGAGAACATTACAGCACAGTGTGGTGAGAGAGAACATTACAGCACAGTGCAGTGAGAGAACATTACAGCACAGTACAGAGAGAGAACATTACAGCACAGTACAGTGAGAGACAACATTATAGCACAGTGCGGTGAGAGAGAACATTACAGTACAGTGAGAGAGAACATTACAGCACAGTGCGGTGACAGACAACATTACAGCCCAGTACAGTGAGAAAACATTACAGCACAGTGCGGTGAGAGAGAACATTACAGCACAGTACAGTGAGAGACAACATTACAGCACAGTGCGGTGAGAGAACATTACAGTACGGTGAGAGAGAACATTACAGCACAGTGCGGTGAGAGAGAACATTACAGCACAGTACAGTGAGAGACAACATTACAGCACAGTACGGTGAGAGAGAATATTACAGCACAGTACAGTGAGAGAACATTACAGCACAGTGCGGTGAGAGAGAACATTACAGCACAGTGCAGTGAGAGAACATTACAGCACAGTACAGAGAGAGAACATTACAGCACAGTACAGTGAGAGACAACATTACAGCACAGTGCAGTGAGAGAACATTACAGCACAGTACAGAGAGAGAACAATACAGCACAGTACAGAGAGAGAACATTACAGCACAGTACAGAGAGAGAACATTACAGCACAGTACGGTGAGAGAACATTACAGCACAGTACAGTGAGAGAACATTACAGCACAGTACAGAGAGAGAACATTACAGCACAGTACAGTGAGAGAACATTACAGCACAGTACAGTGAGAGACAACATTACAGCACAGTACAGTGAGAGACAACATTACAGCACAGTGCAGTGAAAGAACATTACAGCACAGTACAGTGAGAGACAACATTACAGCACAGTGCGGTGAGAGAGAACATTACTGCACAGTACAGTGAGAGAACATTACAGCACAGTACAGTGAGAGACAACATTACAGCACAGTGCAGTGAAAGAACATTACAGCACAGTACAGTGAGAGACAACATTACAGCACAGTGCGGTGAGAGAACATTACAGTACAGTGAGAGAGAACATTACAGCACAGTGCGGTGACAGACAACATTACAGCCCAGTATGGTGAGAAAACATTACAGCACAGTGCGGTGAGAGAGAACATTACAGCACAGTACAGTGAGAGACAACATTACAGCACAGTACAGTGAGAGACAACATTACAGCACAGTGCGGTGAGAGAACATTACAGTACGGTGAGAGAGAACATTACAGCACAGTGCGGTGAGAGAGAACATTACAGCACAGTACAGTGAGAGAACATTACAGCACAGTACAGTGAGAGACAACATTACAGCACAGTACGGTGAGAGAGAATATTACAGCACAGTACGGTGAGAGAGAACATTACAGCACAGTACAGTGAGAGAACATTACAGCACAGTGCGGTGAGAGAGAACATTACAGCACAGTGCGGTGAGAGAGAACATTACAGCACAGTGCAGTGAGAGAACATTACAGCACAGTACGGTGAGAGAACATTATAGCACAGTGCAGTGAGAGAGAATATTACAGCACAGTACGGTGAGGGAGAATATTACAGCACAGTACGGTGAGAGAACATTATAGCACAGTGCGGTGAGAGAGAACATTACAGCACAGTGCGGTGAGAGAGAACATTACAGCACAGTACGGTGAGAGAACATTATAGCACAGTGCGGTGAGAGAGAACATTACAGCACAGTGCGGTGAGAGAGAACATTACAGCACAGTACAGTATGATGCTGTGCTGATCTTTCCACCAACTGCACAATCATTCCAACCCTTCCCTCCCACATAGCCCTCCATTTTCCGATCATTCATGTACCAATCTAAAAGTTTTTTAATGTCTTTAATGTATCTGCCATCACCCCTGGCAGTGTGTTTCACACACCCACCACTCTGTGTATAAAGCCCATTGACACCACCCCACCCCAATTCTTTCCTCCAACCGCCTTAAAATTATGTCACCCATATTAGCCATTTCTGCCCTGAGCTGTCCACTCGAACTATGCCTCTTGTCATTTCACACACCTTTATCAAGTCACCTCCCATCCTTCAGACTCTCCAAAGAGAAAAGCCCTAGCTCTCTCAAACTATCCTCTGGGATAATTTGGGAAGTGACCCAGGAATGTTGACCAGTGACCAGTAATTTAACTGCTTTTGTACGGTTTCTGTGTCAGACTTTAACCCACTCAGAATCTGTGTCACATTCCTCACTGAGACTCTGACAGGTTGGAGTCCGGTGCCATTGGTAAGGAGTTTGTCCCTCTTCCCTGTGAGCAGGTGGGTTTCCTCCAGGCGCTCTGGCTTCCTCCCACAGTCCAAAGATGTACCAGTTAGTAGGTTAATTGGTCATTGTAAATTGTCCTATGATTAGGGTAGGATTAAATCGGTGTGTTGCTGGGCGGTGCAGTTTGTAGAGGTGGGAGGGTCTGTTCCACACTGTATCTCAAAATAAATAAAATAAAATCATCTCCATTACTGAAGTAAAGTTCTCCA
The DNA here is from genome assembly GCF_048418815.1 of Hemitrygon akajei. Taxonomy (NCBI): domain Eukaryota; kingdom Metazoa; phylum Chordata; class Chondrichthyes; order Myliobatiformes; family Dasyatidae; genus Hemitrygon; species Hemitrygon akajei. The sequence goes on along the minus strand of NC_133135.1, from coordinate 2,841,017 downwards.
TCAGTATCCCAGCCACATGCTCCACCTCTGTGAGTCTTCTCTGATATTTCTTTTATCAAGGGAATCAAGAACTAGAGGAATGAGGTGTAGGTTGAGTGGAGAGATTTAAAAGGAAACTGAGGGGCAACTTCTTCTACACAGGAGGTGGCTTGTACACGGAGTGAGGTGTCAGAAGGGTTGAGGCAGGTACAAGAACAACATTGAACAGGCACTTGGTTTAGAGCAGGGGTTCCCAATCTGGGGTCTAAGGACACCTTGGTTAATGGTATTGGTCCTTGGCAGAAAAAAGGTTGTGCACCTCTGGGTTAGAGACAGGCAATTATGGGTAGCTTTGATCGGAAATCAAGAGATTCTGCAACTGCAGGAAATCCAGAGTAACCAGACTCTCACAAATTTCTACAAATGTACAGTGGAGAACATTCTAACTGGATGCATCACTGTCTGGGATGGAGGAGCCACCGCAGAGCTGCAGAAAGTTGCAAACTGATCCAGCTCCGTCATGTACACCAGCCCACCCCGCCCCCCACCCCCCCCCAGCATTAAGCACATCTTCAAAAGGTTTCTCAAGGATGTGGTGTCCATCACCCAGGAAATGCCCTCTTCTCATTGCTACCATCAGGAAGAACGCACAGGAGCCTGAAGACACACACTCAACATTTTAGGAACGGTTTCTAGCTTAGATGGGAATCTTTGTCAGCATGGACCAATTGAGGCAAAAGGCCTATTTTTGTGAGATTCGAGCCCTTTTCCTGTTCAGAATATGTTCACATTCCTTCTAATGCTTCCTTCCATACTCTGTCTTTGCCCCTCTTATCTCCATTTTCACCTCTCCCCTGCTGTTTTAGTAATTTCACAGATCAATGTAAGAGGGAAGGATTAGGTTGATCCTGGAGTAAGTTTCTGTCGTTCTATAGATGCGCAGCAGAGAGCATCCTAACAAGCTACATCTGTGCAGAGAACGGAAACTGCACTGTGGAAGACAGGAAGGCTTTGTAACAGGTAGTAAAAACTGCCCAATGCATCACGGGCACCAGCCCACCCGCCATCAAGGACATAGATACAGAACGGTGCCGGAAAGGTGCCAGTAACATCATGAAGGATCCCACCCTCTCTGCTCATGGGCTGTTTGTCTCACCCCCATCAGGGAGGAGTCTAAACAGTGTCCACACCAGGACCACCAGACTCAAACACAGTTACTTTCCCCAAGCAGTGAGGCAGATCTACACCTCCACCCACTAATCCACCCCTCCACACCCCAACCACCACTACATAATCATTTCCTGTCAGTCAATGAATCTTAAGGAGACATTTGCCTGACTTGCCTCTCTGCTGGTCGGCATCCCATTGATGTGGCAAGGGGAGAGTATGGATTAACTCAGAGAGTCCCCAATCTCCGTATCAGCCATATTGCAGGCAGTACCTAGTCAACTGGAATCAGAATGGATTTAATATTATCACATGTACTGAGATACAGCGAAGAGTCCACACACCAAGTGGAAGCTGCCATTGCACAAACATGGCGAGAGGTCCTTCAGCCAATTGTCCTGTTCACCCTGTACACATCGGACTTCCAATAACTCGGAGTCCTGCCATGTGCAGAAGTTCGCTGATGACACGGCCATAGTGGGGTGTGTCAGGAATGGACAGGAGGAGGAGTATAGGAAACTGATACAGGACTTTGTGATATGGTGCAACTCAAACTACCTGTGTCTCAATATCACCAAGACCAAGGAGATGGTGGTGGACTTTAGGAGATCTAGGCCTCATATGGAGCCAGTGATCATTAATGGAGAATGTGTGGAGCAGGTTAAGACTTACAAGTATCTGGGAGTACAGTTAGACGAGAAGCTAGACTGGACTACCAACACAGATGCCTTGTGCAGGAAGGCACAGAGTCGACTGTACTTCCTAAGAAGGTTGGCGTCATTCAATGTCTGTAGTGAGATGCTGAAGATGTTCTATAGGTCAGTTGTGGAGAGCGCCCTCTTCTTTGTGGTGGCGTGTTGGGGAGGAAGCATTAAGAAGAGGGACGCCTCACGTCTTAATAAGCTGGTAAGGAAGGCGGGCTCTGTCGTGGGCAAAGTACTGGAGAGTTTAACATCGGTAGCTGAGCGAAGGGCGCTGAGTAGGCTACGGTCAATTATGGATAACTCTGAACATCCTCTACATAGCACCATCCAGAGACAGAGAAGCAGTTTCAGCGACAGGTTACTATCGATGCAATGCTCCTCAGACAGGATGAAGAGGTCAATACTCCCCAATGCCATTAGGCTTTACAATTCTACCGCCAGGACTTAAGAACTTTTTAAAAGCTATTATTAATGCTTTTTGAGATAGTGATTTAGATGCATATCATATTTTTTTTTACTGAGTTAAGTATTGTATGTAATTAGTTTTGCTACAACAAGTGTATGGGACATTGGGAAAAAAAGTTGAATTTCCCCATGGGGATGAATAAAGTATCTATCTATCTATCTATCTATCTATCTAATTGAGTCTGTACTGACCAGCAAGCACCCGTTAACATTGGGCAGCAGAGTAGCATAGTGGTTAACATAACACCTTACAACACCAGCGATCAGGGTTCAATTCCTGCTGCTGTCTATAAGGAGCTTGTATGTTCTCTCTGTACCTGATGGGTTTCCTCCATTTACTCTGGTTTCCTCCCACTGTCCAAAGATGTACAGGTTAGGGTTACAAAATTGTGGGCATGCCATGTTGGCACTGGAAACACGGTGACATATTGGGCTGCTCCCAGCACATCCTCAGACTGTGTTGGTTGTTGACACAAATGACACATTTCACTGCATGTTTCAAGGTACTGTACATGACAAATAAACCTCATCTTTATCTTTACGTTAATCATGGAAGCACAATGCACAGAAATACCAGCCTTTTGCGTCTGTACTGACAGGTAAGCACTAACAGAAATCATGGAAGGACACTGCTCAGAAACAGGCCGTTTAGATAATTTTACAGAAAAATGTGTAAGCATTCTGATGAAGATTCTTGAGCCCTAAACAGGAACTTTGTTTCTCTCTCCACAGACCCTGGTGAGTATTTAGAACATTGATATTAAATATCTTATGAGTTAAAAAGCAGCAGTGACTACTGTTTAGTAAAAGCTACTGGAGAACAGAAAAACCTGCAAACACTCAACAGGGCAGGCAGTACCTGCAGAGGGAAATCAGAGAGAGAAGGAGTATTGCATACAGTTAAGGTTACCCCACTGTAGGAAGGATGTCGAGGCTTTGGAGAGAGTGCAGAAGAGGTTCATCAGTTGCTGCCTGGATTAGATAGCATGTGCTAAAAGGAGAGGTTGCACAAACTTGGGTTGTTTTCTCTGGAGCGGCAGAGGCTGAGGGGAGATCTGATAGATCTTTATAAGATTATGAGAGGCATAAATAGAGCAGAGGGACTGGTGGAAATGTCTAATACCAGGGGGCATGCATTTAAGGTGAGAGAGGATCATTTCAAATGTGATGAGAGGGGTGTTTTTTTTTGCATACAGAGAGTGGTGGGCCCCTGGAACGTGCTGCCTGGGGTGGTGGTAGGGGCAGATACCCTGGGCAATTTTTAGAGACATACAGATCAGCACATGAATATGAAGAAAATGGAAGAATATGGACATTGTGAAGGCATAAGGGACTAGTTTGGTTGGCCATTTGATTACTAATTAAATTAGTTTAGCACAACATTGTGGACTGAAGGGCCTGTTCCTTTGCTGTACTGTTCTATGTTCTAACCAAGAGTTAATGTTTCAGGTAAGGAGGGTGTAGAGTTTCTAAAGTGTGTTCCAGAGAACTTTCTTGATCAGTATGTTTCTGGGCCCAACAAGGAAGATGGTGTTGCTAGACTTGGTTCTGGGAAATTAGCCAGACCAAATGGAGCAAACATCCACAGGGAACGTCTGGAAAGTCAGAGCGTAATATCAAAAGGTTTAGAGCAGCTTTGGAACAGGAAATAGGCCACTCCAAGGTAAAAATAGTCAGTCAGACAAGTGCCAATTTCAAAGGACTGAGAACAGATCTGGCACATCGAGAGAGTTTGAGAGTGGAGATCTTTCAGCTAGAGTCCAGGTACATTCCCAAGGAGGAGAAGGAAAGGGAAGTTAGTGCCAAAGCTTCCTGGATGACCTGATGGATTGAACATAAAATAGAGCAGAAGAAAAGGGCAGGCGACAGATGCCAGCTTGTTACTTCAAGTGAGAACCCAGCTAATTCAAGATTCAAGATTCCTTAATGTCATTTCCAGTACACATACGTAAAGGAGAACAAGATCGTCACTATTCCGGATCTGATGCAGCACAAAATAAAAACACAAAGGATAGAGAACACAATGATAATAAAAATTACAATAAATATAAATACAGAAGATAGCTTATATACACAGATTGATTGTATGTCAATGAGGTGATGCTAGGCACAAGGGTGTCTGTACATAAGGTGACTGACAGGAAATGATAACATTGGAAACATCGACTGCTCCTTTCAACGGATGCTGCCCGACCTGCTGAGTTCATCCAGCTTTCTTGTACATCAGGAAATGATAAAGTAGTGGTGGGGTGGGAGTTGTGGGTTTGATCACTCTAACTGCTGGGGAAAGAAACTGCTTTTGAATTTAGTGGTCCTGGCATTGATGTTACGTGGCCTCCTCCCTGATGGGAGTGGGACAGACAGTCCATGAGCAGGGTGAGTGGGACCCTTCATGATGTTACTGGCCCTTTTCCAGCACCTTTCTGTATACATGTCCTGGATGGCGGGTTGGCTGGTGCCAGTGATGAACTGGATCATTTTGACTACCCGCTGTAGAGCCTTCTTGTTCACTGCAGTGTGGTTTCCGTAGCAGACACTTGCCTCCTGATATAAAGTTTATATCAAGAGGCTGTTTCTGAATGAATTTCACTACACAGAAATAGGCCCTTCAGCCCAGCAAGTCTGTGCTTATTGCCAAGCGCCCATTGACCCTAACATAATGTAAGGCACAGATAGACCGTTCCAATCTTTCTCCCAGGGTCAAAATGTTGAATACTCGATAACATGCATTTAACATGAGAGTGGCCAAGTTCAAAGGAGATGTGCGAGGCAAGGTGTGTGCCTGGAATGAGTGGGCGGTGGAGGCAGATACGATAGTGGTGTTTCAGAAACTGTTAGATAGACACGAACATTCAGGGAAGGTGGGGATATGGACCATATTCCGGCAGAATATTGAATGGACAATCAACCAACCCATATTTCTTATTATTATAATGTATACATTTTTTTGAGTGGCAGCATGGAGATACGTCCTTACCAAAGGAGGTGTAAGGTGCTCCTTCCTTCCACTAGCCTGCAGGTCACCCTTGGGCAAGGTGTAGCACCTACTTAGCCCCTGATCGTGGTCATGTGAAGCCATGGGCACAGGTGATGATGGTTATATGAGCAACTGGTGCATATGACAGGTCCTGGTTATGTGACCACTGACGCCAGGCAGACATTCACTGAAGAGTATTGATAATGGCTGGGGTCACCCATTTTGTAACGACACGGCCTAGAAGATGGCAATGGCAAACCACTTCTGTAGAAAAATTGGCCAAGAACAATCATGGTCTAATCCATGATCACCCATATCATACGACACGGCCATAATGAATGTATATTTTATATATTTCAATGTACTGCTGCCGCAAAACAACAAATTTCACGACATATGCCAGTGATATTAAATCTGATTCTGATTCTGCGATTAGACTAAGTTGCCATCCTATGCTGTAATGTTCAATATTCTATGTGTTTCCCTCCAGATTCCACCCCTCACCCACACACTGGGGACAATTTACAGCAACCAATTAATCTGCCAACCCATCTGTCTTTAGGATATGGAAGGGAACAGGAGCACTCGAGGGAAACCCACATTATCAGCACCAGGACTGAACCCAAGCTGCTGGAGCAGTGAGACAGAGACTGTTCAGCTGCACAATTCAAAATTAACATCTGAATGAAAATAAAGGCAGAAAATGTGCAAAACTTAGCTATATAGCTCTGTCTCCTTCTCATTCATTGTCCTTCTTTAATTGTTCATTAACTACTTGTCCTTCTTCAGCGGCTGCCTGACCAGCTGACCATTCGCAGCAATTCCTAGTTACACGTTGTTCAGACTTGTAGTGTTCCAGGCTCCTATACAGGTAGCTTGTAGTTCTCGAGCACCAAGTGTAAGGTGCTTGTGATGGAAGATCTGTTGTGCTGAAAGGGAGAGATCCAGGTATGGACGAAGCTCTGACAAAAGCACCTGCTGCTGAATAAAATAATTCATGGATGCAAATGAAATCTGAATCAAGTTTATTATCACTGACATGCAGCATAGAATGGCACAGAACAGCTCCTTCGGCTCACAATTTTGCGCCAAACCAAATAAATTAATAATCAAATGGCTTACTAAACTAATTCTTTATGTTTACAAAATGTCTGTAAACTTCGATTTTCCTCACGTTCAAGTGTTTATCTAAACATCTCTTAAACAGTGGTGTAGTGCTTAGCAGTACCAGTGACCCGGGCTCATTTCATGCCACTACATATAAGGAGCTTGAATGTTCTCCCCGTGACCACATGGGTGTCCTCCAGGTGCTCTGGTTTCCTCCCCACGTTCCAAAGACGTACCAGCTGGTGGGTTATTGGCCAATGTCAATTGTCCTGTGATGAGGCTAGGATTAAATGGGAGGATTGCTGTGCAACAGGACTCAAAGGGCCTGTTCTGCACTGTATCTGAATAAATAAATACGCCCCTAAAGTATCTGCCTCTACCACTACCCCAGGCAGAACGTTGCAGGCCCCTACTACTCTCTGTGTAAAAAATGCCCCTCACATCTCCTTTGAAATTATCCCCTCTCACTCAAATGTACGCCCTCTGGTATTAGACATTTCGACCTTTGTTGTTGTACTGCAGCCATAAAAATGAGTATAAAAATTAGTATAAGTTACAATAAGAAATACACTCAGAGGCCACTTTATTGAAGGTAACTAATAAAGTGGCCACTGAGTGTGTATTCACTGTCTACTGCTTCTGTAGTTCATCCACTTCAAGGTTCGATGTGTTGTGCGTTCCGAGATGCTCTTCTGCACACCACTGTTGTAACGTGTACGATTTGAGCTACTGTCACCTTTCTATCAACTTGAACCAGTCTGGCCATTCTCCTCTGAACTCTCTCATTAACAAGTTACTTTTGCCCACAGAAATGCTGATCACTGGATTTTTTTTTGTTTTTCACACCATTCTCTGTAAACTCTAGAGACTATTACACATGAAAATCCTCACAGATCAGCAGTTTCTGAGAACTGAAACCACCCCATCTGGCACCATCACATTTCTTCTGCATTCTGAACAGCAACTGAATCTCTTGATCATGTTTACATGCTCTTATACATTGAGATGCTGCCACATGATTGACTGATTAGATATTTACATTAACAAGCAGGTGTACAGGTGTACCTAATAAAGTGGCCATTGGGTGTATAAATAAATAGTGCAAAAATGAGAGCAAAGTAGCGAGGTACTGTTCATGAGTTCACAGCTGTTCCAAAATCGGATGGCGGAGGGGACGAAGCTGTTTCTGAAACATTGAGTGTTTGTCTTCAGGCTCCTGTACCTCTTTTTAGATGGTAGCAATGAGAAGAGGTCATGTCCTGGGTGATGGGGTCCTTAATGATGCATGCCACCTCTCCGAGGTGTCACCTTTTGAACAAGTCATTGATGGTAGAGAGGCTACTGTCTGTGATGGGGCTTCAGGCTCCTGTACCACCTCCCTAATGGTACTAACAAGAAGAGGGCATGGCCAGGGTGGTGAGGGTCTTTCACGAAGATAGTAATTCAGAGAAGATCCACCAGCTTACTGGTAACAATGGCACAGATGCTTTAGTGTTGCCAAGACCGCCTACGACCCAAACTCCCAAGAGCCTCCATCACCGAAGGCCAACAGATCCAGCTGGAAGGAGCATGTTAAGGATGTCCATGAACTAGAGTATGTGACAGGAGCAGCCGCCCATCTTATGATCCAGTCTCAGTATCACACGCACCCAACACCAGGTTGAAAAGACCATATGTCAGATGGCAAACAATGAGGCCTGTGAAGCAGATGGCATCCCTGGCTGAGAGAAGCTTCTGGCAAAAATCAACAGACTCCTCTCCCTTCTCTGACAAGAGTGAGCATGAAGGGGGAAGAAGATGCAATAATCCTGGCCGTCTTCAACAACACAAAGCAGGCCATTTGTGCCCTCTCGCCTGTTCTGCCATGCAACAGATGGTAGCTGATCTTTCTGTCCTCACCCATATAACTCCATTCCTGTGATTCCTGGCCGAACAAGGCCACATTGGCGGTGGGTAAGGCCGTGGCTCCAGAGACCCAGGTTTGATCCCACAATCCAGCACAGTCTGTGTGGAGTTTGCACATTTTCTCTGTGACTGTGTGTTTCTCTCAGGTGTTCCAGATCTTGAAAACCTTGCTCCATCTGTTATCTCTTGCTCTCTGCCACCCTCCCATCTCTCTCTCTCTCCCCCTCCCCCACCTTCTCTCTGTTTGTCTCCCCTCTCTCTCTCCTGAGTCTCTCCCTCCCTCTCCCTGAAACACTCTCCCACTTCCTCTCCCCATCTCTCTCTCTCCCCTTCCCCCTCTCCCTTGTCTCTCTTACTCCTGCTTACCTCACCTACTTGGCACTACCTACCTGTCATCTTACACACCTCCGTGTGTCCACGAATCTCTTCAGAATCCTGCCTCACCACTCCCCTTCCTGTCTGAATACTGACCATCTCATCTGCAAGTCCGATGCAGTGTTTGAATCCGAGAACGAGAGGGTCAAGCTTTAGGTTTACTGGAGCAAATATAACCAACAGCCTGTCCTAGATGCTGTGACCAAGAAAGCTCACCAATGCCTCGACTTCCTCAGGAGTCTAACGAAACTAGGCATGTCCCCTTTGAAGAGCATCTATTTATATCGATGCACCACAGAAGGCATCCCGTCACAGCTTAGTACGGTAACTGCTCTGCCCCTGAATGCAAGGAACTGCAGAGAGTTGTGGACACAGCTCAGCACATCACAGAAACCCGACTCCCCTCCACAGTTCAAAATGTTCAACCTAAATTTATTATCAAGGTACATATACGTCACCACATACACCCCTGAGATTCATTTTCTTGTGGGCATTCACAAGAAACACAACAGAATCAATGAAAGACCACCCTCAACAGGCTGAAAATAATGATACAGGTTAAACAACTTACTTAACAGATATTGCCATTCAAAACACACATAGCATACATAAATCAATATGAAAATCACCAGAATTATGCTGAATTAAAAGAGGAAATTGAAAGGATATGGAAGATGAACAGAATCAGAGTCAGGTTTATTATCACCGGCATGTGTCATGAAATTTGTTAACAGCTGTAGCAGTTCAATACAATACATAATAATATTGAAAAAAAACAACCAAATCAATTACAGTAAGTAAATGTTTTCTATATATACATAGAGAGAGAGATTAAAAATAGTGCAAAAAATATATATTTCAAAAAAAGTGGGGTAGTGTTCATGGGTTCAATGTCTATTTAAGAGTCGCATGGTAGAGGGGAAGAAGCTGTTCCTGATTCACTGAGTGCATGCGTTCAGGCTTCTGTACCTCCTTCCTGATGGTAGCAATGAGAAACAGGCCTGCCCTGGGTGATGGGGGGGAGGTCTTTTCTGAGGCACAGCTCCTGAAGATGTCTTGGATACTGTGGAGTTTAGTATCCAAGATGGAGCTGACTGATTTCACAACTTTCTGTAGCTTCTTTTGGTCCTGTGCAGTAGTGCCCCCCCCCCATCCCATACCAGACAGTGATGAATCTGTAGAATTTTTGGAGTGTTTTAGGTGACAAACCAAATCTCCTTAAGCTCCTAATGAAATATAGCCTTAGTCTTGCCTTCTTTATAGTTGCATCAATATCTTGGGACCAGGTTAGGTTCTTAGAGATCCTGACGCTCGGGAACTTTAAATTGCTCACTCTCTCCACTTCTGATCCCTCTATGATGACTTGTTCATGTTCCCTCGTCTTACCCTTCCCAAAGTCCAGAATCAACTCTTTGGTCTTACTGTCATTGAGTGCAAGGTTGTTGCTACAACACAACTCCACTAACTGATAGATCTCACTCCTGTACGCCCTCTTGTCTCCATCTTAGATGCTACCAACAATGGTTGTATCATCAGCAAATTTATAGATGGCATTTGAGCTATGCTTAGCCACCCAGTCATGTGTATACAGTATAGAGAGTAGAACAGTGGGCTAAGCACAATCCCACGGTGTGCCTGTGTTGATTGTCAGTGAGGAGGATATGCTATCACCAATCAGCACAGATTGCGGTTTTCCGGTTAGGAAGTCGAGGATCCAGTTGCAGAGGGACCAGGTTCTGTAGTTTATTGATCAGGACTGTGAGAATGATGGTGGTTAATGCTGAGCTATAGTCGATGAACAGCACCCTGACATAGGTTGATGTGTTGTCCAGGTGGTCTAAAGCTGTGTGGAGAGCCATTGAGATTGCGTCTGCCATTGAGCTACTGTGGTGATAGGCAAATTGCAATGGGTCCAGGTCCTTGCTGAGGCAGGAGTTCAGTCTAGTCATGACCAACCTCTCAAAGCATTTCATCACTGTCAATGTGAGTGCTACCGGGCGATGGTCATTAAAGCAGCACACACTACTCTCCTTAGGCACTGGTATCATTGTTGCCTCTTTGAAGCAAGGGGGAACTATCGACCCTAGCAGTGAGAGGTTGAAAACGTTCATGAATCCTCCTGCCAGTTGGTTGACACAGGTTTTCAGAGCCTTACCAGGTACTCCATCGGGACCTTCCGCCTTGCGAGGGTTCACTAAAGACAGCCTAACTTCGGCCTCTGAGACAGAGGTCACAGGGTCACCAGGTGTCACAACCACGGATTCAGCAGCACAGCAGATACGGCAATTGTGTTCGTAAATATGTCTGTGTCAGCTAATTGTTATTTCATTGTGATGGCATTTAACTTCATTCTTTTTGTCGAGACTTGAGCAAAGCACAACAACATTTCACTGCCTGCTTGTGTTTGGCCTTGTCTGAGAAATTAGACTGTCAAGTCAATACAACAGACTCTGAAGACCAGCAGTATTCGTCTTAAATTATTCCTTTCAGCTGCAGCGTTCACTTCGTTTTCCATTTGAGAGTTTCAGTTAACAGCCCTGTTTGGCCGCGCGTTTACCGTTTTCTTTTCCCTCTAATTCTGTTCGCATTGAAGACTGCAAACTATCGACCCGCTTCAGTGTCTCTCGCTCTGCACTTGGGCCATATCTGAACATAGTGACACTGGGTGCAGCAGGGATCTTCGCAGCTGTAGGTATATTCTCCCTTTCAAAGTGAGCAGGACAGGTGTTGAGCTCATCTGGTAGTGAACCATCGCTGCCATTCATGCCTTTGGGTTTCGCTTTGTAGGAAATAAAGTCCTGCAAGCTCTGCCAGAGTTGTTGTACATCCGATGTCACGTCCAACCTCCAACCTCGTGCGGAATTGTTTCTTCTATCTTGAAACAGTCCTCACAAGACATACCTGGTTTTCTTGTACAGACCTGGGTCACCAGACTTGAATGCCACAGATCTAGCCCCCAGCAGACAACGTACCTCCTGGTTCATCCACAGTTTACATGGCTTACATTGTCCCAGTAGTAATATCTACAACTAGTGTCATCCCAATGTCACTACACAATAGCATTAAACAATTAGGTCTACACAGCAATGTTTATGTAAATCTCTAGAAGGTCACAATACTAAACATCACAAGAATAGTCTGATAGTTCCCAGAAATTGAGAAATAAGTATGCTTGGCTACGTTTGAGCAGAGAACAAAAAAAATCAATAAATATCAAGAACATGAGATCCTTGAAGTGAGTCCAGTTCAGTTGGAACAGTTCAGTGATGGGGCAAGTGAAGTTACCCCCTCTGGTTCAAGAGCCTGATGGTTGAGGGGTAATAACTGTTCCTTAATCTGACGGTGTGAGTGCTGAGGCTCCTGTACCTCTGTCCTGATAGCAGGAGTGAAAGAAGAGACTGCTCCATAGACTCTGTCTATATTTCTGACTGCTTCAGTAAAACACTCTTATCTTCTCCTGCCTCCCATCAAGCAGAAATACAAGAACCTGAAAGCACATACCAACAGGCTCAAGGACAGCCTGTACCCCACTGTTATAAGCTATTGGAACAGTTGTATGTACGATAACATGAACTGTTGATCTCACAGTCTACCTTGGATGGATCTTGTACTTTATTGTCTAGCCGCACTGCAGATTCTCACTTTATTCTGCATTGTTCTACCTCAATGCACTGAGTAATGATCTGATCTGTATGAACAGTACACAAGACAAGCTTTCCACTCTATCTCAGTACATAATAAAGCAACTCCATTGATTTGTTTCCTTCCACAGAAGCAGCTCAGCCCACCGAGTTTATCTGGGATATTGTTACTCCAGGTTCCAGCGTTTGCAGTCTCCCATTTCTCTAAAGGTGTGCAGGGTCAATGGTGGGTAAACTGGCTGCTGTAACTTGCCCCCAGTTTGTAGATGAGTGGGGATGGGGAAAAGCAGTTGATTGGAAGGTGGAGAGAATAACTTAACAAGAAGACAGGAGAGAAGGGACATTAGCTGCTCAAATGTAGAGTAACAAGCAGTCTGCAGGAGGAACTCAGAGGGTCAGGCAGCATCTTCTGTTTGGGGAAGACCTTTCATCTGGACAGAAAGAGTAGAGGGTAGATAGTCGGGGGAAGGGATGGAGCAAGAGCTGAGAGATGATGGGGGGGGGGGGATCCAAGTGAGGGAGGAGTGATATGCAGTTAGAGGAATGGGAACAGTGAGGAGGTGGAGGAATGCGTGGGTGGGGGAAGGCTAACAAACAGGGTGATGGGGCTAGGAAGAAAGAAAAGATAGATCTGGTCCTGGGGTTGAGGTTCTAAATTTGCTGATGATACAAAGATTGGAGGTGTAGTGGACAGTGAGGAAGGTTTTCAAAGCTTGCAGAGGGATCTGGACCAGCTGGAAAAATGGACTGAAAATGGCAGATGGAGTTTAATGCAGACAAGTGTGAGGTATTGCACTTTGGAAGGGAAAACCAAGGTAGAACATACAAGGTAAATGGTAGGGCACTGAGGAGTGCAGTAGAACACAGCGATCTGGGAATACAGATACAAAATTCCCTAAAAGTGGCATCACAGGTAGATAGGGTCGTAAAGAGAGCTTTTGGTACATTGGCCTTTACAAATCAAAGTACTGAGTATAAGAGTTGGAATGTTATGGTGAGGTTGTATAAGGCATTGGTGAGGCTGCATTTGGAGTTTTGTGTGCAGTTTTGGTCTCCAAATTACAGGAAGGTTATTAATAAGGTTGAAAGAGTGCAGAGAAAGTTTTCAAGGATGTTGCTGGGACTTCAGAAATTGAGTTTCAGAGAAAAGTTGAATACGTTAGGACTTTATACCCTGGAGCATAGAAGAATGAGGGGAGATTTGAAAGAGGTATATAAAATTATGATGGGTATAGATAGAGTGAATGCAAGCAGGCTTTTCCCATTGAGGCGGGGGGGGGGGGGGGGGGAGAAAAAAACCAGAGGACATGGATTAAGGGTGAAGGGGGAAAAGTTTAAAGGGAACATGGGGGGGCTTCTTCAGGAGTGTGGAATGACCTGCCAGATGAAGTGGTAAACGTGGGCTCACTTTTAACATTTAAGAAAAACTTGGACAGGTACATGGATGAGAGGTGTATGGAGGGATATGGCCCAGGTGCAGGTCAGTGGGACTAGGCAGAAAAATGGTTCGGCACAGCCAAGAAGGGCCAAAAGGCCTGTTCCTGGGCTGTAATGTTCTATGGTTCTAAGAATTGGGAAGATCAGGAGCGAAGAGAAGTGACAGAGGAGAAGCAGATTACCTGAGAATGGAGAATTCAGTATTTGTACCATGGGGATACAGACTACCTCGGCCGTATTTCAAGAAATAGGATTGCACATTGAGCCAGCATAGAAACGATGGGCCAAATGGTCTCAAACGCAGTGATGTAATATACTGACCCTTGAGAGCAGCCCACGGAGGCCGACATCACTCCGGTCCTCCCCGCTCTGCTTCCGGTCATCCCAACCCTGCGCGCGCTCCGGAGGTGGTTGGCACGTGCGGACGGGACCACGGCCTCGCGGTCGGAGACGGAGCGCCGCGCATGCGCTAATTCCGAGCGTTTGGGGTTTCCGTAGTAACGGGCGTCGCCTGGCCTCGACTGCTCGAGGTCTCAGCTGCCGCTGAGCGCCATGGACACGGAGCAATGCCCGCACGTCCCCGCTGGACAGGTAGGTCCCCGGTCCCGGGACCGGGACCCATGGAGTGCGGCCCACGGCCTCTCCTGGCTATGCATCTCAACTTTAGGCGGCATCCGACCGCAGTAGGCGCGGCGTAATGTGGGTGTGGTTTGGAGTAGGGTGGGAGCGGTTTTATGTGGACATGACTTTACTGTGCTGAGGATATGTGGGCGGTGGGTTATCGGGTGGGGTTCGGCTTCGCTATGGAAAGGTCATGGTCACATTGTGGGTCTTTGAGGTGTAATTGTGGACGGCTGTTCTGTAGGTTATATGTCACGTGGATGAGGTCATGTTTGAGGCACATTGTGTGTAGGGTCACACTCGGTTGGGTCATGTTTGGGGGCACAATGTGCGTAGGGTCACACTCCGTTGGGTCATGTTTAGGGTATGTTGTGTGTAGGGTCACACTCGGTTGGGTCATGTTTGGGAGCACATTGTGTGTAGGGTCACACTCGGTTGGGTCATGTTTGGGGGCACATTGTGCGTAGGGTCACACTCGGTTGGGTCATGTTTGGGGCACATTGTGCGTAGGGTCACACTCGGTTGGGTCATGTTTGAGGCACATTGTGTGTAGGGTCACACTCGGTTGGATCATGTTTGGGGCACATTGTGTGTAGGGTCACACTCGGTTGGGTCATGTTTGAGGCACATTGTGTGTAGGGTCACACTCGGTTGGGTCATGTTTGGGAGCACATTGTGTGTAGGGTCACACTCGGTTGGGTCATGTTTGGGGCACATTGTGTGTAGGGTCACACTCGGTTGGGTCATGTTTGGGGCACTGTGTGTAGGGTCGCACTGTTGGTTGGGTCATGTTTGGGGCACATTGTGTGTAGGGTCACACTCGGTTGGGTCATGTTTGGGGCACATTGTGCGTAGGGTCACACTCGGTTGGGTCATGTTTGGGGCACATTGTGCGTAGGATCACACTCGGTTGGGTCATGTTTGGGGCACATTGTGTGTAGGGTCACACTCGGTTGGGTCATGTTTGGGGCACATTGTGCGTAGGGTCGCACTGTCGGTTGGGTCATGTTTGGGGGCACAATGTGCGTAGGGTCACACTCGGTTGGGTCATGTTTGAGGCACATTGTGTGTAGGGTCACACTCGGTTGGGTCATGTTTGAGGCAGATTGTGTGTAGGGTCACACTCGGTTGGGTCATGTTTGAGGCACATTGTGTGTAGGGTCACACTCGGGTCATTTTTGAGGCACATTGTGTGTAGGGTCACACTCGGTTGGGTCATGTTTGAGGCACATTGTGTGTAGGGTCACACTCGGTTGGGTCATGTTTGGGAGCACATTGTGTGTAGGGTCACACTCGGTTGGGTCATGTTTGGGGCACATTGTGTGTAGGGTCACACTCGGTTGGGTCATGCTTAGGGTATGTTGTGTGTAGGGTCACACTGTCGGTTGGGTCATGTTTGGGAGCACATTGTGTGTAGGGTCACACTCGGTTGTGTCATGTTTGGGGGCACAATGTGCGTAGGGTCACACTCGGTTGGGTCATGTTTGAGGCACATTGTGCGTAGGGTCACACTCGGTTGGGTCATGTTTGGGAGCACATTGTGTTTAGGGTCACACTCGGTTGGGTCATGTTTAGGGTATGTTGTGTGTAGGGTCACACTCGGTTGGGTCATGTTTGAGGCACATTGTGTGTAGGGTCACACTCGGTTGGGTCATGTTTGAGGCAGATTGTGTGTAGGGTCACACTCGGTTGGGTCATGTTTGAGGCACATTGTGTGTAGGGTCACACTCGGTTGGGTCATTTTTGAGGCACATTGTGTGTAGGGTCACACTCGGTTGGGTCATGTTTGAGGCACATTGTGTGTAGGGTCACACTCGGTTGGGTCATGTTTGGGAGCACATTGTGTGTAGGGTCACACTCGGTTGGGTCATGTTTGGGGCACATTGTGTGTAGGGTCACACTCGGTTGGGTCATGCTTAGGGTATGTTGTGTGTAGGGTCACACTGTCGGTTGGGTCATGTTTGGGAGCACATTGTGTGTAGGGTCACACTCGGTTGTGTCATGTTTGGGGGCACAATGTGCGTAGGGTCACACTCGGTTGGGTCATGTTTGAGGCACATTGTGCGTAGGGTCACACTCGGTTGGGTCATGTTTGGGAGCACATTGTGTTTAGGGTCACACTCGGTTGGGTCATGTTTGGGGCACATTGTGTGTAGGGTCACACTCGGTTGGGTCATGTTTGGGAGCACATTGTGCGTAGGGTCACATTCGGTTGGGTCATGTTTGGGGCACATTGTGCGTTGAGTCACACTCGGTTGGGTCATGTTTGAGGCACATTGTGTGTAGGGTCACACTCGGTTGTGTCATGTTTGGGGGCACAATGTGCGTAGAGTCACACTCGGTTGGGTCATCTTTGGGGCACATTGTGTGTAGGGTCACACTCGGTTGGGTCATGTTTGGGAGCACATTGTGTGTAGGGTCACACTCGGTTGTGTCATGTTTGGGGGCACAATGTGCGTAGGGTCACACTCGGTTGGGTCATGTTTAGGGTATGTTGTGTGTAGGGTCACACTGTCGGTTGGGTCATGTTTAGGGTATGTTGTGTGTAGGGTCACACTGTCGGTTGGGTCATGCTTGGGAGCACATTGTGCGTAGGGTCACACTCGGTTGGGTCATGTTTAGGGTATGTTGTGTGTAGGGTCACACTGTCGGTTGGGTCATGTTTGGAAGCACATTGTGTGTAGGGTCACACTCGGTTGGGTCATGTTTAGGGTACGTTGTGTGTAGGGTCACACTGTCGGTTGGGTCATGTTTGGGAGCACATTGTGCGTAGGGTCACACTCGGTTGGGTCATGTTTGAGGCACATTGTGTGTAGGGTCACACTCGGTTGGGTCATGTTTGAGGCACATTGTGTGTAGGGTCACACTCGGTTGGGTCATGTTTGAGGCACATTGTGTGTAGGGTCACACTCGGTTGGGTCATGTTTGAGGCACATTGTGTGTAGGGTCACACTCGGTTGGGTCATGTTTGAGGCACATTGTGCGTAGGGTCACACTCGGTTGGGTCATGTTTGGGAGCACATTGTGTGTAGGGTCACACTCGGTTGGGTCATGTTTGAGGCACATTGTGTGTAGGGTCACACTCGGTTGGGTCATGTTTGAGGCACATTGTGTGTAGGGTCACACTCGGTTGGGTCATGTTTGGGGCACATTGTGTGTAGGGTCACACTCGGTTGGGTCATGTTTGAGGCACATTGTGTGTAGGGTCACACTCGGTTGGGTCATGTTTGAGGCACATTGTGTGTAGGGTCACACTCGGTTGGGTCATGTTTGGGGGCACATTGTGTGTAGGGTCACACTCGGTTGGGTCATGTTTGGGGGCACATTGTGTGTAGGGTCACACTCGGTTGGGTCATGTTTGGGAGCACATTGTGTGTAGGGTCACACTCGGTTGGGTCATGTTTGGGAGCACATTGTGTGTAGGGTCACACTCGGTTGTGTCATGTTTGGGGGCACAATGTGCGTAGGGTCACACTCGGTTGGGTCATGTTTGGGGCACATTGTGTGTAGGGTCACACTCGGTTGGGTCATGTTTGGGAGCACATTGTGCGTAGGGTCACATTCGGTTGGGTCATGTTTGGGGCACATTGTGCGTAGGGTCACACTCGGTTGGGTCATGTTTGAGGCGCATTGTGTGTAGGGTCACACTCGGTTGTGTCATGTTTGGTGGCACAATGTGCGTGGGGTCACACTCGGTTGGGTCATGTTTGGGGCACATTGTGTGTAGGGTCACACTCGGTTGGGTCATGTTTGGGAGCACATTGTGTGTAGGGTCACACTCGGTTGTGTCATGTTTGGGGGCACAATGTGCGTAGGGTCACACTCGGTTGGGTCATGTTTAGGGTATGTTGTGTGTAGGGTCACACTGTCGGTTGGGTCATGTTTGGGAGCACATTGTGTGTAGGGTCACACTTGGTTGGGTCATGTTTAGGGTACGTTGTGTGTAGGGTCACACTGTCGGTTGGGTCATGTTTGGGAGCACATTGTGCGTAGGGTCGCACTGTCGGTTGGGTCATGTTTAGGGTATGTTGTGTGTAGGGTCATACTGTCGGTTGGGTCATGTTTAGGGTATGTTGTGTGTAGGGTCACACTGTCAGTTGGGTCATGTTTAGGGTATGTTGTGTGTAGGGTCACACTGTCGGTTGGGTCATGTTTGGGAGCACATTGTGTGTAGGGTCGCACTGTCGGTTGGGTCATGTTTGGGGGCATATTGTGTGTAGGGTCACACTGTCGGTTGGGTCATGTTTAGGGCACATTGTGCGTAGGGTCACACTCGGTTGGGTCATGTTTAGGGTACATTGTGCGTAGGGTCGCACTGTCGGTTGGGTCATGTTTGGGGGCACATTGTGCATAGGGCACACTCGGTTTAGGGTCATGTTTGGGGGCACATTGTGCGTAGGGTCACACTGTCGGTTGGGTCATGTTTGGGGCACATTGTGTGTAGGGTCGCACTGTCGGTTGGGTCATGTTTGGGGGCACATTGTGCGTAGGGTCGCACTGTCGGTTGGGTCATGTTTGGGGGCACATTGTGCATAGGGTCACACTGTTGGTTGGCTCATGTTTGGGGGCACATTGTGCATAGGGTCACACTGTTGGTTGGGTCATGTTTGGGGGCACATTGTGCGTAGGGTCACACTGTCGGTTGGGTCATGTTTGGGGGCACATTGTGCATAGGGTCACACTGTTGGTTGGGTCATGTTTGGGGGCACATTGTGCGTAGGGTCACACTGTCGGTTGGGTCATGTTTGGGGGCACATTGTGCGTAGGGTCGCACTGTAGGTTGGGTCATGTTTGGGGGCACATCGTGCGCAGGGTCACACTGTCGGTTGGGTTATGTTTGGGGGCACATTGTGCGTAGGGTCACACTGTTGGTTGGGTCATGTTTGGGGGCACATCGTGCGCAGGGTCACACTGTCGGTTGGGTTATGTTTGGGGGCACATTGTGCGTAGGGTCACACTGTCGGTTGGGTCATGTTTGGGGCACATCGTGCGAAGGGTCGCACTGTTTGTTGGGTCATGTTTGGGGCACATTGTGTGTAGGGTCACACTCGGTTGGGTCATGTTTAGGGTACATTGTGTGTAGGGTCACACTCGGTTGGGTCATGTTTGGGGCACATTGTGTGTAGGGTCGCACTGTCGGTTGGGTCATGTTTGGGGGCACATTGTGCGTAGGGTCACCCTGTTGGTTGGGTCATGTTTGGGGGCACATTGTGCGTAGGGTCGCACTGTCGGTTGGGTCATGTTTGGGGGCACATTGTGCGTAGGGTCGCACTGTCGGTTGGGTCATGTTTGGGGGCATATTGTGTGTAGGGTCACACTGTCGGTTGGGTCATGTTTAGGGCACATTGTGCGTAGGGTCACACTCGGTTGGGTCATGTTTAGGGTACATTGTGCGTAGGGTCGCACTGTCGGTTGGGTCATGTTTGGGGGCACATTGTGCATAGGGCACACTCGGTTTAGGGTCATGTTTGGGGGTACATTGTGCGTAGGGTCACACTGTCGGTTGGGTCATGTTTGGGGCACATTGTGTGTAGGGTCGCACTGTCGGTTGGGTCATGTTTGGGGGCACATTGTGCGTAGGGTCGCACTGTAGGTTGGGTCATGTTTGGGGGCACATTGTGCGTAGGGTCACACTGTCGGTTGGGTCATGTTTGGGGGCACATTGTGCGCAGGGTCGCACTGTCGGTTGGGTCATGTTTGGGGGCACATTGTGCGCAGGGTCACACTGTCGGTTGGGTTTTGTTTGGGGGCACATTGTGCATAGGGTCACACTGTTGGTTGGGTCATGTTTGGGGGCACATCGTGCGCAGGGTCACACTGTCGGTTGGGTTATGTTTGGGGGCACATTGTGCGTAGGGTCAGACTCGGTTGGGTCATGTTTGGGGGCACATCGTGTGTAGGGTCACACTCGGTTGGGTCATGTTTGGGAGCACATCGTGTGTAGGGTCACACTCGGTTGGGTCATGTTTGGGGCACATTGTGTGTAGGGTCACACTCGGTTGGGTCATGTTTGAGGCACATTGTGTGTAGGGTCACACTCGGTTGGGTCATGTTTGAGGCACATTGTGTGTAGGGTCACACTCGGTTGTGTCATGTTTGGGGGCACAATGTGCGTAGGGTCACACTCGGTTGGGTCATGTTTGAGGCACATTGTGTGTAGGGTCACACTCGGTTGGGTCATGTTTGGGAGCACATTGTGTGTAGGGTCACACTCGGTTGGGTCATGTTTGGGGCACATTGTGTGTAGGGTCACACTCGGTTGGGTCATGTTTGGGAGCACATTGTGCGTAGGGTCACATTCGGTTGGGTCATGTTTGGGGCACATTGTGCGTTGAGTCACACTCGGTTGGGTCATGTTTGAGGCACATTGTGTGTAGGGTCATACTCGGTTGTGTCATGTTTGGGGGCACAATGTGCGTAGGGTCACACTCGGTTGGGTCATGTTTGGGGCACATTGTGTGTAGGGTCACACTCGGTTGTGTCATGTTTGGGGGCACAATGTGCGTAGGGTCACACTCGGTTGGGTCATGTTTGGGGCACATTGTGTGTAGGGTCACACTCGGTTGGGTCATGTTTGGGGCACATTGTGTGTAGGGTCATACTCGGTTGTGTCATGTTTGGGGGCACAATGTGCGTAGGGTCACACTCGGTTGTGTCATGTTTGGGGGCACAATGTGCGTAGGGTCACACTCGGTTGGGTCATGTTTAGGGTATGTTGTGTGTAGGGTCACACTGTCGGTTGGGTCATGTTTGGGAGCACATTGTGCGTAGGGTCACACTCGGTTGGGTCATGTTTAGGGTAAGTTGTGTGTAGGGTCTCACTGTCGGTTGGGTCATGTTTGGGAGCACATTGTGCGTAGGGTCACACTCGGTTGGGTCATGTTTGAGGCACATTGTGTGTAGGGTCACACTCGGTTGGGTCATGTTTGAGGCACATTGTGTGTAGGGTCACACTCGGTTGGGTCATGTTTGTGGCACATTGTGTGTAGGGTCACACTCGGTTGTGTCATGTTTGGGGGCACAATGTGCGTAGGGTCACACTCGGTTGGGTCATGTTTGAGGCACATTGTGTGTAGGGTCACACTCGGTTGGGTCATGTTTGGGAGCACATTGTGTGTAGGGTCACACTCGGTTGGGTCATGTTTGGGGCACATTGTGTGTAGGGTCACACTCGGTTGGGTCATGTTTGGGAGCACATTGTGCGTAGGGTCACATTCGGTTGGGTCATGTTTGGGGCACTTTGTGCGTAGGGTCACACTCGGTTGGGTCATGTTTGAGGCACATTGTGTGTAGGGTCACACTCGGTTGTGTCATGTTTGGGGGCACAATGTGCGTAGGGTCACACTCGGTTGGGTCATGTTTGGGGCACATTGTGTGTAGTGTCACACTCGGTTGGATCATGTTTGGGAGCACATTGTGCGTAGGGTCACACTCGGTTGGGTCATGTTTGAGGCACATTGTGTGTTGGGTCAGACTCGGTTGGGTCATGTTTGGGAGCACATTGTGTGTAGGGTCACACTCGGTTGTGTCATGTTTGGGAGCACATTGTGCTCAGGGTCACACTCGGTTGGGTCATGTTTAGGGTATGTTGTGTGTAGGGTCACACTGTCGGTTGGGTCATGTTTGGGAGCACATTGTGTGTAGGGTCACACTCGGTTGGGTCATGTTTAGGGTACGTTGTGTGTAGGGTCATACTGTCGGTTGGGTCATGTTTAGGGTATGTTGTGTGTAGGGTCACACTGTCGGTTGGGTCATGTTTGGGAGCACATTGTGTGTAGGGTCACACTGTCGGTTGGGTCATGTTTGGGAGCACATTGTGTGTAGGGTCGCACTGTCGGTTGGGTCATGCTTGGGGGCACATTGTGCGCAGGGTCGCACTGTCGGTTGCGTCATGTTTGGGGGCATATTGTGTGTAGGGTCACACTGTCGGTTGGGTCATCTTTAGGGTACATTGTGCGTAGGGTCGCACTGTTGGTTGGGTCATGTTTGGGGCACATTGTGTGTAGGGTCGCACTGTTGGTTGGGTCATGTTTGGGGCACATTGTGCGTAGGGTCGCACTGTCGGTTGGGTCATGTTTGGGGGCACATTGTGCATAGGGCACACTCGGTTTAGGGTCATGTTTGGGGGCACATTGTGCGTAGGGTCACACAGTCGGTTGGGTCATGTTTGGGGCACATTGTGTGTAGGGTCGCACTGTCGGTTGGGTCATGTTTGGGGGCACATTGTGCGTAGGGTCGCACTGTCGGTTGGGTCATGTTTGGGCGCACATTGTGCGTAGGGTCGCACTGTAGGTTGGGTCATGTTTGGGGGCACATTGTGCATAGGGTCACACTGTTGGTTGGGTCATGTTTGGGGGCACATTGTGCGTAGGGTCACACTGTTGGTTGGGTCATGTTTGGGGGCACATTGTGCATAGGGTCACACTGTTGGTTGGGTCATGTTTGGGGGCACATTGTGCGTAGGGTCACACTGTTGGTTGGGTCATGTTTGGGGGCACATTGTGTGTAGGGTCACACTGTTGGTTGGGTCATGTTTGGGGGCACATTGTGCGTAGGGTCGCACTGTAGGTTGGGTCATGTTTGGGGGCACATTGTGTGTAGGGTCACACTGTTGGTTGGGTCATGTTTGGGAGCACATTGTGTGTAGGGTCACACTCGGTTGGGTCATGTTTAGGGTATGTTGTGTGTAGGGTCACACTGTCGGTTGGGTCATGTTTGGGGGCACATTGTGTGTAGGGTCACACTGTTGGTTGGGTCATGTTTGGGGGCACATTGTGCGTAGGGTCGCACTGTAGGTTGGGTCATGTTTGGGGGCACATTGTGTGTAGGGTCACACTGTTGGTTGGGTCATGTTTGGGGGCACATTGTGCGTAGGGTCACACTGTTGGTTGGGTCATGTTTGGGGGCACATTGTGCGTAGGGTCGCACTGTAGGTTGGGTCATGTTTGGGGGCACATCGTGTGTAGGGTCGCACTGTCGGTTGGGTCATGTTTGGGGGCACATTGTGCATAGGGCACACTCGGTTTAGGGTCATGTTTGGGGGCACATTGTGTGTAGGGTCGCACTGTCGGTTGGGTCATGTTTGGGGCACATTGTGTGTAGGGTCGCACTGTCGGTTGGGTTATGTTTGGGGCACATTGTGTGTAGGGTCGCACTGTCGGTTGGGTCATGTTTGGGGGCACATTGTGCGTAGGGTCGCACTGTAGGTTGGGTCATGTTTGGGGGCACATTGTGCATAGGGTCACACTGTTGGTTGGGTCATGTTTGAGGCACATTGTGTGTAGGGTCACACTCGGTTGGGTCATGTTTGGGGGCACATTGTGTGTAGGGTCACACTCGGTTGGGTCATGTTTGGGAGCACATTGTGCGTAGGGTCACACTCGGTTGGGTCATGTTTAGGGTACATTGTGCGTAGGGTCGCACTGTCGGTTGGGTCATGTTTGGGGGCACATTGTGCATAGGGCACACTCGGTTTAGGGTCATGTTTGGGGGCACATTGTGCGTAGGGTCACACTGTCGGTTGGGTCATGTTTGGGGCACATTGTGTGTAGGGTCGCACTGTCGGTTGGGTCATGTTTGGGGGCACATTGTGCGTAGGGTCGCACTGTCGGTTGGGTCATGTTTGGGCGCACATTGTGCGTAGGGTCGCACTGTAGGTTGGGTCATGTTTGGGGGCACATTGTGCATAGGGTCACACTGTTGGTTGGGTCATGTTTGGGGGCACATTGTGCGTAGGGTCACACTGTCGGTTGGGTCATGTTTGGGGGCACATTGTGCGTAGGGTCACACTGTCGGTTGGGTCATGTTTGGGGGCACATTGTGCGTAGGGTCGCACTGTAGGTTGGGTCATGTTTGGGGGCACATTGTGCGCAGGGTCGCACTGTCGGTTGGGTCATGTTTGGGGGCACATCGTGCGCAGGGTCACACTGTCGGTTGGGTCATGTTTGGGGGCACATCGTGCGCAGGGTCACACTGTCGGTTGGGTTATGTTTGGGGGCACATTGTGCGTAGGGTCACACTGTTGGTTGGGTCATGTTTGGGGGCACATCGTGCGCAGGGTCACACTGTCGGTTGGGTTATGTTTGGGGGCACATTGTGCGTAGGGTCACACTCGGTTGGGTCATGTTTGGGGGCACATCGTGTGTAGGGTCACACTCGGTTGGATCATGTTTGGGAGCACATCGTGTGTAGGGTCACACTCGGTTGGGTCATGTTTGGGGCACATTGTGTGTAGGGTCACACTCGGTTGGGTCATGTTTGAGGCACATTGTGTGTAGGTTCACACTCGGTTGGGTCATGTTTGGGAGCACATTGTGTGTAGGGTCACACTCGGTTGGGTCATGTTTGGGGGCACAATGTGCGTAGGGTCACACTCGGTTGGGTCATGTTTGAGGCACATTGTGTGTAGGGTCAAACTCGGTTGGGTCATGTTTGGGAGCACATTGTGTGTAGGGTCACACTCGGTTGGGTCATGTTTGGGGCACATTGTGTGTAGGGTCACACTCGGTTGGGTCATGTCTGGGGCACATTGTGCGTAGGGTCACATTCGGTTGGGTCATGTTTGGGGCACATTGTGCGTTGAGTCACACTCGGTTGGATCATGTTTGGGAGCACATTGTGTGTAGGGTCACACTCGGTTGTGTCATGTTTGGGGGCACAATGTGCGTAGGGTCACACTCGGTTGGGTCATGTTTAGGGTATGTTGTGTGTAGGGTCACACTGTCGGTTGGGTCATGTTTGGGAGCACATTGTGCTTAGGGTCACACTCGGTTGGGTCATGTCTAGGGTATGTTGTGTGTAGGGTCACACTGTCGGTTGGGTCATGTTTGGGAGCACATTGTGTGTAGGGTCACACTCGGTTGGGTCATGTTTAGGGTACGTTGTGTGTAGGGTCACACTGTCGGTTGGGTCATGTTTGGGAGCACATTGTGCGTAGGGTCACACTCGGTTGGGTCATGTTTAGGGTATGTTGTGTGTAGGGTCATACTGTCGGTTGGGTCATGTTTAGGGTATGTTGTGTGTAGGGTCACACTGTCGGTTGGGTCATGTTTGGGAGCACATTGTGTGTAGGGTCACACTGTCGGTTGGGTCATGTTTGGGAGCACATTGTGTGTAGGGTCGCACTGTCGGTTGGGTCATGCTTGGGGGCACATTGTGCGCAGGGTCGCACTGTCGGTTGGGTCATGTTTGGGGGCATATTGTGTGTAGGGTCACACTGTCGGTTGGGTCATGTTTAGGGCACATTGTGCGTAGGGTCACACTGTCGGTTGGGTCATGTTTAGGGCACATTGTGTGTAGGGTCACACTCGGTTGGGTCATCTTTAGGGTACATTGTGCGTAGGGTCGCACTGTCGGTTGGGTCATGTTTGGGGGCACATTGTGCATAGGGCACACTCGGTTTAGGGTCATGTTTGGGGGCACATTGTGCATAGGGTCACACAGTCGGTTGGGTCATGTTTGGGGGCACATTGTGCATAGGGTCACACTGTTGGTTGGGTCATGTTTGGGGGCACATTGTGCGTAGGGTCACACTGTTGGTTGGGTCATGTTTGGGGGCACATTGTGCGTAGGGTCACACTGTTGGTTGGGTCATGTTTGGGGGCACATTGTGCGCAGGGTCGCACTGTCGGTTGGGTCATGTTTGGGGGCACATTGTGCGTAGCGTCGCACTGTAGGTTGGGTCATGTTTGGGGGCACATTGTGCGTAGGGTCGCACTGTCGGTTGGGTTATGTTTGGGGGCACATTGTGCGTAGGGTCACACTGTCGGTTGGGTCATGTTTGGGGGCACATTGTGCGTAGGGTTGCACTGTCGGTTGGGTCATGTTTGGGGGCCTATTGTGTGTAGGGTCACACTGTCGGTTGGGTTATGTTTGGGGGCACATTGTGCGTAGGGTCACACTGTCGGTTGGGTCATGTTTGGGGGCACATTGTGCGTAGGGTCACACTGTTGGTTGGGTCATGTTTGGGGGCACATTGTGCGTAGGGTCGCACTGTCGGTTGGGTCATGTTTGGGGGCATATTGTGTGTAGGGTCACACTGTCGGTTGGGTTATGTTTGGGGGCATATTGTGCGTAGGGTCACACTGTCGGTTGGGTTATGTTTGGGGGCACATTGTGCGTAGGGTCACACTGTCGGTTGGGTTATGTTTGGGGGCACATTGTGCGTAGGGTCACACTGTCGGTTGGGTCATGTTTGGGGGCACATTGTGCGTAGGGTCGCACTGTCGGTTGGGTCATGTTTGGGGGCATATTGTGTGTAGGGTCACACTGTCGGTTGGGTCATGTTTAGGGCACATTGTGCGTAGGGTCGCACTGTCGGTTGGGTCATGTTTGGGGGCACATTGTGCATAGGGCACACTCGGTTGGGTCATGTTTAGGGTACATTGTGCATAGGGCACACTCGGTTTAGGGTCATGTTTGGGGGCACATTGTGCGTAGGGTCACACTGTCGGTTGGGTCATGTTTGGGGCACATTGTGTGTAGGGTCGCACTGTCGGTTGGGTCATGT
This sequence comes from Hemitrygon akajei, assembly GCF_048418815.1. Classification (NCBI taxonomy): domain Eukaryota; kingdom Metazoa; phylum Chordata; class Chondrichthyes; order Myliobatiformes; family Dasyatidae; genus Hemitrygon; species Hemitrygon akajei. Next base: position 2,814,131 of record NC_133135.1, on the reverse strand, counting down.
TTGGGCGCACATTGTGCGTAGGGTCGCACTGTAGGTTGGGTCATGTTTGGGGGCACATTGTGCGTAGGGTCACACTCGGTTGGGTCATGTTTGGGGCACATTGTGCATAGGGTCACACTGTTGGTTGGGTCATGTTTGGGGGCACATTGTGCGTAGGGTCACACTGTCGGTTGGGTCATGTTTGGGGGCACATTGTGCGTAGGGTCACACTGTCGGTTGGGTCATGTTTGGGGGCACATTGTGCGTAGGGTCACACTGTAGGTTGGGTCATGTTTGGGGGCACATTGTGTGTAGGGTCACACTGTTGGTTGGGTCATGTTTGGGAGCACATTGTGTGTAGGGTCACACTCGGTTGGGTCATGTTTAGGGTATGTTGTGTGTAGGGTCACACTGTCGGTTGGGTCATGTTTGGGGGCACATTGTGTGTAGGGTCACACTGTTGGTTGGGTCATGTTTGGGGGCACATTGTGCGTAGGGTCGCACTGTAGGTTGGGTCATGTTTGGGGGCACATTGTGTGTAGGGTCACACTGTTGGTTGGGTCATGTTTGGGGGCACATTGTGTGTAGGGTCACACTGTTGGTTGGATCATGTTTGGGAGCACATCGTGTGTAGGGTCACACTCGGTTGGGTCATGTTTGGGGCACATTGTGTGTAGGGTCACACTCGGTTGGGTCATGTTTGAGGCACATTGTGTGTAGGTTCACACTCGGTTGGGTCATGTTTGGGAGCACATTGTGTGTAGGGTCACACTCGGTTGTGTCATGTTTGGGGCACATTGTGTGTAGGGTCACACTCGGTTGGGTCATGTTTGGGGCACATTGTGTGTAGGGTCATACTCGGTTGGGTCATGTTTGGGAGCACATTGTGTGTAGGGTCACACTCGGTTGGGTCATGTTTGGGAGCACATTGTGTGTAGGGTCACACTCGGTTGGGTCATGTTTGGGGCACATTGTGTGTAGGGTCATACTCGGTTGTGTCATGTTTGGGGCACATTGTGCGTTGAGTCACACTCGGTTGGGTCATGTTTGAGGCACATTGTGTGTAGGGTCACACTCGGTTGTGTCATGTTTGGGGGCACAATGTGCGTAGGGTCACACTCGGTTGGGTCATGTTTGAGGCACATTGTGCGTAGGGTCACACTCGGTTGGGTCATGTTTGGGAGCACATTGTGTGTAGGGTCACACTCGGTTGTGTCATGTTTGGGGGCACAATGTGTTTAGGGTCACACTCGGTTGGGTCATGTTTGGGAGCACATTGTGTGTAGGGTCACACTCGGTTGTGTCATGTTTGGGGGCACAATGTGCGTAGGGTCACACTCGGTTGGGTCATGTTTAGGGTATGTTGTGTGTAGGGTCACACTGTCGGTTGGGTCATGTTTGGGAGCACATTGTGCGTAGGGTCACACTCGGTTGGGTCATGTTTAGGGTACGTTGTGTGTAGGGTCTCACTGTCGGTTGGGTCATGTTTGGGAGCACATTGTGCGTAGGGTCACACTCGGTTGGGTCATGTTTGAGGCACATTGTGTGTAGGGTCACACTCGGTTGGGTCATGTTTGAGGCACATTGTGTGTAGGGTCACACTCGGTTGGGTCATGTTTGAGGCACATTGTGTGTAGGGTCACACTCGGTTGGGTCATGTTTGGGAGCACATTGTGTGTAGGGTCACACTCGGTTGGGTCATGTTTGGGAGCACATTGTGTGTAGGGTCACACTCGGTTGTGTCATGTTTGGGGGCACAATGTGCGTAGGGTCACACTCGGTTGGGTCATGTTTGAGGCACATTGTGTGTAGGGTCACACTCGGTTGGGTCATGTTTGGGGCACATTGTGTGTAGGGTCACACTCGGTTGGGTCATGTTTGGGAGCACATTGTGCGTAGGGTCACATTCGGTTGGGTCATGTTTGGGGCACTTTGTGCGTAGGGTCACACTCGGTTGGGTCATGTTTGAGGCACATTGTGTGTAGGGTCACACTCGGTTGTGTCATGTTTGGGGGCACAATGTGCGTAGGGTCACACTCGGTTGGGTCATGTTTGAGGCACATTGTGTGTAGGGTCACACTCGGTTGTGTCATGTTTGGGGGCACATTGTGCGTAGGGTCACACTCGGTTGGGTCATGTTTGGGGCACATTGTGTGTAGGGTCACACTCGGTTGGATCATGTTTGGGAGCACATTGTGTGTAGGGTCACACTCGGTTGGGTCATGTTTAGGGTACGTTGTGTGTAGGGTCACACTCGGTTGTGTCATGTTTGGTGGCACAATGTGTGTAGGGTCACACTCGGTTGGATCATGTTTGGGAGCACATTGTGTGTAGGGTCACACTCGGTTGGGTCATGTTTAGGGTACGTTGTGTGTAGGGTCACACTCGGTTGGGTCATGTTTGGAGCACATTGTGCTCAGGGTCACACTCGGTTGGGTCATGTTTAGGGTACGTTGTGTGTAGGGTCACACTCGGTTGGGTCATGTTTGGGGGCACATTGTGCGTAGGGTCGCACTGTCGGTTGGGTTATGTTTGGGGGCACATTGTGCGTAGGGTCACACTGTCGGTTGGGTCATGTTTGGGGGCACATTGTGCGTAGGGTCGCACTGTCGGTTGGGTCATGTTTGGGGGCCTATTGTGCGTAGGGTCACACTGTCGGTTGGGTTATGTTTGGGGGCACATTGTGCGTAGGGTCACACTGTCGGTTGGGTCATGTTTGGGGGCACATTGTGCGTAGGGTCACACTGTTGGTTGGGTCATGTTTGGGGGCACATTGTGCGTAGGGTCGCACTGTCGGTTGGGTCATGTTTGGGGGCATATTGTGTGTAGGGTCACACTGTCGGTTGGGTTATGTTTGGGGGCATATTGTGTGTAGGGTCACACTGTCGGTTGGGTTATGTTTGGGGGCACATTGTGCGTAGGGTCACACTGTCGGTTGGGTTATGTTTGGGGGCACATTGTGCGTAGGGTCACACTGTCGGTTGGGTCATGTTTGGGGGCACATTGTGCGTAGGGTCGCACTGTCGGTTGGGTCATGTTTGGGGGCATATTGTGTGTAGGGTCACACTGTCGGTTGGGTCATGTTTAGGGCACATTGTGCGTAGGGTCGCACTGTCGGTTGGGTCATGTTTGGGGGCACATTGTGCATAGGGCACACTCGGTTGGGTCATGTTTAGGGTACATTGTGCATAGGGCACACTCGGTTTAGGGTCATGTTTGGGGGCACATTGTGCGTAGGGTCACACTGTCGGTTGGGTCATGTTTGGGGCACATTGTGTGTAGGGTCGCACTGTCGGTTGGGTCATGTTTGGGCGCACATTGTGCGTAGGGTCGCACTGTAGGTTGGGTCATGTTTGGGGGCACATTGTGCGTAGGGTCGCACTGTCGGTTGGGTCATGTTTGGGCGCACATTGTGCGTAGGGTCGCACTGTAGGTTGGGTCATGTTTGGGGGCACATTGTGTGTAGGGTCACACTGTTGGTTGGGTCATGTTTGGGGGCACATTGTGCGTAGGGTCACACTCGGTTGGGTCATGTTTGGGGCACATTGTGCATAGGGTCACACTGTTGGTTGGGTCATGTTTGGGGGCACATTGTGCGTAGGGTCACACTGTCGGTTGGGTCATGTTTGGGGGCACATTGTGCGTAGGGTCACACTGTCGGTTGGGTCATGTTTGGGGGCACATTGTGCGTAGGGTCGCACTGTAGGTTGGGTCATGTTTGGGGGCACATTGTCCGTAGGGTCGCACTGTAGGTTGGGTCATGTTTGGGGGCACATTGTGCATAGGGTCACACTGTTGGTTGGATCATGTTTGGGAGCACATCGTGTGTAGGGTCACACTCGGTTGGGTCATGTTTGGGGCACATTGTGTGTAGGGTCACACTCGGTTGGGTCATGTTTGAGGCACATTGTGTGTAGGTTCACACTCGGTTGGGTCATGTTTGGGAGCACATTGTGTGTAGGGTCACACTCGGTTGTGTCATGTTTGGGGCACATTGTGTGTAGGGTCACACTCGGTTGGGTCATGTTTGGGGCACATTGTGTGTAGGGTCATACTCGGTTGGGTCATGTTTGGGAGCACATTGTGTGTAGGGTCACACTCGGTTGGGTCATGTTTGGGAGCACATTGTGTGTAGGGTCACACTCGGTTGGGTCATGTTTGGGGCACATTGTGTGTAGGGTCATACTCGGTTGTGTCATGTTTGGGGCACATTGTGCGTTGAGTCACACTCGGTTGGGTCATGTTTGAGGCACATTGTGTGTAGGGTCACACTCGGTTGTGTCATGTTTGGGGGCACAATGTGCGTAGGGTCACACTCGGTTGGGTCATGTTTGAGGCACATTGTGCGTAGGGTCACACTCGGTTGGGTCATGTTTGGGAGCACATTGTGTGTAGGGTCACACTCGGTTGTGTCATGTTTGGGGGCACAATGTGTTTAGGGTCACACTCGGTTGGGTCATGTTTGGGAGCACATTGTGTGTAGGGTCACACTCGGTTGTGTCATGTTTGGGGGCACAATGTGCGTAGGGTCACACTCGGTTGGGTCATGTTTAGGGTATGTTGTGTGTAGGGTCACACTGTCGGTTGGGTCATGTTTGGGAGCACATTGTGCGTAGGGTCACACTCGGTTGGGTCATGTTTAGGGTACGTTGTGTGTAGGGTCTCACTGTCGGTTGGGTCATGTTTGGGAGCACATTGTGCGTAGGGTCACACTCGGTTGGGTCATGTTTGAGGCACATTGTGTGTAGGGTCACACTCGGTTGGGTCATGTTTGAGGCACATTGTGTGTAGGGTCACACTCGGTTGGGTCATGTTTGAGGCACATTGTGTGTAGGGTCACACTCGGTTGGGTCATGTTTGGGAGCACATTGTGTGTAGGGTCACACTCGGTTGGGTCATGTTTGGGAGCACATTGTGTGTAGGGTCACACTCGGTTGTGTCATGTTTGGGGGCACAATGTGCGTAGGGTCACACTCGGTTGGGTCATGTTTGAGGCACATTGTGTGTAGGGTCACACTCGGTTGGGTCATGTTTGGGGCACATTGTGTGTAGGGTCACACTCGGTTGGGTCATGTTTGGGAGCACATTGTGCGTAGGGTCACATTCGGTTGGGTCATGTTTGGGGCACTTTGTGCGTAGGGTCACACTGTCGGTTGGGTCATGTTTGGTGGCACAATGTGTGTAGGGTCACACTGTCGGTTGGGTCATGTTTGGGAGCACATTGTGCGTAGGGTCACACTCGGTTGGGTCATGTTTAGGGTACGTTGTGTGTAGGGTCACACTGTCGGTTGGGTCATGTTTGGGAGCACATTGTGCGTAGGGTCACACTCGGTTGGGTCATGTTTAGGGTATGTTGTGTGTAGGGTCATACTGTCGGTTGGGTCATGTTTAGGGTATGTTGTGTGTAGGGTCACACTGTCGGTTGGGTCATGTTTGGGAGTACATTGTGTGTAGGGTCACACTGTCGGTTGGGTCATGTTTGGGAGCACATTGTGTGTAGGGTCGCACTGTCGGTTGGGTCATGTTTGGGGGCACATTGTGTGTAGGGTCACACTGTCGGTTGGGTCATGTTTTGGAGCACATTGTGCGTAGGGTCACACTGTTGGTTGGGTCATGTTTGGGGGCACATTGTGTGTAGGGTCGCACTGTCGGTTGGGTCATGTTTGGGGGCACATTGTGCGCAGGGTCGCACTGTCGGTTGGGTCATGTTTGGGGGCATATTGTGTGTAGGGTCACACTGTCGGTTGGGTCATGTTTAGGGCACATTGTGCGTAGGGTCACACTCGGTTGGGTCATCTTTAGGGTACATTGTGCGTAGTGTCGCACTGTCGGTTGGGTCATGTTTGGGGGCACATTGTGCATAGGGCACACTCGGTTTAGGGTCATGTTTGGGTGCACATTGTGCGTAGGGTCACACAGTCGGTTGGGTCATGTTTGGGGCACATTGTGTGTAGGGTCGCACTGTCGGTTGGGTCATGTTTGGGGGCACATTGTGCGTAGGGTCGCACTGTCGGTTGGGTCATGTTTGGGCGCACATTGTGCGTAGGGTCGCACTGTAGGTTGGGTCATGTTTGGGGGCACATTGTGCATAGGGTCACACTGTTGGTTGGGTCATGTTTGGGGGCACATTGTGCGTAGGGTCACACTGTTGGTTGGGTCATGTTTGGGGGCACATTGTGTATAGGGTCACACTGTTGGTTGGGTCATGTTTGGGGGCACATTGTGCATAGGGTCACACTGTTGGTTGGGTCATGTTTGGGGGCACATTGTGCATAGGGTCACACTGTTGGTTGGGTCATGTTTGGGGGCACATTGTGCATAGGGTCACACTGTTGGTTGGGTCATGTTTGGGGCACATCGTGCGCAGGGTCACACTGTCGGTTGGGTCATGTTTGGGGGCACATTGTGCGCAGGGTCGCACTGTCGGTTGGGTCATGTTTGGGGGCACATTGTGCATAGGGTCACACTGTCGGTTGGGTTATGTTTGGGGGCACATTGTGCGTAGGGTCACACTGTTGGTTGGGTCATGTTTGGGGGCACATTGTGCATAGGGTCACACTCGGTTGGGTCATGTTTAGGGTACGTTGTGTGTAGGGTCACACTCGGTTGGGTCATGTTTGGAGCACATTGTGCTCAGGGTCACACTCGGTTGGGTCATGTTTAGGGTAAGTTGTGTGTAGGGTCACACTCGGTTGGGTCATGTTTGGGGGCACATTGTGCGTAGGGTCACACTGTCGGTTGGGTCATGTTTGGTGGCACAATGTGTGTAGGGTCACACTGTCGGTTGGGTCATGTTTGGGAGCACATTGTGCGTAGGGTCACACTCGGTTGGGTCATGTTTAGGGTACGTTGTGTGTAGGGTCACACTGTCGGTTGGGTCATGTTTGGGAGCACATTGTGCGTAGGGTCACACTCGGTTGGGTCATGTTTAGGGTATGTTGTGTGTAGGGTCATACTGTCGGTTGGGTCATGTTTAGGGTATGTTGTGTGTAGGGTCACACTGTCGGTTGGGTCATGTTTGGGAGTACATTGTGTGTAGGGTCACACTGTCGGTTGGGTCATGTTTGGGAGCACATTGTGTGTAGGGTCGCACTGTCGGTTGGGTCATGTTTGGGGGCACATTGTGTGTAGGGTCACACTGTCGGTTGGGTCATGTTTGGGAGCACATTGTGCGGAGGGTCACACTGTTGGTTGGGTCATGTTTGGGGGCACATTGTGTGTAGGGTCGCACTGTCGGTTGGGTCATGTTTGGGGGCACATTGTGCGCAGGGTCGCACTGTCGGTTGGGTCATGTTTGGGGGCATATTGTGTGTAGGGTCACACTGTCGGTTGGGTCATGTTTAGGGCACATTGTGCGTAGGGTCACACTCGGTTGGGTCATCTTTAGGGTACATTGTGCGTAGTGTCGCACTGTCGGTTGGGTCATGTTTGGGGGCACATTGTGCATAGGGCACACTCGGTTTAGGGTCATGTTTGGGTGCACATTGTGCGTAGGGTCACACAGTCGGTTGGGTCATGTTTGGGGCACATTGTGTGTAGGGTCGCACTGTCGGTTGGGTCATGTTTGGGGGCACATTGTGCGTAGGGTCGCACTGTCGGTTGGGTCATGTTTGGGCGCACATTGTGCGTAGGGTCGCACTGTAGGTTGGGTCATGTTTGGGGGCACATTGTGCATAGGGTCACACTGTTGGTTGGGTCATGTTTGGGGGCACATTGTGCGTAGGGTCACACTGTTGGTTGGGTCATGTTTGGGGGCACATTGTGTATAGGGTCACACTGTTGGTTGGGTCATGTTTGGGGGCACATTGTGCATAGGGTCACACTGTTGGTTGGGTCATGTTTGGGGGCACATTGTGCATAGGGTCACACTGTTGGTTGGGTCATGTTTGGGGGCACATTGTGCATAGGGTCACACTGTTGGTTGGGTCATGTTTGGGGCACATCGTGCGCAGGGTCACACTGTCGGTTGGGTCATGTTTGGGGGCACATTGTGCGCAGGGTCGCACTGTCGGTTGGGTCATGTTTGGGGGCACATTGTGCATAGGGTCACACTGTCGGTTGGGTTATGTTTGGGGGCACATTGTGCGTAGGGTCACACTGTTGGTTGGGTCATGTTTGGGGGCACATTGTGCGTAGGGTCACACTGTTGGTTGGGTCATGTTTGGGGGCACATTGTGCATAGGGTCACACTGTTGGTTGGGTCATGTTTGGGGGCACATTGTGCGTAGGGTCACACTGTCGGTTGGGTCATGTTTGGGGGCACATTGTGCGTAGGGTCACACTGTCGGTTGGGTCATGTTTGGGGGCACATTGTGCGTAGGGTCACACTGTCGGTTGGGTCATGTTTGGGGGCACATTGTGCGTAGGGTCACACTGTTGGTTGGGTCATGTTTGGGGGCACATTGTGCATAGGGTCACACTGTCGGTTGGGTCATGTTTGGGGGCACATTGTGCATAGGGTCACACTGTCGGTTGGGTCATGTTTGGGGGCACATTGTGCGTAGGGTCACACTGTTGGTTGGGTCATGTTTGGGGGCACATTGTGCATAGGGTCACACTGTTGGTTGGGTCATGTTTGGGGGCACATTGTGCATAGGGTCGCACTGTTGGTTGGGTCATGTTTGGGGGCACATTGTGCGTAGGGTCACACTGTTGGTTGGGTCATGTTTGGGGGCACATTGTGCGTAGGGTCGCACTGTAGGTTGGGTCATGTTTGGGGGCACATCGTGCGCAGGGTCACACTGTCGGTTGGGTTATGTTTGGGGCACATTGTGTGTAGGGTCACACTCGGTTGGATCATGTTTGGGAGCACATTGTGTGTAGGGTCACACTCGGTTGGGTCATGTTTAGGGTACGTTGTGTGTAGGGTCACACTCGGTTGTGTCATGTTTGGTGGCACAATGTGTGTAGGGTCACACTCGGTTGGATCATGTTTGGGAGCACATTGTGTGTAGGGTCACACTCGGTTGGGTCATGTTTAGGGTACGTTGTGTGTAGGGTCACACTCGGTTGGGTCATGTTTGGAGCACATTGTGCTCAGGGTCACACTCGGTTGGGTCATGTTTAGGGTACGTTGTGTGTAGGGTCACACTCGGTTGGGTCATGTTTGGGGGCACATTGTGCGTAGGGTCACACTGTCGGTTGGGTCATGTTTGGTGGCACAATGTGTGTAGGGTCACACTGTCGGTTGGGTCATGTTTGGGAGCACATTGTGCGTAGGGTCACACTCGGTTGGGTCATGTTTAGGGTACGTTGTGTGTAGGGTCACACTGTCGGTTGGGTCATGTTTGGGAGAACATTGTGCGTAGGGTCACACTCGGTTGGGTCATGTTTAGGGTATGTTGTGTGTAGGGTCATACTGTCGGTTGGGTCATGTTTAGGGTATGTTGTGTGTAGGGTCACACTGTCGGTTGGGTCATGTTTGGGAGTACATTGTGTGTAGGGTCACACTGTCGGTTGGGTCATGTTTGGGAGCACATTGTGTGTAGGGTCGCACTGTCGGTTGGGTCATGTTTGGGGGCACATTGTGTGTAGGGTCACACTGTCGGTTGGGTCATGTTTGGGAGCACATTGTGCGTAGGGTCACACTGTTGGTTGGGTCATGTTTGGGGGCACATTGTGTGTAATGTCGCACTGTCGGTTGGGTCATGTTTGGGGGCACATTGTGCGCAGGGTCGCACTGTCGGTTGGGTCATGTTTGGGGGCATATTGTGTGTAGGGTCACACTGTCGGTTGGGTCATGTTTAGGGCACATTGTGCGTAGGGTCACACTCGGTTGGGTCATCTTTAGGGTACATTGTGCGTAGTGTCGCACTGTCGGTTGGGTCATGTTTGGGGGCACATTGTGCATAGGGCACACTCGGTTTAGGGTCATGTTTGGGTGCACATTGTGCGTAGGGTCACACAGTCGGTTGGGTCATGTTTGGGGCACATTGTGTGTAGGGTCGCACTGTCGGTTGGGTCATGTTTGGGGGCACATTGTGCGTAGGGTCGCACTGTCGGTTGGGTCATGTTTGGGCGCACATTGTGCGTAGGGTCGCACTGTAGGTTGGGTCATGTTTGGGGGCACATTGTGCATAGGGTCACACTGTTGGTTGGGTCATGTTTGGGGGCACATTGTGCGTAGGGTCACACTGTTGGTTGGGTCATGTTTGGGGGCACATTGTGTATAGGGTCACACTGTTGGTTGGGTCATGTTTGGGGGCACATTGTGCATAGGGTCACACTGTTGGTTGGGTCATGTTTGGGGGCACATTGTGCATAGGGTCACACTGTTGGTTGGGTCATGTTTGGGGCACATCGTGCGCAGGGTCACACTGTCGGTTGGGTCATGTTTGGGGGCACATTGTGCGCAGGGTCGCACTGTCGGTTGGGTCATGTTTGGGGGCACATTGTGCATAGGGTCACACTGTCGGTTGGGTCATGTTTGGGGGCACATTGTGCGTAGGGTCACACTGTCGGTTGGGTCATGTTTGGGGGCACATTGTGCGTAGGGTCACACTGTTGGTTGGGTCATGTTTGGGGGCACATTGTGCATAGGGTCACACTGTTGGTTGGGTCATGTTTGGGGGCACATTGTGCGTAGGGTCACACTGTCGGTTGGGTCATGTTTGGGGGCACATTGTGCATAGGGTCACACTGTCGGTTGGGTCATGTTTGGGGGCACATTGTGCGTAGGGTCACACTGTCGGTTGGGTCATGTTTGGGGGCACATTGTGCGTAGGGTCACACTGTCGGTTGGGTCATGTTTGGGGGCACATTGTGCATAGGGTCACACTGTCGGTTGGGTCATGTTTGGGGGCACATTGTGCATAGGGTCACACTGTCGGTTGGGTCATGTTTGGGGGCACATTGTGCATAGGGTCACACTGTCGGTTGGGTCATGTTTGGGGGCACATTGTGCGTAGGGTCACACTGTCGGTTGGGTCATGTTTGGGGGCACATTGTGCATAGGGTCACACTGTCGGTTGGGTCATGTTTGGGGGCACATTGTGCGTAGGGTCACACTGTTGGTTGGGTCATGTTTGGGGGCACATTGTGCGTAGGGTCGCACTGTAGGTTGGGTCATGTTTGGGGGCACATTGTGCGTAGGGTCGCACTGTAGGTTGGGTCATGTTTGGGGGCACATCGTGCGCAGGGTCACACTGTCGGTTGGGTTATGTTTGGGGGCACATTGTGCGTAGGGTCACACTGTTGGTTGGGTCATGTTTGGGGGCACATCGTGCGCAGGGTCACACTGTCGGTTGGGTTATGTTTGGGGGCACATTGTGCGTAGGGTCACACTGTCGGTTGGGTCATGTTTGGGGCACATTGTGCGTAGGGTCACACTGTTGGTTGGGTCATGTTTGGGGCACATTGTGTGTAGGGTCACACTCGGTTGGGTCATGTTTAGGGTACATTGTGCGTAGGGTCGCACTGTCGGTTGGGTCATGTTTGGGGGCACATTGTGCGTAGGGTCGCACTGTTGGTTGGGTCATGTTTGGGGGCACATTGTGCGCAGGGTCGCACTGTCGGTTGGGTCATGTTTGGGGGCACATTGTGCGCAGGGTCGCACTGTTGGTTGGGTCATGTTTGGGGGCACATTGTGCGTAGGGTCACACTCGGTTGGGTAATGTTTAGGGTATGTTGTGTGTAGGGTCACACTGTCGGTTGGGTCATGTTTGGGGGCACATTGTGCGCAGGGTCGCACTGTCGGTTGGGTCATGTTTGGGGGCATATTGTGTGTAGGGTCACACTGTCGGTTGGGTCATGTTTAGGGCACATTGTGCGTAGGGTCACACTCGGTTGGGTCATGTTTAGGGTACATTGTGCGTAGGGTCGCACTGTCGGTTGGGTCATGTTTGGGGCACATTGTGTGTAGGGTCACACTCGGTTGGGTCATGTTTGGGGCACATTGTGTGTAGGGACACACTCGGTTGGGTCATGTTTGGGAGCACATTGTGTGTAGGGTCACACTCGGTTGTGTCATGTTTGGGGGCACAATGTGCGTAGGGTCACACTCGGTTGGGTCATGTTTAGGGTATGTTGTGTGTAGGGTCACACTGTCGGTTGGGTCATGTTTGGGAGCACATTGTGCGTAGGGTCACACTCGGTTGGGTCATGTTTAGGGTACGTTGTGTGTAGGGTCTCACTGTCGGTTGGGTCATGTTTGGGAGCACATTGTGCGTAGGGTCACACTCGGTTGGGTCATGTTTGAGGCACATTGTGTGTAGGGTCGCACTCGGTTGGGTCATGTTTGAGGCACATTGTGTGTAGGGTCACACTCGGTTGGGTCATGTTTGAGGCACATTGTGTGTAGGGTCACACTCGGTTGGGTCATGTTTGGGGGCACATTGTGTATAGGGTCACACTCGGTTGGGTCATGTTTGGGAGCACATTGTGTGTAGGGTCACACTCGGTTGGGTCATGTTTGGGAGCACATTGTGTGTAGGGTCACACTCGGTTGTGTCATGTTTGGGGGCACAATGTGCGTAGGGTCACACTCGGTTGGGTCATGTTTGAGGCACATTGTGTGTAGGGTCACACTCGGTTGGGTCATGTTTGGGAGCACATTGTGTGTAGGGTCACACTCGGTTGGGTCATGTTTGGGGCACATTGTGTGTAGGGTCACACTCGGTTGGGTCATGTTTGGGAGCACATTGTGCGTAGGGTCACATTCGGTTGGGTCATGTTTGGGGCACTTTGTGCGTAGGGTCACACTCGGTTGGGTCATGTTTGAGGCACATTGTGCGTAGGGTCACACTCGGTTGTGTCATGTTTGGGGGCACAATGTGCGTAGGGTCACACTCGGTTGGGTCATGTTTGGGGCACATTGTGTGTAGGGTCACACTCGGTTGGATCATGTTTGGGAGCACATTGTGTGTAGGGTCACACTCGGTTGTGTCATGTTTGGGGGCACAATGTGCGTAGGGTCACACTCGGTTTGGTCATGTTTAGGGTATGTTGTGTGTAGGGTCACACTGTCGGTTGGGTCATGTTTGGGAGCACATTGTGCGTAGGGTCACACTCGGTTGGGTCATGTTTAGGGTATGTTGTGTGTAGGGTCACACTGTCGGTTGGGTCATGTTTGGGAGCACATTGTGTGTAGGGTCACACTCGGTTGGGTCATGTTTAGGGTACGTTGTGTGTAGGGTCACACTGTCGGTTGGGTCATGTTTGGGGGCACATTGTGTGTAGGGTCACACTCGGTTGGGTCATGTTTAGGGTACGTTGTGTGTAGGGTCACACTGTCGGTTGGGTCATGTTTGGGAGCACATTGTGTGTAGGGTCACACTCGGTTGGGTCATGTTTGGGGCACATTGTGTGTAGGGTCACACTCGGTTGGGTCATGTTTGGGAGCACATTGTGCGTAGGGTCACATTCGGTTGGGTCATGTTTGGGGCACTTTGTGCGTAGGGTCACACTCGGTTGGGTCATGTTTGAGGCACATTGTGCGTAGGGTCACACTCGGTTGTGTCATGTTTGGGGGCACAATGTGCGTAGGGTCACACTCGGTTGGGTCATGTTTGGGGCACATTGTGTGTAGGGTCACACTCGGTTGGATCATGTTTGGGAGCACATTGTGTGTAGGGTCACACTCGGTTGTGTCATGTTTGGGGGCACAATGTGCGTAGGGTCACACTCGGTTTGGTCATGTTTAGGGTATGTTGTGTGTAGGGTCACACTGTCGGTTGGGTCATGTTTGGGAGCACATTGTGCGTAGGGTCACACTCGGTTGGGTCATGTTTAGGGTATGTTGTGTGTAGGGTCACACTGTCGGTTGGGTCATGTTTGGGAGCACATTGTGTGTAGGGTCACACTTGGTTGGGTCATGTTTAGGGTACGTTGTGTGTAGGGTCACACTGTCGGTTGGGTCATGTTTGGGGGCACATTGTGTGTAGGGTCACACTCGGTTGGGTCATGTTTAGGGTACGTTGTGTGTAGGGTCACACTGTCGGTTGGGTCATGTTTGGGAGCACATTGTGTGTAGGGTCACACTGTCGGTTGGGTCATGTTTGGGAGCACATTGTGCGTAGGGTCACTCTCGGTTGGGTCATGTTTAGGGTATGTTGTGTGTAGGGTCATACTGTCGGTTGGGTCATGTTTAGGGTATGTTGTGTGTAGGGTCACACTGTCGGTTGGGTCATGTTTGGGAGCACATTGTGTGTAGGGTCGCACTGTAGGTTGGGTCATGTTTGGGGGCACATTGTGCGTAGGGTCGCACTGTAGGTTGGGTCATGTTTGGGGGCACATCGTGCGCAGGGTCACACTGTCGGTTGGGTTATGTTTGGGGGCACATTGTGCGTAGGGTCACACTGTTGGTTGGGTCATGTTTGGGGGCACATCGTGCGCAGGGTCACACTGTCGGTTGGGTTATGTTTGGGGGCACATTGTGCGTAGGGTCACACTGTCGGTTGGGTCATGTTTGGGGCACATTGTGCGTAGGGTCACACTGTTGGTTGGGTCATGTTTGGGGCACATTGTGTGTAGGGTCACACTCGGTTGGGTCATGTTTAGGGTACATTGTGCGTAGGGTCGCACTGTCGGTTGGGTCATGTTTGGGGGCACATTGTGCGTAGGGTCGCACTGTTGGTTGGGTCATGTTTGGGGGCACATTGTGCGCAGGGTCGCACTGTCGGTTGGGTCATGTTTGGGGGCACATTGTGCGCAGGGTCGCACTGTTGGTTGGGTCATGTTTGGGGGCACATTGTGCGTAGGGTCACACTCGGTTGGGTAATGTTTAGGGTATGTTGTGTGTAGGGTCACACTGTCGGTTGGGTCATGTTTGGGGGCACATTGTGCGCAGGGTCGCACTGTCGGTTGGGTCATGTTTGGGGGCATATTGTGTGTAGGGTCACACTGTCGGTTGGGTCATGTTTAGGGCACATTGTGCGTAGGGTCACACTCGGTTGGGTCATGTTTAGGGTACATTGTGCGTAGGGTCGCACTGTCGGTTGGGTCATGTTTGGGGCACATTGTGTGTAGGGTCACACTCGGTTGGGTCATGTTTGGGGCACATTGTGTGTAGGGACACACTCGGTTGGGTCATGTTTGGGAGCACATTGTGTGTAGGGTCACACTCGGTTGTGTCATGTTTGGGGGCACAATGTGCGTAGGGTCACACTCGGTTGGGTCATGTTTAGGGTATGTTGTGTGTAGGGTCACACTGTCGGTTGGGTCATGTTTGGGAGCACATTGTGCGTAGGGTCACACTGTTGGTTGGGTCATGTTTGGGGCACATCGTGCGCAGGGTCACACTGTCGGTTGGGTCATGTTTGGGGGCACATTGTGCGCAGGGTCGCACTGTCGGTTGGGTCATGTTTGGGGGCACATTGTGCATAGGGTCACACTGTCGGTTGGGTCATGTTTGGGGGCACATTGTGCGTAGGGTCACACTGTCGGTTGGGTCATGTTTGGGGGCACATTGTGCGTAGGGTCACACTGTTGGTTGGGTCATGTTTGGGGGCACATTGTGCATAGGGTCACACTGTTGGTTGGGTCATGTTTGGGGGCACATTGTGCGTAGGGTCACACTGTCGGTTGGGTCATGTTTGGGGGCACATTGTGCATAGGGTCACACTGTCGGTTGGGTCATGTTTGGGGGCACATTGTGCGTAGGGTCACACTGTCGGTTGGGTCATGTTTGGGGGCACATTGTGCGTAGGGTCACACTGTCGGTTGGGTCATGTTTGGGGGCACATTGTGCATAGGGTCACACTGTCGGTTGGGTCATGTTTGGGGGCACATTGTGCATAGGGTCACACTGTCGGTTGGGTCATGTTTGGGGGCACATTGTGCATAGGGTCACACTGTCGGTTGGGTCATGTTTGGGGGCACATTGTGCGTAGGGTCACACTGTCGGTTGGGTCATGTTTGGGGGCACATTGTGCATAGGGTCACACTGTCGGTTGGGTCATGTTTGGGGGCACATTGTGCGTAGGGTCACACTGTTGGTTGGGTCATGTTTGGGGGCACATTGTGCGTAGGGTCGCACTGTAGGTTGGGTCATGTTTGGGGGCACATTGTGCGTAGGGTCGCACTGTAGGTTGGGTCATGTTTGGGGGCACATCGTGCGCAGGGTCACACTGTCGGTTGGGTTATGTTTGGGGGCACATTGTGCGTAGGGTCACACTGTTGGTTGGGTCATGTTTGGGGGCACATCGTGCGCAGGGTCACACTGTCGGTTGGGTTATGTTTGGGGGCACATTGTGCGTAGGGTCACACTGTCGGTTGGGTCATGTTTGGGGCACATTGTGCGTAGGGTCACACTGTTGGTTGGGTCATGTTTGGGGCACATTGTGTGTAGGGTCACACTCGGTTGGGTCATGTTTAGGGTACATTGTGCGTAGGGTCGCACTGTCGGTTGGGTCATGTTTGGGGGCACATTGTGCGTAGGGTCGCACTGTTGGTTGGGTCATGTTTGGGGGCACATTGTGCGCAGGGTCGCACTGTCGGTTGGGTCATGTTTGGGGGCACATTGTGCGCAGGGTCGCACTGTTGGTTGGGTCATGTTTGGGGGCACATTGTGCGTAGGGTCACACTCGGTTGGGTAATGTTTAGGGTATGTTGTGTGTAGGGTCACACTGTCGGTTGGGTCATGTTTGGGGGCACATTGTGCGCAGGGTCGCACTGTCGGTTGGGTCATGTTTGGGGGCATATTGTGTGTAGGGTCACACTGTCGGTTGGGTCATGTTTAGGGCACATTGTGCGTAGGGTCACACTCGGTTGGGTCATGTTTAGGGTACATTGTGCGTAGGGTCGCACTGTCGGTTGGGTCATGTTTGGGGCACATTGTGTGTAGGGTCACACTCGGTTGGGTCATGTTTGGGGCACATTGTGTGTAGGGACACACTCGGTTGGGTCATGTTTGGGAGCACATTGTGTGTAGGGTCACACTCGGTTGTGTCATGTTTGGGGGCACAATGTGCGTAGGGTCACACTCGGTTGGGTCATGTTTAGGGTATGTTGTGTGTAGGGTCACACTGTCGGTTGGGTCATGTTTGGGAGCACATTGTGCGTAGGGTCACACTCGGTTGGGTCATGTTTAGGGTACGTTGTGTGTAGGGTCTCACTGTCGGTTGGGTCATGTTTGGGAGCACATTGTGCGTAGGGTCACACTCGGTTGGGTCATGTTTGAGGCACATTGTGTGTAGGGTCACACTCGGTTGGGTCATGTTTGAGGCACATTGTGTGTAGGGTCACACTCGGTTGGGTCATGTTTGAGGCACATTGTGTGTAGGGTCACACTCGGTTGGGTCATGTTTGGGGGCACATTGTGTATAGGGTCACACTCGGTTGGGTCATGTTTGGGAGCACATTGTGTGTAGGGTCACACTCGGTTGGGTCATGTTTGGGAGCACATTGTGTGTAGGGTCACACTCGGTTGTGTCATGTTTGGGGGCACAATGTGCGTAGGGTCACACTCGGTTGGGTCATGTTTGAGGCACATTGTGTGTAGGGTCACACTCGGTTGGGTCATGTTTGGGAGCACATTGTGTGTAGGGTCACACTCGGTTGGGTCATGTTTGGGGCACATTGTGTGTAGGGTCACACTCGGTTGGGTCATGTTTGGGAGCACATTGTGCGTAGGGTCACATTCGGTTGGGTCATGTTTGGGGCACTTTGTGCGTAGGGTCACACTCGGTTGGGTCATGTTTGAGGCACATTGTGCGTAGGGTCACACTCGGTTGTGTCATGTTTGGGGGCACAATGTGCGTAGGGTCACACTCGGTTGGGTCATGTTTGGGGCACATTGTGTGTAGGGTCACACTCGGTTGGATCATGTTTGGGAGCACATTGTGTGTAGGGTCACACTCGGTTGTGTCATGTTTGGGGGCACAATGTGCGTAGGGTCACACTCGGTTTGGTCATGTTTAGGGTATGTTGTGTGTAGGGTCACACTGTCGGTTGGGTCATGTTTGGGAGCACATTGTGCGTAGGGTCACACTCGGTTGGGTCATGTTTAGGGTATGTTGTGTGTAGGGTCACACTGTCGGTTGGGTCATGTTTGGGAGCACATTGTGTGTAGGGTCACACTCGGTTGGGTCATGTTTAGGGTACGTTGTGTGTAGGGTCACACTGTCGGTTGGGTCATGTTTGGGGGCACATTGTGTGTAGGGTCACACTCGGTTGGGTCATGTTTAGGGTACGTTGTGTGTAGGGTCACACTGTCGGTTGGGTCATGTTTGGGAGCACATTGTGTGTAGGGTCACACTCGGTTGGGTCATGTTTGGGGCACATTGTGTGTAGGGTCACACTCGGTTGGGTCATGTTTGGGAGCACATTGTGCGTAGGGTCACATTCGGTTGGGTCATGTTTGGGGCACTTTGTGCGTAGGGTCACACTCGGTTGGGTCATGTTTGAGGCACATTGTGCGTAGGGTCACACTCGGTTGTGTCATGTTTGGGGGCACAATGTGCGTAGGGTCACACTCGGTTGGGTCATGTTTGGGGCACATTGTGTGTAGGGTCACACTCGGTTGGATCATGTTTGGGAGCACATTGTGTGTAGGGTCACACTCGGTTGTGTCATGTTTGGGGGCACAATGTGCGTAGGGTCACACTCGGTTTGGTCATGTTTAGGGTATGTTGTGTGTAGGGTCACACTGTCGGTTGGGTCATGTTTGGGAGCACATTGTGCGTAGGGTCACACTCGGTTGGGTCATGTTTAGGGTATGTTGTGTGTAGGGTCACACTGTCGGTTGGGTCATGTTTGGGAGCACATTGTGTGTAGGGTCACACTTGGTTGGGTCATGTTTAGGGTACGTTGTGTGTAGGGTCACACTGTCGGTTGGGTCATGTTTGGGGGCACATTGTGTGTAGGGTCACACTCGGTTGGGTCATGTTTAGGGTACGTTGTGTGTAGGGTCACACTGTCGGTTGGGTCATGTTTGGGAGCACATTGTGTGTAGGGTCACACTGTCGGTTGGGTCATGTTTGGGAGCACATTGTGCGTAGGGTCACTCTCGGTTGGGTCATGTTTAGGGTATGTTGTGTGTAGGGTCATACTGTCGGTTGGGTCATGTTTAGGGTATGTTGTGTGTAGGGTCACACTGTCGGTTGGGTCATGTTTGGGAGCACATTGTGTGTAGGGTCGCACTGTAGGTTGGGTCATGTTTGGGGGCACATTGTGCGTAGGGTCGCACTGTAGGTTGGGTCATGTTTGGGGGCACATCGTGCGCAGGGTCACACTGTCGGTTGGGTTATGTTTGGGGGCACATTGTGCGTAGGGTCACACTGTTGGTTGGGTCATGTTTGGGGGCACATCGTGCGCAGGGTCACACTGTCGGTTGGGTTATGTTTGGGGGCACATTGTGCGTAGGGTCACACTGTCGGTTGGGTCATGTTTGGGGCACATTGTGCGTAGGGTCACACTGTTGGTTGGGTCATGTTTGGGGCACATTGTGTGTAGGGTCACACTCGGTTGGGTCATGTTTAGGGTACATTGTGCGTAGGGTCGCACTGTCGGTTGGGTCATGTTTGGGGGCACATTGTGCGTAGGGTCGCACTGTTGGTTGGGTCATGTTTGGGGGCACATTGTGCGCAGGGTCGCACTGTCGGTTGGGTCATGTTTGGGGGCACATTGTGCGCAGGGTCGCACTGTTGGTTGGGTCATGTTTGGGGGCACATTGTGCGTAGGGTCACACTCGGTTGGGTAATGTTTAGGGTATGTTGTGTGTAGGGTCACACTGTCGGTTGGGTCATGTTTGGGGGCACATTGTGCGCAGGGTCGCACTGTCGGTTGGGTCATGTTTGGGGGCATATTGTGTGTAGGGTCACACTGTCGGTTGGGTCATGTTTAGGGCACATTGTGCGTAGGGTCACACTCGGTTGGGTCATGTTTAGGGTACATTGTGCGTAGGGTCGCACTGTCGGTTGGGTCATGTTTGGGGCACATTGTGTGTAGGGTCACACTCGGTTGGGTCATGTTTGGGGCACATTGTGTGTAGGGACACACTCGGTTGGGTCATGTTTGGGAGCACATTGTGTGTAGGGTCACACTCGGTTGTGTCATGTTTGGGGGCACAATGTGCGTAGGGTCACACTCGGTTGGGTCATGTTTAGGGTATGTTGTGTGTAGGGTCACACTGTCGGTTGGGTCATGTTTGGGAGCACATTGTGCGTAGGGTCACACTCGGTTGGGTCATGTTTAGGGTACGTTGTGTGTAGGGTCTCACTGTCGGTTGGGTCATGTTTGGGAGCACATTGTGCGTAGGGTCACACTCGGTTGGGTCATGTTTGAGGCACATTGTGTGTAGGGTCACACTCGGTTGGGTCATGTTTGAGGCACATTGTGTGTAGGGTCACACTCGGTTGGGTCATGTTTGAGGCACATTGTGTGTAGGGTCACACTCGGTTGGGTCATGTTTGGGGGCACATTGTGTATAGGGTCACACTCGGTTGGGTCATGTTTGGGAGCACATTGTGTGTAGGGTCACACTCGGTTGGGTCATGTTTGGGAGCACATTGTGTGTAGGGTCACACTCGGTTGTGTCATGTTTGGGGGCACAATGTGCGTAGGGTCACACTCGGTTGGGTCATGTTTGAGGCACATTGTGTGTAGGGTCACACTCGGTTGGGTCATGTTTGGGAGCACATTGTGTGTAGGGTCACACTCGGTTGGGTCATGTTTGGGGCACATTGTGTGTAGGGTCACACTCGGTTGGGTCATGTTTGGGAGCACATTGTGCGTAGGGTCACATTCGGTTGGGTCATGTTTGGGGCACTTTGTGCGTAGGGTCACACTCGGTTGGGTCATGTTTGAGGCACATTGTGCGTAGGGTCACACTCGGTTGTGTCATGTTTGGGGGCACAATGTGCGTAGGGTCACACTCGGTTGGGTCATGTTTGGGGCACATTGTGTGTAGGGTCACACTCGGTTGGATCATGTTTGGGAGCACATTGTGTGTAGGGTCACACTCGGTTGTGTCATGTTTGGGGGCACAATGTGCGTAGGGTCACACTCGGTTTGGTCATGTTTAGGGTATGTTGTGCGTAGGGTCACACTCGGTTGGGTCATGTTTAGGGTATGTTGTGTGTAGGGTCACACTGTCGGTTGGGTCATGTTTGGGAGCACATTGTGTGTAGGGTCACACTCGGTTGGGTCATGTTTAGGGTACGTTGTGTGTAGGGTCACACTGTCGGTTGGGTCATGTTTGGGGGCACATTGTGTGTAGGGTCACACTCGGTTGGGTCATGTTTAGGGTACGTTGTGTGTAGGGTCACACTGTCGGTTGGGTCATGTTTGGGAGCACATTGTGTGTAGGGTCACACTGTCGGTTGGGTCATGTTTGGGAGCACATTGTGCGTAGGGTCACTCTCGGTTGGGTCATGTTTAGGGTATGTTGTGTGTAGGGTCATACTGTCGGTTGGGTCATGTTTAGGGTATGTTGTGTGTAGGGTCACACTGTCGGTTGGGTCATGTTTGGGAGCACATTGTGTGTAGGGTCACACTGTCGGTTGGGTCATGTTTGGGGCACATCGTGCGTAGGGTCGCACTGTTGGTTGGGTCATGTTTGGGGCACATTGTGCGCAGGGTCGCACTGTTGGTTGGGTCATTTTTGGGGCACATTGTGCGCAGGGTCACACTGTCGGTTGGGTCATGTTTGGGGCACATTGTGCGTAGGGTCACACTGTTGGTTGGGTCATGTTTGGGGGCACATTGTGTGTAGGGTCACACTCGGTTGGGTCATGTTTAGGGTACGTTGTGTGTAGGGTCACACTGTCGGTTGGGTCATGTTTGGGAGCACATTGTGTGTAGGGTCACACTGTCGGTTGGGTCATGTTTGGGAGCACATTGTGCGTAGGGTCACTCTCGGTTGGGTCATGTTTAGGGTATGTTGTGTGTAGGGTCATACTGTCGGTTGGGTCATGTTTAGGGTATGTTGTGTGTAGGGTCACACTGTCGGTTGGGTCATGTTTGGGAGCACATTGTGTGTAGGGTCGCACTGTAGGTTGGGTCATGTTTGGGGGCACATTGTGCGTAGGGTCGCACTGTAGGTTGGGTCATGTTTGGGGGCACATCGTGCGCAGGGTCACACTGTCGGTTGGGTTATGTTTGGGGGCACATTGTGCGTAGGGTCACACTGTTGGTTGGGTCATGTTTGGGGGCACATCGTGCGCAGGGTCACACTGTCGGTTGGGTTATGTTTGGGGGCACATTGTGCGTAGGGTCACACTGTCGGTTGGGTCATGTTTGGGGCACATTGTGCGTAGGGTCACACTGTTGGTTGGGTCATGTTTGGGGCACATTGTGTGTAGGGTCACACTCGGTTGGGTCATGTTTAGGGTACATTGTGCGTAGGGTCGCACTGTCGGTTGGGTCATGTTTGGGGGCACATTGTGCGTAGGGTCGCACTGTTGGTTGGGTCATGTTTGGGGGCACATTGTGCGCAGGGTCGCACTGTCGGTTGGGTCATGTTTGGGGGCACATTGTGCGCAGGGTCGCACTGTTGGTTGGGTCATGTTTGGGGGCACATTGTGCGTAGGGTCACACTCGGTTGGGTAATGTTTAGGGTATGTTGTGTGTAGGGTCACACTGTCGGTTGGGTCATGTTTGGGGGCACATTGTGCGCAGGGTCGCACTGTCGGTTGGGTCATGTTTGGGGGCATATTGTGTGTAGGGTCACACTGTCGGTTGGGTCATGTTTAGGGCACATTGTGCGTAGGGTCACACTCGGTTGGGTCATGTTTAGGGTACATTGTGCGTAGGGTCGCACTGTCGGTTGGGTCATGTTTGGGGCACATTGTGTGTAGGGTCACACTCGGTTGGGTCATGTTTGGGGCACATTGTGTGTAGGGACACACTCGGTTGGGTCATGTTTGGGAGCACATTGTGTGTAGGGTCACACTCGGTTGTGTCATGTTTGGGGGCACAATGTGCGTAGGGTCACACTCGGTTGGGTCATGTTTAGGGTATGTTGTGTGTAGGGTCACACTGTCGGTTGGGTCATGTTTGGGAGCACATTGTGCGTAGGGTCACACTCGGTTGGGTCATGTTTAGGGTACGTTGTGTGTAGGGTCTCACTGTCGGTTGGGTCATGTTTGGGAGCACATTGTGCGTAGGGTCACACTCGGTTGGGTCATGTTTGAGGCACATTGTGTGTAGGGTCACACTCGGTTGGGTCATGTTTGAGGCACATTGTGTGTAGGGTCACACTCGGTTGGGTCATGTTTGAGGCACATTGTGTGTAGGGTCACACTCGGTTGGGTCATGTTTGGGGGCACATTGTGTATAGGGTCACACTCGGTTGGGTCATGTTTGGGAGCACATTGTGTGTAGGGTCACACTCGGTTGGGTCATGTTTGGGAGCACATTGTGTGTAGGGTCACACTCGGTTGTGTCATGTTTGGGGGCACAATGTGCGTAGGGTCACACTCGGTTGGGTCATGTTTGAGGCACATTGTGTGTAGGGTCACACTCGGTTGGGTCATGTTTGGGAGCACATTGTGTGTAGGGTCACACTCGGTTGGGTCATGTTTGGGGCACATTGTGTGTAGGGTCACACTCGGTTGGGTCATGTTTGGGAGCACATTGTGCGTAGGGTCACATTCGGTTGGGTCATGTTTGGGGCACTTTGTGCGTAGGGTCACACTCGGTTGGGTCATGTTTGAGGCACATTGTGCGTAGGGTCACACTCGGTTGTGTCATGTTTGGGGGCACAATGTGCGTAGGGTCACACTCGGTTGGGTCATGTTTGGGGCACATTGTGTGTAGGGTCACACTCGGTTGGATCATGTTTGGGAGCACATTGTGTGTAGGGTCACACTCGGTTGTGTCATGTTTGGGGGCACAATGTGCGTAGGGTCACACTCGGTTTGGTCATGTTTAGGGTATGTTGTGCGTAGGGTCACACTCGGTTGGGTCATGTTTAGGGTATGTTGTGTGTAGGGTCACACTGTCGGTTGGGTCATGTTTGGGAGCACATTGTGTGTAGGGTCACACTCGGTTGGGTCATGTTTAGGGTACGTTGTGTGTAGGGTCACACTGTCGGTTGGGTCATGTTTGGGGGCACATTGTGTGTAGGGTCACACTCGGTTGGGTCATGTTTAGGGTACGTTGTGTGTAGGGTCACACTGTCGGTTGGGTCATGTTTGGGAGCACATTGTGTGTAGGGTCACACTGTCGGTTGGGTCATGTTTGGGAGCACATTGTGCGTAGGGTCACTCTCGGTTGGGTCATGTTTAGGGTATGTTGTGTGTAGGGTCATACTGTCGGTTGGGTCATGTTTAGGGTATGTTGTGTGTAGGGTCACACTGTCGGTTGGGTCATGTTTGGGAGCACATTGTGTGTAGGGTCACACTGTCGGTTGGGTCATGTTTGGGGCACATCGTGCGTAGGGTCGCACTGTTGGTTGGGTCATGTTTGGGGCACATTGTGCGCAGGGTCGCACTGTTGGTTGGGTCATTCTTGGGGCACATTGTGCGCAGGGTCACACTGTCGGTTGGGTCATGTTTGGGGCACATTGTGCGTAGGGTCACACTGTTGGTTGGGTCATGTTTGGGGCACATTGTGTGTAGGGTCACACTCGGTTGGGTCATGTTTGGGAGCACATTGTGTGTAGGGACACACTCGGTTGGGTCATGTTTGTGAGCACATTGTGTGTAGGGTCACACTCGGTTGTGTCATGTTTGGGGGCACAATGTGCGTAGGGTCACACTCGGTTGGGTCATGTTTAGGGTATGTTGTGTGTAGGGTCACACTGTCGGTTGGGTCATGTTTGGGAGCACATTGTGCGTAGGGTCACACTCGGTTGGGTCATGTTTAGGGTACGTTGTGTGTAGGGTCTCACTGTCGGTTGGGTCATGTTTGGGAGCACATTGTGCGTAGGGTCACACTCGGTTGGGTCATGTTTGAGGCACATTGTGTGTAGGGTCACACTCGGTTGGGTCATGTTTGAGGCACATTGTGTGTAGGGTCACACTCGGTTGGGTCATGTTTGAGGCACATTGTGTGTAGGGTCACACTCGGTTGGGTCATGTTTGGGGGCACATTGTGTATAGGGTCACACTCGGTTGGGTCATGTTTGGGAGCACATTGTGTGTAGGGTCACACTCGGTTGGGTCATGTTTGGGAGCACATTGTGTGTAGGGTCACACTCGGTTGTGTCATGTTTGGGGGCACAATGTGCGTAGGGTCACACTCGGTTGGGTCATGTTTGAGGCACATTGTGTGTAGGGTCACACTCGGTTGGGTCATGTTTGGGAGCACATTGTGTGTAGGGTCACACTCGGTTGGGTCATGTTTGGGGCACATTGTGTGTAGGGTCACACTCGGTTGGGTCATGTTTGGGAGCACATTGTGCGTAGGGTCACATTCGGTTGGGTCATGTTTGGGGCACTTTGTGCGTAGGGTCACACTCGGTTGGGTCATGTTTGAGGCACATTGTGCGTAGGGTCACACTCGGTTGTGTCATGTTTGGGGGCACAATGTGCGTAGGGTCACACTCGGTTGGGTCATGTTTGGGGCACATTGTGTGTAGGGTCACACTCGGTTGGATCATGTTTGGGAGCACATTGTGTGTAGGGTCACACTCGGTTGTGTCATGTTTGGGGGCACAATGTGCGTAGGGTCACACTCGGTTTGGTCATGTTTAGGGTATGTTGTGTGTAGGGTCACACTGTCGGTTGGGTCATGTTTGGGAGCACATTGTGCGTAGGGTCACACTCGGTTGGGTCATGTTTAGGGTATGTTGTGTGTAGGGTCACACTGTCGGTTGGGTCATGTTTGGGAGCACATTGTGTGTAGGGTCACACTTGGTTGGGTCATGTTTAGGGTACGTTGTGTGTAGGGTCACACTGTCGGTTGGGTCATGTTTGGGGGCACATTGTGTGTAGGGTCACACTCGGTTGGGTCATGTTTAGGGTACGTTGTGTGTAGGGTCACACTGTCGGTTGGGTCATGTTTGGGAGCACATTGTGTGTAGGGTCACACTGTCGGTTGGGTCATGTTTGGGAGCACATTGTGCGTAGGGTCACTCTCGGTTGGGTCATGTTTAGGGTATGTTGTGTGTAGGGTCATACTGTCGGTTGGGTCATGTTTAGGGTATGTTGTGTGTAGGGTCACACTGTCGGTTGGGTCATGTTTGGGAGCACATTGTGTGTAGGGTCGCACTGTAGGTTGGGTCATGTTTGGGGGCACATTGTGCGTAGGGTCGCACTGTAGGTTGGGTCATGTTTGGGGGCACATCGTGCGCAGGGTCACACTGTCGGTTGGGTTATGTTTGGGGGCACATTGTGCGTAGGGTCACACTGTTGGTTGGGTCATGTTTGGGGGCACATCGTGCGCAGGGTCACACTGTCGGTTGGGTTATGTTTGGGGGCACATTGTGCGTAGGGTCACACTGTCGGTTGGGTCATGTTTGGGGCACATTGTGCGTAGGGTCACACTGTTGGTTGGGTCATGTTTGGGGCACATTGTGTGTAGGGTCACACTCGGTTGGGTCATGTTTAGGGTACATTGTGCGTAGGGTCGCACTGTCGGTTGGGTCATGTTTGGGGGCACATTGTGCGTAGGGTCGCACTGTTGGTTGGGTCATGTTTGGGGGCACATTGTGCGCAGGGTCGCACTGTCGGTTGGGTCATGTTTGGGGGCACATTGTGCGCAGGGTCGCACTGTTGGTTGGGTCATGTTTGGGGGCACATTGTGCGTAGGGTCACACTCGGTTGGGTAATGTTTAGGGTATGTTGTGTGTAGGGTCACACTGTCGGTTGGGTCATGTTTGGGGGCACATTGTGCGCAGGGTCGCACTGTCGGTTGGGTCATGTTTGGGGGCATATTGTGTGTAGGGTCACACTGTCGGTTGGGTCATGTTTAGGGCACATTGTGCGTAGGGTCACACTCGGTTGGGTCATGTTTAGGGTACATTGTGCGTAGGGTCGCACTGTCGGTTGGGTCATGTTTGGGGCACATTGTGTGTAGGGTCACACTCGGTTGGGTCATGTTTGGGGCACATTGTGTGTAGGGACACACTCGGTTGGGTCATGTTTGGGAGCACATTGTGTGTAGGGTCACACTCGGTTGTGTCATGTTTGGGGGCACAATGTGCGTAGGGTCACACTCGGTTGGGTCATGTTTAGGGTATGTTGTGTGTAGGGTCACACTGTCGGTTGGGTCATGTTTGGGAGCACATTGTGCGTAGGGTCACACTCGGTTGGGTCATGTTTAGGGTACGTTGTGTGTAGGGTCTCACTGTCGGTTGGGTCATGTTTGGGAGCACATTGTGCGTAGGGTCACACTCGGTTGGGTCATGTTTGAGGCACATTGTGTGTAGGGTCACACTCGGTTGGGTCATGTTTGAGGCACATTGTGTGTAGGGTCACACTCGGTTGGGTCATGTTTGAGGCACATTGTGTGTAGGGTCACACTCGGTTGGGTCATGTTTGGGGGCACATTGTGTATAGGGTCACACTCGGTTGGGTCATGTTTGGGAGCACATTGTGTGTAGGGTCACACTCGGTTGGGTCATGTTTGGGAGCACATTGTGTGTAGGGTCACACTCGGTTGTGTCATGTTTGGGGGCACAATGTGCGTAGGGTCACACTCGGTTGGGTCATGTTTGAGGCACATTGTGTGTAGGGTCACACTCGGTTGGGTCATGTTTGGGAGCACATTGTGTGTAGGGTCACACTCGGTTGGGTCATGTTTGGGGCACATTGTGTGTAGGGTCACACTCGGTTGGGTCATGTTTGGGAGCACATTGTGCGTAGGGTCACATTCGGTTGGGTCATGTTTGGGGCACTTTGTGCGTAGGGTCACACTCGGTTGGGTCATGTTTGAGGCACATTGTGCGTAGGGTCACACTCGGTTGTGTCATGTTTGGGGGCACAATGTGCGTAGGGTCACACTCGGTTGGGTCATGTTTGGGGCACATTGTGTGTAGGGTCACACTCGGTTGGATCATGTTTGGGAGCACATTGTGTGTAGGGTCACACTCGGTTGTGTCATGTTTGGGGGCACAATGTGCGTAGGGTCACACTCGGTTTGGTCATGTTTAGGGTATGTTGTGTGTAGGGTCACACTGTCGGTTGGGTCATGTTTGGGAGCACATTGTGCGTAGGGTCACACTCGGTTGGGTCATGTTTAGGGTATGTTGTGTGTAGGGTCACACTGTCGGTTGGGTCATGTTTGGGAGCACATTGTGTGTAGGGTCACACTCGGTTGGGTCATGTTTAGGGTACGTTGTGTGTAGGGTCACACTGTCGGTTGGGTCATGTTTGGGGGCACATTGTGTGTAGGGTCACACTCGGTTGGGTCATGTTTAGGGTACGTTGTGTGTAGGGTCACACTGTCGGTTGGGTCATGTTTGGGAGCACATTGTGTGTAGGGTCACACTGTCGGTTGGGTCATGTTTGGGAGCACATTGTGCGTAGGGTCACTCTCGGTTGGGTCATGTTTAGGGTATGTTGTGTGTAGGGTCATACTGTCGGTTGGGTCATGTTTAGGGTATGTTGTGTGTAGGGTCACACTGTCGGTTGGGTCATGTTTGGGAGCACATTGTGTGTAGGGTCACACTGTCGGTTGGGTCATGTTTGGGGCACATCGTGCGTAGGGTCGCACTGTTGGTTGGGTCATGTTTGGGGCACATTGTGCGCAGGGTCGCACTGTTGGTTGGGTCATTTTTGGGGCACATTGTGCGCAGGGTCACACTGTCGGTTGGGTCATGTTTGGGGCACATTGTGCGTAGGGTCACACTGTTGGTTGGGTCATGTTTGGGGCACATTGTGTGTAGGGTCACACTCGGTTGGGTCATGTTTGGGAGCACATTGTGTGTAGGGACACACTCGGTTGGGTCATGTTTGTGAGCACATTGTGTGTAGGGTCACACTCGGTTGTGTCATGTTTGGGGGCACAATGTGCGTAGGGTCACACTCGGTTGGGTCATGTTTAGGGTATGTTGTGTGTAGGGTCACACTGTCGGTTGGGTCATGTTTGGGAGCACATTGTGCGTAGGGTCACACTCGGTTGGGTCATGTTTAGGGTACGTTGTGTGTAGGGTCTCACTGTCGGTTGGGTCATGTTTGGGAGCACATTGTGCGTAGGGTCACACTCGGTTGGGTCATGTTTGAGGCACATTGTGTGTAGGGTCACACTCGGTTGGGTCATGTTTGAGGCACATTGTGTGTAGGGTCACACTCGGTTGGGTCATGTTTGAGGCACATTGTGTGTAGGGTCACACTCGGTTGGGTCATGTTTGGGGGCACATTGTGTATAGGGTCACACTCGGTTGGGTCATGTTTGGGAGCACATTGTGTGTAGGGTCACACTCGGTTGGGTCATGTTTGGGAGCACATTGTGTGTAGGGTCACACTCGGTTGTGTCATGTTTGGGGGCACAATGTGCGTAGGGTCACACTCGGTTGGGTCATGTTTGAGGCACATTGTGTGTAGGGTCACACTCGGTTGGGTCATGTTTGGGGCACTTTGTGCGTAGGGTCACACTCGGTTGGGTCATGTTTGAGGCACATTGTGCGTAGGGTCACACTCGGTTGTGTCATGTTTGGGGGCACAATGTGCGTAGGGTCACACTCGGTTGGGTCATGTTTGGGGCACATTGTGTGTAGGGTCACACTCGGTTGGATCATGTTTGGGAGCACATTGTGTGTAGGGTCACACTCGGTTGTGTCATGTTTGGGGGCACAATGTGCGTAGGGTCACACTCGGTTTGGTCATGTTTAGGGTATGTTGTGTGTAGGGTCACACTGTCGGTTGGGTCATGTTTGGGAGCACATTGTGCGTAGGGTCACACTCGGTTGGGTCATGTTTAGGGTATGTTGTGTGTAGGGTCACACTGTCGGTTGGGTCATGTTTGGGAGCACATTGTGTGTAGGGTCACACTTGGTTGGGTCATGTTTAGGGTACGTTGTGTGTAGGGTCACACTGTCGGTTGGGTCATGTTTGGGGGCACATTGTGTGTAGGGTCACACTCGGTTGGGTCATGTTTAGGGTACGTTGTGTGTAGGGTCACACTGTCGGTTGGGTCATGTTTGGGAGCACATTGTGTGTAGGGTCACACTGTCGGTTGGGTCATGTTTGGGAGCACATTGTGCGTAGGGTCACTCTCGGTTGGGTCATGTTTAGGGTATGTTGTGTGTAGGGTCATACTGTCGGTTGGGTCATGTTTAGGGTATGTTGTGTGTAGGGTCACACTGTCGGTTGGGTCATGTTTGGGAGCACATTGTGTGTAGGGTCACACTGTCGGTTGGGTCATGTTTGGGAGCACATTGTGTGTAGGGTTGCACTGTCGGTTGGGTCATGTTTGGGGGCACATTGTGCGCAGTGTCGCACTGTCGGTTGGGTCATGTTTGGGGGCATATTGTGTGTAGGGTCACACTGTCGGTTGGGTCATGTTTAGGGCACATTGTGCGTAGGGTCACACTCGGTTGGGTCATCTTTAGGGTACATTGTGCGTAGGGTCGCACTGTCGGTTGGGTCATGTTTGGGGGCACATTGTGCGTAGGGTCACACAGTCGGTTGGGTCATGTTTGGGGCACATTGTGTGTAGGGTCGCACTGTCGGTTGGGTCATGTTTGGGGGCACATTGTGCGTAGGGTCGCACTGTCGGTTGGGTCATGTTTGGGGGCACATTGTGCATAGGGTCAGACTGTTGGTTGGGTCATGTTTGGGGGCACATTGTTCGTAGGGTCACACTGTAGGTTGGGTCATGTTTGGGGGCACATTGTGTGTAGGGTCGCACTGTCGGTTGGGTCATGTTTGGGGGCACATTGTGCGTAGGGTCGCACTGTAGGTTGGGTCATGTTTGGGGGCACATCGTGCGCAGGGTCGCACTGTCAGTTGGGTCATGTTTGGGGGCACATCGTGCGCAGGGTCACACTGTCGGTTGGGTTATGTTTGGGGGCACATTGTGCGTAGGGTCACACTCGGTTGGGTCATGTTTAGGGTACATTGTGCGTAGGGTCGCACTGTCGGTTGGGTCATGTTTGGGGGCACATTGTGCATAGGGCACACTCGGTTTAGGGTCATGTTTGGGGGCACATTGTGCGCAGGGTCACCCTGTCGGTTGGGTCATGTTTGGGGCACATTGTGTGTAGGGTCGCACTGTCGGTTGGGTCATGTTTGGGCGCACATTGTGCGTAGGGTCGCACTGTAGGTTGGGTCATGTTTGGGGGCACATTGTGCATAGGGTCACACTGTCGGTTGGGTCATGTTTGGGGGCACATTGTGCGTAGGGTCGCACTGTTGGTTGGGTCATGTTTGGGGCACATTGTGCGCAGGGTCACACTGTCGGTTGGGTCATGTTTGGGGCACATTGTGCGTAGGGTCACACTGTTGGTTGGGTCATGTTTGGGGCACATTGTGTGTAGGGTCACACTCGGTTGGGTCATGTTTGGGAGCACATTGTGTGTAGGGACACACTCGGTTGGGTCATGTTTGGGAGCACATTGTGTGTAGGGTCACACTCGGTTGTGTCATGTTTGGGGGCACAATGTGCGTAGGGTCACACTCGGTTGGGTCATGTTTAGGGTATGTTGTGTGTAGGGTCACACTGTCGGTTGGGTCATGTTTGGGAGCACATTGTGCGTAGGGTCACACTCGGTTGGGTCATGTTTAGGGTACGTTGTGTGTAGGGTCTCACTGTCGGTTGGGTCATGTTTGGGAGCACATTGTGCGTAGGGTCACACTCGGTTGGGTCATGTTTGAGGCACATTGTGTGTAGGGTCACACTCGGTTGGGTCATGTTTGAGGCACATTGTGTGTAGGGTCACACTCGGTTGGGTCATGTTTGGGGCACTTTGTGCGTAGGGTCACACTCGGTTGGGTCATGTTTGAGGCACATTGTGCGTAGGGTCACACTCGGTTGTGTCATGTTTAGGGTATGTTGTGTGTAGGGTCACACTGTCGGTTGGGTCATGTTTGGGAGCACATTGTGCGTAGGGTCACACTCGGTTGGGTCATGTTTAGGGTATGTTGTGTGTAGGGTCACACTGTCGGTTGGGTCATGTTTGGGAGCACATTGTGTGTAGGGTCACACTCGGTTTGGTCATGTTTAGGGTATGTTGTGTGTAGGGTCACACTGTCGGTTGGGTCATGTTTGGGAGCACATTGTGCGTAGGGTCACACTCGGTTGGGTCATGTTTAGGGTATGTTGTGTGTAGGGTCACACTGTCGGTTGGGTCATGTTTGGGAGCACATTGTGTGTAGGGTCACACTTGGTTGGGTCATGTTTAGGGTACGTTGTGTGTAGGGTCACACTGTCGGTTGGGTCATGTTTGGGGGCACATTGTGTGTAGGGTCACACTCGGTTGGGTCATGTTTAGGGTACGTTGTGTGTAGGGTCACACTGTCGGTTGGGTCATGTTTGGGAGCACATTGTGTGTAGGGTCACACTGTCGGTTGGGTCATGTTTGGGAGCACATTGTGCGTAGGGTCACTCTCGGTTGGGTCATGTTTAGGGTATGTTGTGTGTAGGGTCATACTGTCGGTTGGGTCATGTTTAGGGTATGTTGTGTGTAGGGTCACACTGTCGGTTGGGTCATGTTTGGGAGCACATTGTGTGTAGGGTCACACTGTCGGTTGGGTCATGTTTGGGAGCACATTGTGCGCAGGGTCGCACTGTCGGTTGGGTCATGTTTGGGGGCATATTGTGTGTAGGGTCACACTGTCGGTTGGGTCATGTTTAGGGCACATTGTGCGTAGGGTCACACTCGGTTGGGTCATCTTTAGGGTACATTGTGCGTAGGGTCGCACTGTCGGTTGGGTCATGTTTGGGGGCACATTGTGCGTAGGGTCACACAGTCGGTTGGGTCATGTTTGGGGCACATTGTGTGTAGGGTCGCACTGTCGGTTGGGTCATGTTTGGGGGCACATTGTGCGTAGGGTCGCACTGTCGGTTGGGTCATGTTTGGGGGCACATTGTGCATAGGGTCAGACTGTTGGTTGGGTCATGTTTGGGGGCACATTGTTCGTAGGGTCACACTGTAGGTTGGGTCATGTTTGGGGGCACATTGTGTGTAGGGTCGCACTGTCGGTTGGGTCATGTTTGGGGGCACATTGTGCGTAGGGTCGCACTGTAGGTTGGGTCATGTTTGGGGGCACATTGTGTGTAGGGTCACACTCGGTTGTGTCATGTTTGGGGGCACAATGTGCGTAGGGTCACACTCGGTTGGGTCATGTTTGAGGCACATTGTGTGTAGGGTCACACTCGGTTGGGTCATGTTTGGGAGCACATTGTGTGTAGGGTCACACTCGGTTGGGTCATGTTTGGGGCACATTGTGTGTAGGGTCACACTCGGTTGGGTCATGTTTGGGAGCACATTGTGCGTAGGGTCACATTCGGTTGGGTCATGTTTGGGGCACTTTGTGCGTAGGGTCACACTCGGTTGGGTCATGTTTGAGGCACATTGTGCGTAGGGTCACACTCGGTTGTGTCATGTTTGGGGGCACAATGTGCGTAGGGTCACACTCGGTTGGGTCATGTTTGGGGCACATTGTGTGTAGGGTCACACTCGGTTGGGTCATGTTTGGGAGCACATTGTGTGTAGGGTCACACTCGGTTGGGTCATGTTTGGGGCACATTGTGTGTAGGGTCACACTCGGTTGGGTCATGTTTGGGAGCACATTGTGCGTAGGGTCACATTCGGTTGGGTCATGTTTGGGGCACTTTGTGCGTAGGGTCACACTCGGTTGGGTCATGTTTGAGGCACATTGTGCGTAGGGTCACACTCGGTTGGGTCATGTTTGGGGCACATTGTGTGTAGGGTCACACTCGGTTGGGTCATGTTTGGGAGCACATTGTGCGTAGGGTCACATTCGGTTGGGTCATGTTTGGGGCACTTTGTGCGTAGGGTCACACTCGGTTGGGTCATGTTTGAGGCACATTGTGCGTAGGGTCACACTCGGTTGTGTCATGTTTGGGGGCACAATGTGCGTAGGGTCACACTCGGTTGGGTCATGTTTGGGGCACATTGTGTGTAGGGTCACACTCGGTTGGATCATGTTTGGGAGCACATTGTGTGTAGGGTCACACTCGGTTGTGTCATGTTTGGGGGCACAATGTGCGTAGGGTCACACTCGGTTTGGTCATGTTTAGGGTATGTTGTGTGTAGGGTCACACTGTCGGTTGGGTCATGTTTGGGAGCACATTGTGCGTAGGGTCACATTCGGTTGGGTCATGTTTGGGGCACTTTGTGCGTAGGGTCACACTCGGTTGGGTCATGTTTGAGGCACATTGTGCGTAGGGTCACACTCGGTTGTGTCATGTTTGGGGGCACAATGTGCGTAGGGTCACACTCGGTTGGGTCATGTTTGGGGCACATTGTGTGTAGGGTCACACTCGGTTGGATCATGTTTGGGAGCACATTGTGTGTAGGGTCACACTCGGTTGTGTCATGTTTGGGGGCACAATGTGCGTAGGGTCACACTCGGTTTGGTCATGTTTAGGGTATGTTGTGTGTAGGGTCACACTGTCGGTTGGGTCATGTTTGGGAGCACATTGTGCGTAGGGTCACACTCGGTTGGGTCATGTTTAGGGTATGTTGTGTGTAGGGTCACACTGTCGGTTGGGTCATGTTTGGGAGCACATTGTGTGTAGGGTCACACTTGGTTGGGTCATGTTTAGGGTACGTTGTGTGTAGGGTCACACTGTCGGTTGGGTCATGTTTGGGGGCACATTGTGTGTAGGGTCACACTCGGTTGGGTCATGTTTAGGGTACGTTGTGTGTAGGGTCACACTGTCGGTTGGGTCATGTTTGGGAGCACATTGTGTGTAGGGTCACACTGTCGGTTGGGTCATGTTTGGGAGCACATTGTGCGTAGGGTCACTCTCGGTTGGGTCATGTTTAGGGTATGTTGTGTGTAGGGTCATACTGTCGGTTGGGTCATGTTTAGGGTATGTTGTGTGTAGGGTCACACTGTCGGTTGGGTCATGTTTGGGAGCACATTGTGTGTAGGGTCACACTGTCGGTTGGGTCATGTTTGGGAGCACATTGTGTGTAGGGTTGCACTGTCGGTTGGGTCATGTTTGGGGGCACATTGTGCGCAGGGTCGCACTGTCGGTTGGGTCATGTTTGGGGGCATATTGTGTGTAGGGTCACCCTGTCGGTTGGGTCATGTTTAGGGCACATTGTGCGTAGGGTCACACTCGGTTGGGTCATCTTTAGGGTACATTGTGCGTAGGGTCGCACTGTCGGTTGGGTCATGTTTGGGGGCACATTGTGCGTAGGGTCACACAGTCGGTTGGGTCATGTTTGGGGCACATTGTGTGTAGGGTCGCACTGTCGGTTGGGTCATGTTTGGGGGCACATTGTGCGTAGGGTCGCACTGTCGGTTGGGTCATGTTTGGGGGCACATTGTGCATAGGGTCAGACTGTTGGTTGGGTCATGTTTGGGGGCACATTGTTCGTAGGGTCACACTGTAGGTTGGGTCATGTTTGGGGGCACATTGTGTGTAGGGTCGCACTGTCGGTTGGGTCATGTTTGGGGGCACATTGTGCGTAGGGTCGCACTGTAGGTTGGGTCATGTTTGGGGGCACATCGTGCGCAGGGTCGCACTGTCAGTTGGGTCATGTTTGGGGGCACATCGTGCGCAGGGTCACACTGTCGGTTGGGTTATGTTTGGGGGCACATTGTGCGTAGGGTCACACTCGGTTGGGTCATGTTTAGGGTACATTGTGCGTAGGGTCGCACTGTCGGTTGGGTCATGTTTGGGGGCACATTGTGCATAGGGCACACTCGGTTTAGGGTCATGTTTGGGGGCACATTGTGCGCAGGGTCACCCTGTCGGTTGGGTCATGTTTGGGGCACATTGTGTGTAGGGTCGCACTGTCGGTTGGGTCATGTTTGGGCGCACATTGTGCGTAGGGTCGCACTGTAGGTTGGGTCATGTTTGGGGGCACATTGTGCATAGCGTCACACTGTCGGTTGGGTCATGTTTGGGGGCACATTGTGCGTAGGGTCACACTGTTGGTTGGGTCATGTTTGGGGGCACATTGTGCATAGGGTCACACTGTTGGTTGGTTCATGTTTGGGGGCACATTGTGCATAGGGTCGCACTGTCGGTTGGGTCATGTTTGGGGGCACATTGTGCGTAGGGTCGCACTGTAGGTTGGGTCATGTTTGGGGGCACATCGTGCGCAGGGTCGCACTGTCAGTTGGGTCATGTTTGGGGGCACATCGTGCGCAGGGTCACACTGTCGGTTGGGTTATGTTTGGGGGCACATTGTGCGTAGGGTCACACTCGGTTGGGTCATGTTTAGGGTACATTGTGCGTAGGGTCGCACTGTCGGTTGGGTCATGTTTGGGGGCACATTGTGCATAGGGCACACTCGGTTTAGGGTCATGTTTGGGGGCACATTGTGCGCAGGGTCACCCTGTCGGTTGGGTCATGTTTGGGGCACATTGTGTGTAGGGTCGCACTGTCGGTTGGGTCATGTTTGGGCGCACATTGTGCGTAGGGTCGCACTGTAGGTTGGGTCATGTTTGGGGGCACATTGTGCATAGGGTCACACTGTCGGTTGGGTCATGTTTGGGGGCACATTGTGCGTAGGGTCACACTGTTGGTTGGGTCATGTTTGGGGGCACATTGTGCATAGGGTCACACTGTTGGTTGGTTCATGTTTGGGGGCACATTGTGCATAGGGTCACACTGTCGGTTGGGTCATGTTTGGGGGCACATCGTGCGCAGGGTCACACTGTCGGTTGGGTTATGTTTGGGGGCACATTGTGCGTAGGGTCACACTGTCGGTTGGGTCATGTTTGGGGCACATCGTGCGTAGGGTCGCACTGTTGGTTGGGTCATGTTTGGGGCACATTGTGCGCAGGGTCGCACTGTTGGTTGGGTCATGTTTGGGGCACATTGTGCGCAGGGTCACACTGTCGGTTGGGTCATGTTTGGGGCACATTGTGCGTAGGGTCACACTGTTGGTTGGGTCATGTTTGGGGCACATTGTGTGTAGGGTCACACTCGGTTGGGTCATGTTTAGGGTACATTGTGTGTAGGGTCACACTCGGTTGGGTCATGTTTAGGGTACATTGTGCGTAGGGTCGCACTGTCGGTTGGGTCATGTTTGGGGGCACATTGTGCGTAGGGTCGCACTGTTGGTTGGGTCATGTTTGGGGGCACATTGTGCGCAGGGTCGCACTGTCGGTTGGGTCATGTTTGGGGGCACATTGTGCGCAGGGTCGCACTGTTGGTTGGTTCATGTTTGGGGGCACATTGTGCACAGGGTCGCACTGTCGGTTATGTCATGTTTGGGATGGCGGGGGGGGGGCCACAGTACACATGGTGTCACATATCGATGGACACTATAGACGGTGTTAGAGAAGAGTCACAGAACATTATAGTTCAGAATCGGGCTCTTTGGCTCATCTAGTCAGTGCTGAACCCTTAATCCACCTGGTCCCATCAAGCCGCACCTAGAACATAGCCTTCCCATCTGTGTACCTATCCAAATTTCTCTTGTATTTTGAAATGGAACCACAACTGGTACTTCAGCAGCAGCTTCTCCATTGGTGCACCACCCTCTGATTGAACTGGTGGAATTTCTAGGATGCCAAACAGGTGGCTTTTGAGAGTAGCTTGTGCCTGAGCACATCAGGGGTCTAGCTATTCTGGAGAGTGTGTTGTGCAATGAACCGGAATTGATTAGAGAGCTTAAGATAAAAGAACGGTTAGAGGCAAATGATCATAATATGATTGAATTTGCCCTGAAATTTGAGAAGGAGAAGCTAAAGTCAATTATATCAGTGTTATAGCATTCTTTAGCCAGAGAGTGATGAAACTGTGGAATTCTTTCCCAAAAACAGCTGTGGAGGCCAAGTCTTTATGCATATTTATGGCAGAGGTTGATAGATTCTTGATTGGTCAGGGCATGAAGGGAAACTAGGGAGAAGGCAGGAGATTGGGGATGAGAAGATATTTGGATCAGCCATGATGAAATGGCAGAGCAGACTCAGTGGTCAAAATGGCCTAAATCTGCTCCTGTACCTTATGGTCTGACAGTGGAATAAAGGGAATTACAGAGACGTGAGAGGAGTTGGCCAGAATCAATTGGAAAAGACCACTGGCAGGGATGACAGCAGTTCAGCAATGGTGGGAATTTCTGAAAGCAATTCGGAAGGCACAGGATATGTATATCCCAAAGAGAAAAAGTATTCTAAGGGAAAGATGACACAACTATGGCTAACAAGAGAAGTCAAGGCCAACATAAAAGCCAAAGGGAGGGCATATGATAGAGCAAAATTAGTGGGAAGTTAGAGGATTGAGAAGCTGGCCATTGGGAAGGGAACTGAAAGGTCATTAGGTGGTAAAGATGGAATACGAAAGCAAGCTGGCCAGTAATATTGAAGAGAATACCAGAAGTTTCTTCAGCTATATAAAGAATAAAAGAGGTGAGGGTAGATATTGGAGCACTAGCACATGATGCTGGAGAGCTAGTAAAAGGGGACAAGGACATGGCAAAGAAACTGAATAAATATTTTGCTCTCGTCTTCACTGTGGTGGGCCCGAACCATATGGTGGAAGCTCCGAGTGTCAGAGGGCCTAAAGTGTGTGAAGTTACCAGTACAAGGGAGAAGTTTATTGGAAAACTGAGAAGTCTGAAGGTAGGTAAGTCACCAGGGCCATGTACATACACCTCAGAGTTCTGAAAGAGGTGGCTGAAGAGGTTGAGGCGGCATTAGTAATGATCTGTCTAGAATCATTTGATTTTGGAATGGTTCTGGAAGACTGAACAAGTGCAAATGTCACTCCACTCTTCAAGAAGGGAGAGAGGCAGAATAAAAGAAATTTTAGCCCAGTTTAGTCTGACTTCAGTGGTTGTGAAGATGCCTGAATTGATGTGGTTTCAGGGTACCTGGAGGCACATGATAAAATAGGACATAGTCAGTATGGTTTACTCAAGGGAAAATCTTGCCTGGTAAATCTGTTGGAAATCTTTGAAGAAATAACAAGCAGAATAGACAAAGGAGAATCAGTTGATGTTGTGTACTTGGATTTTCAGAAGGCCTTTTGACAAGGTGCCACACATGAGGCTGCTGAACAAGTTAAGAGACCATGGTAATCCAGGAAAGATACTAGTGTGAATAAAGCAGTGGCTGATTGGCTGGAGGCAAAGAGTGGGAATGCTGGGAGCCTTTTCCAGTTGGCTGCCAGTGACTAGTGGTGTTCCACAGGGGTCTGTGTTGGAACCACTTTTTATGTTATATGTCAATGACTTGGATGATGGAATTGATGGCTTTGTTACAAAGTTTGAGGATGATACAAACATAGGTGGAGGGACAGGTAGTTTTGAGGAAGTAGAGAGGCTACAGAAGGACTTGGACAAACTAGGTGAATGGGCAAAGAAGTGGCAGATGGAATACAGTGTTGGAAAGTGTATGGTCTTGCGCTTCAGTAGAAGAAATAAAAGGGTAGACCGTTTTATAAACGGAGAGACAATTGAAAAATTTGAGGTGCAAAGAGACTTGGGAGTCCTTGTGCAGGATTCCCTAAAGATTAATTTTCAGGTTGTGGTGAGGAAAGCAAATGTGACGTTAGCCATCATTTCAAGAGAACTAGAATATAAAAGTAAAGATGTAATTTCGAGGCCAGATCTTTATGTATATTTAAGGAAGAGTTTGTTAGATCCTTGATTTGTCAGGGCTTAAAGGGATATGGGGAGAAGGCAGGAGATTGGGTCTGAGTGGAATAGTGGATCAACCATGATGAAATGGTGGAGCAGACTAGATGAGCCAAATGGCCTAATTCTGCTCTTATCACTTGTGGTCTTTATAAGAAGGGGTAAGCCTTTTGTTAGTATAGAGTAGTCAGGATGAAATGCTCCTCTTGTCAGATGTGGGAATTCAGGATACCTGATGGTTTCTCTGATGACTACATCTGCAGGAAGTGAACCCAATTTCAACACCTCAGTGACTGGATCAAGGAGTTGGAGTTAGCAGGTTTGATGGGTCAGATAATTTGAAGTGTGTATATTTTAATGCTCTGAGTATTATAGGTAAAGGTGATGAACTTCAACCATGGATCAGAACGTGGAACTACAATGTTCTGGTCATTACTTAAACATGGTTGAGAGAGGGGCAGGACTAGATTATTAATGTATCAGGTTTTCAATGTTTTAGAAAAGATAGAGGAGGAGGTAAAAGGAGGAGTGGAATTGCACCACTAATCAGGGACAATATCACAGCTGCACTTGGAAGACATAATGGAGGAGTCAGACATAGAGTCCATTTGGGTAAAACTCATGAATAAGAAATTAAATCAGTGTTGGGATTGTACTATAGAGCCCCTCTTTCTCCCACCCCCATAGCCACTGGGACATCAAGGAACAGATATGTAATCAGATTAATGGAAAGTGTGTGGGTGTGTATGTATGAATGAATAAATAAAAGTTGTTGTAATAGGGGATTTCAACTTTCCTAATATAATCAGAATCAGGTTTATTATCACCGGCATGTGATGTGAAATTTGTTAACTTAGCAGCAGCAGTTCAATGTGATACATAATCTAGCAGAGAGAGAAATAATAATAATAATCATAATAAATAAACTGTGACCTCCTTACTGCAAGGGGTTTAGATGGAGCAGATTTTGTAAGTGTATCCAGGAAGGTTTCTTAAATCAATATGTGGACAGTCCAAAGAGAGGAGGGGTCGTACTGAACCTGGTGGGGATATTGAGCCTGACCAGGTGACTTACTTTTCAGTAGGTTAACAGTAAGGGAACCATGACCACAACTCCTTAACTTTCAGAATACAGTGCCAATAAAAAGTATTCACCCCCTTGGAAGTTTTACAACATTGAATTACTTTGGACTTAATTTGGTTCTTTTGATGCTGGATGTCGCTAATTATTGGAGTTCTTCAGGGATCTGTGCTGGGACCTCTGCTGTTCGTGATGTATATATGACCTGGAGGAATATGTAGATGGATGGGTTAGTAAGTTTGCAGGTGATACCAAAATTGGTGAAGTTATGGATAAAAAAGACTGGCAAAGAATACAACAACATGATGTAGATCAGCTGCAGGTAATGGCTGAGAAATGGCAGATGGAGTTTAACCTAGATAAATGTGAGATGTTGCACTCAAGGAGACAGTGCACTGTTAAAGGCAAGATCCTTAACAGTGTTGCAGAGAGATCTTGGGATCCAGGTTCATAGCTCCTTGAAAATGGCTACACAGGGTTAAGAAGGCTTATGGAATGCTTGCTTTTATTAGTCAAGGCATTGGGTTCAAAGTCACGAGGTTATGTTACAACTTTATACAACTCTGATTAAGGAGTCATATGGAGTATTGCGTACAGTTCTGGTTGCTCCTCTGTAGGAGGGATGTTGAGGCTTTAGAGATGGTGCAGAAGAGGTTTATCAGGATGCTGCCTGATTTAGAGGGGATGTGCTATCACAAGAGGTTGGATAAACTTGGATTGATAGAAGTTTACAAGATTATGAGAGGTAGCGATAGAGTGGACAGAGAGTATGTTTCCCATGGTTGAAATGTCTAATACCAGAGGGCTTGCATTGATGGTGAGTGGAGGTAGGTTCAAAGAGGATGTGAGGAGTAAGTTTATTTACTCAGCACGGTGGATGCCTGGAATACACCGTCTGGTATTGTGGTACGCGCAAATACATTAGAGGCTTTTAAGAGGCGTTTAGATAGGCACATGGATGTGAGGAAGATGGATATGGATGTGGTTGTAGGTAGGAGGGATTAGTGTTTGTTGTTTATTGATTTGCTTTTTCGCTGGTTCTGTGCAACATTGTGGTCCTAAGAGCTTATTCCTGTGCTGTTATGTTCTCTATTCTCCCTCGTGCCTCTGTAGGTGGGGTCATATTTAGTACTGACCTGTGGGGGGATCACTGTGGGTTCTATGTTCAGAGCTATATTGTGTGTGCAGTCACATTGAGGATGGGGTCACACTGTGTGTGGGATTGTACTGGGGGTGAGGTTACTGTGTGGGTTACACTGTGGATGGGGTTACATTAGTGCTAGGATCACATTTGAGCGTGCTCTGTGGGTCTTGTCGTACCATGGGTGTAGTCACGATCGGGGGTGCTCTGTGGGTCTTGCCACACTGAGTGGGATCTTATTTGGGGATGCTCTGGTTGTTACACTGTGGGTGGGGTCATGTTTGGGGGTGCTCTGTGGGTGGGCTTGGCTTTGGGAAGAGCCCATGTGAGAGGCTCTTTCTGTTGGGCAGGGATTTGCGCGGATATGCTTTCACATTCTGGACAGGTCTTTACTGTGAGTATTTCAGTGGATGAATCTTCACTGCCAGGCATCAGTATGGCTGTGCTGTGATGTGGGATGAGGTTGGATTGAACCTTCTGTGTGGAACCACAGAGTCATGCAGAAATAGGCCTTTCAGCCCACTTCATTCATGCCCATCCCCACTAATCCAGTCTTCCTGCTTTTGGTTCTATCTGATTCCACCACCTCCTCTGGGAGTGTGTTCCAGATTACCACCCTGTTTGTGACTGTTTGCCTCACTCTCATCAATGAGGAGCATCTGCACCAGGACCACCAGACTCAAAAACAGTTACTTTCCCCAAGTGCAAGGCTGATCAAGACCACCATCCACTATACCACCTCTCCACACCCCCAACCACTACTATTTTATCACTTCCTGTCAGTTTCCTTATGTATACACACTCCTCTGCCTGGTGTCACTTTATAGATATACATTCAATCAATTTATATAAGCTATCTTGTGTATTTATATTTATTGTTTTAAAAAAATTATTATAGTGTTCTTTATCTTACTGTTTTTTTTTTGTGTTGCATCTGATCCAGAGTAACAATTAGTTTGTTCTTCTTTACACTGGAGATGACATTAAACAATATTGAATCTTGAATCAACTACTCTGTAAAATTTAAAAACTTTCCACTCAGATATACTTTAATGTTCTCTCCTCTCACCTTAATCCCATGCTCTTTTGCTTTTGATAACTTCTATTATAGGAGAATATTCAAACTATCTACGCCTCTTAAAATTGTTCTTCATTCCTCATTCTCATATCAAGCATGGCAACAGCGTAAGACGTATACTGTGTGGGGGTGGAAAGGTGAATGTGGGAGGAGTTTGTGTGGAAATGTATTCATTAACACTGAACCATGGTTACTCCTTGTAAACACCGATTCCCTGTAACTGACGTTAATACTCTGATCTTTAGTTACTAATCCACATTATTAAATCATTCGCGATAAATATACGGTCTGCAGAACATTTCATCTCACCATGTGCATACACCCCCTCAAAGACAGAATTTCATATTTTTCCAAGTGTCCACAAACAGGTGACTCACTTAAAACAAACAATTAAATTGGTTTATTATTCTCCAATGTATAAACGTTCAGAGACAAAGTCTTGCATGTCTTCAAGATGGATCATTCCATACACAAGTATATTGTGGTAGTACACAAAACTATAAGACATAGAAGCAGAATTAGGCCATTTGGCCCATTGAGTCTGCTCTGCCATTCCATCATGGCTGATTTACTACTCCTCTTAA
Organism: Hemitrygon akajei; assembly: GCF_048418815.1. Taxonomy (NCBI): domain Eukaryota; kingdom Metazoa; phylum Chordata; class Chondrichthyes; order Myliobatiformes; family Dasyatidae; genus Hemitrygon; species Hemitrygon akajei. The sequence continues at coordinate 2,770,715 of NC_133135.1, read as the reverse complement.
CTCTAGTATCCTGTCTTCTTTCCATAAGCTTTGATACCCTGATTAACCAAGAACCTATCAACCTCTGCTTTAAGTATACCCTAAATAGTACAAAAGGAAAAACACTAACAATGCAGAATAAAAACACAAAATGCTGGCAGAACTCAGCAGGCCAGACAGCATCTATGGGTCAAAGTCAACACATAGTTGCTGTCTGGCCTGCTGAGTTCTGCCAGCATTTTGTGTTTTTATTTATTTCCAGCATCTGCAGATTCACTCGTGTTAACAATGCAGAATAGTGTTACAGTGACAGAGAATGTGCAGGTAGACCATAAGAATCTGGTTTAATATTACAGTACATTTCAATACATAATAAAAATACATTTCCCATTATTTTATATATTAAATTAGTGATTCAAAGAGGGAAATAACAGTGATGTAGTGTTCATGGGTTCATTTTCCGTTCAGAAATCTGATGGCGGAGGGGAAGAAGCTGTTTTTGAAATGGCGAGTGTGTGTCTTCCTGTTCCTGTGCCACCTCCTGATGGTAGAACTGAAAAGGCACATCCTGAGTAATGCTGTCCTTAAAGAAGGATGCCGCTGCCTTCGGGCATCATGTTTTGAAGGTGTCCTGGATGCTGGGGAGACAAGTGCCCATGATGGAGCTGGCTGAGTTTACAACTTTCTGCAGAAGGTGCAAGGCCATAATGAGGCAGATTTAATTTTGCAGCCAATAGTTCTTGTTTTCTGCTAACTCCAACAACAAGTTCCTAAACAGTCCATTTCTCATCGACCATCATCCCAACTGTCATTCAACCTCTTTTCCCTGTCACACATCTCCCTTTTATTTCTGCTGCTCAGCTGTTTTCTTGCAGCAGAATCTGCTTAATATTCTAATTATTCCCAGTTCTGGAGAGAAATCAAACTTCAAGCGTTAACTTTGGAAATATAACCAGAAAATGCTGGAAAGCCTCGGCAGGTCCAGCAGAATAATTTGATTTGATTTTTGATTTTAAACTTTGGATTTTTGTTTACAGATGTTATCTGTCTTGTTGAGGATTTCCAGCTTTTTATTTCAGATATGCATCATGTACAGAACAGTAAAATGCTGACAATCTGCTCTGTGATTTTTCTTGGAGAGTCAGATGATCCAGGATTTAGCTCACCCCATGTCTACTCCCTTTAAACTGGGACTCTGTCCCCTGCTCCCTTTAAATCCATTGGGACCCTGTCTCCTGTTCCTTTTAACCCCACCAAGACTCCCTTTGCTGCACTCTTTAAATTCACCGGGACTCCTTTTTGAATTACCGGGAGCCCTTTTCTGTTTCCTTTAGACTCATTGACACCCATTTCCCACTCCCTTTAAACTTACCGGCCCAGTCTTCTGCTCCTTTAAACTCACTGGGGCCCCAGCTTACGCTCCCTTTAGACCTACTGGAGATCCCGTCTCCAACTTCCTTTTGAACCCACTGGAACTCCGTCTCCTGCTCCCTTTAAACCCACCGGACTCCATCTCCCACTTCTCTTAAACCTATTGGGCCTCATCTCACATTCCCCTTAAACCTGAAGAAACCCTGTCTCCCTCTCCCTTTAAACCCAATGAGATCTGATTTCTGGCTCCTGTGAAACCCACCGGGACCCCCCCCCCCCCCCCCCCCCGTCTCTTGCTCCCTGTAATCTCATGGCAGTACTGTGTCCCATAATCCTTTACTGTCACTGGACTCATGGTTCCTGTGTTCCCTTTAAACTCACTAGGACCCCATTTCAAACATTTCTTCCCATCCTCTTTAAACCCCACATTTATTTCTACCCCCCGCAAGTCATCCAGTCTTCATACCCTCTGGAGTGGAGAATTCCAGAGATTCTCCTCCCTCTAAGAAATCCCTACACATCTCATTTTTAAATGTGCACTGTAATCTTGGAACTGTGTCCCCTAGATTGAGATGTGTCCACTGGTAGAATATCGACATCTGTCACTCTCAGGAACTTGCATAGTATGGTACAACATCAGACCCTTCAGCTCAGCACATCCCTGCCAATCATAAGATTAGCTTATATTCCTTATTGAAGGAATGGTATCCTACAGGAAAGATGTGGAAGTTTTGGGGAGGATGTGACCTGGATTGAAGTCTATTAGCTATAAGAAGAGAACGTGGAGTGTAGTACAGTACAGGGCTTTAGGCCCACAATGTTGTGCCTACACTTTAACCTACTTCCCTCCCACAGAGGCCTCCTGTTTTCTATCATCTATGTACCTATCTAAGATACTCTTAAATGTCCCTAATGTATCTACCTCTCCCTGGCAGCACATTCCACACATGTACCACTACCTGTGTGAAAAACCTACCTATAACATCCCACCTATACTTTCTTCCAATCACTTTAAAATTAACCCACTCCGTTAACCATTTCTACACTGGGAAAAGTCCCTGGCTGTCCCCCTTAAATTGGCAAAGGATTCCATTCTCTGGATTGTTGGTGGCTGAGAGGAGACCTGATAAGGATCTGTAAAACTAAGAGAGGCATAGATAGTGTATGCAGTCTTTTCCCCAGGGTGGAAATGTCAGATATTGCAGAGTATAGGATAAAGTGAGAGAGGTAATTGTGTGGTAGTGTGGAGCAGATTTCATTCCCCTAAAGACGACAGCCAAACTCGACAGTGACTTGCACATTATCTTTTATAGGATTGTTTTTATGTTTATATTTTTGTTTTGTTTTACTTATCGAGTTTTTTATGCTGCATCACATCCAGAGTAACAAACATTCCTGTACTGAAGAATGGCAATAAGCAATCTTGAATAAGGGACCAAATCTGTACATTCTAGTTCTGGTGTAACCTCAGTGCAACTATTGCAAATTTTTCCAAATTCTAACCCTCTTCACATCTGGACTATAGAATCCCATTATAGGAAGGATGTCAAGCTTTCGACAGGGTGCAGAAGAGATTAATCAAGATATTGCCTGGATTAGAGGGCATGCTATAACAAGAGATTGGACAAACTGGTGTTGTTTTCTCTGGAGCAACGGAGGCTGAAAGGAGATCTGATGGAGGTTTATAAGATTCTGAGAGGCATAGATAGAGGAGAAAGACAGTATCTTTTTCCCAATGTTGAAATATCTAATACTAGAGGATGTGCATTTAAAGTGAGAGGGGGTAATTCTGAAGGAGATGTGAGGGGCAAGTTTTTTTTAACAGAGTGGTGGCTGCCTGGAATACTTTGCCTGGGATAGTGGTAGAGGCAGAAACATTAGAGACTTCTGTAGACGTTTAGATAGACATATGAATGAGGAAAATGGAAGGATATGGACCTTGTGTAGATAGAAGGGATTGGTTTAGTTGGCCATTTGATTTCTAATCTGATTGGTTCAGCACAACATTGTGGGCTGAAGGGCCTGTTCCTGTGCTATACTATGTTATAATAAAGGTTACTGCTCCATTTACCTTTCTAGCCTCGTGGTTGCACCTTGGCCTGCTTGTTTTTGCGACTTGTGGGCGGGAGCAGTGAGGTCCCTCTGTTCACCCACAGGGTTTCTCCATTTTGATAACAATCAGACTTTACATTCTTTTTTTCCCTGTCAGAAATTCCTTTCATCCTCCCTCTTCAACCAAATGTTTGGTTGTGTTGATTTCCCCTCTCTCTTCAGCTCCATGTGTGCGGATAAGAGCCCTTAAGTGTCTGGGGAGTGTTTGATGGTGCCAGGGTAGTGTTTATGAATATTCTGTTGTGATGCTGATGCAGTGAGGAGTCGCACGCTAGGTGGCAGTCAGTCACTGGCGTGGCCAAGTTCTCCTGAGGCTCTCCAGTGTAACAACGAGCAGTGATTAAAAATACCTATTAAAAAGTGATTTGCTACATTGTGGGATCAGAAGGTCATACGATGAAGATTGAATGAAATGGGCCTGTACTCTTTAGGGGAATGAAAACTGATCTCATTGAAATGTATGAGACCTTGGAGGGATTGACAGAGCCGATCTTGAGAGGCAGTTTCCTTTGGCCGCACAGTCCTGAACTGGGGGTTAGATGAGGAATTTGTCTTTCAGAGGTTTGTGAATCAGAATATCTCTCTGCCCCGTGGGTGTGCAGGTACAATGCTAAAATACACTCAGTGGCCTCTTTATTCTGTACCTACTTTACGAAATAAAGTTGCCACTGAGTGTTTGTCATGGCTTTTGCTGCTGTAGCCCATGCACTTCAAGTTTCAACGTGTTGTGCATTCAGAGATGCTCTTCTGCAAACACCACTGTTGAGTTACTGTCACCTTCCTGTCAGCTTGAACCAGCCTGGCCATTTTCCTCTGCCTCCCTTGTTAACAAGTCATTTTTGCCCCCACAGAATTGCCACTCACTGGATGTTCTTTGTTTCTCGCACCAGTCTTTGTAAACTCTAGAGATTGCTGTGCATGAAAATCCCAAGAGATCAATAGTTTTTGAGATACTCAAACAGCTCTGTTTGGCATCAGAAGTCATTCTATGATCAAAGTCACTTAGAGCACATTTCTTCCCCATTCTGATGTTTGGTCTGAATGATAACTGAACTTCTTGACCATGTCTGCATTGAGTTGCTGTCACACGATTGACTGATTAGATATTTGTATTAATGAGCAGGTGCACAGATGTACCTAATAAAGTGGCCACCTAGTGCATGTAGAATTATAGATATTGAGGCAGCATCGAGGGACAGGAGACCGGACGGGTAAATGTAGTCGAGGCAGATTATCGCACTGGGGATACGAAAACAGACAGATAAATGTAGTTGAATCAAATTATTCCACTGAGGGAAGAAGTGGGGATACGAGACTGGATGGATAAATGTAGTTGAGGCAGATTATCCTACTGGGGAAGAATCAGGGATTTGAGACCGGATGGGTAAATGTCGTCGAATCACATTATCCCACTGAGGAAGAAGTGGGGATACGAAACCAGAGAGTTAAATGTAGTCGAATCAGATTATCCCACTGAGTGACAGTGCGGACAAGTAATCTTATTATTATTAATGCCCGAAGAAAAGTGCACAGTTCTTTTATGTTGACCTGGAGAATTAACAGGATCTGTGATGAAAGGGTTCGAAAGGTGGCGTCAGTTGTCAATGTGGAGCTTTGTCTGTGACGCTCTGGTGTCAGATCTGATTATGCATTTTTTTAAAAAGAGAAAGCAGATGATATTTTCATGGAGGATACAATGAGAGTCACCTTGCTTTGGTCATTCATGTCCTGTTCCATGGGACTGGTGTCCCTGGAGTGAAGGGTGACCTGGTAGCATAATATTCCTCCCACATTCCAAAGACGTAAGGGTCAGTAGCTTGCTTGTTTACATGGGTGACATAGAACCATTGGGTTGGATGGGGCTGTCACTGTGCAGTATCTCAAAATACATCAAAAGTAAAATCAGAAGGGGCACAGGGTGAAAGGTCACAGTATTTTCAGCATATTGAAAATCTGGCTGAGTGGAGCCACAACAACAGCCTCTCACTCAATGTCAGCAAGACCAAGGAGCTGATTATTGACTTCAGGAGGAGGGAAATGGATGTACATGAACCAGTCCTCATGAGGGAATCAGTGTTAAACTTGGTGTTATCATTTCAGAGAACCTCTTCTGGGCCCAGCACGCAAGTGCCATAACGAAGAAAGTATGGCAGCATCTCTACTTAAAGTTTGCCGAGATTCAGCATGACATCTTAAACTTTGACAAAATTAATATAGATGTGTGGTGGAGAGAACATTGACCGGTTGCATCATGGCCTGGTATGGAAACACCAATGCCCTTGAATGGAGAATCCTACAAAAAGTAGTGGATACAGCACAGTCCATCATGGGTTAAGCCCTTCCCACCATTGAGCACATCTACACAGGGTGTTGTTGCAGGAAAGCAGCATCCATCATCAGGAAATCCCACCACACAGATCATGTACTCTTCTCACTGCTGCCATCAGGAATGAGGTACAGGAGCTTCGGGACTCACCACCAGGTTCAGGAACAGTTATTACTTCTTAACCATCAGGCTCTTGAACCAAAGGGAGTAACTTCAACAACTTCACTCATTCACTCACCCCAACACCGAACTGTTCCCACAACCTGTGGACTCACTTTCAAAGACTCTTCATCTCATTGTCTGGATCTTTATTTGTTATTTATATATTTTTTTCCTTTTGTATTTGCACAGTTTGTCATCTTCCACACATTGGTTGTTTGTCTGTCCATTGGGTGTGTTTTTCATTGATTCTATTGTGTTTCTTGGATTAATTGTGAATGCATACAAGAAATATGGTGACATATTTGTGCTTTGATAATAAGTTTACTTTGAACTTTCTCAGCGTTGGGGAGTCTAAAAGTAGAAGGCATAGCTTTAAAGTGAGGGGAGAGATTTAAAAGCAGACTTGAGGGGCAGCCTTTTTACCCAGAGAGTAGTGGACGAGCTGTCGGAGGAGATATGATTATAATGCTTTAAAGGCATTTTGACACGTACATGGATAGGAAAGGTTTAGAAGAATATGGGCCCAAGACATTGCTGAGGATCCCTACCACCCATTCTACAATCTCTTTGATCTACTACCATCAGGAAGGAGGTACAGGAGCATCACTGCTATGACTGCCAGACTGGGTAACAGCTTCTTTTCTCAGGCTGTGAAACTAATGAATACCCTGCCAGCACCAAGGTCTCGTCATTAGGACAGTGAGCTGTTTATGCCTGTGCTGCACACTACATGTTTTTCAAACTAATTTTTATTCATTTGTTTATGGTAATATTTTGGTTTATGTGCTGTGTGTGATGTATGTTTTGTAAGTGCACCGTGGTCTGGAGGAAAGTTGTTTCATTTGGTTGTATATATGTACAGTCAAATGATAACAAACCTGAACTTGAAATGCAGGCAAATGGGACGAGCTCAACCAGGCAACTTGGTCGTCATGGACTATTTGGGCTGAAGAGCCCATTTCCATGTTGTGTGGCTCTGCATGATGCTCTTTAACACTTTTGTGTTTCCCACAGATGCCTGCAGACATGAGATGCCTGGTGGACAGCACTCACCTTGTGTCCCCCACAGAGTCATTGATCCTGTCGTGTGGAGGGATGGACCACACATGCAAGAAGAAACTGGAGGAGATTGTCGTGGTGAACATGTCTGGATGTTACCTGATGAACTTGGGTGACCTGACCCGCTGCCGGGCTCTGATGATCTGCATTCTGCCCGGGAATTATATCACCAAAATCGATGCTCTCTCATACTGTCCAAATTTAATCAAGTTGGATCTCCATGGCAACCACGTAAGTGAAGAAGGATGTGTGAGCTAAGTGTAACCGAGTGGTCTAGTTGGAGCGCTGAATGCTGACAATCAGAGTGCTGAATGTTTGATGTTCACATCAACAATCCAGCAGCCACCAATCTACAGAGAGACGGAGTCTCGATGCATTCCATGTAAACCGGGGCTGTCGGGCCTCATTACGTTCTCTCCTCGTCCCAAAGTGCTTGATCAGCAGTGTACTGCTCTGCAGGCTGTCACTCTGGAGCGACCAGGAGGGAGAGTCTGTCCCAGACATTCTGCAGTATCCACAGGCTGGAAGACCACAGGCTTTAAACCCAGGGATCCTTCTGCCCAGCCATACCTGCGATGTGCTAAATAGAGATGATTGTCTGAAAAGCCCTGCTGGGCAACACAATCAATAAATCCAGCAGTTCAAAGTAAATTTATAATCAAAGTACACATGTCATCATATATAATCCTGAGATGTGTTTTCTTGTGGGCATTTACAGTAAATACAAAGAAACACAATGGAATCAATGAAAGACGGACAAACAACCAGTGTACAAACAATAACAAACTGAAAATACAAAAGGAGAAAATAATAAATGAATAAGCAATAAATATTGAGAATGGGAGATGAAGAGTCCTTGAAAGTGAGTCCATAGATTGTGGGAATAGTTTAGTGTTGAGGTGAATGAAGGTATCCCCTCTGGTTCAGGAGCTAATAACTGTTACTGAACCTGGTGGTGTGGGCCAGTTCCTGCATTCATTTAGATTGCTGTGTATCTTTTATCCAAGCACCACTTTGTGGTAATAACCCCACTTCATCTGATTTGGATAATGTTTAAAAATCTTTAAAACTTTGCCTTAGGAGGTGCGATCACTTGACTCAAGTGTGATATTCTCCTTAGAGATTGTCCATTAGTGGGTTCTGACGTGGTTGTAGAAGCTAATCCAGGATGATAAGTTGGATTCCCTTAATGGAGAACACCAGTGTGTGACTTTGTTTAACTTGGGGAGTCTGGTGCACAGGCAGCCACCACACTGTCTTTGACAGATCAGGGTCAGGGTCCAGTGGCATAGAATATAAGGCAACTAGGGACCCTTTACTACTGCAGCCTTCCTCCACCTTCTCTGCTGTTGTGATGTGTCATCATCTTTCACCAGCTCCGCCGTTGAGGTTTTGGTTGGATCTCTCTGTCTGGAACCTCTCCCTTGACCTTACTGTGATGGGTGAGCCTACCAGGAGCTAAGCTCCAGACAGAATCACTCTTGGGATCTCAGGCACTTATTCTGGCACCACTTTGTGGCCATAATCTTACTTCCCCTGCTATGGCAAAAATCTTTGAAGCTTTGCCTTTTTATGACAATGATTTGGATGATGTTAATTGATGGCTTTGTGGTCAGGTTTGTGGGTGACATGAACATGGGTGGAAGGGAAAGTAGTGTTGATGAACCAGCTGCTTGTCAGAGGTTCAGTGTGCAGCATGTCTTGTGGAGTGATACTTATGGTTGTGAGGGGTTCAGTGAGCTGGTGGGTCTGTTTATGTGTTGTATCATACTATGCTTCTCTGAGGATCGTCATCTTGTGGTGGAGAGCCTTATGAAATCCCGAGATTGAAGCTTAGCTCCTGGTAGCGGCATCCATGGGGGTAAGGTCAAGAGGGAGGTTGAAGACAGAGTAATCCAAACCAAGACCTCAACAGTGGAGCTGATGGAAGATGATGATGCATCACAATGGCAGTGAAGGATCCCCAGTTGTCTTCCATTCCATGCCACGAGACCTGACCCTGATCTGTCAAGTACCATGTGGTAGCTCCCTGTGCATCAGCCTCCCCATGTTAAACAATGCCACGCACAGGTGTTCTACATTAAGGGAATAACCCCTTTGGAGAGCATCATATTTGACTCGAATGACCACACTCTACGACTACTTTGTGGCAACTTGCTCTCAGCTGAGTTCCTGTCTCTGCAGTGCTGCATGTGGTTAAAATAAAATCTTGCATCACATTGGAGTTAATGCCTTTACAGCCCTTTGGAGGCTCTCTCCAACCGGTCCCAGTCCTCTACCTTTCCCCAAAGAATAGCTACTAACAATCTGAAAAATCTCCTATGTTTAGACCACAAGACATATGAGCAGATTTAGGCCATTTGACCCATCAAATCTGCACCGCTATTGTATCATGGCTGACTTATTATCCCTCCCTGTAACCTTTGACACCCTGATTAACCAAGAATCTATGAATTTCCACTTTAAATATACCCTATGACTTGGCTTCTACAGTCGTCTGTGGCAAAGAATTCCACAGATTCACTACCCTCTGGCTGTAGAAATACCTCCTCATTTCTATTCTAAAGAAGCCCTCTGGTCCTAGACTCCCCCACTATAGGAAATATCCTCTCCACATGTACTCTGTCTAAGCCATTCAATATTTGATAGGTTTCAATGAGATCCCTCCTTCACTAGTTTCTAAACTCCAGTGAATGTAGGACAAGAGCCATCAAACACTCCTCATATGTTAACCATTTTATTCCCAGCATCATTCTTGTGAACCTCCTCTGGACCCTCTCCAATGCTACCAATAAGGGGCCCATAATTGCTCACAGTACTCTGAGTTCGGTCTGAACAATTTGTTACACTAAACAGTCGTTTCTGTTTCTGTTGTTAGATCACTGAGCTTCCAGGTGAGAGCTTTTGGTCAGACATGAAGTGTCTGCAAATTCTCTACCTGCACAACAACATCATTGGTGACATGAGCAACATTGAAGCCCTGTGTGCCTGCCCGCGGCTTACCATTCTGACCTTGTCCGACACCCCCGTGAGCCTCTTGCCAAAGTATCGACACTTCATCGTCAACAACATCTGGTCTCTCAAAGCTCTGGACAACTTTGTCATTGCCGATGAGGAAGTCATGGAGGACTGGCCAAGAAATGAGAGATTCAAAGCTTTAAATCCTGAGTTTCTTCTTGAAGTTCCTGCTGTTTCCCAGGTTGGTACCATTGTCTGGCATTGAGAGGAAAAAGTGCTTCAGTTTCCCCTGAGATCAGACAGAAGAGCAGAAATAAATTGCTGGAAATAGGCTGAGAATCCATCAGGATTGAAAGGGGAAGGATAGATTGCAGTTTCCAACGGGAAACTCTTTGTTATAATTATTCATTCACAGGCTATGTGAAATATTACTGCAGTCCTTCTGTTGAAGGTGCACGCATACTGCTGTCGGATTTGTAGATGGATCAAATTAAACTCAAACTCCAGTTTATTGTCATCTACACAGGTCCACATCTGTACCGATGCAATGAAAAACTTATTTGCAGCAGTATCACAGGCACAGAGTATCAGATACACAGCATTCACAAGAAAAACATCTACATAAATTACATACAATTATTGCTAAGAGTAATAAAGATATAATGATAATAAATACAATTAGAATAAAAATAGTGTTGGCACGGTAGCATTGTGGTTAGTGTAACACTTTACAATGCCAGTGATTGGAAGATTGGGGGTTCATTTCTTGCCATGGTCTGTAAGAAGTTTGTACGTTCTACCACAAACATTGGGAAAGTGTACAATGGGTTCTCTTTCTCTTCCCCCCCCCCCCCCCCCATATTCCAAAGACATATAGGTTAGGGTTAGTAAGTTTAAAAACGTCTTGGTGCTGGAAGCATGGTGACGCTTGTGGGCTGCCGTCAGCATAGCCCTTGGACCGTGTTGGTCAGTAACCCAAACAATGCATTTCACTGTGTTGTGATGGATCATAGTTTCTATGGTGTTACGACAAATAAAGTTAATCTTTAACTAAGTTCGTTTTGGTGCAAAGTGGGAGTAGGCAGAATTGGCTGAAAACCAGACCCTTTGACCTACTGAATCCAAGCCGACCTATTTACACTAATAGGTTGTGCATGGCCTCTCTTTTGCCACGATGAAGCCACTCTCAGGGTGGAGTACCAATTCCATCTAGGTAGCCTCCTACATAATGGCATGAACATCAGTTGCTCCGTCCAGTAACTTTTTTCCCTCCCCTTCTCTCTTTTACTCCCTACTTTGGCCTGTTACCTCTTTTCATTTGCCTGTCACTTCCCCTGGTGCCCTCCTCAATTCCTTTATCCCAAGGTCAGCTCTCCTCTCCTATCAGATTCCTTCTTCTCCAACCCTTTACTTGGGTCACACTCGTGTTGGAAGAGCATCACCTTATATTCTGTCTGGGTAGTCTCCAAGCTGATGGTGCGAACATCGATTTCTCAAACTTCTGGTAATTGCTCCCCCCTCTCCTTCACCATTCCCCATTCCTGTTTTCTTCCTTCATCTTACTCTTTACCTGCCCATCACTTCCCTCTGGTGCTCCTCCACCTTCCCTTTCTTCCATGGTCTTTGGTCCTCTCATAGCAGATTCTCCTTTCTCCAGCCCTTTATCTCTTTCTCCAATCAACTTCCCAGCTCTTTATTTCACCCCTCCCCCAGTTTCACCTACCACCTTGTATTTCTTCCTTCCCACCTTCTTACTCTGACTTCTCTTCCATTCCAGTCCTGCTGAAGTGTCTCGGCCCAAAACATCGACTGTTTACTCTTTTCCATAGATGCTGCCTGGCCTGCTGAGTTCCTCCGACATCTCCAGATTTTCTTGTTTGTGCCTTTACTTTTTCCACCTATCACCTCCCAGCTCTTACTGCATCTCCCCACCCACCTGGCTTTGCTTATTATTTTTCAGCTTGTGCTCTTTTCTCTCCCCCACCACCATATTCTGGCATCTTCTCCCCCCCCCCCTTCCTTTTTGTCCTAATGGAGGGTCTCGGTCTAAAACATCACCTGTTTGTTAATTTCTATAGATGCTGCCTGATCAGCTGAATCCCTCCAGCATTCTGTGTGTGGTGCTCTGGACTTCCAGCACCTGCAAAATCTCTTGTGATTGCTATTTACACTAATCCTACCCTATTCTCCTCGCATCCCCATGCACTTTCCCCAGGATCACCACTCACCCACACTCGGGGGCAATTTACAGTGACCAATTAACTGTCTTGCCCTGAGTGTTTGTTTTAATAAAATTCTGCTCTGCCTTCATCCTGGGGCCAGATGAAGCCACAGCTCGTGAGAAGCTGGCCATCGGTAGCTTACACCATAGACGACAGGTTGCCGCAGCTACTGTGCTGTACAAAATGCACACCAGCCACAGCCCTCAGACCTTTGTGCCATGCTGCCTTCATCTTATGAGAGACAGCGCACCGCACGTTCAAGTTTATCTATGCCTGCTCATCACCGTTTCTATGCCTGATGCGAGAACCTACACACTTCCTTCTCTGTGCTGTCAGAATTTGGAACAGCTTCCAGACGCTGTGGTTGGAAACATCTGTGATGATGGGGTCCAAGCTTTCAAGAGTCAAGTGCACAAACACCTCTCATCTCTGGGAGGGAAGTCACATGCTTCTTCATAAGCTATCATGAAGGGGACCAGGATGGCAATGCTTGGTTGTTGGCAGGTAGGGTTATACCTGACTTTCAAGAGCACTTGTGAGTTATGTTCCGGCTGGACTTAGTCCGTAAACTGCTGGAGAACAGTGCGGAAAGATCAAGTGCTGTTTTCTTCCAGTAGGGATTAGTTTTTAGTTCCAAGTGCTCCTGCCACGTTTTGTCACCCTGTAACCTTATCCTTCAATCTGAGTTATGGAGGACAGCATGTGTATAAATGTCTCTCTCCAGCAGACTTCATCATGACTCCAGTATTTCTACTATTTTTTAATTTTCTTAATTGTACATATGATTTTTTTAAATGTTCTATTGCTGAACAGCAGTGAACCATCTGATTGGCCTATCAGAGTTCTCTTTGGGAACTAGTTGACTTGATCAGCATTTCTGATCTGGCTATTGTTCACGAATGCACTTAATAAAAAAAAAGATGCAAGTCAAGTTTCTCAAGAAGAACTGAGCATTCAGACCCAGACAGTTGTCTCTAGCCTTCCATCTCAATGTGTTTAATACACATCTCAGTGAGCTGCAGTCTCGCCTCTGAGGTGTAAACTTCCCAGAATTCACTGCACTGGAGGACTGCATCAATTTAAAGACGTGAAATTGGAACAAAAGAACAGTTCAGTGCAGACAGGCCCTTTGGCCCATCAGGACTGTACTGACTATGATGCTAGATTTATTTATGTCCCTCCCTGCATATGCATATGCCCATCTGAAAGGTTCTTAAATGCCACTTTTGTACCTGTGTCCACCATCTCCACTTGCAGCCTCTTCTACCACTTGTCACTGTCGGAAAAAAAAAATTAACCCCAGATATCTCCCTTAAACTTCGTCCACTTACACTTTAGATCAAAAAATTTTAGGAACAGCTTCTGCCCCTCCACTTGGGCACCCTTTCTAAAGTTTCTGTTTCCTTCTGGTAATGAAGCTGCCTGAAGTGCACACAGTATTCCAGATGTGACCTGACCAAAGTTTTATACAGTGTCCCGGTAGCGCAATGCTATTACAATCAGGGTGTCTGAGTTCAGAGTTCAATTCTGGTGTCCTCTGTAAAGAGTCTAGGGAGTTACCCTGTGGAATGCATGGGTATCTCCAGGCACTCTTGTTTCCTCCCACAGTCCAAAGACGTAGTGATTACTAGGTTAATTGGTCATTATAAATTGTCCCGTGAATAGGCTATAGTTAAATCAGGGGTTGCTGGGGTGACATGCTCATTGTGTCAGAAGGGCCTGTCCTGTGCCGTATCTCTAAATAAATAACTCAGTGCCTCTTAAATAACTCTTATACTCAGTGCCTGACCGATGAAGGCAAAATATTGCAGGACATCTTTGCAGTACACCACCTTTCACACTTATGTTGACACTTTCAGGGAGCTATGGATTTTCACCCCCCCCCCCCCCCCCCCAGATCTCTCTGTACATCAGAATGTGGATAGTTGCCATGTAAAACAAGGGAAATTCTTTAAGTGGCGTGGCAGGCAATGGCCACTCTAACTGTCCGTCCTGTGAGAGTGGTGATGAGGCCCCTTCTGGAACCACTTCACATATACTGCTTTACAGATGACCCATTTCCCCATAGAAACCCACCCATTAGTGCTTTCCTTAAAGCCACCTCAACCTGCTATTGGATTAGTCTGGATGATTATTGTTATTGTCTTTGCAGTTTAACAATGAATTGCCTGCTTGTAACTGACTGTATGCATGTAACTATTTAGTATGTTTCCTAGTGGCCACGGTGTGTATATTGAATTGATGTGTGTCCCCTACTGGTCACAGTGTGTAAATGCAGTTGTTCAGTGTGTCCCCTAGTGGTCATAGTATGTAAATGCAGTTGTTCAGTGTGTCCCCTAGTGGTCACAGTATGTAAATGCAGTTGTTCAGTGTGTCCCCTAGTGGTCATAGTATGTAAATGCAGTTGTTCAGTGTGTCCCCTAGTGGTCATAGTATGTAAATGCAGTTGTTCAGTGTGTCCCCTAGTGGTCACAGTATGTAAATGCAGTTGTTCAGTGTGTTCCCCTAGTGGTCATAGTATGTAAATGCAGTTGTTCAGTGTGTCCCCTAGTGGTCACAGTGTGTAAATGCAGTTGTTCAGTGTGCCCCCTAGTTCTTCGTATCATTCTGGAAGCTTCTTGGTATTACATTTTTACTGTGTACTGTACCAGCAGTTATGGTCGAAATGACAATAAAAGTGAGTTGACTGATTTGAATATGGGCTATCTGATTGGTTAACTCTTGTGAATTTGACAAATACTTCTCAAGCTCTGAACAGATCATCAGTGATGTCATCTCTTGGTAACCTTGTCTTGCTTTCGTCAGGTGGGGTGTCGTGTTTAAAAGTTAGCAAGTCATGTTGAGCTGTGTCAAACTGAGCTTCTGGCACATTAGAGTACTGTGTATAATTCTCATTGCCCCATTACAGAAAGGATGTTGGCACTTTAGAGAAGGTGCAAAAGTGGCTTACTGGGATGTTGCCTGGATTATAGAGCATTAGCTGCAAAGGGAGATTGGACAACTTGGTTTGTTTCCTCTGGAGCACTGGAGGCAGAGAGGAGGTCTGTTTGGTTATGAGGGACATAAACAGAATAGAGAGCCAGAGGTGGAAATGTCAAATACTGAAGGGTGTAGAGGGTGAAATTTAATGATTTATGAGGCAAGTTTTCTTTACACAGAGATTGGTGGGGGTCTGACTTGTGCTGCCAGGGGAGATGGTGGAGATAGATATGACAACAATATTTAGAGGCATTTGGGCAGACAAATCAACATGGAGGGATGTGGACCCCATACAGGCAAATGATATTCATTTAAATTGCCACCAATTTTTGACACAGATTTCATGGATCGAAGGGCCAATTTCTTTGTTGCGTTGTTATATGTTCTATGTTAAAGGCTGGTGCATTTTGTGGCTGTCTTCCCAGCCTTTACCCATTAACCTGCTTCAGTTCCATCTCATCCAATCATTCCTGTACAGAAGTTTAAGCTTATTGTCATCTGGCTGTAGGCATATATAACCAAATGACATAAAGTTCCTCTGGACCATGGTGCACCCACACAACATGTATCACACACAGCTCATAAAACAAAATTCTGAGGCATCTATCGATTAAGGTCAACCATGGATGTTGTGGCCTAGCTGTCATACGCCAGCCTGGGCAGTTCAATATGGAGAGCAAGCTGTTGCCCATATAGCAGGCTCCCCTCTCCACACATCCAGTGAACGGCCGAGACCGATGCAGTCTGGCACCAACAGCATCACATGAGTAGCCAGTCAGTGTTGAACTCAACGTAGCACTGCCTTAGGGACTACAGATCCACGGTTGACAAGCCCCATTTGCCCGTAGCAACTGGATTTAAGGCGCCAGTAGGGCGCCTTTGCCCCTTCCGTTGTCAGTAGAAATAGTTCCATTGGGCTTAGTAGCTAAACTGCATGTGAAGGCTGGGAGCTGGACTTGACTGCCAGAGGCTATTTGAGTTGCACACCATTGGGAGCATTTAATAGGTAGTGGGAGCTTGTCCCCATGACCATGCCCGGCTATGACGACCTTAAGGAAACATAAAACAAAATATTACCATAATTAAGTAAACAATATTATGCACGCGGTGCACAGCACAGGTAAACGGTTTGCTGTCCTATATGTGAACCTGGTGTCAGGGCCTGAGTCTCACAGCCTGAGGGAAGAATCTGTTACCCAGTCTTGCAGTCCTAGTCCTGATGCTCCTCTACCACCTCCCTGATGGTAGTGGGTCAGAGAGATAGTGGATGGGTGGTAGAGCTCTTCAACAGTGCTTTTGGCCCTTTGTATACAATGCTCCTTGTAAATGTTATAAATGGAAGAGGGAAACCCCAGTGATCTTCTTGGTGGTTTGTACTATCACTTAGCCTCTTGACTGCAGAGCATTCTCATTAGTCTTATTCACTGAATGTTTGCTTGTACACTGTAAATCATTTCCCTCTGATTTCCCATCCATTTGCTTTTGCATGTACTTCACTGAGTGTTTGACAAACCTCACTGGCAGGCAGTTCTGCATCACCATTGCTTACACATTTTCATTCTCATCCCTAGTTGTCTTTGAGAATGTGGTGGTAAATTAACATTCTAATAACAAAGTGGCTTGGTAGGACCGCAGGACATGGGCACAGATTTGGGCTATTTAGCCCATAGAGTCTGCTCCACCATTCTATCTTGGCCCATAACATGAACTAATTTTTATTTCCATCGATCCCTCCAGACCTGCTAAATTACTCCAGCATTTTGTTTGTGTGTTCTGGATTTCCAGCATCTGCAGAATTTTTTGTGTTTATGGAATTAAGCCACTGAGTTTCTCCAGCTCCTTTGTGTGTCTATAACTGGTTGGTCAATGGATTTTAATTCATATTTATGTAGTTAATTGAATTTAAATGCTCCTTTTGCTGGGTGGGAATCAGATTCATGAGTTGAGGTTATTAGTTGAGGGTCTAACTCAGTGGTTCCCAACCTTTTTTTGGCCATGCCCCACCTAATCACCTCTAAAATCCTGATGCCCCCTGTGGTGATATATAATTCTTATTATTCAAAAAGTGAACTCCTATTCACCTGGAGGAAGCCTAAAAGACCATTAACTTGGTTTAAACAAGCTTCAAATTACCCCCCTGTGGGGCGTACGCCCCATGTTGGGAACCACTGGTCTAACTACTACAGCACATTGAAACATTGCGATGTGGTGTGATCAAATTCACAAGTTGAGGCTGTTGGTCCACGGTCTGACTACAGCAGTACTAGAACCATTAAGATGTAGTGTGAAAGGCTGTTTATCTTTCTGACACTTCGCTACAATACACTTCCATAAAGCAAAATTATGACTAGTTATATTGGTTTTATTCTTTTCCTGACTGTTATTTGTTCCTTTAAATTTCTTTTGCTGTTTACAACCTCATTTGTGTTGCACCTTTCAATGTATTTATTGTATAAGGAAGTTGTCACAGTGGTGTGAGGTTGAGGGGCTGTTGGGGAGAGTCTCTGCATCACAACTCCAGAGTCCAGGGTTCAGTCATAAGAACTTGGAGCAGGAGCAGGCCACATGACATATCGAGCCTGCTCTGCCATTCAGTGAAATCGTAGCTGATCTGGCCATCTCCAATCCCTGCCTTTTTCCCCATAACCTTAATTCCCCTACTATGCAAAAATCTGTCCAACCTCTTAAATATATTTACTGAAGTGGCCTCCTTCACTGGGCAGAGAATTCCACATAGTCACCACTCTCTGAGAAAAGCAGTTCCTCCTCATCTCCATCCTAAATCTACTCCCCCAAACCTTAAAGCTACGTCCCCCTAGTTCCAGTCTCACCTACCAGTAGAAACAACTTTCCTGCCTCTATCTTATTTTCATAATTTTATATGTTACTATAAGATCTCCTCTCATTATTCTGAATTCCAGCGAGTATAGTCCCAGGCGACTCAATCTCTCCTCATAGTCTAGCCCCCTCATCTCTGGAATCAATCTGGTGAACCTCCTCTGCACCACCTCCAAAGCCAGTATATCCCTCCTCAAGTAAGGAGACCAGAACTCCACACAGTACTCCAGGTGTAGCCTCACCAGTACCCTGTACAGTTGCAGCATAACCTCCCTGCTCTTAAATTCAATCCCTCTAGCAATGAAGACCAACATTCCATTTGCCTTCTTGATAGCCTGTTGCATCTGCAAACCACTCTTTTGTGATTCATGCACGGGCACTCCCAAGTCCCTCTGCAAAGGGCATACTGCAATTTTTTTACCATTTAAATAATTGCTTTCATTTTTCCTTCCAAAGTGGATGACCTCGCATTACCAACATTGTACTCCATCTGCGAGATCTTTGCCCACTCACTTAACCTATCTATATCTCTCTGCAAACTCTCCATATCTTCTGCACAATTTGCTTTTCCAGTCAATTTAGTGCCATCAGCAAATTCAGATACATTACACTCAATCCCTTCTTCCTAGCCTTGGCCACTGTGGCTCCCCCCCACCAACCCTTGCTCCCTCACATATCCCATGTTGGTTGATTAATTGATCACTGAAAATTTCACCTAATGTGTCGGTGAGTTATATAATCTGGAAATACACAGTAAAATAAAATTGGGATTAGGATAAATTGTGGTTGTTAGAATCAGGATCCAGTTTATTATCAGTGACAGAGGCTCTTGAACTAGTGGGGATAACTTCACTCACCCAACACTGAACTGTTCCCACAAACTATAGAATCACTTTCAAGGACCCTTCATCTCATGATCTCAATATTTATTTCTTATTTCTTTTTTTTTGTATTTGCACAATTTGTTGTCTTTAGCAGATTGGTATTTTCCCATCTTGTTTTATGCAGTCTTTTATTGACATTTCATTGCAATGTTTCTTTGAAATTACTGTGAATGCCTGCAAGAAAATGTATCTCAGGGTTGTATATAATGACATGTAGGTACTTTGATAATATTATTTTGAACTTTGATATATTGTGAATATTTTGTACCACAACAACAACTTCTCATTCAATGTCAACAAGATCAAGGAGCTGATTATTGACTACAGGAGCAGGAAACTGGACATCCGTGAGCCAGTCCTCATTGGGGATCAGAGGTGAAGAGGCCTAGTAACTTTAAATTACCTATCCTTTCAGAGGATTTGTCCTGGGCCCAGCACACAAGTGCAATTATGACGAAAGCATGGAAACACATCTACTTCCTTCGACATTTGTGAAGGTTCGGCATGACATCTAAAATTCTGACAAACTTCTATAGATGCGTGGTGGAGAGTATATTGTTTGGCTGCATCACAGCTTGGTATGGAAACACCAATGTCCTTGAATGGAAATTCCTACAAAAAGTAGTGGGTACAACTCAGTTCATCACAGGTAAAGCATGAACACTGAGCTGTGTTGCAGGAAAGCAGAATCCATTATTGGGGCCCACCCGCTAGATCTTCCCCTCTTCTCACTGCTGCTATCAGGAAGAAGGTACAGGATTCT
The DNA here is from genome assembly GCF_048418815.1 of Hemitrygon akajei. Taxonomy (NCBI): domain Eukaryota; kingdom Metazoa; phylum Chordata; class Chondrichthyes; order Myliobatiformes; family Dasyatidae; genus Hemitrygon; species Hemitrygon akajei. The sequence goes on along the minus strand of NC_133135.1, from coordinate 2,751,062 downwards.
CCGTATCCACACAACCAGATTCAGAAACAGTTATTAGTCCTTAACTACCTGGCTCTTAAACCACAGGGGATAACTTCACTCACCACTACACTGAACTGTTCCCACTGCTTTCACTTTCAAGGCAACACACACAAAATGGTGAAGGAACTCAACAGGTCAGGCAGCATCTATGGAAATGTAGAAACTGTCGATGTTTCAAGCCCAGATCCTTTTTAAGGACTTCACTTTTAAGGACTCTTCTTTACATGTTCTCGATATTTATTGTTTTTTTTCTTTTTGTATTTGCACAGTTTGTTGACTTTTGCACACTGATTGTATGTCCTGTTGGTGTGATCTTTCATTGATTCTATTATGGTTATTGGATTTACAAGAAAATGAATCTCTGGGTCGTGTATGGTGACGTGCTGAAGAAGAAGGGATCTGGAGAGGAGAGTGGACCATTTGAAGAAAGGGAACGAGGAGGGGAGCCAGAGGGAGGTGATAGGCAGGTGAGGAGAAGAGGGGGTGAGAGGGGAACCAGAATGGGAAAAGGGAAAAGAGCTGAAGGAGGAAGGAATTACTGGAAGTTTGAGAAGTCGATATTCACGCTATCAGACTGGAGACTACCCGGATGGAATATGAGGCATTGCTCCTCCAAACTGAGAGTGGCATCATCTTGGCAGTAGTGGAGGCCATGGACAGATCTTTTAAAGGTATGTAACATCGATTACTGTAAACTTTAGCAGCTCCCTTTCTCCCATGTCCACTTTCTTCTCCTATCAGCATCTGCAAAATCTATTCTGTTTACATTGTTCATGATGGTTGGAAGAGCTATGACAGGCTGAATGGCCTATTTTCATCTTGGATGATGCTGTGGCTCTGACCGTTTCTCTGACGTGTTGAGTCCTGGCCTTTGCTCCTTGCTAATTTTAATTGCGACATGGTTGTCAGCTGTGCCGTCAGATGTTTAGGCTGCGGGATCTGGAATTCCCTCCCTGAAGCCCTGTCTCCTCCTCTGAGACCGTCCTTGACAAAGGTTTAGTCTCCTGCCTGCCAACTGTGTTTAGGGCTCAGTGTCAAATTTTGCTAAACAGCACTTCTCTGAGGTGGTTTGCAAGATGTGACTGAGCTGAAGGTGGTATGTAAATGAGTCTCTGCTGCATTAGGATAAAATCTCTGTGGTTAGCCATTACAATCAGCACAGACTGTTATTTCCTAATTGGATAATATTAAGTAGAATGTTTGAAAATTATCAGAATTATCAGATTGAGTTCAAGAACCGCAAGGTAATATTGCAGCTCTATAAAAACCCTGGTTAGACCACACTTGCAATGTTATAATCACAAGAGATTCTGCAGATGCTGTAAATCCAGAACAATTCACAGAAAATGCTGGAGGAGCTCAAGTCAGGCAGCTTTTATGGAAATGAATAATGGGTCAACATTCCAGGCCGAGACTCTTCATCAGGACCTGACTGAAACATCAACTGTTTAATCCTTTCCATAGATGCTGCCTGACCTGCTGAGTTCCTCCAGCATTTTGTGTGTCTTACTTGGAGTATTGTTTTCAGTTCTGGTCACCTCATTATAGAAAGGATGTGAATACTTCAGAGATTGTGCAGAGGAGATTTACCAGGATGCTGCCTGGATTACAGAACATGTTTTATGAGGATAGGTTGAGCGAGCTTGTGCTTTTCTGTATGGAGTGAAGCAGATATGAGGTGTACAAGACAAAAAGAGGCATAGATTGAAACAACAGTCGGAGACATTTTCCCAGGGCAGAAATGGCTAATACTAGGGACTTAACTTTAAGGAAAGTTTGGAGGAAAGTATGGAACGGGGTGTCAGAGGTAAGTTCTTTACCTCTGGGAGTGATGGGTGCATGGAATGCCCTGCCAGGGGTTGTGGTAGAGGTAAATACATTAGGGGTATCTAAACGACTTTTAGATAGGTGCATGGATGATAGAAAAATGGAGAGCTATTTGGGAGGGAAGGGTTAGGTTGATCTTAGAGCAGGGTGGCATAAAATAGTGGGCTGAAGGGCCTGTACTGAATTGTACTGATGTGTGTTCAATGTAAGCCTTGGATTGCTGGCTGAGTCACAGACTGTCGTTAATACTGTCGCCTCTCTCACAGACATCGACCTGGTGCAATGAGATGGAGAATATCCGAAAACTGATGGCCACTGTAAACACCATCCTGGCCCATCACTCTCCAGTTCACATCATCCAGCGATGGATCCGTGGGCACTTCGCCAGGAAGAAGCTCAGCAGGTATTACCCCTGCCCCGGCACTCTGACCCCCACGTTACACCTGCTGAATCAGATTTCAGCAGGTATTATCCCCGCCCCGGCACTCTGACCCCCACGTTACACCTGCTGAGATAGATTTCAGCAGGTATTACCCCTGCCCCGGCGCTCCGACCCCCACGTTACATCTGCTGAGTTAGATTTCAGCAGGTATTACCCCCCCCCTGGCACTCTGACCCCCACGTTACACCTGCTGAATCAGATTTCAGCAGGTGTTACCCCTGCACTGGCATTCTGACCCCCACGTTACACCTGCTGAATCAGATTTCAGCAGGTATTACCCCCGCCCCGGCGCTCCGACCCCCACGTTACACCCACTGAATCAGATTTCAGCAGGTATTACCCCTGCCCCGGCACTCTGACCCCCACGTTACACCTGCTGTCAGATTTCAGCAGGTATTACCCCTGCCCCGGTGCTCCGACCCCCACGTTACACCTGCTGAGATAGATTTCAGCAGGTATTACCCCCGCCCCAGCGCTCCGACCCCCACGTTACACCTGCTGAGATAGATTTCAGCAGGTATTACCCCTGCCCGGCGCTCCGACCCCCACGTTACACCTGCTGAGATAGATTTCAGCAGGTATTACCCCCGCCCCGGCGCTCCGACCCCCACGTTACACCTGCTGAGATAGATTTCAGCAGGTATTACCCCTGCCCGGCGCTCCGACCCCCACGTTACACCTGCTGAGATAGATTTCAGCAGGTATTACCCCCCGCCCAGCGCTCCGACCCCCACGTTACACCTGCTGAATCAGAGTCTCATTGATGCCAGGCAAGTTTGGTGGTGCCAGTGCTTTCATTTGGTGGCAGACAGTCAATGGCTCCGGTTACTGCACCTTTCCTATTTATTTGGGATACAGTACATAACAGGTCCTTGTGGCCCTTTGAGCCACATCACCCAGCCTAATTACAAAGACCAACTAACCTACTAACCAGTATGTTTTTGTGTGTGGGAGGAAACTGGAGCATCCAGAGGAAACTTGTGTGGTCATGGGAAGGAACATAAAGTCATAAATGTGAGAGATTCTGCAGATGCTGGAAATCCAGAGCAACTCACGCAAAATGCTGGAGGAGTTCAGCAGGTCAGGCAGCATCTATGGAGATGAACAAGTAGTCAACGTTTCGGGCTGAGACCCTTCATCACGACTGGAAGGGCGGGGGGGTGGGGGGAAGATACCAAAATAAAAAGGTAGGGGGAGAGGAAGGAGGATAGCTAGAAAGTGATAGCAGATGCCAGATGGGTGGGAAAGGTAAAGGGCTGGAGAGGAAGAAATCTGATAGGAAAGGAGAGTGGACCATCTGAGAAAGGGAAGGAGGAAGAGAGGAGGAGGTGATAAGCAGTTGAGAAGACGTAAGAGGGAAGGGAACATAAGAACATAAGAGATAGGAGCAGGAGTAGGCCAATCGGCCCCTCAAGCCTGCTCCGCCATTCAACAAGATCATGGCTGATCCAATCTTAACTCTAGTTTTCACCGAATCCCACAAGGCAACAGTGCCAACCAACAGTGCACCATGCCGCCCATTTTATTTTATTATTCATCCCGCCCAAACCCATGTGATCACCCGGGGGAAAAAAAACCGAGTTGCCAATTGAGGAGAAAAAATCTGGAAAATTCCTCTCCGACCCATCCAGGCTATCGAAAACTGGTCCAGGAGATCACATGGCTGATCTAAACCTAGCCTCATGTCCACTTACCTGCTCGCTCACCGTATCCCCTAATGCCATTTTTATCCAGGAAAATGTCTTTCTCCGTTTTGAATTTATTGAGTGTAGTAGCTTCCACAGCCCTACTACCCTCTGAGTGAAGAAATTTCTCCGCATCTCAGTCCTGGAACGGCATCCCCTTATTTTAAGATTATGCCCCCTAGTCCTAGTTTCACCCATCATTGGGAACATTCTCACCGCATCCACCCGATCAAGCCCCTTCACAATCTTATATGTTTCAATAAGATCGTCTCTCATTCTTCGGAACTCCAATGAGTAGAGTCCCAATCTACTCAACCTCTCATCATACATCAACCCACCCATCCCCGGAATTAACCTTGTGAACCTTCTCTGCACTGCCTCGAGAGCCAGTATGTCCTTTCTTAAATATGGACACCAGAACTGCACGCAGTACTCCAGGTGTGGTCTCACCAATACCTGGTACAACTGCAGTAAGACCTCCCTGTTCTTATACTCCATCCCCCTAGCAATAAAAGCCAGCATTCCATTGGCCTTCTTGACCACCTGCTGCACTTGCATACTAACTTTTTGTGTTTCCTGCACCAGGACCCCCAGATCCCTTTGCACAGAAGCACTTTCCAGTTTCTCTCCATTTAGATAATAACTTGCTCTATTATTTTTCCTGCCAAAGTGCAAGACCTCACACTTGTCAGTATTATATTTCATCTGCCAAATGTCTGCCCAATCACTCAGCCTATCTATGTCCCCCTGCAGGGTTTCACTGTCCTCTGCACTCATTACACTCCCTCCCATCTTTGTGTCATCAGCAAACTTCGATACGTTGCACTTAGTCCCTTTCTCCAAATCATTAATATAGATTGTAAAGAGTTGGGGTCCCAACACCAACCCCTGCGGAACACCACTAGTCACCAACTGCCAGTCTGAGAATAAACCATTTATCCCAACTCTCTGTTTTCTGTTAGAAAGCCAATCCTCCACCCATGCCAGAATATTATCCCCAATCCCATGATTTTTTACTTTAAGTAATAATCTTTGGTGTGGCACCTTGTCAAATGCCTTTTGGAAGTCCAAATACACCACATCCACTGGTTCCCCTTTATCTACCCTATATGTTATGTCCTCAAAGAACTCCAACACATTTGTCAAACATGACTTCCCTTTTGTAAAGCCATGCTGACTTTGTCCTGTTAAGTTATGTTTATCCAAATGCCCTGTTACTGCTTCCTTAATTATCGATTCCAACATTTTGCCAACCACAGATGTTAGGCTAACTGGCTTATAATTCCCAGCCTTCTGTCTATTGCCCTTTTTAAATAAAGGAGTTACATTAGCATTTTTCCAATCTGCCGGGACCATTGCCGAGTCCAGCGAGTTTTGAAAAATTATCACTAATGCATCCACAATCCCGACCGCCATTTCCCTTAAGACCCTAGGATGCAAGCCATCCGGTCACCTCAATGTCAATGTGGGATTTTTTTTTTAACTGGAAGGAGAAATCGATATTCATGCCATCAGGTTGAAGGAAAGTACAAGTTTCGGGCCGAGACGTTGGCTACTCTTTTCTCACGGATGCTGCCTGACCTGCTGAGTTCTTCCAGCGTTGTGTACGTATTCTTTGATCCACAGCATCTGCAGTTGTATTTTTGTGTTTTGAAGGAAAGTTTAAACTTGCTTACAGAGGATGCTGAAATTGAATTCCAAACTCGGATGCCCTGAGCTGTAATAGCAGCACTCTAAACTCTGTGCTACCGTGGTGCCTTTGATAGCAGTAATAGTGTGAGTGGGTGGGAGGGAGGAAAGGGGTTGGTTCTGGCCTTGTTGTTTGGTTCCATGTTTTGTTCTCAACATGGTAGACATGCTATGATGGCAGCAGATTGCATGGTGACACTTACAAGCTGTCCCCAGCACATTCTAAGGTGAGTCGGTTGATATTGCAAATGATATGATTATCGGTATGTTTCTATGTACCATGTGATGAATAAGTGAATCTGAATCTGGTCTCCCCGACAATGAATGGTTAGGCAGGCTCCTTTACAGGGATGGCTTGATAGAGGCATGTACAATGATAAGAGGCATAAATCGAGTGGACAGCCAGAGACTTTTTTCCACCAGGGCTGAAATGACTAATATTAGGGGTCATAGTTTTAAGGTGATTAGAGGAAAGTATGGGGGGGGTGGAATTTCAGAGGTAGTTTTTTCTTTACACAGAGTGGTGGGTGGGTGGAATGCCCTGCCAGGGGTGTTGGTAGAGGCAGATATATTAGGGGCATTTAAGAGACTCTTAGAGAAGCACATGGATGACAGAAAACTGTCAGGTTATGTGGAAAGGAGCACACAGTAGTACTGTAATGCTTTACAGTACTAGCAGTGTTCAATTCCCGCCACTGTTTGTATGTTCTCCCTGTGACCAACTGGTTTTCCAATGGGTGCTCTAGTTTTTTCCCACATCTCAAAAACATCCAGTTTAGAGTTAGTAAGTTGTGTGCATGCTGTGTTGAGGCCAGAAGCATGGTGACATTTGCGGTTAGTCTCTCGCGCATCTTGGACTGTGTTGATCGTTGACTCAAAACAACCTGTTGCCATGTTTCAATGTCTGTGTGACAAATAAAGATGATCTTTAAAAGCTGTACCTTCAGGGAAGGGCTACATTGATGATAGAGTAGATTAAAGGTTGGCACAACATTGTAGGCTGAAAGGTCTACACTGTGTTGTAATGTTTTATGAGAATAGAGAGGGCCTTTTCTGGTTGGCTGTCAGTGATTAGTAGTATTCCACAGGTGTCACTGTTAGGACCTCTTCTTTTCATGTTACAATGATTTGGATGATGGAATTGATGGTTTTGTGCTCATGTTAGCAGATGATACAAAGGTTTTAAAGAAGAGGTTGATAGGTTCTTGATCAGCCATTAGAATAGAGATGAGGAGAAATTTCTTTAGCCAGAGCGTGGTGAATCTGTGGAATTCATTGCTACAGACGGCAGTGGAGGCCAAGTAATTGTGTGTATTTAAAACAGGTTGATGGGTTCTTCATTTGTCAGGGCATCAAAGGTTATGGGTAGATGGCAGGAGAATGCAGTTAAGAGGGATAATAAACTAACCATGATGGAATGCTGGAGAAGACTTGATGGGCTGAACAGCCTAATTATGCTCCTATATATTGTCTTATGATCTTAAATGCTACAGTGGGAATCAAAACCATTGTTGTTGATAATTAGTCTTGGGCTCTGACCACTGCAATAGCATAACATTAAGATGCTGTACCATCATCGGCTTCTGCCCACCACACAGTTTCACAGAACAAAGTAAGGACATGTTTTTAATGGTTTCATTGTTTGTAACTCAAATACTTTAAATTCCTTTTGCCATTTCCAATCTCATTTGTTGTTGCACATTTAGATACAGATGCAGGACAGAAATCTTTCCCTGTTTATCCTTTAAGTCTCTTACTATTGATATTTTCTCAGCATTTTCTTTGGTACTTGTCAGCACTGCGTGATCCCAGTGGACATTAGTTACCAGGACTGCCAGTGAGACTTACTCAGCCTATTTCTTCTTTTGTATGTCAATTGAAATCAGATTCTGTTGTCCTGTTTTTAAGTGCAAAAGAATTGAAAATCCGGTTTTTATTTGTAGATGTAGAAAATGTGGCGAGAATTGTGTACAATGTGAAATTTGACTTGGCACCTCAGGGGATGGTCGACACCGGCACGTGTCAAATTTTTGGTTTGTAGGACATGTTAAGCATGCCAGCTGAAATTGAATAGTTTTTTTCTACTGTGGACAAATGTGCTTTGAAACCAGCTTAGTCTCACAGCACAGAACCAGGCCCTTCAGCCCCTTGCATTCATCCTAGCCATCAAACACCCATTAACACCCCTCCCAACCACCACTACTTCATCATTTCCTTTCAGGGTAACTTGTGTACAAACACTCCTGTGTCCAGCATCTCTTTATGGACATCAAATCAATCTATGTGTATAAGTTATCTTATGTATTTATATTTGTGATTTTTAAAAAATTGTTTTCTTTATCATATTGTGTTTTTTTTTGGTGCTGCATCAGATCTGGAGTAACAATTATTTTGAGCAAGACAAAGTCTGCAGATGCTGGAAATCTGAGCTCGACAAAGCAGTCTCCCAATCTATGTAGGGTCTTATTGATATACAAGAGGCCACACCGGCAGCACCGAACACAATATATGATCCCAACAGACTCACAGGTGAAGTGTCGCCTCACCTGGAAGGACTGGGGCCCTGAATGGTAGTGAGGGAGGAGGTGTAGGGACAGGTGTAGCACTTGTTCTGCTTGCAAGGATAAGTGCCTGGAGGAGATCAGTGAGAAGGACAAATAGACAAGGGAATAGCATAGGATCAGGCTTTTCATTTGAGAAAAAAGATGTCTTTCTTTTTCAAAGAGAGGGGCTTCCCTTCCTCCACCATCAACGTTGCCCTCAACCACATCTCTTCCATTTCATGCACGTCTTCTCTCACCCCATCCTCCCGCCACCTTACCAGAGATAGGGTTCCTCTTGTCCTCACCCACCACCCCATCAGCCTCTGTGTGCAGCACATAATTCTCCGAAACTTCTGCTACCTCCATCTGGATCCCACCACCAAGCACATCTTTCCCTCCCCCCCCCCCCCCCCCTGCTTTCCACAGAGATCGCTCCCTACGCAACTCCTTTGTCCATTCAATCCCTCCCCACTGATCACCCTCCTGGCAGGCACTTATCCTTGCAAGTGGAACCTGCCCCTACACCTCCTCCCTCACTACCATCCAGGGCCCTAAACAGTCCTTCCAGGTGAGGTGAAAATTCACCTGTGAGTCTGTTGGGGTCACTTACTGTGTCCAGTGCTCCCGGTGTGGCCTGTACATTGGTGAGACCTGATGTAGATGGGGAGACCATTTCGCTAAGCATCTACACTCCCTCTGCCAGAACAAGTGGGATCTCCCAGTGGCCATCCATTTTAATTCCACTTCCTGTTCCCATTTTGATATGTCCATCCATGGCTTCCTCCACTATCAGGATAAGGCCACACTTAGGCTGGAGAAACAACACCTTGTATTCCGTTTGGATAGCCTCCAACCTGATGCCATGAACATTGATTTCTCAAACTTACAGTAATGCCTCCACCTCCCCCCCTCCCATCCCCTTCCATCCCCTTCACCATTTCCCATCCCTTTCTCTTTCTCATGTTATCTTCTTACCTGCCCATCACCTCCTCTGGTGCTCCTCTACCCGTTTTTTCTCTTTCTTCCATAGCCTTTTGTCTTTTTCACTGATCAACTTCCAACCTCTTTACTTAATCCCTCCCCCTCCAAGTTTCACCTATCGCCTGGTGTTTCTCTCTCCCCTCCCCTGACCTTTCAAATCTATTCCTCCAGCTTTTTTTCCCCAGTCCTGCTGAAGTGTTTTGGCCCAAAATGTCGACTGTACTCTTTTCCATAGATGCTGCCTGGCCTGCTGAGTTCCTCCAGCATTTTGTGTGTGTAACAATTAATTCATTACATTTGTGCCCTGGAAATGATATTCATCAATCTTGAAGTTTTGAAGTGTTGAATCCTACCCTGATCCCATTTCATTCTCCCCACATTCCCATCAACTCCCCCCAGATTCCAACTCCCACACAAACACTAGGAATAATTTATATTGGCCAATTAACCCACCGACCTGCACGTCTTTGAGATGTGGGAGGGAACTGGAAACCCATCGAGTCACAAGGAGAACGTGCAAACCCCACACAGAAAGCAGCGGAGGTCAGGATTGAATCTGAGACTCTGTGCTACAAGGTTAGAGCTCAGCCATCATGCCACTGAGCAGTAATCTGGGTGATTAAATTGTAGCTGACAAGATGCTAAGAGAGGGCTTGAATATCCCTGCCACAGATAATAGAACATTACAGGCCCTTCGGCCCATGATGTGCTGACCTTTTAACCTATTTTAAAATCAATGTAACTCTTCCCTCCCACATAGCCTTCTATTTTTCTATCATCCATGTGCTTATTTAGAAGTCTCAACTGTTCCAGTGTATCTGCCTCTACCTCCAACCAGACAGTGCATTTCATGCACCCACCACTCTCTGTGTAAAGAACTTAACTCTGACATCGCCTCTGTACTTCCTCTCATTAGTTTAAAGTTATGCCCCCTTGCCATTTTCTCCCTGGAGAAAAAAGGCTGTCTGCTCTATCTACGCCTCTTATCTTGTACACCTCTATCAAGTCACCTCTCATCCTCCTTCGCTCCAAGGAGAAAATCCCCAGCTGGCTTAACCTATCCTCAGAAGACATGCGCTGCTGTTTTCTGCCAACATTCTCTTCCTCTGTTGCCTCATTCTCTCCTCCTCTCCTTCGGGGCCTCCGACAGCGGCTAGGCCTTCATTGTGGTGTGTGGTGGTGGGTGTGGCTGTAGATCAATAATACCTCAAAGCACTTCCCTGTGTTGAGAATCTCCACAGGACTGCAGCTAATCCTGTCAGCATTTAATTATTTGGAATCGGGTTTAATATGTTGTGAAATTTGTTGCCTTTGCAGCAGCAGTACAATGCAATACATCACAAATATAGGTAAAAAATTGAATGACAGTAAGTTACCGTATGTTAAATACTGAAGCTAAATAAGTCATGTAAAAACAGAAATAGAAAAAATAGTGAGGTAGTGTTCAATGTTTGTTTAGAAATTGGATGGCAGATGAGAAGAAGTTGTTCCTAAATAACTGAACGTATGTCTTCAGACATGGTACCTCCTTCCTGATGGTAACAGAGAGAAGGGGGCATGCCCTGAGTGCTAGGGATCCTTAATAATGGACACTGCCTTTCTGAGGCACTGCTCCTTGACAACATTTTTCTAACCACTGGTCAGGCTAACTAGCTTTCTCCTGTCTGCCTCCCTTCTTAAAGAATGGAATGACATATACAGTTTTCTAGTCCTTAGGAACTATTCCGTAATCTAGTGATTCTTGAAGGATCATTACTAATGCCTCCACAATCTCTTCAGCTACCTCTTTCAGAACACTGGGGGGGGGGGGGGGGGGGGGGGGGGGGGGGGTAGTCCATCTGGTCCAGTTAACCTATCTACCTTCAGACTCTTCAGTTTCCCAAGTACAAGGGATGATTGATAAGTTTGTGGCCTAAGGTAGAAGAAGTCAATTTTAGAAAACCTAGCACATTTATTTTTCAACATAGTCCCCTGCTACATGTACACACTTAGTCCTGCGGTCCTTGGAGCATATGGATCCTTTTTTGTAGAAGTGGTCCATGACAGGGGTGATTGATAAGTTTGTGGCCTAAGGTTGAAGGAGATGAGTTATTAACTTCAAACTTTCTGCATTTTCAAACAGTTGACCTTCACGTGCATGTAACGAGAGTGTCTTAGACCTCCAGGTGGTCCACAGCAGGGATGATCGATAAGTTCATGGCCTAAGGTGGAAGGAGATGAGTTGTACAGCTCTCGTTACATACATGTGCAGTTCAACTCTTTGAGTGAAAATGCAGAGAGTTTGAATAACTCATCTCCTTTGACCTTAGGCCACAAACTTATCAATCACCCCTGCTGTGGACTGCTTTTGGGGATCCAAGATGCCAACTTCTGCAGAGAAGGGATCTGTATGCTCCACGACCATTGGACTAAGTGTGTAAATGTAGGAAAAATAAATGTGCTAGGTTTTCTAAAATTGACTCCTTCTACCTTAGGCCACAAACTTATCAATTACCCCTCGTACTTTCTCCTTAGTAACAGCGTGCACTCACTTTTTGCCCCTTGACACTTGCAATCTGGCATTCTCCTAGTGTCTTACACGGTGATGGCTGATGCAAAATACTTAAGTTGCTCCACCATTTCTTTTTCTGTTGTTACTACCTTTCCAATGTCATTTTCCTGCAGTCTGTTATCCACTTTCATTTCTCGTTTATTCTTTATACTGTATGTATAACTGAAAAAACTTTGGGCATAATCTTTTATATTGTTAGTGAGCTTACCTTCATATTTCATCCTCTCTCGCTTTATGGCTTTTTTTAGTTACCTTCTGCTGGTTTTTAAAAGATTCGCAATCCTGCACCTTCCTACTAATTTCTGCTTTTATGTTGTCTTTGATTTCCCTTGTCATCCATGGTTGCTTCATCCTCCCTTTAGAATACTGCTTCATCTTTGGGATGTATCTTTCCTGCGCCTTCCGAATATCCCACAGAAACACCAGCCATTGCTGTTCTGTCATCATCCCTGCTAGTGTTATTACCCTTCAACCATCAAGCTTCTGTACCAGTGTGGATGACTTCACTCACCCCAACACTGAATTAATTCCAAAAACTATGGACTCACTTTCAAGGACTCTGCAACTCGTGTTCTTGGTATTATCTATCTATCTATCTATCCATCTGTTTATCTGCCTAGCTATCTATCTGTCTATCTCTTTTTATTTACAGTTTGTCTTTTGTGATTAGTTGTTTGTCATTTTTCATTGTATTGTATTTCTTTGTGTTCCAGCAAATGCCTGCCAGAAAATAAATATGGTGACACGTATGTATTTTGATAATACATTTATGTTGAACTTTGTACCCCACACAAACACCAGGAAAAGCATCGCTAGCCCCATTCTGCCCTTGTGGACATTGTTGGTAATCCTCCAATTGCAGTGACACAGATCAGCTGTATCTGCCAGTAATAAGTCTGAGCCATGGCATTCAGAGTGAGAGAGCGACTGCCCCTTCTGAGGGCCAAACAGCCCAGCCGCTGATGGATATTTAGAGTTAAGTGCCCATCCTTCCTCAGTCCTTGAACGCTGTCTGTGCTCCAGACAAGACAAGAATTCCATCAGGATTTAGAAATCCTTCACCTCCAGATATACAGCCCTGTGGGAGCTGGAGCTAGGAAGGTGGCTACTGAGCACTTTTGGGAGTAAGTGCCTACACGAGGGCACTGTGGTTGTATATAGTTTGTGTGACTCATTGCAGCTTGAGGCATCAGCGTTCGGAATTCAGTTCTGGTGTCCTCTGTAAGCAACCTGTATCTTCCTTCCCTGAGAGCTTGTGTTTCCTCTGACAGTCCAAAGAATTGAACTGACTTTATTTCTTACATCCTTCACATACACGAGGAGTAAAAATCTTTACATTTCGTCTCTGTCTAAATGTGCAATGTGGAATCACAGTAATTTATAATAAATGGAACAGTCAATGTAACATGGAAATACGCTCAAATCAGCGTGAGTTAATCAGTCTGATGGACTGATGGAAGATGCTGTCCCAGAGCCTGTGGTTGGGGTGACTCGGGCCCACAATGATCCTTCGGGCACTTTTTTCATACCTGTCTTTGTAAATGTCCTGAATAGTGGGAAGTTCACAACTACAGATGTGCTGGGCTGTCCGCACCACTCTCTGCAGAGTCCTGTGATTGAGGGAGGTACAGTTCCCATACCAGGCAGTGATGCAGCCAGTCAGGTTGCTCTCAATTGTGCCCCTGTAGAAATTTCTTAGGATTTGGAGGGGACCAAACTTCCTCAACCGCCTGAGATGAAATGGGCGCTGTTGTGCCTTTTCACCACACAGCTGGTGTGTACAGACCACGTGAGGTCCTTGGTGATGTGGGTGCTTTTTACCCTCTCAACCCCAGGTTCATTGATGTCAATAGGGGTTAGCCCATCTCCATTCCTCCTGTAATCCACAACCAGCTCCTAAAATGTACAGGTTAGTAGGTTAATTAGTCATTGTAAATTGTCCTGTGATTAGGCTAGGATTAAATCGGTGGTTGTCAGGGGTAGCTGGGTGGTGTGGCTTGTTGGACTTGAAGGGTTTATCTGCGGTGTTTCTCTAAATAAATAAAATGCGAGTATGACCAGTGTGAGTGTTGGAGAAGATGACTAGTGTAAAGGTTGGTCAAGATAACCAGTGCGAGGGTTGGGATGGATGACTAGTGACGGAGTTAGAGAGGATGAGTCGTGTGAGGATGATATGTGTGAGAGTTGGGTGGGGGTGGGGAAAACTGGTGTGAAGGTTGGATGGAGAAGGGCGGGGAACCGGTGTGAGGGTTGGACGGGGGGGGGGGTGGGGACACCAGTGTGAGGGTTGGGGGGAACTGGTGTGAGGGTCAGATGGTGGGGGGGACCGATGCGAGGGGAGGGTGGGGGGAACCAGCGCGAGGGTGGGATGGGGGTTGGGGGAGGGAGGCCGGCATGAAGGTTGGACAGGGGACTGAGAAGGAAAGGAGCAGAAGCCAGAATAAAAGTGAGAGGGTGGGAGATTACTGGAACAATCCCAATATCTCTGCTCTCATGCACCCTCCCAGTCTTATACACTTGAATAAAACCATTCAACTCCAAGCAAATCTGACCCAAATTTTGCTGCCTCTCTTGGTATGATTATTCTTTCATGCCAGGAATTAGCCTGCTGAATCTGCTTCGTTCTGCCTCCAAGGTCAGTGGGCCTTTTTCTTAGGTGAGACCTAAAAATCTACACAAGGAAATTAAGGGTGGCACCATGACATAGAATCAGTGAAAGAGACCCAGGGTCAATCCTTCACCAATAGTATTGACTGTAAATTGCCCCCAATGTGTGCAGGAGGGGTGGAATCTGGAATTTTAGGAAAGATACCATCATGAATAGAGCATTGGCTGATTGGCAATGGGCAGGGTGTGGGAATAAAAGGAGCAATGCACATAAAATGCTGGTGGAACTCAGCAACAGCATCTAGGAAAAGAGTACAGTGATGTTTCTGGCTGAGACCGTTCAGCAGGATGCCTAAAGGGAGCCTTTTCTGATTGGCTGATGGTGACTAGTGGTGTTCCACAATGGTCTGTGTTGGGACTGATTCTTTTTATGTTGTATGTCTATGATTTGGATGATGGAATTGATAGCTTTGTGCCAAGTTTGTGGTCGGGTATGTAGATAGATTGAGGGAAGGTAGTGTTTGGAAAGCAGGGAGGTTGTAGAAGGACTTGGATAGATTGGGAGAAAGGGCAAAGTGGCCATGAAATGGCACTTGAAATACAGTGGCAGATGAAAGTGTATGGTCTTGCATTCTGGTAGAAAGAATAAAAGCATAGTCTATTTTATTCAGAGCAGAAATTCAAAAATCCAAGGTGCAAAGGGACTTGGGAGTTCTTGTGCAGGATTCCCTAAAGGTTAATTTGCAGGTTGAGTTGGTGGCAAGGAAGGCAAATTCAATGTTTGCATTCTTTTTGAGAAGACTAGGATATAAAAGCAAGGATGTATGCTGAGGCTTTTCAGGCACTAGTGAGGACTGACTTGGAGTATTGTGAGTAGCTTTGGGGTTTTTATCTAATAAAGGATGTGTTAACATTGGAGATGATCCTGAAGAGGTACATGAGAATGATCCTGGAGGAGCGCTTCAGGCTCAGGACCTGTACTCAGTGGAATTTAGAAGAATGAGGATGATCTTATTTAAATCTGTTGAAGATTGAAAGGCCTAGACTGAGTGGACGTGGAGTGGATGTTTCCTATAGTGAGGGAATCTAGGCCCAGAGGACACAACCAACATTTAGAACAGATGAGAAGGAATTTTTTTAGCCAGAGGTTGGATGAAGCTGTGCAATTAATTGCCACAGCAGCTGTGGAGGTCAGGTTATCAGGAGTGTTTGAAGCGGAGGTTGATAGGTTCTTGATCAGTCAGGAAGTGCAAGGTAACAAGGAGAAGGCAGGAGAGTGGGTTTGAGAGTGAAATGGATCAGCCATTATGGAATGGTAGGGCTGACTCAATGGGCCAAATAGCCTAATTCTGCTCCTGTGCCCTATGAAATGGGAACAACATCCGAACAGTTTCGGTAGGTAGTTGTTATGGCCTCAAGGGGCCATCTCCATGCCATTGGTATTTCAGTGGTAACCAGTACTAAACTTCCATTTTCTGTTTTGTTTTACAGTTTAGACCCAGGCCAACGGTGTGAGCCATGTGGGGAAGTGAACATGTGTGGACGGGGTATTCATAGACTGGAGGACGGTAGCCTATGGGTGAGTCAGCATGGTGAGGACTGCGTATCCCCTGTAGAATAGGAACATAGTGCCAGGAGGAGCAGGAAGCCAGGTGGGTGGGGGCGTGGGGATGAGGAAAGGGGCTGGGAGGCAAAAGGCCAAGAACTGATATAGAACATAGAAATCTACATCACATTACAGGCCTTTCGCCCACAATGTTGTGCTGACATGTAACCTGCTCTAGAATCTGCCTAGAGTTACCCTACTGCGTAGTCCTCTATTTTTTTTCTAAGCTCCATGTACCTATCTGTGAGTCTCTTAAAATACCCTATTGTATCCGCCTCCACCACCATCATCAGCAGTGTATTCCACACACCCACCACTCTTTGTGTGGAAAAACTTACCCCTGATATCCCCTCTTTACCTGCTTCCAAGCACATTAACACTGTGCCCCCACGTGTTAGCCATTTCAGCCCTGGGAAAAAGCCTCTGGTCATCCACACGATCAATGCCTCTCATCATTTTATGCACTTTTACCAGGTCACCTCTCATCCTCCGTTGCTCCAAGGTGAAAAGGCCAAGTTCACTCAACCCATTCTCATAAGGCACACTCTCCAATCCAGGCAACATCCTTGTAAATCTCCTCTGCACTCTCTGTAGTATCCACATTCTTCCTGTAGTGATGTGACCAGAACTGAACACAGTACTCCAAGTGGGGTGTGACCAAGGTCTTGTATAGCTGTAACATTACCTCAGGGCTCTTGAACTCAATCCCATGATTGATGAAGGCCAACACACCATATGCCTTCTTAACAACACTGTCAACCTGCACAACAGCTTTGGGTAGCTTTGAGACACAGACCCCAAGATCTCACTGATCCTCCATACTGCCAAGAGTCTTACCACTAATACTATATTCTGTCTTCAAATGTTACTTACCAAAATGAACTACTTCACACTTGTCTGGGTTGAACTCCATCTGCCACTTCTCAGCCCAGTTTTTCATCCTATCAATGTCCCACTGTAATCTCTGACAGCCCTCCACACGATCCACAATACCCCCAACCTTTGTGTCATCAGCAAGCTTACTAACCCACCCTACTACTTCCTCATCCGTCATTTATAAAAATGACCCTCTCCACGCCACTGATGTTGTCCAAGGGAAGGGCATTAGGACCCATACAGCTTGGCACCAGTGTCATCGCAGAGCAATGTGTGGTTTAAGTGTCTTGCTCAAAGACACACATGCAGCCTCAGCCAAGGTTCGAACTAGCAACCTTCAGATCACTAGACGAACGCCTTAACCACTTGGCCATGCGCCAACGTAGCCTGGGGTATATCTCGTCCAGTCCCATTGATTTATCTAATTTAATGCTTTTCAAAAGCCCCAGCACATCTTCTTTATTAATATCTGTATGCTTAAACATTTCAGTCTGCCGTAAGTCATCCCCTCCATTGTCAGGATCCTTTTCACTGTTGAATACTAAAGCAAAGTATTCATTAAGTACCTCTACTACCCACCTCTGACTCCATGCACACGTTTCCACTATTGCACGTGATTGGTCTGATTCTCACACGGCCCATCCTCTTGTTCTTCACATTCTTGTGGAATGCCTTGGGGTTTTCCTTAGTCCTGCTCACCAAGGCCTTCACGTGGCCCCTTCTAGTTCTCCTAATTTCATTCTTGAGCTCAAACAAAAGAAAATCTGTAGGTGCTGGAAATGCAAGCAGCACACGCAAAGTGTTGGAGGAACTCAGCAGGCCTGGCAGCTTCTTTGGAAAAGAGTATCGTTGCTGTTTCGGGCCAAAACCCTTCGGCAGAACTGGAGAAAAAAAACTGAGGAGTAGATTTGAAAGGTGGGAGGGGTGGGGAGAGGAGAGAGAAACACCAGATGATAGGTGAAACCTGGAGGGGAAGGGATGAAGTAAAGAGCTGGGAAGTTGATAGGTGAAAGAGACAGAAGGCCGTGGAAAAAAGAAAAAGGGGAGGAGCACCAGAGGGAGATGAGGTGAGAGAGGGGAATGGGGGGGTGGGAAATGGTGAAGCGGGGGGGAGGGGATGGGAGGGAGGCGTGGGAAGCATTACCAAAAGTTCAAGAAATTGATGTTCATGCCAACAAGCTGGAGGCTACTCAAACATAAAATAAGGTGTTATTCCTCCAACTTAAGTGTGGTCTGATCACGACAATCGAAGAGCTCATGGATAGACATGTTGGAATGGGACTGGGAAGTGGAATTAAAATGGGTGGCCAATGAGAGATCCTGCTTTTTCTGGCAGACCGGAGAGTAGGTGCTTGGCGAAGTAGTCTCCCAATCTATGTTGGGTCTCACCGATCTACAGGTCATAGCGCCAGACACAGTAAATGACCCCAACAGCATCATCGGTGAAGTGTCGCCTCAACTGGAAGGACTTTTTAGGGCCATGAATGGTAGTGAGGGAGGAGGTGTAAGGGCATCCTTAAGCAATCTTCCTGGCAATCTTGTAATTTTCTCAAACTCTATCAGTACCTAGTCTCTTGAATCTTTTGTAAGCTTTTCATCTTAACTAGATTTTCTACATCCTTTGTACACCATGGTTCTTTGACCCTACCATCCTTTCCTTGCCTCAATGGAACACACTTATGCAGAACACCATGCACATGCTCCCTGAACATTTGCCACATTTCTGCCATGCATTTCCCTGAGAACAACTGCTCCGAATTTATGCTCCCATGTTCCTGCCTAAGAGCATCATGTTTCCCCCCACCCCAATTAAATATTTTCCCAAATTGTCTGCTCCTATCCCTCTCCAGCACTATGGTAAAGGAGATAGAGTTGTGATCAAAATGCTCTCCCACTGAGAGATCTGACACCTGACCAGGTTCATTTCTGCCTCTCTATCAGCTCCTCAATGTCCTTGTTGCTATTAGGGGTCCATTTAAAAAAAAACACTCTTGAATTCAAGTGCAACCTGTCCTTTTTGTACAGGTCACTCCTGCCCCAGAAGAGGTCCCATTGATTCAGAAGTCTGAATCCCTGCCCTCTGCTCCGATCCTTCAGCCATGCAATTATCTGTTACCTCATTCTCTTCTTATCCTCACTTTTGCGTGGTACAGACAGCAATCCCGAGGTTACTACTCTTGAGGTCCTGCTTCTCAATTTCCTTCCTAACTCCCTGTATTCTGCTTTCAGGACCTCCTCCCTTTTTTTCAACCTGTGTCACTGGTACCAATATGTACCACGACTTCTGGCTGTTCACCCTCTCATTTCAGGATATTGTGGTCGCGTTCAGAAATATCATGAACCCTCGCACCTGGGAGGCAAACTACCATCTCTGTTTCTTCTTCGCACCCACAGAATCACCTATCTGTCCCCCTGACTAGAGAGTCCCCTATTACTGCTGCCATGCTCTTCTGTTCCCTATCCTTCTGAGCCATAAGGTCAGACTCAGTGCCAGAGGCACAGCCACTGTTACTTCCCAGGTATGTTGATTTTTCCCCCCAACACTACTTATTGTTGAGGTGGACGGCCATAAGGGTGCTCTCCACTACCTGATGCTCTCTCTTCCCTCTCCTGACAGTCACCCATTTATCTCTCTCCTGCAGAGATGGTAGACTGCAGACAATGATCTTTACTGCTGATCTGACAGGTAGTTTTTGTATATTGTGAGAGGATACGGCATCAAACCAGACAGTAATGGCTGATGTGAGGATGCTCTCTATGATAGCATGCAGAATTGCATTTATGCTCATTATATTCCATATGTATACTTTAACCTCCAGCTTTACTTTTATATAGTTCTTTCTGCTTTATAATTGTTAATGTTTTGTTTTTGTTGTTGCAAGTCACACCCTGACCAACACACCGCAGCAAATTCCTAATGCATGTAAATGCAAAAGTGAATAAAGTTGATCCTTAATCCTTGAGGTAATGAGCTAAAGGCATGAACACAAAAGATGATATGGTTGCACCAATAGGTAGAGCCGCTACTTCCCAGCTCCACAAACCCAGGCTCGATCCTGACCTCCACCCCTGTCTGCAAGGAGATGTGGGTTCCCTCCCACATCCCAAACACATGGTGGGTGAATTGTCTGCTGTAAATTATCCCCTGTGTGTGGGGTGACAGGAAATCCATACACACCAGGACAAGGGTCCTCGCACTCTGCAGGTGAGACAACGGAGCAGCCCTCACGGGCACCATCTTCCTCCACAAGCAACGAGTGCACGACTGACAGTACTCTTTGACCCCCGGCTTCATTTGGGGTCAGTAAAATCGGTCTCTGAGCAATCCATAGGTCTGTTCAGCCCCCAAGTGTCCAGAATCATCATGAAGAGGCTTCAACCTAATCCTCTGAACCTTCTCAGGCAGAGCCAGCTGGCAACGCCACGGCCTGTCCAGAGGTGACGTGACCCAATATAGGATCTAGTTCCTCAAATCCAGTCTGGGCCATTCTCTCAGTAATGGAGGAACTTCAGTGCATTTTGTCTTCTCCGCTTGAACCATGTCTCCCTTTTTGACTGCTGACCAAGTGGTACCGATGCCCAGATCATCTCGCTGAGCTGCTGACAATTCCCCAGAACTCAATTCTGGTAACTGATTTGTCTTCAGAGCATTCAGGTTACAGTAAACTTGTAGAATGGCACCATCAGAAGCTCCCAATTGATCTACCACTCGATCCTTCCCTTGCCTTCTGTCTGCCTTCACCATGATGGCAAACTGCCACTTGACTTTCACCCCCGGGGCATGAACACTCTCCCACTCTTCGTCCCTGTCCAGCCCTTCATGCGCGTGTCGGGACAAAGCATCAGCATCAATGTTCCGGCACCCCGGCCGGTACTTCAGGCTGAAATCATAGGCAGACAACACCACCAACCACCGATGGCCTGTGGCATCCAGTTTCGCCAAGGTCAGGATGTAAGTTAGGGGATTGTTGTCTGTCCTCACCTCAAACTTGGCACCACAGAGATAGTCACTCAGCTTATCCACCACAGCCCATTTCAACGCCAGAAACTCCAACTTGTGCATGAGATAGCTTTCTCAGAAGGTGACAGACTCGGGCTGACAAATGCAACAGGTCTCAACCCTGTGCTCTGATCCTGATACAAGACACCCCTAAGCCCTGTCTGCTGGCATCTGTATGTACTGCATATGGCAATTGGGGATCTGCTAAAGCCAGCACAGGCGCCTGGGTCAGCAGCTCCTTCAGTGACTGAAAGGCCCCTTCACATTTCGCATCTCACTTTGGTCCAAAAGGCTCCAAAGGGCTAAGGTACACTTTACCCTCCTCTTCTTTTGTCCTTTCTTTCTTCCCCAAGGGAGGGTAACCAAACAGAAGCTGATTTAAAGAGTGACTCACTTTTGCGTAGCCCTTTACGAACCTCCAAAAGTACCCACAGACCCAAGGAACGAGCGCAAAGCACTCTCAGTCTGGGGCCTTGGCCATGTGGTCACTGCCTCTATCTTAGACGGATCTGTTACTGCTCCTTCCTGTGGGACTATGTACCCAACCTAGCTGACAGGCATCTTGCAGAACTGGCACTTGTCCAGGGAAAGCTTTAACCCTTCAGCTTTCAGGCAGCCCAGCACTTTCAATAGCCTCGCTTCATGTTCCTCCAAGGTGGACTCAAACACTGAGGTCAGCCAGATACACCAATACTTCAAGCAAGTACATTTCCCCCACTTTTTCTCCAAGACATCTGGAAGGTCATAGGGGCTCCTGATGTGCTCTGGGGCATCCTTTCGAACTGAAAGAATCCCAGTGGACTTATAAATGCTGTCTTTTCTTTGTTGGCCTCACTCATGGGGATCTGTTAATATCTACTCATGAAGTCCAGCACACTGACCCATTTCGTACCACTCAGGGAGACCAGTGTGTCCTCGATCCTCGGTACACCTGTTCAGAGTCCTATAGACCACACACACCCGTACCTTCCCATTCTTCTTCCAAGCCACCACTATTGGAGATGCATAGGAGCTTCTGGACTCAGTGATGGCCCCAACTTCCTTCAATTTACACAAATGCTGCTGAACGTCTTCCACCTCTGCAGGGGCCAGTCGCCGCAATCTTTCTCTGAATGGGGTGTCCTTGTCACTCGGATAGTGTGGCGAGTGCTCTTAGAGCAACCCACATCAAACTTGTCAATGGAAAAGATACCTTCCAGCTTCAACATCTTCTCTACCAATCTCCTCTTCCAATCTGCAGGAACTGGGAAGTCCCTAAAATTGAATGACCTGGCGGTCAACTTCCCCCTTTTTCAGTTCGTTTCTCCCCAGCTTGTCTCACAGGGACACTAGACATCACTGTCACCGGGAAAAGATGCACCGGGGCATCCCCTGCTTGAAGGTGACCTCCCTCTTCACAGTGTTCCTGACAATCACTGCCGTCCTGTTTGCCTGTACAACTTGAGGGCTTCTGCAGTTCAGGCCTCACCGGTACCCCAGCAGGTACGCCTGATTCCTCTTCATCATCTTCCAGAGCATCCATCAAGAGAGCCTTGGCCTCAGGCGTTCCGGGGATTTTGGGGTTTCCCATCACTCTCGCTACTTCCCCAGGCCATAACACGTGGCTTTAACTAGGTGAACCACACAGTCCCTCATCTAAGCTCATTATCTGGCCCAGTGTGCCCATGCACTTCCTCAAAAGCAGCTCAGGACACTGAATGGACAATGTCTTCAGAAAACTCTTTCCAGCTTTCTCCTTGCAGGCTGCCATCAGCCTTCTCACAACAGGAGTATTTGTCCCCACAAGAACTGAATCCGCCCTTTTCAACGGGGTCCTGGAAAACCAGCACTAATGTATCCAGGACCTCAGCCACTCCCACATCGGCCTTTGAAAGCTCCAGCTTCACTGACAAATAACCGTCATATGGATAATTACTCGCACTAAGATGGCAGTTGTCATGGGGGATTTTAACTTCCACATAGGGTGAATCAGGTTGGTCAAGGAAGTCTTGAGGAGGACTTCATAGAACGCATCCATGATGGCTTTCTTGAGCAGCATGTTAGTGAATCTACAAGGGAAAATACTATCTTAGATCTAGTTCTGTGCAATGAGACAGGTAAGATTAATGATCTTGTATTTGGAGATCCTCTTGGAAAGAGTGATCATGGTATGATTGAATTTTGCATACAGATGGAGGACAAAATAGATCTAAAACTAGTGTATTATGCTTGAACAAGGGAGACTACAGTGGGATGAGGGAGGAGTTGGCTAATGTGGATTGGAAGCACAGGCTATTTGGTACGACAGCTGAGGAACAGTGGAATACTTTCGAAGATATTTTTCACAGTGCTTAACAGAAGAATATTCCAGTCAAAAGTAAGGACAGTAAGCGTGAGGAGAGACAGCCTTGGATAACTAAGGAAATAAAAGATAGTATCAAATTAAAAGCTCATGTGTACAAAGTCGCAAAGAGTAGTGGGAGACTGGAGGATTGGGAAAACTTTTAAAAGCAACGAAGAACAACTAAGCAAGAAATGAGGAAAAGGAAGATGGAGTATGAAAGTAAATTAGCACAAAATATAAAAACAGATAGCAAAAGTTTTTATAAATATATAAAGCGGAAGAGGGTGGCTAAAGTCAACATAGGTCCCTTGGAAGACAAGAAGGGGAAATTGATATTGGGTGATAAGGAAATGGCTGAGGCATTGAACGACTATTTAGTGTCGGTCTTCACAGTGGAGAACACGTCTAATATGCCAAAGAAGGATGTTATGGGCGAAATGGGAGGTGAGGACCTTGATAAAGTCACTGTCACTATAGAGATGGTGATGAGCAAGCTAGAGGGCCTGATGGTAGATAAGTCCCCTGGTCCTGATGGGATGCATCCCAGGGTGCTGAAGGAATTGGTGGAGGTTATAGTAGGTGCGTTAGTAATCATTTATCAAAACTCTCTAGACTCTGGGCAGGTCCCGGTGGATTGGAAGACAGCAAATGTCACACTACTTTTTAAAAAGGGATGTAGGCTAAAGCTGGGCAACTATAGGCCAGTTAGATTAACATCTGTAGTTGGGAAAATGCTCGAAGCTGTCATTAAGGAAGAAATAATGAAACATTTAGAAAGGAGTGGTTCCATTAGACAGATGCAGCATGGATTCAGAAAGGGCAGGTCCTGTTTGACAAACTTACTGGAGTTTTTTGAGGATTTATTGAATGCAGTGGACAGAGGGGAACAGGTGGATGTCGTATACTTGTATTTCCAGAAGGCGTTCAATAAGGTGCTGCATAAGAGACTTATAAATATAATACAGATGCATGGAGTCAGAGGAAGTGTATTGGCATGGATAGTGGATAGGTTAACCAATAGAAGGCATAGAGTTGGTATAAATGGGTGTTTCTCCAGTTGGCAGTCAGTGGTGAGTGGGGTGCCACAGGGGTCGGTGCTGGGCCCATTTACCAATGTTTACCATTTACATTGATGATTTGGAAGAGGAGACTGAGTGTAGCATAGCAAAATTTGCTGATGACACTAAACTGAGTGGAAAAGCAAATTGTACAGGGGATGTGGAGAGTCTGCAGAGGGATATAGATAGGTTAAGTGAGTGGGCCAAGGTCTGGTAGATGGAATACAATGTTGGTAAATGCGAGATCATCCACTTTGGAAGGAATAATAGTAGAACAGATTATTATTTAAATGGTGAAAGATTGCAGCATGCTGTTGTGCAAAGGGACTTGGGAGTGCTTGTACACGAATCGCAAAAAGTTGGCTTGCAGGTACAACAGGTTATTAAGAAGACAAACAGAATGTTGGCCTTCATTGCTAGAGGGATTGAATTCAAGATCAGAGCGGTCATGCTGCAACTATACAGGGTACTGGTGAGGCTGCACCTGGAGTACTGTGGGCAGTTCTGGTGTCCATACTGGAGGAAGGATATACTGGCTTTGGAAGCTGTGTAGAGGAGGTTCACTAGGTTGATTTCAGGGATGAAGGGGTTAACCTATGAGGAGAGATTGAGTTGCCTGGGACTATATTCTCTGGAATTCAGAAGAATGAGAGGGGATCTTATAGAAACATACAAAATTTTGAAAGGGGTAGATAAGATAGAAGTAAGAAAGTTGTTTCCATTGGTAGGTGAGACTAGAACTAGGGGACATTGCCTCAAGATTCAGGGGAGAAGATGTAGGGCAGAGATGAGGAGAAACTGTTTTTCCCAGAGAGTGGTGAATCTGTGGAATTCTCTGTCCAGGGAAGCAGTTGAGGCTTCTTCACTAAATATATTTAAGATACAGTTACATAGATTTTTACATAGTATGGGAATTAAGGGTTATGGGGGAAAGTCAGGTCACTTTTTTTGTCATTTTGACCATAACTGCTGGTACAGTACACAGTAAGAATGAGAATGTTTTTCAGGACCATGGTGCTACATGAAACAATACAAAAACTACACTGAAACTATGTAAAACAACACAAAAACTACACTAGACTACAGGCCTACACAGGACTTCATAAAGTGCACAAAACAGTGCAGGCAGTACAATAAATAATAGGCAGTACAATAAAGACAATAGGCACAGTAGAGAGCAGTAGGTTGGTGTCAGTCTAGGCTCTGGATATTGAGTCTGATGGGGCTTGGAGGAAGAAAGGCAGGTAGATGGAGCTGAGTTTACGGACAGATCAGCCATGATCTTACTGAATGGTGGGGCAGGCTCGATGGCCGGTTGGCCTACTCCTGCTTCCATTTCTTATGTTCTTACGTTCAGATCTCTAGTGCACTGAGTGGCGTCAATAGTAAATGCATCAAATACTGGTTGTAAAACAAATGGTACAGCAAAGTGACCAGTGACCCTGTGTCAAGTATGGCTCTAGCATAAATACCCTCTATCCGTAGCGATACACTGGAGCTTGGCCCCACTAAGCCTTCAGGAATAGGGTTTTTTTGCTTCTGGGGTGTTCCTTGATATATTGCTGGGAATGTGTTTTTCCCCCCCCCCCCCAAGATGCCAGGCTGTCCCCTCACTGGGTCTCTTAAGTTTTCCTGACGTCTCTCTCTGCTTAGGTACCTGAGGGCTTGCTCTCCAAGGTGTTTCCATCATTCATACTCCCACCTGAAGTGTCCCTCTTCATTCATAGCAGACAATACCGGCCGCTCCACTTCTTGCAGGAAACTGGCTGCTAGCAGCCCTCTGAATAGTGTGCCCCCTATCAGCTCCATTGCATGGGGGGGAGGGGGAAGCTACACCTGTTGGAAAAACAACCAGGAGACCTCAGTTCTCAACTTTGCCATGATCTCATTTACCACTCCCTGGGTTGAGCTATCTGTGGTCACTTCAACCCAAGGGGCTACTACCAAGGACTGTACCCTGCTGATGGAGCCCTCCCGCACTTCTGATGCATTCTCCTTCTCTCATACTTTTCTGATCAGCTCAACAAATGAGGGAGGGGGGCACATCTTACAAGACAGTTGGAGATGCCAAGTGATCAGGTTCTGGGACTGGGCGCCTTTCGCTATTTGATTCATTCTTCACTGATTCACCTCAGCCTTCTGAGTGGCCCCTCTACGCCTCAAGCAATTTAACTGCCTCACTAGCTGAAAGATGTAGGCAGAAAGCTTCTCCCTCCCCCCAATTCTCCTGACACATATTCAGAAATCCTGTCATGAGCTCCGCTGGGCTTCCAATCGCACCAAACACCTTTTCTAGTGCTTGTATGGTGGCAAAGGGGTTCTGCACCTTTACTGCTCTCACTACATCAGTAGCCCACCCCCTCAAACTCTCAACCAATCACTGTCGTTTTACGAGAGCATTGCCACTCATCTAACAACTGAGAGGTCTGCTCTGCCCAAGTCTCATACTCCTCTTCCCCTTTAGGGGTGGGCTTTGTTCCTGAGAACAGGCAGAGCCTATGATAGCTGTGGCTTTGAACATGGGCATTTTTCCATTTATTCACTAGGGAGCTAAGGGCTGATACTAATGCAGAAGTCCCACTCTTCAGTGGGGGACAGGGACTCCTTAGACATTCCAAATCAGACCGCTCCTTCCCCTCAATCCACAGAATTGAGAGCACCCCGTCTTTGAAGTCTCTGCCCCCAGCTAGGGGAGTCTTGAGTTGCAATTCAGCCCGTTCCCCTACACTCTCCTCCTCCCAGAAAGTATGGACAGTACACAGCCCCCTCCCCTCCTGGGGCCCCACTAGTACCAGGCAGTTCCACTGCCATTACGTCAGCGCTAGCCTGAACTAAAACAAGATCTTTGCCCGCCATTTTATCAAACCTTTGCTCCACAGTCATAACTTTTCCTGCAGCTTTAACAGTACTTAAAAGTCAAATTAACAATTCATCAGGAGTATGAACATCTAGCCCACTCAACACGCGCACATTCATTGCCAGTAACCACGTGGATTCACACCACTGCTCAATCCTGGCAGCATCCATACACATATCGTTATTACTTTACCGGCCAATAGTTTAGCACAGACTTAAGCCCCACTGGGTCGATGATCATGGCAATCACACAGCGTCCAACGAAATTGATCCTGGATGAGCCCCCACAATTGAAACATTCAGGTTCTGTCGACGTTTTATGGCTCTGGGCCTGTACTCACTGGAGTTTAGAAGAATGAGGGTAATCTCATTGAAACCTATCGAATACTGAAGGCCTAGATAGAATGGATATGGAGAGGATATTTACTACAGTGGGTGAGCCTAAGACCAGAGGGCACAGCCTTAGAATAGAAGGACATCCGTTTAGAACAGAGTTGAGGAGGAATTTCTTTAGCGAGAGGATGATGAATCTGTGGAATTCATTATCACAGATGGCTGTGGAGGCCAAGTCAATGGGTTTCAATAGGTACGTTTAATGTCAGAGAAATGTATACAATCTACATCCTGAAATTCTTTTTCGTTGCAGACAAAAAAGCATCAGCACCCTTCACCGAGTACTCAAGTGTGCAGTAAAGCATCAATAAGGACGCAGACTTGCAGTACCCCAAAAACTATACGTTCACCTGGTAATTCGACATACCACAGGTTCTCTGTCTCTCCCCAATAAGGGGAAAAAAGGTGTCTCTGTCACATAGTGAGAGGGGAGACATAACAAACAGCTTGATGATTTAAAAAGTACGTTAAGTCGCTTTTTCCAAACTCCGTGCCCGATATCAAAAAGCAACCAGTCGTGAGGCCCTGAGAGTGGGTCCCATTCCTGCAAAGTACTGAAGACAGATTATAACTCCAGGTCAGGGTCTTCAAAAGAACTCCCTATACCCTGAAAAGGAAGAAAAGAGATATCAAAGTTAGAAATGGAGTTGTTTGAGAAGATGCAAGCAAAGGAATCACTGTTTAGCACCATCTTAACTTTTCCTAGCCTCCAGTTGACAATGAGTATATTTCAAGTGGAGGTTGATAGGTTCTTGATTAATCAGGGCCTCAATGGTTATGGACAGAAGGCAGGAGCATGGGGTTAAAAAGGATGATAAACCAGCCAGGATGGAATGGTGGAGCAGACACGATGGTCTGAGAGGCTTAATTCTGCTCCTATGTCTTATGGTTTGATAGTCCATCAACTCCATTTTCCCCGTAAACCTTGATTCTCCCACTATTAGAAACATCCTCAGCCTTTCAATATTTGAAATGTTTCAATGTGATTTCCCCCTCATTCTTCTAATTTCCAGTGAGTACTGGCCCACAGCCATCAAACACTCCTCATACGTTAGCCCTTTCATTCCAGGCATCATTCTTGTGAACCTTGTCTGCAGTCTCTTGAATGCCAACTTATCCTTAGAGGTAGGGCTTGAAATGAAGCTCAAGTTGCTATACCATAATATATAAAATTTACTTTGAATTTTGAAGCTGTTAACTTCCCCCATTAAGCTACTTACACTGTGCCTTACATGGATATTTGTTTTTGTCTCATCTCTCTGCTCCTTTCTCACTGATAACTAACATTATCGTTCTCTCTTCTACTTCTGATGAAGCGTCACATTCAAAATGATGATGGTTTCTCTCTCCACAGACACTGCCTGACCAGTATTTTGTGTATGTTTTATATTTCCAGCGTCAGGTGTAATTACTTTATGTAGCTGTATCGGTGCTTCACATGCTGGTACTTAGTTTAATAAATTGACTTGGCTCCAAGATCTTTAGGATTATTTACAAACCAGAAGAAATTTCTGTGGAAAAGTTCTATCTTTCAAAACCTGAAGAGTAATTGCACACTTGGAATAATTGTACATAATCTAGCCAATCCTCCTTCCCCTCCCCAACCTTTTTATTCTGGCATCTGCCCCTTACTTTCCAGTCCTGATGAAGGGTCTTGGCATGAAATGTTGACTCTTTACTCTTTTCCATAGCTGCTCCTCCAGCATTTTGTGTGTGTGTTGTTCTGGACTTCCAGCATCTGCTGAATTTTTTGTGTATATAATTAATGTGCACATGTTTGTGAGAGTGTGAATGTGTATGAGAGTTTATGTGTGGTGAGGGTGTCTGAGGGTTTGTGTGTGCGTGTCGGTAATGGTTTATGTGTGGTATGTACATATGTGTCTGCGTGTGTGAATGTGTGTGTCTGTGTGAGGGTTCGTGGGGTGTGTGCCTGTGTGTGAGTGTCTGAGGGTTTGTGTGCACGTGTGCGTGAGTGTCTGTGTGAGGATTTGTGTGGTGTGCACGTGAGTGTCTGTGAGGGTTTGTGGTGTGCACGTGTGTGTGAGTGTGTCTCAGGGTTTGTGTGGTGTGCACGTGTGTGAGTGAGGGTTTGTGTGGTGTGCATGTGTGAGTGTGTCTGTGTGAGGGTTTGTGTGGTGTGCACGTGTGTGAGTGCGTCTGTGTGAGGGTTCGTGGGGTGTGTTCGTGTGTGTGAGTGTGAGGGTTCGTGGGGTGTGTGTGTGTGTCTGTGTGAGGGTTCGTGGGGTGTGTGTGTGTGAGTGTGTCTGAGGGTTTGTGTGGTGTGCACGTGTGTGTGCGTCTGTGTGAGGGTTCGTGGGGTGTGCGTGTGTCTGTGTGAGGGTTCGTGGGGTGTGTGCGTGTGTGTGTGTCTCTGTGTGAGGGTTCGTGGGTTGTGTGTGTGTGAGTGTGTCTGTGAGGGTTCGTGGGGTGTGTGAGTGTGTCTGAGGGTTCGTGGGTTGTGTGTGCGTGAGTGTGTCTGTGTGAGGGTTCGTGGGGTGTGTGAGTGTGTCTGAGGGTTCGTGGGGTGTGTGTGTGAGTGTGTCTGTGAGGGTTCGTGGGTTGTGTGTGTGTGAGTGTCTGTGGGGTGTGTGAGTGTGTCTGAGGGTTCGTGGGGTGTGTGCGTGAGTGTGTCTGTGTGAGGGTTCGTGGGGTGCGTGTGTGTGTCTGAGGGTTCGTGGGGTGCGTGCGTGTGTCTGTGTGAGGGTTCGTGGGGTGTGTGCGTGTGTGTGAGGGTTTGTGGGGTGTGTGCGTGTGCGTGAGTGCGTCTGTGTGAGGGTTCATGGGGTGTGTGCGTGTGTGTGAGTGTGTCTGAGGGTTCGTGGGGTGTGTGCGTGTGTGTGAGTGCGTCTGAGGGTTTGTGGGGTGTGTGTGAGTGTGTCTGTGTGAGTTTGTGGGGTGTGTGCTTGTGTGTGAGTGTGTCTGTGTGAGGGTTCGTGGGGTGTGTGCATGTGTGTGAGTGTGTCTGTGAGGATTTGTGGGATGTGTACGTGTGTATGTGTGAGGATTTGTGGTATGTGTACGTGTGTGTGAGTGTGTATGTGAGTGTTTGTGGGGTGTGTGCGTGTGTCTGAGGGTTTGTGGGGTGTGCACGTGTGTGTGTCTGTGAGGGTTTGTGGGGTGTGCACGTGTGTGTGAGTGTGTCTGTGAGGGTTTGTGGGGTGTGCACGTGTGTGTGAGTGTGTGAGGGTTTGTGGGGTGTGCACGTGTGTATGAGTGTGTGTGAGGGTTTGCAGGATGTGTACGTGTGTGAGTGTGTATGTGTGAGGGTTTGAGGGATGTGTACATGTGTGTGTATGTGCGAAGATTTATGTCGTGTGTACGTGTGTTTGTGTGAGGGTTTATGTGTGGTGTGTACATGTGTGAAAGAGTGTGTATGTGTGTGTTTATGTCTGATGTGTGTGGTGAGGCTACATTGGTGCTGAGTTGGAGGATGTTGTTAATTACAGTTTTCTGGATTTACTCCTATTACCTCGACAGATCTCCCCTCCCACTGCGCTCTGCGCCTCAGTGAACAGTGCAGGTGCAGAGTGGAACCTCCTGGCAATAGATTTCATTAGCAGAACCGCTGTGGATACATAGCTGACAGTTATTTACTCAGTTTAATGTAGCCAGGATGTTTCTAATCTGCACACTTGCCTTCAGTGTATTTGTAATCTGCTGATGAATTCTCTAATTGCCTATCCAGGTGGAAAATGGCAGCAGCAGGCACAACGGCCAGTGCCGTGCTGTACATCTACGAGTAAACGAGCTGCAAGTTAAGATGTTAGAGGTACGTCTTTCTTCTGGAGCTATGCCTTGGTTAGTGCTGTTAACTACATGGAATTACATCAGGTATTCGGCCCATATGTGGGCCATTCAGCCCATCTAGAGCAAAGAACAGTACAGTGCAGGAACAAACCCATGTTGTGCTAAACTAATTAAACTGATTTCGCTTAGTTTCATTGATCCTTTTTGTCAGCACATATTCAATGTCCCTCCCTTCACCGCACAATCATATGTCTAACTAAGAGCCTCTGAAACACCACCACCTTGTAAAATATAACTTGCCCTGCACATCAACTTTAAACTTTCTGCCTCTTTTGTATTAGAATCAGATTCAGGTTTAATATCACTGGCATATGTCGTGAAATTTTTTAACTTTGCGGCAGCAGTACAATTCAATACATGATAACCAGAAAAAAATAAATTACAGTAAATATAGAAACATAGAAAACCTACAGCACAATACAGGCCATTCGGCCCACAAAGTTGTGCCGAACATGTCCCTAACAGAAATTACTAGGGTTACCTATAGCCCTCTTTTTTTAAGCTCCATCTACCAATCCAAAAGTCTCTTGAAAGAACCTATCGTATCCGCCTCCACCACCGTTGCTGGCAGCCCATTCCACGCACTCACCACTCTGTGTATTTAAAAAAAAAAAATTAACTTACCCCTGACATCTCCTCTGTACCTACTTCCCAGCACCTTAAACCTGTG
This sequence comes from Hemitrygon akajei, assembly GCF_048418815.1. NCBI lineage: Eukaryota > Metazoa > Chordata > Chondrichthyes > Myliobatiformes > Dasyatidae > Hemitrygon > Hemitrygon akajei. Next base: position 2,719,127 of record NC_133135.1, on the reverse strand, counting down.
TCCTCTTGTGGCAATCATTTCAGCCCAGGAAAAAGCCTTTGATTATCCACACCATCAATGCTTCTCATCATCTTATACACCTCTATCAAGTCACCTCTCATCCTCCATCGCTCCAAGGAGAAAAGGCCAAGTTCACTCAGCCTGCTTTCATAAGGAATGCTCCCCAATCCAGGCAACATCCTTATAAATCTCCACTGCACCCTTTCTGTGGTTTCCACATCCTTCCTGTTGTGAAGCGACCAGAACTGAACACAATACTCCAAGTGGGGTCTGACCAGGGTCCTATATAGCTGCAACATTACCTCTCGGCTACTAAACTCAATTCCATGATCGATGAAGGCCAATACACCGTATGCCTTCTTAACCACAGAGTCAACCTGCACAGCTGATTTGAGATTCCTATGGACTCGGACCCCAAGATCCCTCTGATTCTCAACGCTGCCAAGACTCTTACCATTAATACTATATTCTGCCATCATATTTGACCTACCAAAATGAACCACTTCACACTTAACTGGGTTGAACTCCATCTGCCACTTCTCAGCCCAGTTTTGTATCCTATCAATGTCCTGCTGTAAACTCTGACAGCCCTCCACACTATCCACAACACCTCCAAACTTTGTGTCATCAGCAAACTTACTAACCCATCCTTCCACTTCATCATCCAGGTCATTTATAAAAATCACGAAGAGTAAGTAATCCCAGAACAGATCCCTGAGGCACACCACTGGTCACCGACCTCCATGCAGAATATGACCCATCTACAACCACTCTTTGCCTTCTGTGGGCAAGCCAGTTCTGGATCCACAAAACAATGTCCCCTTGGTTCCCATGCCTCCTTACTTAATATCTACATGCTCAAGCTTTTCAGTCCGCTGCAAGTCATCCCTACAGTCACCAAGATCCTTTTCCATAGTGAATACTGAAGTAAAGTATTCATTAAGTACCTCTGCTATTTCCTGCGGTTCCATACACACTTTCCCACTGTCACACTTCATAGGTCCTATTTTTTCACGTCTTATCCTCTTGCTCTTCATATACTTGTAGAATGCCTTAGGGTTTTCCTTAATCCTGTGCCTGCCAAGACCTTCTCATGGTCCCTACTGGCTCTCCTAATTTCCTTTTTAAGCTCCTTCTTGTTAGCCTTATAATCTTCTAGATCTCTAACATTACCTAGCTCTCTGAGCCTTTTGTAAGCTTTTCTTCTTGACTAGATTTATTACAGCCTTTGTACACCATGGTTCCTGTACCCTACCATAACTTCCCTGTCTCATTGGAACGTACCTAGAGAAAGAAGAGAGAGAAGGCAAAGTCATTCTTTGAGAACTCTCACCAGTTCACAAAGAAATTGTTTGAACAAAGTAAGAGCGGGCAGCTTAACATCTCTCGACAAGAACGTGAGGATCACCTGGCAAGCCCTTACTCTAATGAACAGTGGGAGGCTCCTCTGCCCGACATCTCTGGGCTTGTGAAGCCTACCAAGCCAGGAGTGAAGTTCGATCTGTCAGAACCCAAACTGGCAGAAGTCCAGCGGTTCATCAGAAAGGCAAGGTCACGTTCAGTGCCAGGACCTAATGGAGTGCCGTATAGGGTGTTTAAGAAGTGTGAAGAGCTGAGGAAATTCTTGTGGAGGTTGTTAAAGGTGTTGTTTCTTTGTCATGGAGTGAGGTTGAAGGAGTATACATCCTGAAGGAAGTGAATTCTACTACTTTGAATCAGTTCCAATCAATTTCACTCCTGAATGTAGAGGGGAAGATTATGTTTGGCGTTAGCAGAAAGAATATCTTCATTTGTGATAGAGAATGGATTGGTAAATACATCTGTGCAGAAGGCAGGAATACCAGGATTTCCGGGATGCCTTGAACTTACTAGTATAATATGGCATACCATCCAGGAGTCGAAAAGGTTGAGAAGAAATCTGGCTGTAGTTTGGCTTGATCTTGCAAATGTGTATGGTTCCGTTCCGTTCCCCATGTCCTGATTGAGTTTGCGATGGAATTCCTATGGATTCCTGCTAAAGTGAGGAACTTCGTTATGCAGTACCTCAACGATTTCCAGATGAGGTTTTCCATGCAGCAGTTTACAACTAGATGGCAGAGCTTGGACATTGGTATCCCAATGGGATGTGCGATTTCACCCATCCTCTTTGTGTTAGCCATGGAGGTCATGGTGAGGGCTACAGAATCAGTGGGACCAAGCGTCGCACTTGATGGCGGAGGGGAGTTGCCAACAAAATGAGCGTTCATGGACGATCTCATCCTTTTGGGTCCTGGCACGGAGTAAAGTGTACTATCTAGATTCAGACCTCTAATGGATTGGGGAAGAATGAAGTTCAAGACCAAGAAGTCAAGGAGCCTAGCTCTTAGGAGAGGAAAGTTGGTTGACTTTCATTTCACTCTTTGTGGAGAGGAGATTCCATTCATTCAGGACCAACCAGTTAAGAGCCTCGGGCGATGGTACACAGAGGAGCTAAGAGACACCAAGAGGGTTCAAGAGACAGGAGAACAGATCAGCAGAGGTCTGATGTCTGTTGACAAGTGTGGCTTGCCTGGCAAGTTGAAGTTGTGGTGCTTGCAGTATGGACTGATGCCACGGATAATGTGGCCACTGTCTGTCTATGAAGTGGCAATGTCCCATGTTGAGGCAATGGAACGGAAGATCAACAAGTATGTGAAGAAGTGGTTTGAAGTACGGAGCAGCCTCACCAAAGTTGTAATCCATAGTAGCTAGACAAAGCTTACCATCTGATGCACCATCAATAACTCTCGGAGACGGGAGGCAAACGATAGGCTTTCATTAGCAGCAAAAGTGACCACAGCATCTTGGAGACTGAGGGAGGAGCAGTGCCTCCAATCGCCTTTATACAGGGGTCTGTGGGAGGAGCCACAGGAGTAGTCAACAGAGGGGCGTGTCCAGACAGGTATACACATAGTTTACCACATTCACCCCCCCCTTTGTTTTAAAAGAGAGTCCCCACGGGGTGAAGTTTCTTACAAGTATATTTACAGGTTAAGTCTATCAGGTGGTCGAGTCTGTCGCTGCGATCTACGTAGCACCGGTGACAGTGGTTGTGCTGGCTCCGGCCTGACTTGAGGTGCCAGCCAGTTAGGCGTCAGTAATCCCTCGTGTGTGCGTGGCGCCCAGTATGGGAGTGTCGTGAGGAGTCTGTGTAGGGCTTGGTGTGCGCGGTGTCTCGTGGGTATATACATTGGTGGGTACGGGGTTCATAGTCACCGTGGAGTGTTTGGGGTAGGGATCTGGTGCTCCCGCAGGCGCCAGGTCGCGGACGGAGACCGTGTCCTCCCGCCCATCAGATAAGACCACGTAGGCATACTGGGGGTTCGCATAAAGTAGGTGAACCCTCTCGACCATCGGGGAGTATTTATTGCTCCTCGCATGTTTCCGGAGCAGCACTGGCCCTGGGGACGTCAGCCAAACCGGTAGGGTGGTCCCAATGACAGACTTCCTAGGAAAAGAAAAGAGTCGCTCATGAGGGGTGGCATTGGTGGACGTACATAACAGAGAGCGGATGGAGTGGAGTGCCTCGGGGAGGACCTCCTGCCAGCGAGAGACTGACAGTCCCTTTGACCTAAGGGCTAAGAGTGTGGCCTTCCACACAGTGGCATTCTCCCTCTCCACCTGTCCATTCCCCCGGGGATTATAGCTCGTGATCCTACTAGTAGCAATACCCCTAGCCAGCAGGTACTGGTGCAGCTCGTCACTCATAAAGGAGGACCCTCTATCACTGTGGATATAGCAGGGATATCTGAACAGAGTGAAGAGCTGGCGCAGGGCTTTTATGACGGACGTGGCAGTGGTATCGGGGCAGGGGATGGCAAAGGGGAACCGCGAGTACTCGTAGATTATGTTGAGAAAGTAGACATTGCGGTCAGTGGAGGGAAGGGGGCCCTTAAAGTAGACACTCAGTCGCTCAAAGGGGCGGGTGGCCTTGATAAGTTGTGCCTGTTCAGGACGGTAGAAGTGCGGTTTGCACTCAGCGTAGACTTGACAGTCCCCGGTCATCGTCCTGATTTCCTCAAGGGAGTAAGGCAGGTTCCAGGATTTCACGAAATGGTAAAGTCGGGTGACCCCCGGGTGGCAAAGATCTGCATGGAGGGTGTATAGCCGGTTGAGCTGCGCGCTAGCACACACTGCCCGTGATAGGGCATCAGGGGGCTCATTGAGCCTTCCAGGCCGGTACAGGATGTCATAGTTATAGGTGGAGAGTTCTATTCTCCACCTCAAAATTTTATCATTTTTGATTTTGCCCCGCTGTTGGTTGCTGAACATGAACGCAACTGAGCGCTGGTCGGTCAGCAAGGTGAACCTTTTGCTGGCGAGATAGTGCCTCCAGTGCCTAATAGCTTCCACTATGGCCTGGGCTTCTTTCTCCACCGCGGAGTGCCGAATTTCAGGGCCCTGAAGGGTACGAGAGAAGAATACTACCGGCCTTCCTGCCTGATTGAGGGTAGCAGCCAGCGCAAAGTCGGAGGCGTCACTCTCTACTTGGAAGGGAATGGTCTCGTCCACCGCATGCATCGTTGCTTTGGCAATGTCCCCTTTAATGCGGCTGAAGGTCGCGTGGGTCTCGGCTGAGAGGGGAAATGCGGTGGACTTGACCGGGGGCGGGCCTTGTCTGCGTAGTGAGGGACCCATTGGGCGTAATAGGAAAAGAAGCCCAGGCACCGTTTGAGGGCTCTGAGGGTGGAGGGAAGATGGAGTTCCAACAGGGGGCGCATACGGTCAGGGTCAGGGCCAATGACCCCATTCTCCACGACATACCCAAGGATAGCAAGTCAGGTGGTTCCGAACACACACTTGTCCCTGTTATAGGTGAGGTTAAGAGCTTTGGCCACTTGGAAAAATCGTTGGAGGTTGGGTCGTGATCCTGCCAGTCGTGACCGCAGATGGTGATGTTATCCAGATATGGGAACGTGGCCTTCAGTTGGCACTGGTCCACCATCCGGTCCATTTCCCTCTGGAAGACAGATACACCATTCGTGAGACCGAAGGGGACGCGCAGGAAGTGATAGAGCCTGCCGCCCGCCTTGAAGGTGATGTAGGGGCGGTCCTTCGGGCGGATGGGGAACTGATGGTAAGCGGATTTTAGGTCTATGGTCGAGTACACCTTGTACTGAGCTGTCTGATTGACCCCATCCGCGATGCGGGGTAAGGGGTACGCGTCAAGCTGCGTGAACCTATTGATGGTCTGGCTATAGTCCACGACCATCCTATTTTTCTGCCCAGTCTGAACAACAACCACCTGGGCCCTCCAAGGGCTTGTGCTTGGCTCAATGATCCCCTCCCTGAGCAGCCGCTGCACCTCCGACTTAATGAAGGCCCTGTCCCCCGCGCGGTACCTCCTGGTTTTAGTTGCCACAGGTTTACAGTCGGGGGTCAGGTTGGCGAACAGCGGTGGGGGAGGGATCTTGAGGGTGGAGAGGCTACAAGTGGTGTCAGTAGCGCGGCTGTTGGCATGGTGTTGGGTGGGATGTGCGGGTCGGGTGTGTGTGGTCAGTAGCGAGGTATATGACGAAGTCCCACAAAACTGAGGATTTCTGACAGTGATTGGTGGGAGGGGCCCGTCATACTCCATTGTCACACTTTTCAGGTGGCTCTGGAAGTCGAGCCCCAATAGCACAGGGGCACACAGTTGAGGCATGACCAGTAACACAAAGTTCCGATATTCTGTGCCCTGCACCACAATGTCGCTACACAACCCACCCGGATGTCTGTGGAATGCGATCCAGAAGCCATGGTGACCTTCTGGCTTACCGGCTGTGTCACGAGTCCGCAGTGTTGCACCATGTCCGGGTGAATAAAACTCTCAGTTCTGCCTGTCCACAGGCAGCTAGTCCTGTGCCCCTCCACCAGGATGTCCATCATTGGCCTTGCAAGCTGGTGTGGAGCGCTTTGGTCGAGGGTCATGGAGGCCAGATTTGCATTGCCGTCTTGGTGCCCGGTAAGCACCCGTGGGTTGGGGGCGGGGCGAGGTGGCGCCGACAAAGATGGCCGCCCCATGCCTCGCACGAGGCGTGCAGGCAAGATGGCGACCCCCATACTTCGCACGCGGCGCTGCTCGACCCTGCTCGTGGTTTGGACTTACAGGCCTTGGCGAAGTGGCCCTTCTTCCCGCAGCTGAAGCAGATAGCTTCTCGGGCCGGGCAGCGTTTTCGGGGGTGCTTCTCGAGTCCGCAGAAGTAACACTGCACGGACTCGTGACTGGCAGCAGCCGAGGTCAATTCACCAGCGGGTTGCGGGGACTTCATGGACTCGCGACTGACAGCAGCCGAGGTCGATTCGCCGGCGGGTTGCAGAGTCTGCAGCGTCCACGGGGCTGGCGGGAGATCGCGCGCCTGGAGAGCGTCAGCATTGTGCAGAGTGGCCTCCAGCATGTCGGCCAGCTCGATCGCCGAATGTAATGTAAGATCGGTGTGTTCCAGCAGCCGCTGGCACACATACACTGACCTGATCCCCGTAACGAAGGCGTCTCTTACTAGCAGCTCCACATGCTGCTCCGCCATCAGTCCCCTGCAGTCGCAGACCTGCACGAGTGTCTGTAGGGCCTGGACAAACTCAGTGTTCGACTCTCCGGCCCACTGCCGCCGTGTCGCTAAGCGTTGTCTTGCGTAGACGGTGTTCACCGGCCGCAGGTATTGTCTTTTGAGGGCGTCCAGTGCCCCTTGGTAGGTCGGCAGGTCCCTGATCAGGGAATAGACCTGCGGACTGACCCTGGAGAGGAGAATTTTGTGCATCGTTGCCGGCTCGGTTGCACGAATCTCTTCCAGGTACGATTGGAAGTATGCAAGCCAGAGTTCCAAAGCGATACTGGCTTCCGGAGATTGAGGGTCAATATCCAATCTGTCGGGTCGTAAAATGCTCTCCATGTTTTAAAATTGCTGCTAATAAAATTGATGCACCATCAATAACTCTCGGAGATGGGAGGCGAACAATAGGCTTTTATTAACAGCAAAAGTGACCACAACATCTTGGAGACTGAGGGAGGAGCAGTGCCTCCAATCGCCTTTATACAGGGGTCTGTGGGAGGAGCCACAGGAGCAGTCAGCAGAGGGGCATGTCCAGACAGGTATACACATAGTTTACCACACCATCCCAGTGCAATCCCTTGTTGAAGAGGTCAAGGTAGCCAAAGTAAGATCATTCTTGAGACTTCAAGACTCAAAAGACCCTGTCATCAAGAACATCCAGCTGGATGTGAGATCAGGCAGGAAGTGGTCAGCCAAGGTAGCAGTTGATGAGGCAGAGTCTATATTGAAGCACTAGGAGATGGTTGGGGCTACCCAGCTAGGTCACCAGGGACTTGGATGGGAAACCCATAAGTGGTGGTCATCTTCTACAGGTAAGGAGCTTGTAACGCAAGAAATACAAGAGGTAGAAGAAGAGAAGAGGTTAGCTAAAACTGCTGGCCTGGCCAAATAAGGTGCTTGGACCTGGTGGGAAAGTGTTGAACAACGACATCTATCTTGGAATGTTCTGTGGCAGATGGAACCGCTCCGCATTTCTTTTCTATGCAAAGCGGCGTATGACCTGCTGCCAACACCTGCCAACCTCAGCAGGTTGAAGATAAGACAGACAGGTGTGCTGCTTGTGGCGAGAAGGGAACACTTCAACATATTTTGAGTGCATGCAGAGTCAGTCTTTTCAATGGCATGTACACTTGGAGACATACCAATATTCTCAAAGTTGTAACAGAAGCAGCTGAGCAGAGAGTACTGCAGCACAACTTATCTCATGCCCCATGCTGCACAGAACATCGCGTATCATTTGAGAAAGAAGGCTCCAAGTCAAGGGTGTACAGCAAAAGCCCACGATCAAGCATACTTTCTTCAACCAGTGATTGGTGTGTCAAGGCTGATCTGGATGGGAAAGGCAGAGCAAATAGCTTTCACCACATTGCGTCCAGATATAATCGTATGGTTTGACACCAGTAGGGAAGTGGTTATTGGTGAACTCAGTCCCTGGGAAAGACAACATCGATGAAGCCCATGAACGCAAGTTAACCAAGTATGCAGAATTAAGACCAGAGGGTGGAAGGTCTCATACTATCCATTTGAAGTAGGTTGCCGTGGCTTTATTGCATTCATTTTCCAGAAGTGGCTGCGTGACCTTGGCTTCACTAGAAGAGAGATCAAGTCAACCAGCAGAGCTGTAGCTGAGGCAGCAGAGACAGGATCATCATGGGTGTGGACCAAGTACGTCCAGAGAGGCAGATAGTCGGACAGTGTATCCATCTTCTGCAAACCCTTTAGTAGTTGTATAGATACCTGAAGAGTAGACTATCTGTTGGATGCAAGCAACCAATGACTCTGATAGAGGCAGATGCCAAGTTTTTAAGCTCACCAGTGGGAGGTGGTACTTTAGCACTGCTGGCCCACCACCTCCAGAGACACTTGATCGTAAGCGAGCTGAAACTCCTGAAGACAGGTGGCAGATCAACAGATGATCCCATTGATGATAGCACAGAACAGTTAACATCTTAGTCCAAGTATATTTTCAATTCTTTGCAGAACTCCACACAAATATCCCCTGAATATTTGCCACATTTCTTCCGTACTTTTCCCTGAGAACATCTGCTCCCAACTTAAGCTTCCAATTTCCTGCCTGATAGCCTCATAACTCCCCTTACTCCAATTAAATGTTTTTCTAACTTGTCTGTTCCTATCTCTCTCCAATGCTATTGAAAAGGAGATGAAATTATGACCACTATCTCCAAAATACTCTCCCACTGAGAGATCTGATGCCTGACCAGGTTCATTTCCCAGTACCAAATCAAGTACAGTCTCTCCTTTTGTAGACTTAGCTACATATTGTGTCAAGAAACCTTCTTGGACACACCAAACAAACTCCACCCATCTGAACCCCTTGCTCTAGGGAGATGCCAATCGATATTTGGGAAATTAAAATCTCCCGCCACAACAACCTTGTTGTTATTACACCTTTTCAGGATCTGTTTCCCTATCTGCTCCTCAATATCCCTGTTACAATTGAGCGGCCTATAAAAAGCACCCAGTAAAGTTATTGACCCCCTCCTGTTTCTAACTTCCACCCACAGAAACTCCGTAGAGAATCCCTCCATGACTTCCTCCTTTTCTGCAGCCGTGACACTATCTTTTGCCTACCTACATATATTAAATAGTTAAATTTGAAAAACAGTGCAAAAACAGAGAAAATCTGAAGTAGGTTCATCTTTCCTGTGAAAAATGTACCATCTGTCTGTATTTTGAGATTGAGGGCACCACTGTAGTGTATTGTTTAGTGTGAGGCTGTTATAACTCGGAATCAGAATTTGGAGTTCAATTCCAGCCTCTTCGCTAAGGAGTTTGTACATACTCGCCATGACCACATGCGCTTCCTCCAGGTGCACTGATTTCCTCTCACAGTCCAAAGACAGGCCAGTTAGTGGGTTAACTGGTCATTGTAAATGTCCTGTGATTAGGTTAGGGTTAAATCAGTGTATTGCTGGGTGGTGTGGCTCATTGGCCAAAAGGGCCTGTTTCACACTGTATCGCTAAATGAATAAAATAAATAAGCTTAGATCAGGTTAACCCTCAGCCTTTGACGTTCTGAAGAAAGCAACTCAGGTTTTTCCACCAAATCTAGTCTGTGTCCTGATGAAATATCAACTCTTTATTCATTTCCACTGATGTTGCCTGACCTGCTGAGTTCCTCCAGTATTTTGTGTGCAACTGTTCCACTGAGCCTCTATCCATTTTGCCTGCCTCATTCAATCTTTGATCATTTCATACATTTTTTTGTTTTGCTCAGACGCTACCCATATTATTCACTGCGCAGCTTGCTTCTCCCATTTTCTGTAGGAATCCCACATTTTCACTGATATCCGAAGAAAGAAACTTTCTTCCTTTCCCCAGGGGATTTGTGAGCCATCACCTGAGCCACATCCAGCAAGGGATGATAGAAAAATGGAAGGCAATGTATGAGGGAAGGGTTAGATTAATTTGTGGAGCAGGTTAAAAGATGATTTCTAATGCCACCACAATCTCTAATGCTACCTCTTACAGAACCTTGGGGTGTAGTTTCACTGGTCCGGGTGACTTGCATACCTTTAAGTCTTTCAGCTTTTTGAGCACCTTCTCGCTTGTAACAGTAACTGCACCCACTTCTCTTCCTTCACACACTACAATATTAGACACACTGCCAGTGTCTTCCACAGTGAAGACTGATGCAAAATACTCATTTAGTTCATCAACCATCTCCTTGTCCCCCATTATTATTTCTCCTGCCTCATTTTCTAGCGGTCCTATATCCACGCTCATTCCATTTTGATCTTTAACATAATTGAAAAAACTTTTACTATGCACTTTGATATTACTTGCTAGCTTACTTTCATATTTCACCTTTTTTCCCCTTCTAATGATTTTATTTTTAGTTGCTCTCTGTAGGTTTAAAAAAACCTTCCCTTTCCTCAATCTCCCCACTAATTTTTGCTTTGTTGTATGCTCTTTCTTTTGCTGTTACAATAGCTTTGACTTCCCTTGTCAGCCACAGTTGTACCATTTGAGTGTTTCTTTATTTTTGGAATACACATGTCCTGCACCTTCCTCATTTTCTTCCGAAAATCAAGCAATTGCTGCTCGGCTATCATCCCTGCCAGCATCTCCTTCCAATTTACTTTGGCCAACTCCTCTCTTATACCACTGTAATTCCACTGAAATACTGCTATATCAGGCTTTACTTTCTCCCTGTCAAATTTAAAGTTGAACTCAATCCTATTGTTATCACTCAGAGACACACACTTAATCATTTTGGAAAATTGTGTGTGTGTATATTCCCATGCGTATATTACTGTGTGTAATCCTCTGTGTATACATCTGTCTGTGTGTATGTGCGTGCGAGTGTATGTTTATTCCTGTGTGTGTGTGTATGAGAGAGAGAGTCTATTCCTGTGGGTGGGTATATGTGCTCCTTTGTGTGTTAGTGTGTGGGTATTCCTGTGTGGGTGTGAGTGCCTGTGCATTCCTCTGTGTGTCTTACTGTGTCTGTGTAACTGTATGCTTTGTATTCCTTTGAGTGTGCGTATTCCCACGTGTGTGTGTGTGTGTGTGTGTGTGTGTGTGTGTGTATTCCTGTGTGCTTATATTCGTGTGTGTGAGAGAGAGAGAAAGAAATACTGTGGGATGGGTATATTCTTCTCTGTGTGTGTGTGTGTGTGCGCGGGTATTCCTGCACTTTGTGCATGTGTGCGCGCATTCCTCTGTGTGTACTCCCGTGTCTGGGCACGTGTGTTTGAGCATTTCATATTCCTGTGAGTCTGTGTATTCTCATGTGTGTACTCCTGCACCTATGTGTATTCCCAGGTGTGTGTGTGTATATTTTGGCATTTGTGTGTGTGTATTCCTGTGTGTGTGCGTGTTCCCTCATGTGTTTTTATTCCTCTGTGTGTGTGTGTGTGTATATTCCCATGTACGTGTGTTTGTGTGTGAGTATATTTCTGTGCATTTATGTGTGCTTGTATTCATGTATGTGTGTATTACTGTGTGCGTGTATTACCACGTGTGCATATTACTGGGTGTGCGCGAATGCGTATTACTGCGTGTGTGTATTCCCGTGTGTGTGTACTTTTATTCCCATGTGTATGTGTGTGTATTCCCATGTGTTTGTGCATGTGTTCATGTGTTTGTGTAAGTGTGTGTATTCCCATGTGTTTGTATGTGCTCCCGTGTGTCCGTGTGCGCATGTGTTCCCAGGCATGTGTGAGTGTGTATTCCCGTTGCGTGTGTGCAAGTGTGTATTCCTGTGTGAGTGTGTGCCTTTGTGTATTCCCATGTGTTTATTCCCATGTGTTTTTGTGTGTGTGTATTCCGGTGTATTCCCATGTGTTTGTGCATGTATTCACGTGTTTGTGTAATTGTGTGTATTCCCGTGCATGTGTATGTATATTCCTGTGTGTTTATGTGTGTGTATTCCCATGTTGGCGTGTGCTTCCCTGTGTGTCCGTGTGCTACTTTGCGCCCTTGTGTGCGTGTGTGCTTCCATGTGTGTGCTTCCCAGTGTGTACATGCGCATGTGTTCCCAGGCTTGTGTGCATGCACATATTCCCATGTGCGTGCGTGTCCCCCTGCCTGTGTGTATTCACGTGCGCGTGTTCCCGTGTACGTGTGTGTATTCCTGTACTTGTGTATTCCCATGCATATATTGCTGTGGTTATTCCTCTGTGTATACATCTGTCTGTCTGTCTGTGTGAACCAGAGAGAGAATGAGAAAATTATTGTGGGGGGGTGTGTGTGTGTGTGTATTCTTCTGTGTGTGCGCACGTGGGTATTCCTGCACTTTTTGTGTGTGTGTGTGTGTGTGTGTGTGCACGCATTCCTCTATATGTACTCCTGTCTGGCTGTGGGAAATGAATGTACAAGGGTATACATGCTATCGTAGGGACAGAAATGTGGGCAGAGGGGGTGGGGTGGCCCTGTTGGTGAGGAATGAGATTCAGTCCTTTGCAAGGGGGGACATAGGGTCAGGAGAAGTAGAGTCTGTGTGGATAGAACTGAGGAACAGTAAAGGCAAAAGCACCCAAATGGGTGTTGTCTACAGGCCACCAAACAGTAGCATGGATATTGGGTGCAAGTTGAATAGGGAGTTAACATTGGCATGTGGCAAAGGTAATGTCGCAGTAGTTATGGGGGATTTCAACATGCAGGTGAACTGGGAGAATCAGGTTGGTGCTGTACCACAGGATAGGGAGTTTGTAGAGTGCCTACGGGATGCATTCTTGGAACAGCTTGTACGAGAGCCGACCAGGGACAAAACTATTCTGGATTTAGTGTTATGTAATGAACAGGATTTGATAAGCGATCTCGCAGTAAAGGAGCCATTAGGAGGTAGTGATCACAATATGATAAGCTTTTATCTGCAATTTGAGAAGGATAAGGGCAGCTCGGAGGTGTCAGTGTTGCAGATGAACAGGGGAAACTATGGAGCCATGAGGGAGGAGCTGGCCAAAGTTGACTGGGCGGATAGCCTAGCAGAAAAGACAGTGGAACAGCAATGGCAGGTATTCTTGGGAATAATGCACAAGGTGCAAAATCAGTTCATCCCCCAGAGAAGGAAGGATTCAAAGGGGGGAAAGGGGCCACAGTGGTTGACAAAGGAAGTCAGAGATTGCATAGCATTAAAAAGAAAGGAAATATGACAGAGCTAAGGTGAGTGGGAGGACAGATGATTGGGAAGTGTTTAAGGAACAACAGAACTTAACTAAAAAGACAATACGGGGAGAAAAAATGAGGTACGAACGCAAGCTAGCCAGGAATATAAAGGAAGATAGCAAAAGCCTTTTTAGGTATGTGAAGAGAAAGAAGATAGTTAAGAACAACTTTGGGCCCTTGAAGAATGAATTGGGTGAAATTGTTATGGGAAACAGAGAAATGGCAGAAGAATTTAATAAGTACTTTAGATCTGTTTTCACTAAGGAAGACACAAGCAATCTCCCAGATGTATGGATGGGCCAAGGACATAGGGTAACAGAGGAAATGAAACAGATTGACATTCGGAAGGAAACGGTGATGAGAAGACTGATGGGACTGAAGGCTGACAAATCCCCAGGTCCAGATGGTCTGCACCCTAGGGTACTAAAGGAGGTGGCCCTAGAAATTGCGGATGCATTGGTAATCATTTTCCAATGTTCCTTAGATTCAGGATCAGTCCCTGAGGATTGGAGAATGGCTAATGTTATCCCACTTTTTAAGAAAGGAGGGAGGGAGAAAACAGAGAACTATTGACCTGTCAGCTTGACATCGGTGGTGGGAAAGATGCTAGAGTCCATTATTAAGGATGAAATAGTGGCATATCTAGATAGCAGTGATAGGATTGGGCTGAGCCAGCATGGATCTACCAAGGGTAAATCATGCTTGATTAATCTGTTGGAGTTTTTCGAGGATGTAACCAGGAAGTTAGACAGGGGAGATCCAGTGGATGTAGTGTACCTCGATTTTCAGAAGGCATTTGATAAGGTCCCACATAGAAGATTGGTGGGTAAAATCAAAGCTCAGGGCATCGGGGGAAGGCATTGACATGGATAGAAAACTGGTTGGCAGATAGAAAGCAAAGGGTAGCGGTGAATGGGTGTTTCTTGGAATGGCAGGTGGTGACTAGTGGGGTGCCACAGGGCTCGGTATTGGGACCACAGCTGTTTACCATTTACGTTAACGATTTGGATGAAGGCATAGAAAATAACATCAGCAAATTTGCTGATGATACTAAGCTGGGTGGCAGTGTGACGTGATGAGGATGTTAGGAGAATTCAGGGTGACTTGGATAGGCTGGGTGAGTGGGCAGATACTTGGCAGATGGCGTTTAATGTGAATAAGTGTGAGGTTATCCACTTTGGGAGTAAGAACAGGAAGGCAGATTATTATCTGAACGGTGTAGAGTTGGGTAAGGGAGAAATACAAAGAGATCTCGGAGTCCTTGTTCATCAGTCACTGAAGGTGAATGAGCAAGTGCAGCAGGCAGTGAAGAAGGCTAATGGAATGTTGGCCTTTATTACAAAGGGAATTGAGTACAAGAGCAAGGAAATCCTCTTGCATTTGTACAGAGCCCTGGTGAGACCACACCTGGAGTATTGTGTACAGTTTTGGTCTCCAGGGTTAAGGAAGGACATCCTGGCTGTAGAGGAAGTGCAGCGTAGATTCACGAGGTTAATTCCTGGGATGTCTGGACTGTCTTACGCAGAGAGGTTAGAGAGACTGGGCTTGTACACGCTGGAATTAAGGAGATTGAGAGGGGATCTGATTGAAACATATAAGATTATTAAGGGATTGGACAAGATAGAGGCAGGAAATATGTTCCAGATGCTGGGAGAGTCCAGTACCAGAGGGCATGGTTTGAGAATAAGGGGTAGGTCATTTAGGACAGAGCTAAGGAAAAATTTCCTCTCCCAGAGAGTTGTGGGGGTCTGGAATGCACTGCCTCGGAAGGTAGTGGAGGCCAATTCTCTGGATGCTTTCAAGAAGGAGCTAGATAGGTATCTTATGGATAGGGGAATCAAGGGATATGGGGACAAGGCAGGAACCGGGTATTGATAGTAATTGATCAGCCATGATCTCAAAATGGCGGTGCAGACTCGAAGGGCCGAATGGTCTACTTCTGCACCTATTGTCTATTGTGTGTTTGAGTGTTTCATATTCCTGTGAGTATGTGTATTCCTCTGGGTATTCGTGTGTGTGTGTGTATTCCAATGTGTTGTGTATATATATCTGTGTGTGTGTGTGTGTGTGTCTGTGAGTGTAGGCCGTGTAATTGCACTACAGCTTTATAAGATTGGCAGCATCTGTAATTTTGTTCTTGTCTCTTTATTTAGCTGCTTACATCACTGTCAGCAGCCAGGCATGTACTGAAATGGTTCAGTTATTTGTGTGACACTGTGTTCGTTTAGGCCCGGTACAAAGCCAAAGAAATATCGTCTGGCATTTACCCACACATCTTGCAGAGGAAGAGGTGGAACACGAAGCTTCAAGGTGGCAGTCCTGTCAACCTCCAAGCAATGGGTCGGCCAAACGTCACCCCACAGGGTGGTAAGTGAATGAACAATCCTTTTCAATGTATTTACCCCTCTCCCTCAGCCTTTCCCCTCTAGTTTTAGTTGCCTCTACTCTACCATGGGGAAAAGTCACTCACCATTTGCCCAATCTCTGCCTCTCATAAAGTGGGTGGTAGAGGAGTGGTTAGCACAATGCTTTAGAGTGCCAGTGATCAATTCCCACTGCTGTCTGTAAGGAGCTTGTATGTTCACTCTGTGACCGTGTGTGTTTCCTCCAGGTGCTCCAGTTTCCTCTCGATTCCAAAGACATATGGTTTAAGATTAGTAGGTTGTGGGCATGTTACATTGACACCAGAAGTGTGGTGACACTTGCGGGGGCCCCCAGCACATCCTCTGTGTTAGTCATTGACATTAGTGATGCATTTCACTGAATGTTTCAACGTATGTGCGACAAATGAAGCTAATCTGTAAATCTTATCAAGTCTCCCTTCAGCCTCCTTTGCTTAAGAAAAGCAAATGCAGTTTGTCCAATCCCTCCCGATAACTGCGTATCCTCTGCACCCTCTCCAACATAACCATTTCCTGTAGAGTGATGATCCTGACTCCCTATGAGGACAGACTGTAGAGGTTTGCTTTGCTTTCCATGGAGGTGGGACCTGGTAGAAGTGTACAGGTTTCTGAGGGCCATATGTAGGTGGAGAGTATGAAACTTCTCTCAATGGCAGAGATGCCGAGAACAACAGAACGAAGAAGAAATGGAGATTGGGGTCCACGTCAATCGATCCCTCGACATTGCTGAGCAAGTTGATTGGGTGGTTAAGAAGGAGTACAGTGTGTCAGCCTTCGTTAGTCAGGGGATTGAGTTCAAGAGCCACAAGGTAATGTTACCCCTCTGGTTACTCCTCTTGGATTAGCATTTTCAGTTCTGGTCACCTTATTATAGGAAGGATGTGGAAGCTTTAGAAAGGGCGCAGAGGACATTTACCAGGATGCTGCCTGGATATCTTATGAGGATCAGTTGATAGAGATGGGGATTTGCTCCTTGAAGTGAAGGAGGATGAAAGATTACTTGATAGCAGTATACAAGGTGCTGATAGACACAGATAGAGTGGACAGCCATGGTTTTTTTTCTGAGGGCATGAATGGCTCATACAAGGGGGCAGAATTTTAAAGTGTTTGTAAGGAAGTGTAGGGGGGGTGTCAGAGGTATATTTCTTTTTAGACAAAGTGGTGGATGTATGGAGTGTACTGCCAGGGGTAATAAGGGACAATGAACAAATACAATCAATAAAAGAAAAAATGGAGGGTTATAAGACCATAAGACATAGGAGTAGAATGAGGCCATTCAGGCCATCGAGTCCACTCCACCATTTCATCATAGCTGAACCCGGATCTTATTCAACCCCATACACCTGACCTCTCACCATATCCCTTGATGCCCCAAGCAATCAGGAATCTATATCAAATTCTGCTTCGAATATACCCATGGACTTCATCGCAGTCTGTAGCAGAGTAGTCCACAGATTCGCTACTCTCTGACTAAAAAAATTACTCCTTACCTCTGGTCTAAAAGGTCGCCCCTCAATTTTGAGGCTGTACCGTCTAGTTCTGGATACCCCCACCATAGGAAACATCATCTCCACATTTACGCCATCTAGTCCTTTCAATATTCGGTAGGTTTCAATGAGATCCCCACTCATTCTTCTAAATTCCAGTGTGAGCAGGCCGAAAACTGCCAAACTCTCCTCATGTTAACCCCTTCATTCCCAGAATAATCTACGTGAACCTCCTCTGGACTCTCTGCAATGACAACACATTTTTTCTGACACAATGGGCCCAAAATTATTGACTATACTCAAAGTGCAGCCTGACTAGTGTCTTATAAAGGCTCAGCATTATCTCCTTGTTTTTATATTCTATTCTCCTTGAAATAAATGCCAACATTGCATTTGCCTTCTTTACCACAGACTCACCCTGTAAATTAAACTTCTGGGAGTCTTGCACAAGGGCTTCTAAGTCTCTTTGCTCTTCTGATGTTTGAATTATGTAGAAGGGAAGAGTTATATTGATCTTAAAGTATGTTAAAATGTCAGCACAACATCATGGCTGAAGGGCCTGTACTGTTTATGTTCAAAGACTTAGGGTAAAGGGTAGATGGATTGGAAAGTATCTATGGAACAACTTCCTTCCCCAAGAGGGTTTTGAACCTGGGATTAACTAAGGGGACAGTGAAGACCGAGATCATCACAACATTTATGAAGTGTCTGGAGAAGCAGTTGAATCAGCAAGACTGAAAGGGAACAAGTGCTGATAAATGGGATTGGTGTAGATAGGCACCTGATGGTCATGAACGTCACATGATGAGCCCAAGGGCCTGTTTGTGTATTATTTGACTCTATGATCCCTGAAAGCAAGAATTGCACAGTTAATTAATTGCAAACAAGAGAAAATCTGCAGATACTGGAACTCTAAGCAACACACACAAAATAGTGGAGGAACTCAGCAAGCCAGGAAAAAAGGGTGCTGAACACTGAGGCTGGTGGACGTATGTGCACATCTGGTCTTACCCCATCCTCCTGCCACCCTATCAAGGATAAACCTCCTCTTGTTTTCACCTACCAGCCCACCAGCCTCCGCGTCCAGCACATAATTCTCTGAAACTTCAGCCATCTCCAATGAGATCCCACCATCAAACAAATCTCCCCCTCCCCCACCAACTTGCTGTTTTCTGTAGAGATCGCACCCTACGTGGACTCTCTTGTCCATTCGTCCCTCCCCACTGATCTCCTTCCTGGCACTTAAGCAGAACAAGTGCTACACCTGCCCCTACACCACCTCCCTTTCTACCATCCAGGGCCCTAAACAGACTTTCCAGGTGAGGCGATACTTCACCTGTGAGTCTATTGGGGTCATATACTGTGTTTGGTCCTCCCGGTGTGGTCTTCTGTATGTCAGTGAGACCCAATGTAGATTGGGAGATAGATCTGCTGAGCACTTACACTCCATCCACCAGAATAAGTGGGATATCCCAGTCGCCAGCCATTTTAATTCCACTTCCAACTTCCATTCTGATATGTCAATCCGTTACCTCTTCTACCGTTGAGATGAGGCTACACTCAGATTGGAGGAACAACACCTTGTATTCCGCCTGGGTAGCATTCAACCTGATAATATGAATATCGATTTCTCGAACTTCCGGTAATTCACTGTCCCGCTCCTTCACTATTCACCATCCACTTTTCCCCCTCTCACCTTAGCTCCTTGCCTGTCCATCACCTCCCTCTGGTGCTCCTCCCCCTTTTCTTTCTTCCATGTCTTCTCCTATTAGATTTCTCCCTTCTCCAGGCCTGTATCCCTTTCAGCAATCAACTTACCAGCACTTTACCTCATCTGTCCCCCTTCCAGTTTCACCTATCACCTGCCGTTTCTGTCCCTCGCCCCATCTTTTAAATCCACTCCTCAGCTTTTTTCTCCGGTTCTGCCAAAATATCGACTGTACTTTTTTTCTGTAGATGCTGCCTGGTCTGCTGAGTTCCTCCAGTATTCTGTGTATGTCATTTACCATAAAATATAGGAGCAGAATTAGGTCATTCAGCCCATCAAATCTGCTCTGTCATTCCATCGTGGTTGATCCTGGATCCCACTCAAACCCATACATCTGCTGTCCCGCCATATCCTTTGATGCCCTGACCAAACAGGAAACCATCAACTTCCACCTTAAATATACACATGGATTTAGACTCCACCATAATCTGTAGTAGAGCATTCCACAGATTTACTGCTCTCTGGCTAAAAAAAAATAGTCTCCTTACATCTGTTCTAAAGGGTTGCCACTCAATTCTGAGGCTATGCCATCTAGTTCTGGATACCTCCACCTTAGGAAACATTGTCTCCACATCGACCCTTTCAACATTCGGTAGGTATCAATGAGATCCTCCCACATTCTTCTAAATTCCAGTGAGTACAGGCCCAAAGCTGCCAAACGCTCCTCATGTGTTAACCCCTTCATTCCCAGAATAAACCTCATGAACTTCCACTGCGTTCTCTCCAATGGCAACACATCCTTTCTGAGATAAGGGGCCCAAAACTATTGACAATACTCCCAAGTGCGGTCTAACTAGTGTCTTATAAAGACTCAGCATTATCTCCTTGTTTTAATATTCTATTCCCCTTGAAATGAGTGCCAGCACTGTATTTACCTTCTTTACCTCAGACTCAACCTGTAAATTAACCTGCTGGGAGTCTTACACGAGGACCTCTAAGTTCCTCTGCAGTTCTGATGTTTGAACCTTCTCTCCACTTAGATAACAGTCTGCACTATTGTTCCTTTTACCAAAATGTATTTTCATACATTTCCCAACACAATATTCCATCTGCCACTTTTTGCTCATTCTTCCAATTTGTTAAAGTTCTGCTGCAATCGCATTGCTTCCTCAGCACTACCTACCCCCCCCATCTATCTTTGTATTATCTGAAAATTTTGCCACGAAGTCATCAATTCCATTATCCAAATCATTGACAAACAATGTGAAAAGCAGCAGCCCCAATACTGACCCCCGAGGAACACCACTAGTCAACATCAGCTAACCAGAAAAGGCCCCTTTTATTCCCACTCGCTGGCCTGTCAGCCATTCCTCTATCCATACCAGTATCTTTCCTGTAACACCATAGGATTTTATCTTGTTAAGCAGCCTCATGTGTGGCACTTGATCAAAGACCTTTTGAAAATCCAAGTAACTGACATCCACTGCCTCTCCTTTGTCCACCCTGCTTCTTACTTCCTTGAAGAATTCTAACAGATTTGTCAGGCAAGATTTCCCTGTACAGAAACCATACAAGTACTACATTTTGGTAGGACTAATCAAAATAGGACATACATGGTAAATGGTAGAGCACTGAGGAATGCAGTAGAACAGAGTGATCTAGGAATATTATTGAGATTCCTGAAGGTGGAATCTCATGTGGATAGGGTGGTGAAGAAAACTTTTGGTATGCTGGCCTTTATAAATCAGAGCATTGAGTATAGGAGTTGGGATGTAATGTTAAAATTGTACAAGGCATTGGTGAGGCCAAATTTGGAGTATTGTGTACAGTTCTGGTCACTGAATTCTAGGAAAGATGTCAACAAAATAGAGAGAGTACAGAGAAGATTTACTGGAATGTTATTTGGGTTTCAGCACCTAAGTTACAGAGAAAGGTTGAACAAGTTAGGTCTTTATTCTTTGGAGCATAGAAGGTTGAGGGGGGACTTGATAGAGGTATTTAAAATTATGAGGGGGATAGATAGAGTTGGCATGGATAGCTTTTTCCATTGAGAGTAGGGCAGATTCAAACAAGAAGACATGAGTTGAGAGTTAGGGGGCAAAAGTTTAAGGGAAACACGAGGGGGTATTTCTTTACTCAGAGAGTGATAGCTGTGTGGAACAAGCTTCCAGTAGAAGTGGTAGAGGCAGGTTCAATATTGTTATTTAAAAAAAAATAATTGGATAGGTATATGGACAGGAAAGGAATGGAGGGTTATGGGCTGAGTGCAGGTAGGTAGGACTAGATGAGAGTAAGCATTCAGCATGGACTAGAAGGGCCGAGATGGCTTGTTTCCATGCTGTAATTGTTATATGGTTATAAGTATCTCAAAACTTCATCCATAATAATACTTATAAATTATTACAGATTATTATAGTAAGATGCTTTATATTATTGGCTAGTCTTCCCTCATGTTTTATCTTCTCCCTTCTTATAGTTTTTTAGTTGCCTTTTGTTGGATTTTAAAAACTTGTCCATCATCCAACTTCCCATTCACTTTAGCTACCTTATATGCCCTTTCCTTGGCTTTTATGCAGTCCTTAGCTTCCTTTGTCAGCCATGGTTGCCTACCTCAGCCATTTGAGAGCTTCTTCCTCTGTGGGACATATCTATCCTGCGCTTTGTGAACTAAGTAGAGCAGCATCTCTATTTTCTGCGAAGGCTGAGGAAAGTCCATCTCCCACCCCTCATCCTCATCACATTCTACAGGGGTTGTATTGAGAGCATCCTGAGCAGCTGCATCACTGCCTGGTTTGGAAATTGCACCATCTCGGATCGCAAGACCCTGCAGCGGATAGTGAGGTCAGCTGAGAAGATCATCGGGGTCTCTCTTCCTGCCATCACGGACATTTGCACTATATGCTGCATCCGCAAAGGAAACAGCATTATGAAGGACCCCATGCACCCCTCATACAATCTCTTCCCCCTCCTGCTGTCTGGGAAAAGGCTCCGAAGCATTCGGGCTCTCACGGCCAGACTATGTAACAGTTTCTTTCCCCAAGCTATCAGACTCCTCAATACCCGAAGCCTGGACTGACACCTTGCCCTACTGTCCTGTTTATTATTTATTGTAATGTCTGCACTGTTTTTGTGTACTTTCTGCAGTCTTGTGTAGGTCTGTAGTCTAGTGTAGCTTTCTCCGTGTTGTTTTTTTTACATAGTTCAGTCTAGTTTTTGTACTGTCATGTAACACCATGGTCCTGAAAAACACTGTCTCATTTTATTATGTGCTGTACCAGCAGTTATGGTTGAAATGACAAAAAAAGTGACTTGACTTGACCAATCCCCGAAACTTCAGCCATCTCTGCTTTTCCATCATCCCCGCCAGTATCCGCCTCCATTCCAGTTGGGCAAACTTCTCTCTCGTGCCTCTATAATTCCCTTTATTCCATTGTGATACTGATACATGTGAGTTATGCTTCTCCCTCTCAAATTGCAGTATGAATTCAATTATATTATGATCACTGCTTCCTCTGGATTCCTTTACGTTAAGCTCCTTTATAAGATCGGGGTTATTGTACAACACCCAATCTAAAATGGCCTTTCCCTGTGTAGGTCAAACACAAGCTGCTCTAAAGAGCCATCTTGAAGGCACTCAACAAATTCCCTCTCTTGCGATCTGACACCAACCTGATTTTCCCAATCCCCTTGCATATTGATGTCTCCCATTGCAATTGTGTCATTAAGGTGGAAGTGGATTGTAGAAAAGCAGAACATTGAAAGCCTTGTAGCTCAGGTACAAAGAAACACAGAGGGATGGAAGGAAAGTGATAAAGAATGCAGAAAGAGAATATGAGAGAGTATGAGCGGGACATCAAGAACAGAACTGCAAATCTTCAGAGCAAAAGCTTTGTGGCTGCTTGTTGACTGACAGCTCAGATAGCTTCATTGGAAATCTGAAGATGGATCCTTACTAAATAGTTAATCTCGCCGTCAGTGAAACAGGAACACTAGAAATAAATTGAGGAATCTGTTAGATTCAGTGTCAGTCTAAAAATGGTGATGGGAGAATTAATGAGATTAGGCATGGGCTAATCTTCAGGAGCCAATGGTTTCTATCACACAACTACTACAGGGAGTACAGAAGGAAATTATTAATGTGTTGGCCGAGATATTCTCAATTGAGAAATTGCCTCACTGTCCTGGAAAAGTGCCAAGGCATCTCTGTGTTAAGATGAGTGGCCAGGATAAGATGGGGATGGATCTGTTAAAATGCTGTTTCTGGAATTTGTTAACTTTGGGCAGAGTATCTGAGTTCTTGCAGAAGCACTTCTTGATCAGAGAGAGAGTCAGCGTGGGGTGAAAGGGTGACTCGTGTCTAATAAAGCCAGTTAGTTTTTCTTTTAGGATGTAATGAACAGGTAAGTGAGGATATGTCTCTGAAAAAAGTGAATTTTCCCAGTTCCCAACCATTTTAATACCTATTCCTAATCTTGTTCCAGCATGGCAGTTCATGGCCTCCCTTTCTTTTTTTTACCATGATGAGAGGCAGCACCTCATATCCCATCTAGGTCGGCTCCAACCTGATGGCACGAATATCGATTTCTCATTCCATTATTTTTTTCCCTCCAACTTCTGTCTTCTTCCATTCCTGTGGTAAACTATGTATACCTGTCTGGACATGCCCCTCTGCTGACTGCTCCTGTGGCTCCTCCCACAGACCCCTGTATAAAGGCGATTGGAGGCACTGCTCCTCCCTCAGTCTCCAAGATGTTGTGGTCACGTTTGCAGCTAATAAAAGCCCATCTTTTGCCTCCCGTCTCTGAGAGTTATTGATGGTGCATCAATTTCCCCACTCTGGCTTCTTGGCTCTTCTCACCTGCCTATCACCTCCACTGGTGTCCCTCCTCCTTCCCTTTCTCCTATGGTCCACTCTCCTCTCTTATCAGATTGCTTCCTCTCCTGCCATTTACCTTTCTCACTCATCTGGTTTCACCTATCATCTTCTAGCTATCCTCCTTCCCCTATTCCTTCCTTTCTGGCCTGGCTCTTCCCCTTCCTTTCTGGCCTGGCTCTTCCCCTATTCCTACCTTTCCGGCCTGGCTCTTCCCCTATTCCTACCTTTCCGGCCTGGCTCTTCCCCTATTCCTACCTTTCCGGCCTGGCTCTTCCCCTATTCCTACCTTTCCGGCCTGGCTCTTCCCCTTCCTTTCCGGCCTGGCTCTTCCCCTTCCTTTCCAGCCTGGCTCTTCCCCTATTCCTACCTTTCCAGCCTGGCTCTTCCCCTTCCTTTCCAGTCCTGAAGAAGGGTTTTCTGATGACTCTGCTGTAGTTGGATGCATCAGCAAGGGAGATGAGGCTGAGTACAGGGCTACGGTGGGAAACTTTGTCACATGGTGTGAGCAGAATCATCTGCAGCTTAATGTGAAAAAGACTAAGGAGCTGGTGGTGGACCTGAGGAGGGCTAAGGCACCAGTGACCCCTGTTTCCATCCAAGACATGGTGGAGGATTACAAATACCTGGGGATACGAATTGACAATAAACTGGACTGGTCAAAGAACACTGAGGCTGTCTACAAGAAGGGTCAGAGCGGTCTCTATTTCCTGAGGAGACTGAGGTCCTTTAACCAGTACATTATGGAGTGGATGAGAGTCATTGTACAAGATGGCAATTTTGTAATTTTGTCCTATAATCTGCCTGCCCTTCCTGACAGTCTCACTACATACTGGTCAAAGAACACTGAGGCTGACTACAAGAAGGGTCAAAGCCGTCTCTATTTCCTGAGGAGACTGAGGTTCTTTAACATCTGCTGGACGATGCTGAGGATATTCTACGAGGCTGTGGTGGCCATGTTTGCTGTTGTGTGCTGGGGCAGCAGGCTGAGGGTAGCAGACACCAACAGAATCAACAAACTCATTCGTAAGGCCAGTGATGTTGTGGGGGTGGAAATGGACTCTCTGACGGTGGTGTCTGAAAAGAGAATGCTGTCCAAGTTGCATGCCATCTTGGACAATGACTCCCATCCACTCCATAATGTACTGGTTAGGCACAGGAGTACATTCAGCCAGAGACTCATTCCACCGAGATATAACACTGAGCTTCATAGAAAGTCATTCCTGCCTGTGGCCATCAAACTTTACAACTCCTCCCTCGGAGTGTCAAACACCCTGAGCCAATAGGCTGGTCCTGGACTTAATTCCACTTGGCATGATTAACTTATTATTATTTAATTATTTATGGTTTTATATTGCTATATTTCTACACCATTCTTGGTTGGTGCTGCTGTAACGAAACCCAATTTCCCTTGGGATCAATTAAGTATGTCTGTCTGGTTTTGGTCTGAATCATCGGCTGTTTATTCATTTCCATAGTACTGCCTGATCTGCTGAGTTCTTCCACCATTTTGTGTGTTTTGCTTTGGATTTCCAACATCTACAGAATCTCTTGTGTTTATTTATGTGGGTCGTATACCTGTGAACTTCCAAATGGCTTCTGATGAAGTTCCACAGAAAAGATAATTACTAAGCATTAAAACACATTGGCTTGAATGGGGAATTAGTCAGGGGGAGAAAGGCAAGGATTCATGATGTTAATTGTGTCTAAAAATTATCAGATTAGAGGATAAGGATTGTAAAGAGAGTTGTTGACACATTCATCTTTGTAAATCAGAGTACCGAGTACAGAAGCTAGGATGTTATGTTGAAGTTTTATAAGATGTTAGTAAGGCCAAATTCAGAGTACTGTGTACATTTCTGGTCACCTATTATAGGAAAGATCTCAATAAGATTGAAAGAATACAGAGAAAATTTACAAGGATGTTGTCAGGATTTGAGGACCTGAGTCATAGGGAAAGGTTGAATAGGTTAGGAGTTTATTCCCTGGACCATAGGAAAATGATGGGAGATTTAATGGTGATTAAAAAATTAATGCAAGCAAGTATTTCCCACTAAGATTGGGTAAGACTAGAACTGGAGGTCGCAGGTTCAGGGTGAAGTGTGAAATATTTAAGGAAACCTGCAAGGGAACTTCTTCACTCAGAGGGTGATACAAGTGTGGAATGAGATGCCAGTGCATGTGGTGGATAAGGGATCAATTGCAACATTTAAGAGAATTTTAGATAGGTACATAGATGGAAGGGGTATGGAAGGCTATGGGGGCATATGCAAAGTAACTTCAGTATAGATTAGATGGGCCAAAAGGCCTAACTGTGTGCTGAGGCACTCTATGATTCTCTAAGGATTGTCACCTTATGGTCGAGAAGCAAGATCCTGAAAGCGATGCCATCTGGAGTTTAGCCATCTGGTGGTTAGCCCCCAGTAGAGTCACCCATGGTGCTAAGGTTAAGGCAGAGATTCCAGACAGAGCAATCCAACCAAGTCCTCAATGGTGGAACTGGTGGAAGATGCTGACACATCACAAGGGCATTGAAGATGGAGGCAGGCTGCAGCAGTGAAAGGTTTCCAGTTGTCTTGCATTCCTTGCTGATGGACCCTGACCCCAATCTGTTTAGGACCATGTGGTGGCTGCCCGTGCATCAACATCCCCATGTTAAGCTAAGTTATGCACAGGCATTCTCCATTAAGGGAATAACCCCTTAGCTTAGGAGAACATGATACTTGACTCATTACTATGGTTCCATAACTCTATAAATTGTCATGAACACTAGAAATAGGGACCTCTCGGCCCTATGATCCTCCCAGCTGTTTTCACCGTCCTTTGTAGGGACTTCTGGTCGATGCTTGACTGTTTCCATACCAGATGGAGATGCAACTTATCAGGACGCAATTAATGGTGCTCCTATAATTGGGGTGTGGTGGGTGGAGATGAATGTGCTCTACATAGCACCATCCAGAGACAGAGAAGCAGTTTCAGCGACAGGTTACTATCGATGCAATGCTCCTCAGACAGGATGAAGAGGTCAATACTCCCCAATGCCATTAGGCTTTACAATTCTACCGCCAGGACTTAAGAACTTTTTAAAAGCTATTATTAATGCTTTTTGAGATAGTGATTTAGATGCATATCATATTTTTTTACTGAGTTAAGTATTGTATGTAATTAGTTTTGCTACAACAAGTGTATGGGACATTGGAAAAAAAGTTGAATTTCCCCATGGGGATGAATAAAGTATCTATCTATCTATCTATCTAATGAACCTTGCTTGCCTCAGTCTTCTTAGGAAGTGGAGGCACTGCTGTGCCTTCTTCAGGGAGGTGATATTAAGGGACTAGGTGAGGTCATCCGTGATGTGAACTCCCAGGAACTTGGTGCACTAAACTCTCTCCTTGGGGAAGTCATGTATTCGCAGAGGGAGATTTCCACAACAATTTCCTGTAGTCAACTCTATAGGAGCAGGGGTGTCTGAAGCCGAAGTAGCTCTCAGCCCTTTGGAACTCCTATCAATACGATCAAAGCTCATCTCTTCATTAACATCAACTCTGCTTTCCTGCTGTCATCCATAACGTCGATTATTCCTATGGTTCCAAATCTGTTTTTCTTGAATATACTTAATGACTCAGTTTTCGCAAGTGCCTGAGGTTGAGAATGTCAAATATTCACAGATCTCTAATGGAAGAAATTCCTCACCTTCAACTTGAATAGGGAACTATTCATCTCCACAAACAACGTGCTGGAGGAAGTCAGCAGGTCGAAAAGGAACCATCAATGAAATCCTGCATCAGGACACTCCCCCAGCATTGTTGTTTAACGTTTTATGTAATTTCCTCTGCCACATTAACGACTACATTGGTGCTGCTTCCTACACCGGTGCTGAACTCGTTGACTTCATCAACTTAGCCTCCAATTTCCACCCTGCCCTCAAATTTACCTGGTCCATTTCTGACACTTCCCTTCTCTTTCTTGATCTCACTGTCTCTATCTCCGGAGACAGCTTATCCACCAATGTCTATTACAAACCCATGGACTCTCACAGCTACCTGGACTATACCTCATCCCATCCTTTTTGTAAAAGCGCCATCCCCTTCTCTCAATTCCTCTGTCTCTGCCACATCTGCTCACACCTGAGGCTTTTCATTCTAGAATGAAGGAGATGAACTCCTTTTTCAAAGAAAGGGATTTCCCTTATTCCATCATCAACACTGTCCTCAACAGCATCTTTTCAAATTCACACGTTTGCTCTTACCCCATCTTCCTGCCACCCTACCAGGGATAGGATTCCTCTTGTCCTCACCTACCACCCTACCAGCCTCTGCATCCAGCACTTAATTCTCCGCAACTTCCGCCATCTCTAAAGGGATCCCACTGCCAAGAACCTCTTTCTCTCTCCCCCCTCCCACTTTATGCTTTTCGCAGGGATCGCTCCCTCCATGTCTCTCTTGTCCATTCGTCCCTCCCCCCCCCCCCCCGATCTCCCTCCTAGCACTTATCCTTGCAAGTGGAACAAGTGCTACACATGCCCCTACACCTCCTCCCTCACTACCATCCAGGGCCCTAAACAGTCTTTCCAGGTGAGACGACACTTCACCTGTGAGTCTGTTGGGGTCATTTACTGTGTTTGATGCTCCTCTACATCGGTGAGACCTAATCTAGATTGGGAGGCCACTTCACCGAGCATCTGCGCTCCGTCTGCCAGAACAAGTGGGATTTCCCAGGGGCCACAAATTTTAATACCACTTTCCATTCCCATTCCGATGTGTCCATCCATGGCCTCCTCCACTATCATGATGAGGCCACACTTAGGCTGGAAGAATAACACCTTATGTTCTATGTGGGTAGCCTCTAACCTGATGGCATGAACATTGATTTTTCTAACTTCCGGTAATGCTCCCCCACTTTCTCCATCCTCTTTTCCCTCTCTCACCTTATCTCCTTGCCCACCCATCACTATCCACTGGTGCTCCTTTTTCTTTCTTCCATGGCCTTCTGTTTCTTTCACCAATCAACTTCCCAGCTCTTTATTTCGTTCAATCCCTCCAGGTTTCACCTGTCACCTGGTGGTTCTCTCCCCTCCCCCCACCTTTTAAATCTACATGGAAACATAGCAAACCTTCAGCACAATACAAGCCCTTCACCCCACAAAGTTGTGCCGAACATGTCCCTATCTTAGAAATTACTAGGGTTACCAATAGCCCTCTATTTTACTAAGCTCCTTGTACCTATCCAAAAGTCTCTTAAAAGACCCTATTGTAACCGCCTCCACCACTGTTCTGGCAGCCCATTCCATGCACTCACCACTCTCTGCATTTTTTAAAAAAAACTTACCCCTGACATCTCCTCTGTACCTAGTCCAAGCACCTTAAACCTGTGCCCTCTTGTGGCAGCCATTTCAGCCCTGGGGGAAAAGCCTCTGACTATCCACACAATCAATGCCTCTCATCATCTTATACACCTCTATCAAGTCACCTCTCATTCTCTGTTGCTCCAAGGAGAAAAGGCCGAGTTCACTCAACCTGTTTTCATAAGGCATGCTCCCCAATCCAGGCAGCATCTTTGTAAATCTCCTCTGCACCCTTTCTGTGGTTTCCACATCCTTCCTGTAGTGAGGCGACCAGAACTGAGCACAATACTCCAAGTGGGGTCTGACCAGGGTCCTATATAGCTGCAACATTACCTCTCGGCTCCTAAATTCAATTCCACGATTGATGAAGGCCAGTACACCGTATTTCTTCTTAACCATAGAGTTGACCTGCGCAGCTGCTTTGAGCGTCCTATGGACTCGGACCCCAAGATTCCTCTGATCCTCCACACTGCCAAGAGTCTTGCCATTAATACCATATTCTGCCATCATATTTGACATACCAAAATGAACCACTTCACACTTATTTGGGTTGAACTCCATCTGCCTCTTCTCAGCCCAGTTTTGCATCCTATCAATGTCCCACTGTAACCTCTGACAGCCCTCCGCACTATCCACAATACCCCCAACCTTTGTGTCATCAGCAAAGTTACTAACTCATCCCTCCACTTCCTCATCCAGGTCATTTATAAAAATCACGAAGAGTAAGGGTACCAGAAGAGATCCCTGAGGCACCCCACTGGTCACCGACCTCTCATCTTCTTCTCATTTTTTTTTTCTCTCCAGTTCTGCCGAAGAGTTTCAGCCCGAAACGTCGACTGTATTTTTTTCCATAGATGCTGCTTGGCCTGCTGACTTCCTCCAGCATTTTGTGTGTGTTGCTCAGATTTCCAGCATCTGCAGACTTTCTCTTGTCTACAGTATCCTCAGTGTCTTGTGTCTCTATCTTGAGTCTAGTTTTAGGTACCCCCACTCCTCCTTCCTCAGGACTGCTTTTTTCTGTGGTCTGATTTTGCAAGGATGTTGAATATAGTTAAAACGATTGCTGTATCAGTGCATTAGAAATACAATGTTGCTGATTCAGGTTGCTGGGGCCTCAGCTTCTTACCGTGTTTTATAAATAACTGTTTTGATGATGACACTAATTTAGATGATACAGTAAACAGGTTAACAGTATTATATAATCTTACATAGCTGAGCGGTCTGTTTTGTAACATGTCAATGAACACTTACCCAGCATCCTCTATCTCACCTGTCACCAGACTTCCTCTCCTTGTGTTGATCCAGTCTCCCCTTAAATCTCTCTCTGCTTACTGTGCTTCTCCTTGGATTGATCTGTTATTTGTGTTTGTGGCCTCTAGTCTGGGGTTTCTGCAAAAGGAATGTCTTCACAGCTCCTGAATGTTTTTGACTGGTGAAATGTTCTGCCCTTATTTCACAATAACTGTACTTTCTAACTCTGAAAGTTTAAAGTAAATTTACTATTAAAGTACATACACTGTATGTCACCATATAGAATAGAGGTTCATTATCTTGCGAGCATTCCCGGTAAATGGAAAGAAATACCATAGAAATGATGAAAGACCACACACAAGATGGACAAACAACTAATGGCAAAGTTATTTCCCATGGTAGGGGAGTCTAGGACAAGAGGGCATGACTTCAGGATTGAAGGACGTCCATTTAGAACTGAGATGCGGAAAAATTACTTTAGACAGAGGGTGGTAAATCTGTGGAATTTGTTGCCATGTGTGGCTGTGGAGGCCAAGTCATTGGGTGCATTTAAGGCAGAGATAGATCAGTTCTTGATTAGCCAGGGCATCAAAGGGTATGGGGTGAAAGCAGGGGAGTGGGGATGACTAGAAGAATTGGATCAGCCTATGATTGAATGGCAGAGCAGATTCGATGGGCCGAATGGCCTACTTCTGCTCCTATATCTTATGGTCTTGTAGTCTTACGTGCAAAAGACAGCAAACTGTGGAAGTACAAAAAGAGAAGAAAATAAGCAATGAATATTCAGAACATGAGATGGAGATTCCTGAAAATGTATCCATTGGTTGTGGGAACTATTTAGTGATGGGACAAGTGAAGATGAGTAAAGTTATCCCTTCTGTTCAAGAATCTGATGGTTGAGGGGTAATAACTGTTCATGAACCTGAATGTGAGTCCTGAGGCTCCTGTAGCTCTTTACTGATGGCTGCAGCAAGAAGAGAGCATGGCCTGGATGGTTGTGTCCTATGCTGTTTTCCTGCGACAATGATCCTTGTAGATGTGCTTAATAGTGGGGAGGGCTTTACCCATGATGGACTGGGCCATATCCACTACCTTTTGTGGGATTTTCCATTGAAGGGCATTGGTGTTTCTATACCAGGCTATGATATAACCAGCCAATATACTCTCCACTGCACATCTGTAGAAATTTGTCACAGTTTTAGATGACGTAGTGAAGGTGTAAACTCTGCACTGATCCCAGAGAAACAACATTCCCCCCCCCACCCCCCCCCCATTTGTTAATCTGACCAGTGATGTTCAGCTCTGACTGTGTGATATGTTCATTGCAGTCAGCTCGCTGTACCTGACACTGCTCATGTTTACTACTGGGACCTCCTTAAATTTCCTTACCTTGTGTAACTGGTCCTCAACTCCAGCTTCTGACACTGATCATGTCTACTATTGGGACCTCCTTAAAATTCTGTGTAGTTTACATTTAGAGTGATGGAGATAAGGTTATACAGCATGGAACTTCCTTAAAATTCCATATAGTTTGCATGTACAATGATAGAATGATAGAGATATACAGCCTAGAAACAGGCACTTAGCCCAACTTGTTCATGCCGACTAGTTTCCCACCTGAGATTAATTACATTTTCCCAACCATTTTAGTAACTTCTTCAAACTAAAAGCAGTTAGTCAAGTGTGACCTGTGCTGACTACTCTTTATTCAATTTTAAATTCCCAGTGTTTTCTCTCTGAGTCCAGATTTCTTTCTCTCTTCTACCACTGACATTAAACTAATTGGTCTCTTGTTGTCCTGAATTGTTCCAACTTGCTTGCACATTGGCATCGCATTAATTTTCTAATATAATATTCTTTTGTTGTATTATATCAGTAAAAAGGCATTTACAGTATCTTCCAGAACTTTATTAGTATTCCTCGATACAGTTCATCTGGAGCTGGAGTTTGATTCTCTCCAGGTTTGGTTAGTTTAACATTTACTATTGGTCAGGAACACAGGAATACATGAATGTAGGAGCACAGGAACAAGTTACTCACCCCTCAGCCAACCCCACTATTCCACAGAATTGTGGTTGTTCTATGTTGGCCTTGGCCCCTTCTCTGAGTCAGGTCCCCATGAACCTCAAATTCTTGATTTTTCAAATATTTATCTATCTCCACCTTAAATATATCTTGGGAATTGAAAATATAAATAAATCTGTGATCATTATTCTGAATCACGTTTAGTATCACTGGCATATGTCATGAAATTTGTTGCTTTGCAGCAGCAGTATAGTGTAATACATACTATTAACAATTATAAATAAAAATATATACTGTGTATATAAATATTTAGTGCAAAAAAGAGCAAAATAAGAAAAGTATTGAGGTAGTGTTCATGGGATAAGAAATCTGATGGCATAGGAGAAGAAGCTGTTCCTGAAACACTGAGTGTGTGTCTTCAGGCTCCTGTACCTCCTCCCTGATAATAGCAATGAGAAGAGGGTGATGGGGTCCTTAATGATGGATGATGCCTTTTTACGTATATGCTCCCTTATTTTTTGCGCCTTACATTCACTCAATTTCCCTAGCTTGTCGTCTTCAGATCTGACAGTCTACCTCTCTTGTTGGGATTTCCACACCCTGGGGAGGACGTTACTGCTGTCTACATTGTGAAAACCAGCATTCTGTCATCTTCTCTTGGTCTAGGTGTGGTTGAAACCTCTGGTGTGTTTGTTGTTGCATCTCCTCTCACTTCATAGATTCTACACTTTTCCCCTTTGTGTCTTTTGTGGCCCATGTGTAACCCTCAGGTTTGGCTGGCGGAGTTAGTCTAGGGAAGACTAACC
Source organism: Hemitrygon akajei (assembly GCF_048418815.1). Lineage (NCBI taxonomy): Eukaryota > Metazoa > Chordata > Chondrichthyes > Myliobatiformes > Dasyatidae > Hemitrygon > Hemitrygon akajei. The sequence goes on along the minus strand of NC_133135.1, from coordinate 2,686,050 downwards.
TGCCAAACGTGTGAAATCTGAGGTGCAAACCCTCTTTTTTGTGTGAATGCTGTGTGATCTGTTTCCCTGTTACAAATCAATACCATGAAATAACAGACTAATATGCAATTAAACGATTTAGCTTTATAATTCTTAATTTGACTAAAGGGTTAGTAAAGAAAACAAAAAGAAAAAGGCCCATTTTAATGGAACAGTCAACGTGCACAAGTTGGAGCTCACGGTTTCCCTTCTGTTGGTCCTCCATCGATATCCCCGGGCTTCATCGACTCCTGGCCCCACTCCAAGTCCACTCCGTCCTGTGGTCTACGACCTCTCCTTTCTGGTACCTTCTCTCTTCATTTCTTGCAGAACAAAAGACCCAGATCACCTCGTTCTCAGGCACATAACAACAAAAAACACTCCCTTAATTGGACCGCGCACATTCCAAAGACCCCATTATCTTTAGCCATAACCCAAACACTGCTGCTACAGAAAAACCATTACATTAGCAGTGCTTCCACACAAAAACCATTATATTAGCAGTGAAACCTTTCCCAGGGTGTTACACTCTCCCCCACGAAATTTCGTCATGTCTTCATGAATTGAGATAATTTGCCAACCTACCTGCAAAGCAGAAAATCCAACCCAGGTGTAAAAGACAGTGACATAGCTCCCCAAAGTGGTAGGGGCTACACTCTGTTCCCCCGGTGCTACATAAACCAGCCTATCCAGTGGTCTGCTGATTGTTTGAGACCTCCATGCCCCCTCATCTACCTCTTCATGTTCCGACACTACTGGGGATACTTCTGGTCTACCTGTTGAGGCCTCCCCCGTCTATCACTCGTGCCCTCCTGCAACTCGGACTCCTCTGTCCCCTAGCCGAGCCCCGATTCATCTCTTTCAATGTCCCACTGAAACCCAGGCGATCCACAGATAGCACCCCCCCCCCCCCCACCAGTTTCACCTGACTCACCATGAGAAGGTTTGAGAATCTCTTCCTCAATCAGTGGGGAGTTAGCAAAAGCATATACCACACCCCCACATCCTCATCCTCCAAATCAGTATCCCACTCAGGGGTGGGGGCCTGTCTAGTCTCTTCTGCTGTTAGTTCTTCAATCACCCTGCATCGCTGCAGAGTCCTCTTACTAGGTGTAGGCTCCAGGTCGGGCTTTGGGTCTACCTGCACCTCTTGTCCCAGAGGCAGAAAGTGGTTCCGATGGAGAACCTTGACAGGCCCATTCCCAGCCTCTGGTTTCACTCGAAAAACTGGTACGTTTGGCATCTGACTCTCCACCACATAGGGTGTAGCTGCCCAGTGCTCAGCCAACTTATTCTTTCCAGGTAGACCCAAATTCCTTATGAGGACTCGGTCTCCTGGTATGAGTTGAAAGAACCTAACCTTTTGATCATACCTCCTGTTATTTCCTTGATTCTGCTCGGCAGCTGCGACCCCAGCTAATTCATAAGCCTTTTTCAGCTCTCTTCTCATGTCAGACAAATACTTCAGCTAAGTCTTCGGTGGTAGGTCTTCCTTGTCAGTCCCAAAACAAAGGTTGATGGGCAACCTCGCCTCGCACCCAAACATCAGATAATATGGCAAGTATGCAGTAGCTTCATTTCGGGTACATTTGTAACAGTGGACCAGATGTCCAATATGTTGACTCCACCTGCTCTTCTTGCTGATCTCCAAGGTTCCAAGCATGTCTAGCAAGGTCTATTTAAACCTCTCGGGATGGGGATCATCCTGCGGGTGATAGGGAGTAGTCCTCGACTTCTCGACTCCAAGCATGCTCTGTAACTTGAGTGAGCCTACTCGCGAAATCCCATCCCTGATCACCATGTATCCGCTTGGGGATACTTCTCCCATAATACCTTGGCCACTGTGTACGCTCCCTAATCCTTGGTAGGGAAAGCCTACGTATGACTGGTGCAGTGATCCGTGATGACAAAGACATTCGCTGTGTTGCTGGCATCTGGCTCTATTGACAGGAAATCCATGTTTACCTGGTCAAGGGGTCCCACACTGCAAGTGGGACAAGGGGAGCTGCCCTCATAGGCAACATCTTCCTCCATATGCATCAAATGCATGACTTGCAATATTCTTCGACCTCTGGCTTCATTTGGGCCCAGTAAAACTGGTCTCTGAGCAATCCATAGGTCTTGTCAACCCCCAAATGTCCAGGATCATCATGAAGTGACTTCAACATAATCCTCCGATACTTCTCAGGCAGAACCAGCTGGGAATGCTGAGATTGGTCCAGAGGTGACGTGACCCAGTGTAGGATCTGGTTCCTCAACTCCAATCTGGGCCATTCTCTCAGTAATGGAGGCACCACAGCATGTTTCTCCTTCTCCACTTGAGCCATGTCCCCCTTTTCAACTGCTGACAAAATGATACCGATGTCCGGGTCATCTCATTGAGCAACTGCCATTTCCCAAGGACTCAATTCTGGTAACTGGTTTATCTTCAGAGCATTCAGGTTACAGTAAACTTGTAGAATGGCACCATCAGAAGCTCCCAATTGATCTACCACTCTATCCTTCCCTTGCCTTCTGTCTGCCTTCACTGTGATGGCAAACTGCCACATGACTTTCACCCCCGGGGCATGAACACTCTCCCACTCTTCGTCCCTGTCCAGCCCTTCATGCGCGTGTTGGGACAAAGCATCAGCATCAATGTTCCGGCACCCCGGCCGGTACTTCAGGCTGAAATCATAGGCAGACAACACCACCAACCACCGATGGCCTGTGGCATCCAGTTTCGCCGAGGTCAGGATGTAAGTTAGGGGATTGTTGTTTGTCCTTACCTCAAACTTGGCACCACAGAGGTAGTCACTCAACTTATCCACCACAGCCCACTTCAACACCAGCAATTCCAACTTGTGCGTGGGATAGCTTTTCTAAGAGAGTGACAGACTCTGGCTGACAAATGCAACAGATCTCAATCCAGTGCCCTGATCCTGATACAGGACACCCCCTAAACCATCTCTGCTGGCATCTGTATGCAGAACTACACAGCAATCGGGGGTCTGCAAAAGGCAGCACAGGCACCTGGGTCAGCAGCTCCTTCAGTGACTGAAAGGCTTCTTCACATTTTGCATCCCACCTCGGTCTAACAGGCTGCAAAGGGCTAAGGTACTCTTTACCCTCCTCTCCTTTTGTCCCCTTCCCTTTCTTCCTCAAGGGAGGGTAACCACACAGAAGCTGATTTAAAAGGATGACTTACTTTTGTGTAGCCCTTCACCAACCTCAGAAGCACAGGAACGAGTGCAAAGCATTCATAGTCTGGGGCCTTGGCCATGTGGTCACCTCCTCTATCTTAGACGGATCAGTCACTCCTCCATCCCATGAGACTATGTGCCCAACGTAGCTAACAGACATCTTGCAGAACTGGTACTTGTCTAGGGAAGGTTTTAACCCTTCAGCTTAAAGGCGGCCCAACACCTTCTATACTCTTGCTTCATGTTCCTCCAAGGTGGACCCAAACACTGAGGTCATCCAGACACACCAATACCTCAAGTAAGTTCATATGCCTCACCGTTTTCTCCATGACCTGCTGGAAGGTTGCAGGGGCCCCTGATATGCCCTGTAGCTTCCTTTCAAACTGGAAGAATTGTAATGAACATATAAATGCCATCTTCTCTTTGTCAGCCTTACTCCTGGGGATCTGATAATATCCATTCCTCAGGTACAGCACACTGAACCACTTCGCACCATTCAGACAGGCCAGTACGTCTTCAACCCTCAGGACCATATACTGGTTGGGGACGGTACGCCTGTTCAGCATCCCGTAGACCACACACATCCGTACTTTCCCATTCTTCTTTGGCCATTACTATTGGGGACGCATATGGGCTTCTGGACTCAGTGATGATCCCAGCTTCCTTCAGCTTCCACAAATGCTGCCAAACATCTTCCATCCCTGCAGGATCCAGTGGCCACAACCTTTCTCTGAATGGAGTGTCCTCGGTCACCCGGATAGTGTGATGAGTGCTCTTGGAACAACCCACAGGAAATTCATCAGTGGAAAAGACACTTTACAGTTTCAACATCTTCTCTACCAACCTCCTCTTCCAACCTGCAGGTGCCAGGGAGTCCTCGAAGTTGAATGACCCAGCGGTCAGCTTTCGCCCCTTTGCAGAGAATTTCTCCCCAGCTTGTCTCAGCTGGACACTAGACATCAGTGTCACTGGAAAAAGATGCACCAAGGCATTCCCCGCTTGAAGGAGACCTCCCTCTTTACAGTGTTCCTGACAATCACTGGCATCCTGTTTGCCTGTACAACCGAGGGCTTCTGCTGTTCGGGCCTCACCAGTACCCCAGCAGGTTCTTCCACATACCTTAGTGCCTTACCACTCAGTGTGCAAGTCCTACCTTAGTTTGTCCTCTCAAAGTGCAACACTTCAAACTTGCTTGGATTAAATTCCATCTGCCATTTTTGTGCACATCTCTAAATGATCTGTAGTCCACAGTATCCTTTGACACTCACCACAACTCCACCAGTCTTTGTTATCTGCAAACCTGGTAACCCAGCCGTCTACAGTACATTGTCATCCAATTCATTTACATCACAACAGAGGTGCCAGCACTGATCCCCGTGGAGCAACACTAACGTCCGCTCAGATGATAAACACTCCTCCACCATTCACTACTGTATATATCTTTAAATCCAAGCTATCAGGTCACTGTGAATCAGAATCAGGTTTATTATCACGGGCATGTGGAATTTGTTAAGTTAGATTGCATGCATCTTAATTCTTTGGTTGGTTAATTCAGCCAGTATCAGAAAGAAATTGTTTTTCTTTAATGTTCTGCTTTCATTGAGATGTTCATTAGAAAACAGAACACTGCTGCTTTTTGGCCCATCTAGTCCATGCTGAACAATTAATTTGCCAAGTTCTATCGACCTGCACCCAGAAAATAGCCCCCCATACCCCTGCCATCCATTACCTATCCAAATTTTTCTTAAATGTTGAAATCAAGCCCATATCCACCACTTGCACTGGCATCTTGTTCCATACTCTCACCACCCTCTGAGTGAAGGCGTTTCCAGATCATATCCCTCTTAAGCATTTTATCTTTCACCCTTAATCCATGATCTCTAGTTCTAATCTGACCCAACCTCAGTGGAAAAAGCCTGCTTACATTTACCCTATCTGTATCCCTCATAATTACAAATCTCCCCTCATTTTTCTACCCTCTAGGGAATAAAGTCCTAACCTATTCAATCATTCCCTAGAACTCAGGTCCTCGAGTCCTAACAACATCCTTGTAAATTTTCTTTGTATTCTTTCAACCTTATTTACATCTTTCCTGTAGGTAGGTGACCAAAACCACACACGATACTCCAAATTAGGCCTTACCAGCGTCTTATGCTACTTCAACATAATATTCCCATCATCTGTACTCGATGTATTGATTTATGAAGACCAATGTGCTGAACTGATAATTAAATGCCCAACTAAACTAATGTTTTTGCCTACACAATGTCCATATCTCACTTTCCTGCATATTTGTCTGTCTTTCCAGGAGCCTCATAGATGTGATTATCATAACTGTTTCTACCACCCCTCGAGGCAAAATTCTACATCCAATGTAGGATTTTGTGAATAAAACATGCGAGAGTTTTTTATGTGCTTAACTAATGCCACAGCTCTTTACTTCCATTACGAACAAACTAAAAGCTGTTGCCTTACACTGACGTCATTACAACAGACACCGTCTCTTAAAGTGAATGCAACCCAGTGACGGTATTTGCGTATTATGTAGAACAGTTTCTGTTGTGGACAATATTAAATTACATATAAGAAGGTGTATGGTGTGTTGGCATTCATCAACCATGGGATTGAGTTCAAGTGCCGTGCGGTAATGTTACAGCTATACAAGACAACACACAAAATGCTGGTGGAACACAGCAGGCCAGGCAGCATCTATAGGGAGAAGCACTGTCAACTTTTCGGGCTGAGACCCTTCGTCAGGTCCTGTAATGAGGTGACCAAAACTGAAATGCTATAATCCAGATGCAGTCTGACCCAAAACATAAACAAGAAATTCTGCAAATGCTGGAAATCCAGAATAACACACACAAAATGATAGATAGATAGATAGATAGATACTTTATTCATCCCCATGGGGAAATTCAACTTTTTTTTTCCAATGTCCCATACACTTGTTGTAGCAAAACTAATTACATACAATACTTAACTCAGTAAAAAATATGATATGCATCTAAATCACTATCTCAAAAAGCATCAATAATAGCTTTTAAAAAGTTCTTAAGTCCTGGCGGTTGAATTGTAAAGCCTAATGGCATTGGGGAGTATTGACCTCTTCATCCTGTCTGAGGAGCATTGCATCGATAGTAACCTGTCGCTGAAACTGCTTCTCTGTCTCTGGATGGTGCTATGTAGAGGATGTTCAGAGTTTTCCATAATTGACCGTAGCCTACTCAGCGCCCTTCGCTCAGCTACCGATGTTAAACTCTCCAGTACTTTGCCCACGACAGAGCCCGCCTTCCTTACCAGCTTATTAAGACGTGAGGCGTCCCTCTTCTTAATGCTTCCTCCCCAACACGCCACCACAAAGAAGAGGGCGCTCTCCACAACTGACCTATAGAACATCTTCAGCATCTCACTACAGACATTGAATGACGCCAACCTTCTAAGGAAGTACAGTCGACTCTGTGCCTTCCTGCACAAGGCATCTGTGTTGGCAGTCCAGTCTAGCTTCTCGTCTAACTGTACTCCCAGATACTTGTAGGTCTTAACCTGCTCCACACATTCTCCATTAATGATCACTGGCTCCATATGAGGCCTAGATCTCCTAAAGTCCACCACCATCTCCTTGGTCTTGGTGATATTGAGACGCAGGTAGTTTGAGTTGCACCATATCACAAAGTCCTGTATCAGTTTCCTATACTCCTCCTCCTGTCCATTCCTGACACACCCCACTATGGCCGTGTCATCAGCGAACTTCTGCACATGGCAGGACTCCGAGTTATATTGGAAGTCTGATGTGTACAGGGTGAACAGGACCGGAGAGAGTACGGTTCCCTGCGGCGCTCCTGTGCTGCTGACCACCGTGTCAGACCTACAGTCTCCCAACCGCACATACTGAGGTCTATCTGTCAAGTAGTCCACCATCCAATCCACCATGTGAGAGTCTACTCCCATCTCCGTTAGTTTGTGCCTTAAGATCTTGGGCTTGGGAGGAACTCAGCAGATCAGGAAGGGTGTTGGCCTGAAACGTCTCCATATATACAACCTGACCTGCTGAGTTTAGTGTGTAGCAGTCACTCAAATTTTATTATATATTTACTTCAAGATAAAACACAGTAACAGATCCTTCCAGCTTGATGAGCCTCACCACCCAATTACACCCATTTCACCAATTAACCTACTAACCTGTAGTTGTTGAAGTGTGGGAAGAAACCCATGTTGTCACAGGGAGAATGTACAAACTCCTTACAGACAGCAGCAGAATTAAACCCAGTTGCTGGCCCTATAACATTGTCCTTACATAATAAAGCTGCAACTTAACTTCCCAACTCTTGAACTCATTTCCTTGACTAAAAGACAAATATACCATACACCTTCCTTACTACTCTGTTAACCTGTGCAGCCACTTTCAGGGAGTTAAATCGTTTAGAACATTCCCTGGAGTGTAGGAAAATGAGGGGAGATTTGATAGGGGTATACAAAATTATGAGGGCTATAGATAAGGTAAATGTAAGTAGGCCTTTTCCAGTGAGGTTGGGTGAGACTACAACCAGAGGTCATGGATTAAGGGTGAAAGGTGAAATGTTTAAAAGGAACATGGAGGGGGGGTAATCTTCTTCACCCACAGGGTGGTGAGAGTGTGGAATGAGCTGTCAGCAGAAGTGGTGGACGTGGGTTCAATTTTAATAGATAAGAAAAGTTTAGATAAGTACTTGGACGAGAGGGATTTGGAGCACTGTGGTCCAGATGACGATTGATGGGATGAGCAGAGTAAGAATTCTGCGTGGAATAGATGGGTTGAAGGGCTTATATCTGCTGCAGTGCTCTATGACTCTGGACTTGGATTCCAAGTCCTCTCTGTACAACACTGATGTTGTATCTTGTCATTAACTGTGTAATGGGCACCAAATAGTGCAGTGGTTAGCACAACGCTATTACAGCTTGGGGTGTTGAACTTCAGAGTTCAATCCTGACATCACCTGTAAGGAGTTTGTACGTTCTCCCTATGAACACGGGTTTCCTCTGCTCTGATTTCCTCCCACACTCCAAAGATTAATTGGTTAATTGGTCATTGTAAATTGTCCCATGATCAGGCTATGCAGGGCGGAGCGTCTCGGTGGGCCAGAAGAGGCTATCCGTGCTGTATCTCAATAAATAAATGTTGTCCCATAACAGAATCGGAGTCCTGGATGGAGGAGGATGAAGATAGCAAGGAGGTGCTGAGGTTAGGCCCGATCCTGCACCAGCCAGCCCGTGCCCGTGAGGTGCTGCTGTCCAAGTGGGCAGCTGGAGAGGACGTCCGGCTGGGTGTACATCAGCTTCATGAGATGGTCCAGAAGAAGCTGCAGCCGAGGTTCACCTACCAACCACCCATTAGCCTGGGAAAGAGGCTCTTTGCCAAATCTTTTGGCTGCGTGACCTTGGCGCCCTTTGTCGCTATCCAGAAAGCCTACAGCGACAGAGAGAAGGGGGCGATGCAGCGAATCCGTGCGGACTGGACACACAGCCTGAGGGTGACTGAGGGACAGGCGAGGGCCAGTCTCAACGGGATGGCAGTCAGGAAGAACTTGGAAACAGTGCGTCGGCACAAAGAGGATCAGGCGCATGGCGATTGGGTCCGGCAGCAGCGTGAAGCAGAGCGCATGGAGTCACTGAGGCTCGCCCGGCAGAACAATGCCCTGTTCCTCGAGGAGAAGAGGCAGCGAGCGCTGGAGCAGGAGTCCACCAGGGAGTTTAACGCCCACTACACAATGATGGCAGAAGCTTTACTCAGGAAGCAGATCAAGGAGAAAGAGGAAGACCTCCATCAGCAGAATGCTAACCGGGCCAGGAGCATCAAGATGCAAGCAAGCCAGATGAAGGGAGAGATCAGGAACTTCATGGTGTTCAGGTGAGTTATCAGTTTGCCTCCTCACCGACAAGAATCCTGCTAGAATATGATGGTGATACAACGGCTAGAGTGCTACTACCTCACAACTCCAGAGATTCAGGTTTGATCCTGACCTCACGAGCTGTCATAGGGTCATACAGAACAGAAAATAAGCCCTTCAACCCCGCTGTCTGCGGAGTTTGCCGCGTTCTCCGTGTGACCGTATGAATTCCCAGTTTTCTCCCACATCCTGCATTCCCTGTCAGTGTGCCTGTCTAAATGCCACTTAGACAGCACAATCATATCTGCTTCTGCCACCTCACCTGGTGGCGCATTCCCGACACCCATTATTCCCTGCGTAAAAACACAAACCTTGTTCATACGTCTCCTTTAAACTCTCAAAGTTCAAAGTAAAAGTTATTATCAGAGTACATACATGTCACCATGTGCAACCTTGAGGTTCTTTTCCTATGGGTATACTTAGCAAATCTATACAACAGTAACTGTAAACATCAGGTACTGTTAACTGTAAACAAACTGTGCTAATACAGATATAAATAGTAATAATGAACATGAAATAACAGTATAACAGTCCATAAATGAGTGTAGCTATCCCCTTTTCAGATTCAGATTCAGTTTATTGTCACTTAGAAACCACAAATGCAATGCAGTTAAAAAAATGAGACAACGTTCCTCCAGAATGATATCACAAAAGCATATGACAAAACTGACTACACCAGAAAATCCACATAACGTTTGGCAATCCCCAATCCAGAGTCTGGAGAGGCTGCTGCGTATTAATATCGCGCTACCATCTTAGCGCGTTCCCCGGAAAGGAGCTCCAACTCCACCAGACAAAACAAGACCAAAAGCTAAAGCTACAAGACCTGCACAAAACCACATAGTTACAACAGTGCAAACAATACCATAACTGATTAAAAAAAAACAGTCCATGGGCACAGTAAAAATAGTCCAAAGATGTTAAAAGACTATAAGTTCGAAAGAAACCACCACACAGTTTCCATAAGTCCTCAGGGTCCCAATAGACTTGTCATCCCATGCTGGCGGCAGAAGGGAATACCCCCGCTATGGACTTCCACGGCGCCGCCCGACTCAGCCTTGCAGACACAGCACACAATGAAAGCTCCGTCGAACCCAGCCTCGCAGACACAGCACACAGTGAAAGCGACCTGACCGCAGCGGACTCCGAGTCCGTCGAACCTCTGACCATCCCCTCTGGCACAGCTTCTCCGAGCACCATCCTCTGCTGAGCATATTAAGACGCCCCTGCCAACGGCCATTGGCAACGTGACCCCAAGGACTAGGGGCCTCTTCTTCACAGCAGAGACTCGGACCTCACAGCAGCAGCAGCAGCAGCAACGAAGAAGGTCTTCCTGGAGATTTCCAGATGTTCCTCTGTGCTCCCACGTCCATTTTCAATCGATTATGATTGCGCACGGTACCTTAACAGATAATTAGCTCCGGAGAGGCCGCTGCAAGCTGCGTCGTGCCGCCATCTTGGATCGATTTTGTTCAAAAGCCTGATGGTTGAGGGCTAGTAACTGTTTTTGAGCCTGGTGGTGTGAGTCCTGAGACTCCTGTATCTTCTGCCCAATAGCAGTTGCGAGAAAAGAGCATGGCTTGGGTGGTGGGGATCTTTGATGATGGACGCTGCTTTCGACAGCAACGTTTCACGTAGATGTGCTCAACAGTTGAGATGGTTTTACTTGTGATGTACTGGATTGAATCCACTACCTTTTGTAGGATTTTCCACACAAGGGCATTAGTGTTCTTATATTAGGCTGTAATGCAGCCAGTCAGCACACTTCCCACCACACATCTGGAGGTTTGCCAAGGTTCTCGATGAGATAGCGAATCTCCACAGACTCCTGAGAATTTAGAGGCTGTCGTGTGTTCTTTGCCATAATATTTATATGATGGGTCCGGGACAGGTTCTCTGGGATAATAACAGCCAGGAATTTAAAGTTACTGACCCTTTCCATCTTGGATCCTCTGATGATTACTGGCTCATGGACCTCTGGTTTTCCTCTCCTGAAGTCTACATGCAGGCCTTCCTGTATTTCACGTATCCACCCTAGGAAAATGATTATCCAGCTATGTTCCTCATAACTTTTTAATTTGTCTCTGGTCTTCCCTTAGCCTCTGACACCAGGGAAAACAATGGACATTTGTGCAACTTCTCCTTATTAACTCAAGTGTAAAAGACCCTGATGGGAGTTGTATACAGACCCAAACAGCAGTAAGGATATGGTTTACAAATTACAACGAAAGGTAGAAATTGCATGCCAAAAGGGCAATGTTACAATCAATATGGGGCACTTCAATATACAGGTAGACTGGGAAAATCAATATATACATGCTGGATTCCAGGAGGGGGAGTTTCTAGAGTGCCTGCGAGATGGCTTTTTAGAGCAGCTCGTGATTAAGCCCAGTAAAGGATCAGCTATTTTGGGCTGGGTGTTGTGCAATGAATCAGAATTGATTGGAGACCTTAAGGTAAAAGAACCCTAAGGTGAAAGTGATCATAACAATAGACAGTAGGTGCAGGAGTAGGCCATTCAGCCCTTCTAGCCAGCACCGCCATTCACTGTGATCATGGCTGATCATACACAATCAGTACCCCGTTCCTGCCCTCTCCCCATATCCCTTGACCCCACTATCTATAAGAGCTCTATCTAACTCCCTCTTGAATGCATCCAGAGACTTGGCCTCCACTGCCTTCTGGGGCAGAGCATTCCACATATCCACCACTCTCTGGGTGAAAAAGTTTTTCCGCATCTCAGTTCTAAATGGCCTACCCCTTATTCTTAAACTGTGGCCTCTAATTCTGGACTCACCCATCAGCGGGAACATGCTTCCTGCCTCCAGCGTGTCCAATCCCTTAATAATCTTATATGTCTCAATCAGATCCCCTCTCATCCTTCTAAATTCCAGTGTATACAAGCCCAGTCGCTCCAATCTTTCAACATATGACAATCCCGCCATCCCAGCAATTAACCTCGTGAACCGACGCTGCACTCCCTCAATAGCAAGAATGTCCTTCCTCAAATTTGGAGACCAAAACTGCACACACTACTCCAGGTGGGGTCTCACCAGGGCCCTGTACAGCTGCAGAAGGGCCTCTTTACTCCTATACTCAATTTCTGTTGTTATAAAGGCCAGCATGCCATTAGCTTTCTTCACTGCCTGCTGTACCTCCATGCTTGCTTTCATTGACTGATGTACAAGAACACCTAGATCTTGTTGTACTTCCCCTTTTCCTAACTTGACTCCATTTAGATAGTAATCTGCCTTCCTGTTCTTGCCACCAAAGTGGATAACCTCACATTTCTCCACATTAAACTGCATCTGCCATACATTTGCCCACTCATCCAACCTGTCCAAGTCACCCTGCATTCTCATAACATCCTCCTGACATTTCACACTGCCACCCAGCTTTGTGTCATCAGCAAATTTGCTAATGTTACTTTTAATCCCTTCATCTAAATCATTAATGTATATTGTAAACAGCTGTGGTCCCAGCACCGAACCTTGCGGTACCCCACTGGTCACAGCCTGCCATTCCGAAAGGGACCCGTTAATCACAACTCTTTGTTTCCTGTCAGCCAGCCAATTTTCAATCCATGTCAGTACTCTGCCCCCAATACCATGTGCCCTAATTTTGCCCACTAATCTCCTATGTGGGACTTTATCAAAAGCTTTCTGGAAGTCCAGGTACACTACATCCACTGGCTCTCCCTTGTCCATTTTCATAGTTACATCCTCAAAAAACTCCAGAAGGTTAGTCAAGCATGATTTTCCCTTCATAAATCCATGCTGACTCTGATCCTTCTACTGCTATCCAAATGTGTCGTAATTTCCTCTTTTATAATTGACTCCAGCATCTTTCCCACCACTGACGTCAGGCTAACCGGTCTATAATTCCCTGTTTTCTCTCTCCCTCCTTTCTTGAAAAGTGGGACAACATTCGCCACCCTCCAATCAGCAGGAACTGTTCCTGAATCTATAGAACATTGGAAAATGATTACCAATGCGTCCACGATTTCTAGAGCCACCTCTTTAAGTACCCTGGGATGCAGACCATCAGGTCCCGGGGACTTATCAGCCTTCAGACTCAACAGTCTATCCAACACCGTTTCTTGCCTAATATAAATTTCCTTCAGTTCATCCTTTACCCTAGTTCCTTTGGCCACTATTACATCTGGGAGATTGTTTGTGTCTTCCCTAGTGAAGACAGATCCAAAGTACCTGTTCAACTCATCTGCCATTTCCTTGTTCCCCATGATAAATTCACCCGTTTCTATCTTCAATGGCCCAATTTTGGTCTTAACTATTTTTTTGCTATTCACATACCTAAAGAAGCTTTTACTATCCTCCTTTATATTCTTGGCTAGTTTACCTTCATACCTAATTTTTTCTTGGCATATTGCCTGTTTTGTTATCTTCTGTTGCTCTTTAAAAGCTTCCCAGTCCTCCGGTTTCCCGCTCATCTTTGCTATGTTATACTTCTCTTTTATTTTTATACTGCCCTTTACTTCCCTCGTCAGCCAAGGCCGCCCCTTATTCCCCTTAGGATCTTTCTTCCTCTTTGGAATGAACTGATCCTGCACCTTCTGCATTATTCCCAGAAATAACTGCCATTTTTGTTCCACTGTCTTCCCTGCTAGGGTATTGTTCCATTGAACTTTGGCCAACTCCTCCCTCATAGCTCCATAGTTCCCTTTGTTCAACTGTAATACTGACACATCTGATTTTCCCTTCTCCTTCTCAAATTGTAGCTTAAAACATATCATATTATGGTCACTACCTCCTAATGGTTCCTTTACCTCGAGGTCCCTGATCAAATCCGGTTCATTGCACAACACTAAATCTAGAATTGCCTTCTCCCTGGTAGGCTCCAGTACCAGCTGTTCTAAGAATCCATCTCTGAGGCACTCCACAAACTCCCTTTCTTGGGGTCCAGTACCATTCTGATTCTCCCAGTCTACCTGCATGTTGAAATCCCCCATGACAACTGTATCATTACCTTTGCGACATGCCAATTTTAACTCTTCATTCAACTTACACCCTACATCCAGACTGCTGTTTGGGGGCCTGTAGATAACTCCCATTAGGGTCTTTCTATCCTTAGAATTTCTCAGTTCTATCCATACTGACTCTACATCCCCTGATTCTATGTCCCCCCCCCTTCCTTTTGATAAGATGTATATCCTTGAATATTCATTTCCCAGGCCCTGTTCACTTGAAGCCATGTCTCTTTTATTCCCACAACATCATACTTGCCAATTTCCAACTGAGTCTCAAGCTCATCTACTTTATTCCTTATACTTCGTGCATTCATATATAATACTTTTAATTTGTTACTCCCCTCTCCTTTCATATCAATTCCTATTTCACTTGGCCATACTGTATGATCTCTTCTTGAGTTTTCTACTCCATTGATTCTGTTGTGCTTTTTAACTTTTCTTATTTTCACTTTCCCTTTAACTCCACCCTTATATTTCCAGTTCATCCCCTCCCCCCTACTGCTTAGTTTAAACACATCCGTGTTGCAGTGGCAAACCTGTCTGCCAGAATGCTGGTCCCCCGTCTATTAAGGTGCAACCCGTCCCTTTTGTACAATTCATCCCTATCCTAAAACAGATCCCAGTGGTCCAAGAATGTTATTCCTTGCTTCCTGCACCAGTTCCTCAGCCACACATTCAGATCCATTATCCATTAACATAATTAAGTTCACCCTGAAATTTGAGAAGGAGAAGCTAAAGTCAGACATATTTGTATTACAGTGGAATAAAGGGAATAAGAGCCATGAGGGAGGAATTGCCAGAATTGATTGGAAAAGAACACTGGCAGGAATGACGGCAGAACAGCAATGGATGGAATTTCTGGAAGTAATTTGGAAGGCATGGGATACATATATCCCAAAGTGGAAGAAGTATTCTAGTGGAAAGATGACACATCCATGGCTAACAAGAGCAATCAAAGCCAACATAAATGGCAAAGAGAGGGCATACAACAGAGCAAAAGTTAGTGGGAAGTTAGACAATTAGGAAGCTTTTAAAAACCTCCAGAAGGCAAGTAAAAAAAAGTAATTAAGAAGGTAAAGTTGGAATATGAAAATAATCTGACCAGTAATATTAAAAAGGATAGCAGAAGTTCCTTCAGATACATAAAGTGTAAAAGAGAGGCATGGGTGGATATTGGACCACTGGAAAACAATGCTGGAGAGGTAGTAATGGGGAAAATGAAATGGCGGGTGAACTGCATAAATATTTTGTATCTGTCTTCACTGTGGAAAACTCTAGCAGTACGGTGGAAGTTCCAGGTCTCGGGGGTCATGAAGTGTGTGAAGTTACCATTACTAGAGAGAAGATTCTTGTGAAGCTGAAAGGGCTGAAGGTGGATAATTCACTTGGACCAGATAGTGTACACCCTCGAGTTCTGAAAGATGTGGCTGAAGAGATCCTGGAGGCATTAGTAATGGATCTTTCAAGAATCACTAGATTCTGGAATGGTTCTGGAAGACTGGAAATTGCAAATGTCACTCCACTCCTCAAGAAGGGAGAGTGGCAAAAGAAAGGAAACTATAGGCCAGTTTGTCTGACTTCAGTGGTTGGGAGGATATTGGAGTTGATTATTAAGGATGAGGTTTCAGGAAATTTGGAGGCACATGATAAAATAGGCCATAGTCAGCATGGTTTCAAGGAAAAATATCGCCTGACACATCTGTTGAAATTCTTTGAAGAAATAGCAAGCAAGATAGACAATAGAGAATTTGATGTTATGTTCTCGGGTTTTCAGAAGGCCTTTAACAAGGTGCCACATATGAGGCTGCTTAACGAGGTACAGATCTGTGGTGTTATGGGATAGATTCTAGCATGGATAAAGCAGTGGCTGATTAGCAGGGGGCAAAGAGTTGGAATAAAGGGGCCTTTTCTGATTGGCTGCCAGTGACTAGTGGTGTTCCACGGGGGTCTGTGTTGGGACCGATATTTTTTACGTTATATTGTCAGTGATTTCAATGATGGAATGGATGGCTTTGTAGCAAAGTTTGCAGGTGATATGAAGCTAGGTGGAGGAGCAGGTAGTTTTGAGAAAGTAGAGAGGCTGCAGAAGAATTTAGACAGATTAGGAGAATGGGTAAAGAAATGGCAGATGGGATGCAGTGTTGGGAGGTACAAGGTCATGCACTTTGGTAGAAGAAATAAAAGGGTTGATTATTTTCTAAGTGGAGAGAAATCAAAACACTGAGGTGCAAAGGGACTTGGGAGTCCTTGTGCAGGATTCCCTAAAGGTTAATTTGCAAATTGAGTCAATGGTGAGGAAGACAAATGCAATGTTAGCATTCATTTCAAGAGGAGTAGAATATAAAAGCAAGGATGTAATGCTGAAGCTTTATAAAGCACTGGTGAGGCTTCACTTGGAGTATTGTGAGTAGTTTTGTGCCCCTTATCTTAGAAAGGATGTGCTGAAACTGGAGAGGCTTCAGAGGAGGTTCACAAAAATGATTCCAGGATTGAATGGTTTATGAAGAGTGTCTGATGGTCCTGGGTGCATATTCACTTGGAATTCAGAAGAAGGGTGACCTCATTGAAATCTATTGAATGGTGAAAGGCCTTGAGAGAGTGGATGTGGAGAGGATGTTTCTGTGGTTGGAGAGTCTCATACCAGAGGACACAGACTGGAGGGGTGTCCTTTTAGAATGGAGATGAGGAACTGCTTTAGCCAGAGGGTGGTGAATCTGTGGAATTGGCAGCTGTGGAGGCTAAGTTTTTATGTATATTTAAGGCAGAGGTTGTTAGATTCTTGATTGATTGGAGTATGAAGGGACACAGGGAGAAGGCAGGAGATTGAGGCTGAGAGGAAAATTGGATCAGCCATAATGAAATAACCAAGCAGACATACTGGGCCAAATGGCCTAATCCTGCTCTTACAGTATATCTGATACCCTCTAATCTAGGCAGCATCCTGGTGAACTTCTCTAAAGCCTCCACATCCTTCCTGTAACAGAGCGACCAGAACTGCACACAATACTCCAAATGTGGCCTAACCAATGTTTTATACGGATATAACATGACATCCTGACTCTTGTACTCAATGTCCCGACAGATTATGCAATATTTCCATCTTTACTACCTATCACCTCCCAACCTCTTACTTCATTCCACCTTCCCCCTACCCACCCATCTTCCCCCTCACTTGGCTTCACATCACCTTCTAGCTTGACTTCCTTTCCCTCCCTTCCTTCCCCATACCTTCTTGTTCTGGTTTTGTCCCCTTCCTTTGCAGTCCGGATGAAGGGTCATGGCCCAAAACATTGTTTCCTATTCCCCTCCATAGATGCTGGCTGGCTGGCTGAGTTCCTCCAGCATTTTGTGTGTGTGGGTTATCTAATTATGTTCCCTGTTTCAGGGAGTTGTATGGACTCATATTCCCAGATCCCTCTGTACCTCAGTGCTCCAAAGGGTCCTGCAATTTAGATTGGGGCTCTTGTCCAAACAGCAGGTCTGCAGCTCTGGTCTGATGAAGATGCTGAAGGAATGTGATGGGGCAGAAGATGAGAAGATGTTGCCAACAGTGGAAGATCAGAACCAGAGAGTACTGTGCGACAACAGTGTTTAATGTGGAGCTCCAAGTGTGGATCAAATGTAGACTCACTCCACGAGGAACGGTTGAATGGTATAGTGCCATTCGATTAAAACGGAGCCAGGTGGTGATGAGAAGCGTAGTACTGTAATGGGAATGGAGCCAAATGTTAGTGTAGTGGTTAACGAAACACCGTATCGTGCCGGCTGTAAGATTGGGATTCAGTTTGTACATTCTCCCCATGACTGGTTCCTCCCACATCCCAAAGATGTATGGCTAATGGTTAGTGAGTTGTGGGTATGCTATGTTGACAGAAAAAGCATGGCAACACTTGTGGGCTGCCCAGTACAATCCTCACTGATTTGATTTGTGTGGTTCACTATATTTATTTTGATATGTGTATGAGAAATAAAGCTAATCTTTAATTTGAGGACCCTTAATCTCTATAAGTACCAGCATGGAGCAGTTGAGCTGAATGCCCTGTTTCTGTGCTATTCATTTTGATCACTGTCTTGCCTCAGTGATACAGATGAATCAAATGAAAACTCGACGGAGCAGAGGATGTGCCAAACTTCACATGTTCCTGCCGGGATCTTGATGAGGTTACCTGACTGACTGACCTCTTTCTCCCCTGTCCAGGAGGCTGGCCATGCAAGCAGAGAACAAGGCTGCCAGCACAGCTACCAACACTATTCTCTCACAGGCAACAAAGGACAGACTACAGTATGCCAGAGCCCGGGTGGCAGCTCAGAGGGGGCGAGCATTGATGGTAGAAGCCCCTGAGGAGCCTACAGACGGAGGGATTCCCCTGGACCACACCCATTCTGAGACACCTCCTTCAGAAACCTGAGGTCCAGCGATTACTGGCCTCTGCACATTAAGCAAGAGCTTGTTGCCCAAGGCCGTTCCAAATACTTTAAGATATTTTAACTCTCAGATGTCACTATATGTAAAATATTTGCCATTTGTTTAAGACGTCCTTGATTTGAACACAGAGGCTGACTGTGTATGAATGTCACTCAGGAGCCATGAAATTGGGAAGAGATGTACAAGTGATATTATCAAGTAGACAGCAAGAGACTTTTACCCAGGGTGGAAATGGCTAACACAAGGGAGTATAATTTTAAGGTGATTGGAGGAACATATAGTGGGAATATCAGAGGTAGGTTCTTTACACAGAGGGTGCTGGGTGTGTGGAGCATACTGCCAGGGATGATGGCACAAGCAGATACATTAGGGATGTTTAAGAAACTCTTAGATAGGCAAATGGATGATAGAAAAATGGAGGGTTATATGGAAGAGAAGGGTTAGATTGATCTTGGAGGGTCATATTGTGGGAGGAGTTGTACTGTGGGATGGTACCCTTTTGGATGGGTGTTACTGAGGGGGGTCACCTGTGGGAGGGGTGGTACTGAGGGAAAGTTACACTGGGAGGGGCAGTACTGAGGGAGCATCACTGTGGGAGGAGTGATACTGAGGGAGCATCATTGTAGGAGGGGTGGTAGTGAGGGAGGGTCACACTGTAGGAGGGGTGGTACTGTGGGAGGGTTGCTACTGAGGGAGGGTCACACTGTGGGAGGGGTGGTACTGAGGGAGGGTCACACTGGGAGGGGTGGTACTGAGGGAGGGTCACACTGTGGGAGGGGTGATACTGAGGGAGGGTCACACTGGGAGGGGTGGTAGTGAGGGAGGGTCACACTGTGGGAGGGGTGGTACTGAGGTCACTGTGGGAGGGGTGGTACTGAGGGAGGGTCACACTGGGAGGGGTGGTAGTGAGGGAGGGTCACTGTGGGAGGGGTGGTACTGAGGTCACTGTGGGAGGGATGGTACTGAGGGAGGGTCACACTGTGGGAGGGGTGGTACTGAGAGGTCACTGTGGGAGGGGTGGTAGTGAGGGAGGGTCACACTGTGGGAGGGGTGGTAGTGAGGGAGGGTCACACTGTGGGAGGGGTGGTACTGAGGTCACTGGGAGGGATGGTACTGAGGGAGGGTCACTGTGGGAGGGGTGGTACTGAGGGAGGGTCACACTGTGGGAGGGGTGGTACTGAGGTCACTGTGGGAGGGGTGGTACTGAGGGAGGGTCACACTGTGGGAGGGGTGGTACTGAGGGAAGGTCACTGTGGGAGGGGTGGTCACACTGTTGGGGGGGTGGTACTGAGGGAGGGTCACACTGTGGGAGGGGTGGTACTGAGGGAGGGTCACACTGTGGGAGAGGTGGTACTGAGGGAAGGTCGCACTGTGGGAGGGGTGGTCACACTGTGGGAGAGGAGGTACTGAGGTCACTGTGGGAGGGATGGTACTGAGGAAGGGTCACACTGTGGGAGAAGCGGGTACTGAGGAAGGGTCACACTGTGGGAGGGGTGGTACTGAGGGAGGGTCACACTGTGGGAGAGGAGGTACTGAGGTCACTGTTGGAGGGATGGTACTGAGGAAGGGTCACACTGTGGGAGGAGCGGTACTGAGGAAGGGTCACACTGTGGGAGGGGTGGTACTGAGGTCACTGTGGGAGGGATGGTACTGAGGGAGGGTCACACTGGGAGGGGTGGTACTGAGGTCACTGTGGGAGGGATGGTACTGAGGGAGGGTCACACTGTGGGAGGGGTGGTACTGAGGTCACTGTGGGAGGGATGGTACTGAGGGAGGGTCACACTGGGAGGGGAGGTACTGAGGTCACTGTGGGAGGGATGGTACTGAGGGAGGGTCACACTGTGGGAGGGGTGGTACTGAGGTCACTGTGGGAGGGATGGTACTGAGGGAGGGTCACACTGGGAGGGGAGGTACTGAGGTCACTGTGGGAGGGATGGTACTGAGGGAGGGTCACACTGTGGGAGGGGTGGTACTGAGGTCACTGTGGGAGGGATGGTACTGAGGGAGGGTCACACTGTGGGACGGGTGCCCACGCTGCTCTGCATATGTGTCCGGCCTGAGGAGCAGCTCTGACTCTCAGCTCCCAGTTCTGGATGCCCTGGTCAAGCACTTCTCACTCAAGCAGCGGAAGAAAGATGCCACAGTGGTCACCAAGGAGTCAGTTGTGCATCTTCGCATCCAGAAAGGTGTATATGAATTGAATTTACCTAACACCTATGAGATAGTTTTCCCACATCCTGACAACCTCCTCAGCTTCAAACATATTTTCTGCTCAGGTGAGGACTTCTTTCAAGGAGGCAAATTTGTGTTTAGTTTTGTTGAACAAGGGTATCCTCATGATTCTCCAAAAGTGAAATGTGAAGCCATGGTGTGTCATCCAAATATCGATCTAGAAGGCAATGTCTGTTTAAACATTCTCAGAGAGGACTGGAAACCTGTATTGATGATAAACTCTGTAATTTATGGGCTGCAGTACCTGTTTTTGGAACCTAACCCTGAGGAACCCCCGAACAAAGAAGCAGTAGGACAACAGAGCATACAGCAATCCATGTGGGGCAGTTACATTAGTTCCAGTTAGTGCGAGCGATGCATTAAATGGGGCCCAGGTCGCAGAAACTGAAGCCAAAGAGAGAGAATCTGACATAGTTAAAATATATAAACAAACATTAAAATACACTTAATCGAAACCAGGAGGATATAAAGCGGACGAGCGTCTGTCAGCATAATCTTACAGGAAGAAATGGAATTGGAATTTTTATTTTTAAAAAAGGGGACTGCTTGATTATTAACACATCTCTAGTGAATGCCAGGAAGTTTGAACTGGATTTTGGCTCCCGACCATTGCCTCCACACCCCCCCCCCCCCCCCACCTCCACAGTTAAACTAACTGTAAATGTATTTGACGTGGAGAGCAGGTGTCTTTATGTTAATAAAAAATTCTTAAATGGCTCTAGAAAACTTCTGGCCCATTGACCCTGTCAGCCAATGTTCCCCACCTGTGCCCACACTGCCCATCACCTCTGCTGACTTTTCCTGTACGTCAAAGCATGCAGGAAAAGATGAAGGTGCCAGATGGATCGAGAGAGAAAGAAACATATACTCTAATCCTGTCTCCTGCCTGTTTTGAATGTTTTGTCTGTTCATTAAGTTATATAGTTTTAAAAATGAAACATTCCCTCCCAAAATAACGGGAAGATACCGAGGGAAGATCACACCGTGGGAGGGATGGTACTGAGGCAGGGTCATACTGAGTGAGGTGTGTTACTGAGAGAAATATAGAAAACCTACAGCACAATACAGGCCCTTCAGCCCACAAAGTTGCGCTGAACATGTCTCTACCTCAGAAATTACTAGGCTTACCTATCACCCTTTAATTTACTAAGCTCCATGTACCTATCTAAAAGTCTCTTAAAAGACCCTATCATATCTGCCTCCACCACCGTTGCTGGCATCCCATTCCACGCACTCACCACTCTGAGTAAAAACCCTACCCCTGACATCTCCTCTGTACCTACTCCTCAGTACCTTAAACCTATGGCCTCTTGTGGCAACCATTTCAGCTCTGGGAAAAAACCTCTGACTATCCACAAAATCAATGCCTCTCATCATCTTATACACCTCTATCAGGTCACCTCTCATCCTCCGTTGTTCCAAGGGAAAAAGGCTGAGTTCACTCAACCTGTTTTCATAAGGCATGCTCCCCAATCCAGGCAGCATCTTTGTAAATCTCCTCTGCACCCTTTCTGTGGTTTCCACATCCTTCCTGTAGTGAGGCGACCAGAAGTGAGCACAGTACTCCCAACTGGGGTCTGACCAGGGTCCTATATAGCTGCAACATTACCTCTCAGCTCCTAAATTCAATTCCACGATTGATAAAGGCCAATACACAGTACGCCTTCTTAACCACAGAGTCAACCTGCGCAGTTGCTTTGAGTGTCCTGTGGACTCGGACCCCAAGATCCCTCTGATCCTCCACACTGCCAAGAGTCTTACCATTAATACTATATTCTGCTATCATATTTGACCTATCAAAATGAACCACTTCACACTTATCTGGGTTGAACTCCATCTGCCACTTCTCAGCCCAGTTTTGCATCCTATCAATGTCCCACAGTAACCTCTGACAGCCCTCCGCACTATCCACAACACCCCCAACCTTTGTGTCATCAGCAAATTTACTAACCCATCCCTCCACTTCCTCATCCAGGTCATTTATAAAAATCACGAAGAGTAAGGGTCCCATAGAACACAACACAACAAAAGGCACAACAAAGATTCTTCTTCCTCAGAAAGCTGAAACAGACCAAACTCCCACAAAAGCTAAACACAAAGTACACTGCAGATGCTGCGGTCAAATCAAGACGTACAAACAAGCTGGATGAACTCAGCAGGTTGGGCAGCATCCATTGAAAGCTGTTGCTTAACTTCTACAGAAGCACAATTGAAACCATCCTGACCAACAGCGACACAGTATGGTTTGCCAGCTGCACAGCGGCTGAGCGACAAGACCTGCATCGCGTGGTGAAGGCGGCCCAGTGAATTGTCAGGATGGAGCTCCCAGGTCTGGACACCATCTATTCCAGCAGACTCAGGAGGGAAGCAATCAGCATAACCAGAGACACCACACACCCCGGCCACTCCCTGTCTGACCCGCTGCCGTCCAGCAATACGTTCAGGACACTAAAAACCAGAACAAATAGACTGAGGAACAGTTTCTACCCCATAGCTGTGGCCTCCATCACACCACTCCCACAGAACAATGACTGAAACTGTGAGCACACACAAGGACTCAAATACTCGCACTAACGGCACTTTGTGCATTACTGTGACATTCTGGTGCTGCTGTAACTTATTTTCTGCTACTTATCTATTTAATACTGTTTTTCTATTACTGTCTTGTTTTTATCTACTGCTTTGTTTAATTGCCCGAGAGGAAGCCAAACAGAGTTTCATTGTATCTATGTATAATGACAATAAAGATAATTCAATTCAACAGATCCCTGAGGCACTCCACTGGTGTCTGACCTCCAGGCAAAATATGACCCATCTACAACCAGACTTTGCCTTCTGTGGGCAAGGTAGTTCTGGATCCACAAAGCAATGTCCCCTTGGATCCTATGCCTCCTTACTTTCTCAATAAGCCTTACAGGGATACCTTGTCAAATGTTTTGCTAAAATGCATATACACTACATCTACTTCATCAATGTGTTTAGTCACGTCCTCAAAAACTTCAATCAGGCTCGTAAGGCACGAGTTGCCCTTGACAAAACCATGCTGACTACTTCCAATCATACTATACCTCTCTAAATGTTGATAAATCCTTCCTCTCAGGATCTTCTCCATCAACCTACCAGCCACTGATGTAAGTCTCACTGGTCTCTACTCCCTTTATTGAATAAAGGAACAACATCCTTCAGTGTGAGAGAGGCTCAAACTATGAGCTCTGTCTTCTAAAGTTGGAATTTGCGGCGAAATTTGCCAAATAACAATTCTGGAGACTGCCAGAGGACTGAGGGTGTGGAATGAGCGGACTGAAACAGTTCCTTTGCCTGGAAGCATTTGTTTCGACGAAGTTTTTCGGTCCGTGTCTTTCTGCGCTGAGCAGGGGGTGTGGCTGGCAGATCACCACAGTTTGAGACTGACTTTGCTGGCGATACCGTACAGGGCATCTCCGCAGGGTTATGAGCACCTCTTCTCATTCCAGCACCGTCTGCTTATGCAGCTGGAGTGGAGTGGGGATGCCGATGGGCGGCTTCAGGGTTATTTTGAGGGGCATTACTATACCATCCCGTGGGCTGCAGGTCACCCGAGGTGCTACGCCTCTCAGGAATTTGGACATATGTATGATTACCTGAACCATGAGGGGGCCAAATCTGCTTGGGAGGCAGAGGGTGATAGCGCTAGGCCTTTCTATGCTGACGCCCCCCGGCTGTCCCTCCTGCCCCTGTTACCCCCCCCCCCCCCCACCCCGGGTGCCAGCAGCTGTAGAAGTTGTGGTTGGACACGGGGCGGGTGACGGTGAGAGGTGGGTCCAGCTGGTGGGCAGGAAGCGAGAAAGAAGAAAAAGCATCTGCGGGCTTCTCCCCCAGAGAAGGGGCAACTTGTTGCAGTTGAACCGAGCCCGAAGGGTCCAGTGGCTCTGAATACCAACGAGAGCCTGGGGAAGTCGGGTCAGCGGGGAAAGATGAGGTAATATCGGAGGATGAGGATGCCTCTGTACTGGAGGTCAGCGTGCCCCAGCATATCTGCGCTTCAAACGGCGGAGGGACGTGTCCCCTGAGACTGGGGATCAAGAGCGACACGCGCAGGAGCACTTACCCCAGTGAAGGCCAGATGTACACTGTGTGTTCCCGCTGAGCTGCGGGAAAGCTGTTTAACGGGCCCTCTGCGGGGGAGACAGATGCTGAGCACTGTCGCCCCGAGCTGGTGAGCGGCACCACTGCAGAGGGGCTACGGGAGGAGGTGGTCTTTCATTGTGGGACGGGACAGTGAGGGTGAGGACGGGTGAGTGTGTGGGAATGGGACAGTGAGGGTGAGGACTGCGGTGAGTGTGTGGGAATGGGACAGTGAGGGTGAGGACTGGGGTGAGTGTGGGAATGGGACAGTGAGGGTGAGGACTGGGGTGAGTGTGGGAACGGGGCGGTGAGGGTGAGGACTGGGGTGAGTGTGTGGGAACGGGACAATGAGGGTGAGGACTGGGGTGAGTGTGTGGGAACGGGACAATGAGGGTGAGGACTGGGGTGAGTGTGTGGGAACGGGACAGTGAGGGTGAGGACTGGGGTGAGTGTGGGAATGGGACAGTGAGGGTGAGGACTGCGGTGAGTGTGTGGGAACGGGACAATGAGGGTGAGGACTGGGGTGAGTGTGTGGGAACGGGACAATGAGGGTGAGGACTGGGGTGAGTGTGTGGGAACGGGACAGTGAGGGTGAGGACTGGGGTGAGTGTGGGAATGGGACAGTGAGGGTGAGGACTGCGGTGAGTGTGTGGGAACGGGACAGTGAGGGTGAGGACTGGCGTGAGTGTGGGAACGGGACAGTGAGGGTGAGGACTGCGGTGAGTGTGTGGGAACGGGACAGTGAGGGTGAGGACTGGCGTGAGTGTGGGAACGGGACAGTGAGGGTGAGGACTGGGGTGAGTGTGTGGGACGGGACAGTGAGGGTGAGGACTGCGGTGAGTGTGTGGGAACGGGACAGTGAGGGTGAGGATTGGGGTGAGTGTGGGAACCGGACAGTGAGGGTGAGGACTGGGGTGAGTGTGGGAACGGGACAGTGAGGGTGAGGACTGGGGTGAGTGTGGGAACGGAACAGTGAGGGTGAGGTCTGGGGTGAGTGTGGGAACAGGACAGTGAGGGTGAGGACTGGGGTGAGTGTGGGAATGGGACAGTGAGGGTGAGGACTGGGGTGAGTGTGTGGGAACGGGACAGTGAGGGTGAGGACTGGGGTGAGTGTGTGGGAACGGGACAGTGAAGGTGAGGACTGGGGTGAGTGTGTGGGAACGGGACAGTGAGGGTGAGGACTGGGGTGAGTGTGTGGGAACGGGACAGTGGGGGTGAGGACTGGGGTGAGTGTGTGGGAACGGGACAGTGAGGGTGAGGACTGGGGTGAGTGTGTGGGAACAGGACAGTGAGGGTGAGGACTGGGGTGAGTGTGTGGGAATGGGACAGTGAGGGTGAGGACTGGGGTGAGTGTGTGGGAACGGGACAGTGAAGGTGAGGACTGGGGTGAGTGTGTGGGAACGGGACAGTGAGGGTGAGGACTGGGGTGAGTGTGTGGGAACGGGACAGTGGGGGTGAGGACTGGGGTGAGTGTGTGGGAACGGGACAGTGAAGGTGAGGACAGGGGTGAGTGTGGGAACAGGACAGTGAGGGTGAGGACTGGGGTGAGTGTGTGGGAACGGGACAGTGAAGGTGAGGACTGGGGTGAGTGTGTGGGAACGGGACAGTGAGGGTGAGGACTGGGGTGAGTGTGTGGGAACGGGACAGTGGGGGTGAGGACTGGGGTGAGTGTGTGGGAACGGGACAGTGAGGGTGAGGACTGGGGTGAGTGTGTGGGAACGGGACAGTGAGGGTGAGGACTGGGGTGAGTGTGTGGGAACGGGACAGTGAGGGTGAGGACTGGGGTGAGTGTGTGGGAACGGGACAGTGAGGGTGAGGACTGGGGTGAGTGTGTGGGAACGGGACAGTGGGGGTGAGGACTGGGGTGAGTGTGTGGGAACGGGACAGTGAGGGTGAGGACTGGGGTGAGTGTGTGGGAACGGGACAGTGGGGGTGAGGACTGGGGTGAGTGTGTGGGAACGGGACAGTGAGGGTGAGGACTGGGGTGAGTGTGTGGGAACAGGACAGTGAGGGTGAGGACTGGGGTGAGTGTGTGGGAACGGGACAGTGAGGGTGAGGACTGGGGTGAGTGTGTGGGAACGGGACAGTGAGGGTGAGGACTGGGGTGAGTGTGTGGGAACGGGACAGTGGGGGTGAGGACTGGGGTGAGTGTGGGAACAGGACAGTGAGGGTGAGGACTGGGGTGAGTGTGTGGGAACGGGACAGTGAGGGTGAGGACTGGGGTGAGTGTGGGAACAGGACAGTGAGGGTGAGGACTGGGGTGAGCGTGTGGGAATGGGACAGTGAGGGTGAGGACTGGGGTGAGTGTGGGAACGGGACAGTGAGGGTGAGGACTGGGGTGAGTGTGTGGGAACGGGACAGTGAGGGTGAGGACTGAGGTGAGTGTGGGAACGGGACAGTGAGGGTGAGGACTGAGGTGAGTGTGGGAACGGGACAGTGAGGGTGAGGACTGGGGTGAGTGTGGGAACAGGACAGTGAGGGTGAGGACTGGGGTGAGTGTGTGGGAACGGGACGGTGAGGGTGAGGACTGGGGTGAGTGTGGGAACGGGACAGTGAGGGTGAGGACTGGGGTGAGTGTGTGGGAACAGGACAGTGGGGGTGAGGACTGGGGTGAGTGTGTGGGAACGGGACAGTGGGGGTGTGAGGACTGGGGTGAGTGTGTGGGAACGGGACAGTGAGGGTGAGGACTGGGGTGACCGTGGGAACTGGACAGTGGGGGTGAGGACTGGGGTGAGTGTGGGAACAGGACAGTGAGGGTGAGGACTGGGGTGAGTGTGGGAATGGGACAGTGAGGGTGAGGACTGGGGTGAGTGTGGGAAGGGGACAGTGAGGATGAGGACTGGGGTGAGTGTGGGAACAGGACAGTGAGGGTGAGGACTGGGGTGAGTGTGGGGGAATGGGACAGTGAGGGTGAGGACTGGGGTGAGTGTGTGGGAACGGGACAGTGAGGGTGAGGACTGGGGTGAGTGTGTGGGAACGGGACAGTGAGGGTGAGGACGGGTGAGTGTGTGGGAACGGGACAGTGAGGGTGAGGACTGGCGTGACCGTGGGAACGGGACAGTGAGGGTGAGGACTGGGGTGAGTGTGTGGGAATGGGACAGTGAGGGTGAGGACTGGGGTGAGTGTGGGAACAGGACAGTGAGGGTGAGGACTGGGGTGACCGTGGGAACGGGACAGTGAGGGTGAGGACTGGGGTGAGTGTGGGAACGGGTCAGTGAGGGTGAGGACTGGGGTGAGTGTGGAACGGGACAGTGAGGGTGAGGACTGGGGTGAGTGTGTGGGAACGGGACAGTGAAGGTGAGGACTGGGGTGAGTGTGGGAATGGGACAGTGAAGGTGAGGACTGGGGTGAGTGTGGGAATGGGACAGTGAGGGTGAGGACTGGGGTGAGTGTGGGAATGGGACAGTGAGGGTGAGGACTGGGGGTGAGCGTGTGGGAATGGGACAGTGAGGGTGAGGACTGGGGTGAGTGTGGGAATGGGACAGTGAGGATGAGGACTGGGGTGAGTGTGGGAATGGGACAGTGAGGGTGAGGACTGGGGTGAGTGTGGGAATGGGACAGTGAGGGTGAGGACTGGGGTGAGCGTGTGGGAATGGGACAGTGAGGGTGAGGACTGGGGTGAGTGTGGGAATGGGACAGTGAGGGTGAGGACTGGGGTGAGTGTGGGAACGGGACAGTGAGGGAGAGGACTGGGGTGAGTGTGGGAACGGGTCAGTGAGGGTGAGGACTGGCGTGACCGTGGGAACGGGACAGTGAGGGTGAGGACTGGGGTGAGTGTGGGAATGGGACAGTGAGGGTGAGGACTGAGGAGTGTGTGGGAATGGGACAGTGAGGGTGAGGACTGGGGTGAGTGTGTGGGAACGGGACAGTGAGGGTGAGGACTGGGGTGAGTGTGTGGGAACGGGTCAGTGAGGGTGAGGACTGGGGTGAGTGTGGGAACAGGACAGTGAGGGTGAGGACTGGGGTGAGTGTGGGAATGGGACAGTGAGGGTGAGGACTGGGGTGAGTGTGGGAAGGGGACAGTGAGGATGAGGACTGGGTGAGTGTGGGAACAGGACAGTGAGGGTGAGGACTGGGGTGAGTGTGTGGGAATGGGACAGTGAGGGTGAGGACTGGGGTGAGTGTGTGGGAACGGGACAGTGAGGGTGAGGACTGGGGTGAGTGTGTGGGAACGGGACAGTGAGGGTGAGGACGGGTGAGTGTGTGGGAACGGGACAGTGAGGGTGAGGACTGGCGTGACCGTGGGAACGGGACAGTGAGGGTGAGGACTGGGGTGAGTGTGTGGGAATGGGACAGTGAGGGTGAGGACTGGGGTGAGTGTGGGAACAGGACAGTGAGGGTGAGGACTGGGGTGACCGTGGGAACGGGACAGTGAGGGTGAGGACTGGGGTGAGTGTGGGAACGGGACAGTGAGGGTGAGGACTGGGGTGAGTGTGGGAACGGGACAGTGAGGGTGAGGACTGGGGTGAGTGTGGGAACGGGTCAGTGAGGGTGAGGACTGGGGTGAGTGTGTGGGAACAGGACAGTAAGGGAGAGGACTGGGGTGAGTGTGTGGGAACGGGACAGTGAGGGTGAGGACTGAGGAGTGTGTGGGAATGGGACAGTGAGGGTGAGGACTGGGGTGAGTGTGTGGGAACGGGACAGTGAGGGTGAGGACTGGGGTGAGTGTGTGGGAACAGGACAGTGGGGGTGAGGACTGGGGTGAGTGTGGGAACGGGACAGTGGGGGTGTGAGGACTGGGGTGAGTGTGTGGGAACGGGACAGTGAGGGTGAGGACTGGGGTGAGTGTGGGAACGGGACAGTGGGGGTGAGGACTGGGGTGAGTGTGGGAACGGACAGTGGGGGTGTGAGGACTGGGGTGAGTGTGTGGGAACGGGACAGTGAGGGTGAGGACTGGGGTGACCGTGGGAACTGGACAGTGGGGGTGGGGTCCGATTGGTCACTGACTGATGGACGTAGTGGCTGTGGGCATGTGATTCGTCTTCGCCATCCTTAGGAAGAAGGGCAGGGATTGGGATGGAGCGACTCTGTTTCAGGGAGTTTCTGAAAGCCCTGTTAGGGGTGTGTAGGCTCAGGGTAAGGAGTGTTGTCCTGCTGGCCAGGCATGGGCAACAAACGGTGCATAATCATGCAGGTGGCAGTAGCGAGAATGAATATCAATGGTGACCGGGAGTCTGACCACAGATTCCATCATCTCTCAGTCCTCAGGGAACAGAGGTATGCGTTGAGTTCCTGCAGGCGTCACCTAGTTTTCTGTGAACCCATCTGGCTCCTGTATTGGTGTGGGAGGGCCCCATGAGTCAGCCCAGCTCAATTTGAGCATAGTGGTGATATTGTTGGCCTCAAACTGTGAGCCGGAGGTAGTGAATATAATCGAGTTTGAGCCAGGCCGCCTGCTGCATCTCGCTGTGCGCTGGGATGGAGTCCTGTGTCAGCAGCCTCCAAGTGGCCGGTGTTGATCTCGGAGCACCACCTGGTGTGGGAGCAGCTTAACCCGCTGCCTACGTGAGTGTGGTCTGCATTCAGGCACTTCAATAACCGGTTGCTGGCAAAGCTCATGTCAAGGAAAACATGCAAGGATCGATGAAGAAGCAGGTGTTCCAGATCAAGCGGGTTGATCTGGAGTCTCAGATGCCCGCATTCATGGTGCCCCGCTCCTTTGGCAGAGGGTACCAGGGAAGAAGGAAGCACTGAGGGACCTGCAGCTCAAGGAGTCCTTTAGAGGGATGAAGCTGCTACAAGATCTGGACCGTGCCTCACCCTTCTATTACTGTCTGGAGGAGTGGAGAAGTGTGCGCAGGCAACTTGTGGAGCTGCTGGCAGAAGATGGCTCCTCCCTCATGGATCCAGAGAGAATTGTTCATGAAGTTTGCTCATTTTACGTGACCTTGTTCTCACTGGACAAGGAGTGCTATGGGAAGGCCTGCAAAAGGTCAGCCCCAAGGCTGTCCAACAACTGGACTCTTACCTATTGCTAGAGGAACTCTCCAGCATCCTTAACCATCTATGGGAAGGGAAGTCCAGCCTGGTTGGACAGGTTGACTGGAATTCCTCAGGGCCTCTGGACGTTCTGGGTGCTGACTACACCAGGGTCTTGAGTGCAAGCCTGGCAACAGGTGAGATGCCCTTCTCTGGCTGTAAGGTGGTCGTGGTCCTGCTGCTGAAAGAAGAGAGATCTTCACCACCTGAGAATTGGTGTCCACTGTTTCTCCCTTGTGCCAGGTATAAGATCTTTGCCTGGACGATGGCAAATTGCCTGGGTCTGTAGTGTTCCAAATGATCCACCCAGACCAGTTCTACAAGGTCTCGGACTGGTCCATTGAGGACAATATCCACCTCATCCTGGACCTGATCCATCTGTCCCATGAGTCTGGCCCGTCAGTTGCCGTTCTCTCTCTCTCGATCAGGAGAAGATGTCTGACATAGTGGATCATGATTACCACCTCGGGACTCTGCACGTATTTGAACTCTGACGGTATTTTGTTGCCCGTGTCTGTCTGCTGTACGCTGCCGTGGAGTGCCTAATAATGATCAATGGATCCTTGACGACACCCTTTCGTTTGGGGATTGTGCGTCAGGGCTGCCCGATGTTGGGGCATCTGTACTCTGTGTAGAGACTTTTCTGTGCCTCCTTCGGAAGTGGTGACATATCTGGTTCTGCGCAAGCTGGAGATGAAGGTAGTCCTTTAGGGTTCTGCCGATGATCACCGACCTTGTTGGCCTACAGAGGATGCAAGACTGCTAGCGGGTCTTCTCAGCTGCTTCCTCTGCCAGGGTCAACTGGAGAAAGTGCTCTGGTCTTTAGTGGGTCAGTGGGGGGGGGGGGGGGATGTGGACTCCCTGCCAGAGGAGCTCAAGACCTTTTGCTTGGAGTACCACACAGCTCCTCTTTCTGGGGATCTCCACTGCAGAGACTTGGCTGGTGAACTGGTGGGACTTAGAGGCAAAAGTCTTTGCCCGGCTGGGAGGCTGGTCAGGTCTACTCCGCATAATCTCGTCGCAGCTGGTTCTTTGGAACTGGTTCTGCAGAAAGTGGTCAGTCACCATATGTATGGACCCGGTTGGCAGCTCTCTGCCTCAGGACCCTGCAAAGACGCAGGTTCACTGTGCACCCTCCGCGGCGGCACGCACTTCCCTCATCAGGGGCATTGCCTTTGGGATGGCATTCAGCTCCTGGCGGTGAGCATCAGTTGTGCTGCTGTGTGGGAGCTGTTTCCGTTGGTCAGAGTGCTCAGGGTGTAGAGTGGTTGCGGCTGCACCAGCCCCTCATGGAACCCAAACCCCCAGATCTCTTTCAGGAGCTGGTGCCACAGAGCATGAGCTGCCTCGTGGAGATACTCCGCTTTGAGACAGTTCCTGTCCGGACTGCTCCTAAACACTTTTCAAAACATTGTCCTCTCCTGCCATCTGCACACGCCATGGCGGCCTGTCAGGCAGTGAAGGGAGTCCCTAGTGGACGTCTCTCCATGCAGGCGTGTTTCCCCTGTATACTGGGGACCTGGGGTGGAGGGAGTTGCACAGGGCAGTAACGTGGAATAGCTTCCTGTGCGGGTTCTCTGATACCCCGTCCACCTGTCCTTCCTGTGGACGGGAGGAGTCAGGTACCATGTCTATATGGAGGTTGAAGGGGCTGCCCGCGCTCCTGGTTTATGGCCACCCAGCATGTATTGTAACCCCAACCTCTGTATGTCTTTTGTATTTCAATGAAGTTTTGTAAAAGAGCAATGCCTTGGAATAATGTTAATTTGTGGTGGCTGCTGTCTCCCAGAACAGTGACTCCGTGTCACAAGTCCCTTCACTTGGGAGATGAAGGTTTTTTAGGAAATTGCAGGGAGGTTTTGGGATTGTGGGGGGGGGGGTTAGGAGTTGTGGGGGGTGCTTTTGGGGAGTTGCAGAGGGTTTGTGGACATTATAGGGTTTAGGGCTTTGTCAGGACTTTGGGGTATTGCAGAGAGGTTGAAGTTGGGGCATTTTGGGGTGTGTTCCAGCTTTGTGGGGAGGGTTAGGGCTTTTTGGGGAGTGTTGGGGCATTGTGGGGAGGGCTGGGGCATTGGGGTGTTGGGAGGTTTGGGTTGTGGGGGGTTGGGTCATTGCGGGAGGGTCAAGTCATTGTGGGAAGGGTTGGAGCATTGGTGGAGGGTCGGGAACTTGGAGGGTTAGGTCATTGAGGAGGGTTTGGGGGAGGATTGGGTTAAGGTTAGGGTTCGGTTATTGGGGCATTGTGGCAGTTCTGGGGTATTGTGGGGTAGTTGCGTTGTTGCGGAGCTGTTGGGGCATTGTGGGGCATAGAAAGTGTGGGTTTGAACCCTCAGGAAGAGGTGAACAGTGAAGCAGGTCCGGTTTATTATCCCCATCCCCGAGAGAGAGCTCCAGCTCCTGTGTGAGCAGTGCATTTAATCATGCCAGTCAGGCCGGGAGAGGAGAGCGATGGGCCTGCCACTGGCCGTGTGTCCAACAATTCACGACAAATCATTTGGCGTTTATTTATTACTTATTGAGGGCTGGGAGATGGATTGGCCAGAGGGAACTGTCAGGACTTGGGCTGCAAGTAGAAGAAGAGAGCCAATATTTCTGCAGTGATTTAAAATCAGAGGAGATGAAGATGCCCGATCTGGAGACTGTGGGGAGCCCAGAGGAATATCTTGTCATTATTTTGGCTTAGTTTTCCTTGTTATCTATTTGTAGTCTGACCTGCTGGACACGTCCATGGCTTTGCAATTAACAGCACATCAGAACATGGAATGATACCAGCACTGAACAGGCCCTTCAGTCCTCCATGTTGTGCCATCGTACTCCACGATCAATATCACTCTTCCCTCCTACAAAACCATAACCCTCCACTTTTCTTGCATTCATATGGTAATCTTAAGTTTCTTAAATATCCCTTGTGTACCAGCCTTTATCACCACCCCAGCAGTGCAGAGCAGGCATGCACCACTGTCTCTGTAAAAAACAACTACCTCTGCCTTCTCGACTTTCCATCACCCACCTGAAATGGAGGTGCTCTGGTGATGGCCACCTGCCTCCAGAGGAGAAGAGTGTTGGCTGTCCACTCTGTCTTGTAGGAAAGATGTGGAAGCTTTCGAGAGGGTGCAGAGGAGATTTACCAAGACGCTGCCTGGATTAGGGAGCATGTCTTGTGAGGATCAGGACTTTCCTCTTATGAGTGAAGGAGGATGAGAGGTGATGATAGAGGTGTACAAGTTAAGAGGCATGGATTGAGTGGCCCAGCCAGGGACATTTTCCCAGGGCAGAAATGGCTAATTTGAGAGGGCATAATTTAAAAATAATTGGAGGAAAGTATGGGGAGGCGAGGCGGGGGGGGGGGGGGGGGGGGGGGTCAGAGGTAAGAAAATGATTCCGGGATTGAACAGCTTGTCATATGATGTCCGGTTTAGACTGATGGCCCTGCACCTGAATTCACTGGAAACCAGAAGATGAGGGGTGACCTTATTGAAACCTGTTGAATGGTGATAGTGAGGATGTGGAGATGATGTTTCCTATGGCGGGAGAGTTCAAGAAGAGGACACAGCCTCAGAATAGAGTGGTATCCTTTTAGAATGGAGCTGAGGAATTTCTTTAGCCAACAAGTGGTGAATCTGCGGAATTCTTTGCTGCAGGCAGCTGTGGAGGCCAAATCTTTGTGTATATTTAAGGCAGAGATGGATAGATTCCTGATTGGTCAGGGCATGAAGGATACGGGGAGAAGGCAGGTGATTGGGGCTGAGAGGAAAATTGGATCAGCCATGATGAAATGGCCGAGTAGACTCGATGGGCCCAATGGCTTAATTCTGCTCCTGTACCTTATTGTGTATGGTTAGTTCTTTACACAGAGAGAGGGGCATGTGTGAAACGCCTTTCTGGGGTGGTGGTAGAGACAGATACATTAGGGACATTTAAGTGACTCTTAGAGAGGCTCATGGATGATAGAAATATGTAGGAGAGAAGGTGATGTTGGTGATCTATGTTGGAGCACAGATAGACAGTTTGAAGTAAATTTATTATCAAAGTACATGGATGCCACCATATACAACCCTGAGATTCATTTTCTTGTGGGCATACTCAATAAATCCACAGTGGAATAATAATTTCATAACTTTATATATTTGTCAGGTCTCCCCTCAGCCTGAACACTCCAGAGCAAACAAGCTAAGCTCTTCCAACCTCTTCTTATATCACATACTCTTCAATCCAGGCAGTATCCTGGTGAACTACTTCTGTGCCTCTCCAAAACCTCTGCATCCTAGAGCACAATACTCCATTGCTGGCTCTCTATATAGAGAACTATGGGATTAGTGATATTGTCATCATGTTTAGCACATACACTGGGGCTGAATGGCCTGTTCTTGAGAAATACTGTTCTATGTATATCTCTGCCAATGCGTTCAGTGAGCGCAAAGTGAGATTGAGATTAAAGAGCGCTGTGCAGGCACTGACCCAGTCTGTGAAATTTTCAACATTTAATCAGAAGAAACGTCGATAAAGGGGCTTTGTCAATACTTCCCTGAAAGCAGAGAAATATTCAACATGTTCCCAAGACAGATTGGGAAGAGATTCTCTGGAAATGAATAAGTCATCGTGGTTGTCCAGCCCGCGACGAACTTGACTGTGAAGCCCAATGTAGACAAACAGTGCTTCCAGCTGCAGTTGCCACACAGCTCCTGTTCCCCAGCACCGTCCGATTGTTCACCTCTCTCATGCATGCAAAAACACACACACACACACACACACACACACACTCATACTCACACACACACTCACACATACTCACACACACTCATACTCACACACGCACACATACACACACTCATACTCACACACACACATACTCACACACACTCATACTCACACACGCACACATACACACACTCATACTCACACACACTCACATGCACACACACTCATACTCACACACACTCATACTCACACACACACTCACATGCACACACACACTCACACACACACACATACACACACTCATACTCACTTATACAGACACACTCATACTCACACACACACTCACATGCACACACACACTCACACACACACACACACATACACACACTCATACTCACTTATACAGACACACACTCATACTCACACCACACACCGCACACATACTCACACACACTCATACTCACACACACACTCACACACACACACACACACACACACACACTCATACTCACTTATACAGACACACACACACAAAGACAGTTATATACGCACACAGACACACTCAGTTTTAGGATGTGGGAGCGAACAGGAGCAGCCAGCAGAAGCCACATGTCACAGGGAGAATGTGCAAATTCCATATGGAAAGTGTCAGAGGTTGGGATCGAAGTTTGGAAGACAGCGTCCATTGTGCTGAGGCAAATTTTAATCAGCCATAATCTTATGTAATGGTGGTACTGGCTGGTGCCTGTTTGTCTTTGTTCTGTTTTGTGGGGATGAGACTATGTAAATGTAGGGTGTTGTCAGTTGTATGATGTTCCTGGACTTCTCCCCGCTCCTGGCATTGGGTTCCCCTTACTCCCTATGGGGGAATAGCAGCAGCAGTGGTCAGACGGGGAGGGGAGTCTAAAAGCCCCACGTCTAATCTATTCTCCAGGATCGGGGAATTGAGAACTAGAGGGCAACGCACAAAATGCTGGAGGCTCAGCAAGTCCAGCAGTACCTATGGAAAGGGATAAATGGAAAGCCCTGCTGAAGGGTCTCAGCCCGAAATGTCGACTGTCTTTTCCATAGATGCTGCCTGACCTGCTGTGTTCCTCCAGCATTTTGTGTGTGTTGCTCTGGATTTCCAGCATCTGCAGACTTCCTCATGAAGAAGTAGAGGGCACGGGTTTAATCCAAGAAGGAACAGAATTAATAGAAACATGAGAGAGCTCCGTTGATGAAACAAGATGCCAGTAGAAGTGGTTGAGACATGTACATTAATGATAGTTTAACATCATTTCAAAGTACAAAATTCAAAGTACATTTATTATCAAAATATGTATACATTATACAGTCTTGAGATTTGTCAAAGTCAAAATAAAACTTCATTATCAAAGTACATACTGTACCTGACACCCCATACAACACAGAGGCTCTTTTTCTGCGGCACACTCACCAAATCTGTAGAACGGTAACCGTAAACAGGAACAATGGACAACGAACTGTACAAATGCAGATGTAAATAAACAGCAATAAATAATGAGCATGAAATAACAATATAACAGAGTCCTTAAATGAGTGTAGTTATCCCCTTTTGTTCAAGAGCCTGATGGTTGAGGGGTAGTAACTGTTCTTGAACCTGTCCCTTTAACCGGATGGCAGCAGTGAGGAAAGAGCATGCCCTGGGTGGTGAGGATCTTTGATGATGGATGCTGCTTTTCTACGGCAATGTTTCATGTAGACGTGCTCAGTGGTTGGGAGGGTTTTACCCATGATGTACTGGGCCGAATCCACTAGCTTTTGTAGGATTTTCCATTCAAAGGCATTGCTGTTCCCATACCGGGCTGTAATGCAGCCAGCCAGCACACTTCCCACCACACAGTGTCAATGTTTTCGATGACACGCCGAATCTCCAAACCTGACCTTTCCAAATCGGCCTGGTGTTTAGATTGATCAAACCTTGCTCTCAGTTTAGCTGCCTCTCCTCTGTTCTGCTCACCCAACTTCTCAGGTATCCCTTGACTTCACCCCAACTTTGCTTTGCACCCCCACATTTCAACTCTCAACTCAGCCTCACCTTAGCTCAGCTCTCCATTGTTGCAGTGGTTGTTTACCACAATTATTTTGCAGAAAAGGTGTTATCAGTAAAACATTTAGTTGTATTCCTTGTTTTGGGAACTGCCAATAAGCTGTTGCCCGCCCTCAGCGGCAGTACATAGTGTAAAGGAGAATGGAATAATTATTAGAAACATAGAAAACCTACAGCACAATACAGGCCCTTCAGCCCACAAAGCTGTGCTGAACATGTCCCTACCTTAGAACTACCTAGGCTTTACCCATAGCCCTCTATTTTCCTAAGCTCTGTGTAGCCATCTAGGAGTCTCTTAAAAGACCCTATCATTTTCGCCTCCACCACTGTTGCTGGCAGCCCATTCCACACACTCACCACTCTCTGCGTTAAAAACTTACCCCTGACATCTCCTCTGTACCTACTTCCAAGCACCTTAAACCTGTGCCCTCTCGTGCTAACCATTTCAGCCCTGGGGAAAAGCCTCTGACTATCCACATGATCAATGCCTCTCATCATCTTGTACACCTCTATCAGGTCACCTCTCATCCTCTGTCGCTCCAAGGAGAAAAGACCAAGTTCACTCAACCTATTCTCATAAGGCATGCACCCCAATCCAGGCAACATCCCTGTAAATCTCCTCTGCACCCTTTCTATGGTTTCCACATCCTTCCTGTAGTGAGATGACCAGAACTGAGCACAGTACTCCAAGTGGGGTCTGACCAGGGTCCTACATTTCTGCAATATTACCTCTCGACTCCTAAACTCAATCCCACGATTGATGAAGACCAATACACCATATTCCTTCTTGACCATAGTGTCAACCTGTGTAGCAGCTTTGAGTGTCCTGTGGACTCAGACAACCAAGATCTCTCTGATCCTCCACACTGCCAAGAGCTTTACCATTAATATCGTTTTCTGCCATCATATTTGACCTACCAAAATGAACCACCTCGCACTTATCTGGGTTGAACTCCATCTGCCACTTCTCAGCCCAGTTTTGCATCCTATCAATGTCTCTTTGTAACCTCTGACAGCCCTCCACACTATCCACAACATTATTACTCTGACCTGATGCAGCACAATAAGGTAAAAACACAATAATAATGAAATAAATATCAATATATAAGGTAGCTTCTGTACATAGATTGATTGTTCATAAAGTGACACTAGCCAAGGGTGTCCATACATAAGGTGACTCTGACAGGAAATGATAAAGTAGTGGTGGTTGGGTGTGTGGAGGGGTGGGTCAGTGGGTGGAGGTGTTGATCAGCCTCACTGCTTGTGGAAAGTAACTGTTTTTGAGTCTGGTGGTCCTGGCGTGGATGCTAGGTAGCCTCCTCCCTGACGGGAGTGGGACAAACTGTCCATGAGTAGGCTGTGTAGGATTATTCATCTTACCGGCCCTTTTCCAGCAGCTTTCTGTATGTCCTTGATGATGGGTAGGCTAGTGCTGGTGCTTTGGTGATGTTCTGATGAAAATCTGAAACATTAGGTTTCTCTCCCCACAGATGCTGGCCGATCTGCTGAGTGTTTCCAGAATTTTCTGATGTGTTTTCCAGACCTTTGGCATTTGAAGGGCTATATTCTCTAACATTTGGAACAATCCAAGGTGTTTTCTTTGAACCATACAAAATCTGCCTGCAGCCTGATACTGGGGTGGGGTGTCTGTGACGAAGGAGTCTCTGTCTCAGAGTAAGAGGTTAGCTATTTGACAGGTGAGGAGAGGTTTATTCACCCCAGACTGGATAACTGATGGAATTTTCACCCTGATGGCTGTGAAGAGTCTAGAGATGGATGTTTGGATGTGACGGTATGTCTGGGCTTTAGGACTCACTCAAAACATCCACCGTAGGTCACTGTGTGTCAGAGCTTATGGGGGGCTGAACAGCCCATTAACCACTAAATATACTTTATCGGGACTACAATTACTTCACTCCACAGACTGTAGTTTCCCTTTGGAACCGTCTGTGTGCCTGGCGTTCTGGTGGTATCCTGAAGGATTTGGTGAACTGAGTCCTCAAGGTATGACTGCAGCACCCATTGCCAGAATGGACTTTAGGCTGGATTGAAGGGGCCCGAACCGAGAGTGAAAAATTAACTGATATTTAGCCAATTTAAGCACCAAACCAGGTTCAAAAGATTAAGGTGTCAAGCCTGAGGACAAAGGATGAACCAGTGTTCAGCTCACTGCTCTGTGAGACTTTACTTACCTCAGCGCTGAACTAACTCTGTGACTGAGGCCTGCAGCCATCGACACTCCCCTCAGCACTGAACTAACTCTGTGACTGTGGCCTGCAGCCATCAGCACTCCCCTCAGCACTGAACTGACCCTGTGACTGAGGCCTGCAGCCATCAGCACTCCCCTCAGCACTGAACTAACTCTGTGACTGAGGCCTGCGGCCATCGGCACTCCCCTCAGCACTGAACTAACTCTGTGACTGAGGCCTGCAGCCATCGGCACTCCCCTCAGCACTGAACTAACTCTGTGACTGAGGCCTGCAGCCATCGGCACTCCCCTCAGCACTGAACTAACTCTGTGACTGAGGCCTGCAGCCATCGGCACTCCCCTCAGCACTGAACTAACTCTGTGACTGAGGCCTGCAGCCATCGGCACTCCCCTCAGCACTGAACTGACCCTGTGACTGTGGCCTGCTGCCATCAGCACTCCCCTCAGCACTGAACTAACTCTGTGACTGAGGCCTGCAGCCATCGGCACTCCCCTCAGCACTGAACTAACTCTGTGACTGAGGCCTGCAGCCATCGGCACTCCCCTCAGCACTGAACTGACCCTGTGACTGTGGCCTGCTGCCATCAGCACTCCCCTCAGCACTGAACTGACCCTGTGACTGTGGCCTGCTGCCATCGACACTCCCCTCAGCACTGAACTGACTGTGTGACTGAGGCCTGCAGCAATCGACACTCACTTCAGCACTGAACTAACTCTGTGACTGAGGCCTGCAGCCATCGGCACTCCCCTCAGCACTGAACTAACTTTGTGACTGAGGCCTGCAGCCATCGGCACTCCCCTCAGCACTGAACTGACCCTGTGACTGTGGCCTGCTGCCATCAGCACTCCCCTCAGCACTGAACTGACTGTGTGACTGAGGCCTGCAGCCGTCGACACTCCCCTCAGCACTGAACTAACTTTGTGACTGAGGCCTGCAGCTATCGGCACTCACTTCAGCACTGAACTAACTCTGTGACTGAGGCCTGCAGCCATCGACACTCCCCTCAGCACTGAACTAACTCTGTGACTGAGGCCTGCAGCCGTCGACACTCCCCTCAGCACTGAACTAACTCTGTGACTGAGGCCTGCAGCCGTCGACACTCCCCTCAGCACTGAACTAACTCTGTGACTGAGGCCTGCAGCCGTCGACACTCCCCTCAGCACTGAACTAACTCTGTGACTGAGGCCTGCAGCCGTCGACACTCCCCTCAGCACTGAACTAACTCTGTGACTGAGGCCTGCAGCCGTCGACACTCCCCTCAGCGCTGAACTAACTCTGTGACTGAGGCCTGCAGCCGTCGACACTCCCCTCAGCACTGAACTAGCTTCATGATTGTGGCCTGCATCCACTGGCACCCACCTCACCTCAGCACTGAACTAACTCTGTGACTGAGGCCTGCATCCACTGGCACCCACCTCACCTCAGCAATGAACTGACTCTGTGACTGAGGCCTGCATCCACTGGCACCCACCTCACCTCAGCAATGAACTGACTCTGTGACTGTGGCCTACAGTCATTGGGGTCATGAAAAGGTTCACAGTCCGTCCCAGAAAGGTTGCAGCTCTGAACTGCCTATGGACTCACTTTTGGGACTCTGTAGTTCAAGTTCTGTTCATTATTTACTAACTTTTTTTATAGTTTGAACATTGGATATTTCTTGTACACTGGATATTTGAGAGTCTGTTGTGTGGAGCGTTTCAAGGGTTCCATTGTGTTTCTTTGTTTTATGGCTGCCTGGAAGATTAATCTGAGGGTTGTTTATCGTGTACATACTTTGATGATAAATGTACTTTGACTTTGACTGGCTTACTCTTGCTGAACATCATCAAGGCAGACAGTATGGAAAGAAGCCCTTCAGCCCACCTTGTGAATACTGTATCTTCTGCTGTGATTATCCCGCTCTGAATCCTGGCAAGACTGCCACTTGTTGTGTTTGGGGACAGATTTCCCGTCAGTTCATGCTGCTCAGTGGAGGAGAGCATCTTCAGATGTGTCCCAGAGAGAACGGATATAAACAGCACAGAATTATCTCCCAGATGTTCATTACTGACCCACTAACCTGCAAGAGTACACACTGATTCAAGTTCCACAACTGTTAGCGCCAAGCATGTGGAACATGGTGTTTTTCTCGAGTGTTTAATGCAGATGTTTGCTGCGAATTCCCCAGATGTTCACGCTGCTGGATCACCAGGTACTGAAACAGACTGAAAAATGATGGTGTTGGAGTTTTTATGAAACTCCACTCTCCTGCTGTTTTCAGCTTCAGGAGCAGTTTTACCCCCAACCATCCGGCTCCTGAGAGTCACTTGCCACAACCCTGAACTCATTCCACAAATGAGACACACTTTCAAGGACTCTACAGCTCTTGCTCGAAATACTATTTATTTCTTATTTATCTGTTATTATTATTTTGATTTTCTTTTTGCATTTGCATTACCTGTTGTCTTTTGAAGATTGGTTGTCTTTGTATGCTGGTATTTAATTGATTCTGTTCATCCCTTGGATCCTCTGAATGTCTGCAAGAAAATGAACCTCAGGGTAGTAAATGCTGACATATGCATATTTTGAAAACAAATTTACTTTGAAATTTGAACTTTGAACCCGTCATCCAGTAACTTTGATTGGCCACCAGCTTAGCCAGATGTATCGCCCCATTTGTTCCTCGTTTATGCATCAATTTGGATGGGAATGTGCAAAGCATGGCTGGTAAGTTTGTGCCTGATACTGACCTTTACAAGGATGTTGCTGTCACTTGACCTGAGTCACAAGGAAAGACTGGAAAGGTGAGGACATTAATCCCTAGGATATAGGAGACTAAGGGTAGATTTGATAGAGGTACAAAATTGTGAAGGGTATAGACAGGTAAGTGCAAACAGGCTTTTTCCACTGAGGTTGGCTGAGACTACAACTAGAGGTCATGGGTTAAGGGTGAAATGTGAGATCTTTAAGGGGAACATGAGAGAGAACTTCTTCAGTCAGAGGATAGTGAGAGTGTGGAATGAGCTCCCAGTGGAAGTGATGGATGAGGGTTTGATTTAAGAGAAATTTGGATAGATACATGGATGGGAGGGGTAGATACGGCTGTGGTCTGGGAGTAGGCAGTTTCACAGTTCGGTATGGACAAGATGGGCTGAAGGGCCTGTTTCTATGCTGTATTGTTCTATGATTCTATGACTATAATATAGGTGGTAGTATAGAGTCTACTAGACAATGAAGAGGGACCTTAACCAGCTGAGTAACTGGGCTGATGAATGGCAAATAGACATTAACTCAGATAAGTGTTAGGTGTTGCATTTTGGGAGGCAAATAAAGGTAGGGCTTTCCCAGTGAATGATACGGCCCTGGGGAGTTTGATACAGAGCACAGACCCAGAAATACAGGTCCATGGTTCCCTGACAGTAGCATTGCAGGTAGACAGGGTGGTGAAGGTGTTTGGTATGCTGGCCTTCATTAGTGAGGACATCAGGTTTACAAGTTGGGATGTTATATTGCAGTTTTGCAAGGTGAGGCCACACATAAATGAGTGGAAACGAGTGGTGGGAGGATCTGCCCGGGTAGACTGCCTGGCAATGTTTAGGGAGTATGTTCGTGCCCGGGTAAATATTGAGAAGGAACTCACGCTGTCCACGGCGACCATAGACCATTGGGCTCCGCAGGGGGTTATTGCCATCATTGACAGAGGGAAACATTATAGTTTAATGTGTATTGGCTATTTGTAGTGAAGTAATTGTGTTAGTCACTGGTTTGTATATTTTCATTGAATTTGTAATAATGATATTTTGTATATATAAAAAAAGGTCAGACACAGAGTGAAGCTCCCTCAACACCATCCCATCACACACTCTCGGGGTCAGACACAGAGTGAAGCTCTCTCCACACCGTCCCATCACACACTCTCGGGGTCAGACACAGAGTGAAGCTCCCTCCCTACCGTCACATTACACACTCCCGGGGTCAGACACAGAGTGAAGTTCTCTCCACACCGTCCCATCACACACTCTCGGGGTCAGACACAGAGTGAAGCTCTCTCCACACCGTCCCATCACACACTCTCGGGGTCAGACACAGAGTGAAGCTCTCTCCACACCGTCCCATCACACACTCCCGGGGTCAGACACAGAGTGAAGCTCTCTCCACACCGTCCCATCACACACTCCCGGGGTCAGACACAGAGTGAAGCTCTCTCCACACCGTCCCATTCCACACTCCGAAAGTCAGACGCAGAGACATGTCTCTACTGTCTCATAATACACTCCCATCGTTGGACACAGAATGAAGCTCCCTCTGCACAGTCCAATCCCACCCTCCTGGGGTCAGATTCCGAGTGAAATTGAGGAATACCCACACATTAATTTTTTCAGAGATACACATTGATAAGCCTCTCTGTGCTCCACTGGCCCACACTCTGTATGTTAGACAGCTGGATAACTCCATCACTGGACTGTTGAAGAATAATGTTTGGTGTCTCACTATAAATAGTTGCGCATCTCTGAAACATTCAGTGACAGTGTTTGTGAAAGTGCAGAGAGTTGGGAAA
This sequence comes from Hemitrygon akajei, assembly GCF_048418815.1. Classification (NCBI taxonomy): domain Eukaryota; kingdom Metazoa; phylum Chordata; class Chondrichthyes; order Myliobatiformes; family Dasyatidae; genus Hemitrygon; species Hemitrygon akajei. Next base: position 2,641,679 of record NC_133135.1, on the reverse strand, counting down.
CGAAGGACAGAAGTTGCCTCCTGCTTTCTGAGAGCAAAGGCAGGTTCCTGCCCCTGTCTTTGTACCGTTGGCTGGTAAAATAATTCCTCATCAACAAAAGGTTTACGGGCAGGGGAGGCCAATCAGTCCCTTGATCTGCTCTGCTATCACACATCAATCTGCCCATTCCCTGCACTATCCCAATATTCCTTGATTCTGTTCTTCCCACTGTATTCCCTGTATTTGCCTTCAATTTCATGAAGGGGTTTAGAAGCCAGAGGGGGTTACAGAGACAGGGAGGGGTGTAGCAGCCTTGGGGGTTACAGAGACAGGGAGGGGTGTAGGGACTGGAGGGGGTTACAGAGACAGGGAGGGGTGTAGGGGCCAGAGGGGGTTTCAGAGACAGGGAGGGGTGTAGGGGCCAGAGGGGATTTCAGAGACAGGGAGGGGTGTAGGAGCAACAGGGGGTTACAGAGACAGGGAGGGGTGTAGGAGCAAGAGAGGGTTTCAGAGACAGGGAGGGGTGTAGGAGCAAGAGGGGGTTACAGAGACAGGGAAGGGTGTAGGAGCAAGAGGGGGTTTCAGAGACAGGGAGGGGTGTAGGAGCAAGAGGGGGTTTCAGAGACAGGGAGGGGTGTAGGAGCAAGAGGGGGTTTCAGAGGCAGGGAGGGGTGTAGGAGCAAGAGGGGGTTACAGAGGCAGGGAGGGGTGTAGGGGCCAGAGGGGATTACAGAGACAGGGAGGGGTGTAGGAGCAAGAGGGTGTTACAGAGACAGGGAGGGGAGTAGGGACCAGAGGGGATTTCAGAGACAGGGAGGGGTGTAGGAGCAAGAGGGGGTTTCAGAGACAGGGAGGGGTGTAGGAGCAAGAGGGGGTTACAGAGGCAGGGAGGGGTGTAGGAGCAAGAGGGGGTTACAGAGACAGGGAGGGGTGTAGGAGCAAGAGGGGTTTTCAGAGACAGGGAGGGGTGTAGGAGCAAGAGGGGGTTACAGAGACAGGGAGGGGTGTAGGAGCAAGAGGGGGTTTCAGAGACAGGGAGGGGTGTAGGAGCAAGAGGGGGTTACAGAGGCAGGGAGGGGTGTAAGAGCAAGAGGGGGTTACAGAGACAGGGAGGGGTGTAGGGGCAAGAGGGGGTTACAGAGGCAGGGAGGGGTGTAGGGGCAAGAGGGGGTTACAGAGACAGGGAGGGGTGTAGGGGCAAGAGGGGGTTTCAGAGACAGGGAGGGGTGTAGGAGTAAGAGGGGGTTACAGAGACAGGGAGGGGTGTAGGAGCAAGAGGGGGTTTCAGAGACAGTGAGGGGTGTAGGAGCAAGAGGGGGTTACAGAGGCAGGGAGGGGTGTAGGAGCAAGAGGGGGTTACAGAGGCAGGGAGGGGTGTAGGAGCAAGAGGGGGTTACAGAGACAGGGAGGGGTGTAGGGGCAAGAGGGGGTTACAGAGGCAGGGAGGGGTGTAGGGGCAAGAGGGGGTTACAGAGACAGGGAGGGGTGTAGGTGCAAGAGGGGGTTTCAGAGACAGGGAGGGGTGTAGGAGCAAGAGGGGGTTACAGAGACAGGGAGGGGTGTAGGAGCAAGAGGGGGTTTCAGAGACAGGGAGGGGTGTAGGAGCAAGAGGGGGTTACAGAGGCAGGGAGGGTTGTAGGGGCAAGAGGGGGTTACAGAGACAGGGAGGGGTGTAGGGGCGAGGGGGTTACAGAGACAGGGAGGGGTGTAGGGACCAGAGGGGGTTACAGAGACAGGGAGGGGTGTAGGAGCAAGAGGGGGTTACAGAGACAGGGAGGGGTGTAGGAGTAAGAGGGGGTTACAGAGACAGGGAGGGGTGTAGGAGTAAGAGGGGGTTACAGAGACAGGGAGGGGTGTAGGAGTAAGAGGAGGTTACAGAGACAGGGAGGGGTGTAGGAGCAAGAGGGGGTTACAGAGACAGGGAGGGTTGTAGGAGTAAGAGGGGGTTACAGAGACAGGGAGGGGTGTAGGAGTAAGAGGGGGTTACAGAGACAGGGAGGGGTGTAGGAGTAAGAGGGGGTTACAGAGACAGGGAGGGGTGTAGGAGTAAGAGTGGGTTACAGAGACAGGGAGGGGTGTAGGAGTAAGAGGGGGTTACAGAGACAGGGAGGGGTGTAGGAGTAAGAGGGGGTTACAGAGACAGGGAGGGGTGTAGGAGTAAGAGTGGGTTACAGAGACAGGGACGGGTGTAGGAGTAAGAGTGGGTTACAGAGACAGGGAGGGGTGTAGGAGTAAGAGGAGGTTACAGAGACAGGGAGGGGTGTAGGAGCAAGAGGGGGTTACAGAGACAGGGAGGGGTCTAGGAGCAAGAGTGGGTTACAGAGACAGGGAGGGGTGTAGGGGCGAGGGGGTTACAGAGACAGGGAGGGGTGTAGGAGTAAGAGGAGGTTACAGAATCAGGGAGGGGTGTAGGAGTAAGAGGGGGTTACAGAGACAGGGAGGGGTGTAGGAGTAAGAGGAGGTTACAGAGACAGGGAGGGGTGTAGGAGTAAGAGGGGGTTACAGAGACAGGGAGGGGTGTAGGAGTAAGAGGGGGTTACAGAGACAGGGAGGGGTGTAGGAGTAAGAGGGGGTTACAGAGACAGGGAGGGGTGTAGGAGCAAGAGGGGGTTACAGAGACAGGGAGGGGTGTAGGAGTAAGAGGGGGTTACAGAGACAGGGAGGGGTGTAGGAGCAAGAGGGGGTTACAGAGACAGGGAGGGGTGTAGGAGTAAGAGGGGGTTACAGAGACAGGGAGGGGTGTAGGAGCAAGAGGGGGTTACAGAGACAGGGAGGGGTGTAGGAGTAAGAGGGGGTTACAGAGACAGGGAGGGGTGTAGGAGCAAGAGGGGGTTACAGAGACAGGGAGGGGTGTAGGAGTAAGAGGGGGTTACAGAGACAGGGAGGGGTGTAGGAGCAAGAGGGGGTTACAGAGACAGGGAGGGGTGTAGGAGCAAGAGGGGGTTACAGAGACAGGGAGGGGTGTAGGAGTAAGAGGGGGTTACAGAGACAGGGAGGGGTGTAGGAGCAAGAGGGGGTTACAGAGACAGGGAGGGGTGTAGGAGTAAGAGGGGGTTACAGAGACAGGGAGGGGTGTAGGAGCAAGAGGGGGTTACAGAGACAGGGAGGGGTGTAGGAGTAAGAGGGGGTTACAGAGACAGGGAGGGGTGTAGGAGCAAGAGGGGGTTACAGAGACAGGGAGGGGTGTAGGAGTAAGAGGGGGTTACAGAGACAGGGAGGGGTGTAGGAGCAAGAGGGGGTTACAGAGACAGGGAGGGTTGTAGGAGCAAGAGGGGGTTTCAGAGACAGGGAGGGGTGTAGGAGCAAGAGGGGGTTTCAGAGACAGGGAGGGGTGTAGGGGCAAGAGGGGGTTACAGAGACAGGGAGGGGTGTAGGAGCAAGAGGGGGTTTCAGAGACAGGGAGGGGTGTAGGAGTAAGAGGGGGTTTCAGAGACAGGGAGGGGTGTAGGAGTAAGAGGGGGTTACAGAGACAGGGAGGGGTGTAGGAGCAAGAGGGGGTTACAGAGACAGGGAGGGGTGTAGGAGTAAGAGGGGGTTACAGAGACAGGGAGGGGTGTAGGAGTAAGAGGGGGTTACAGAGACAGGGAGGGGTGTAGGAGTAAGAGGGGGTTACAGAGACAGGGAGGGGTGTAGGAGCAACAGGGGGTTACAGAGACAGGGAGGGGTGTAGGAGTAAGAGGGGGTTACAGAGACAGGGAGGGGTGTAGGAGCAAGTGGGGGTTACAGAGACAGGGAGGGGTGTAGGAGTAAGAGGGGGTTACAGAGACATGGAGGGGTGGAGGAGTAAGAGGGGGTTACAGAGACAGGGAGGGGTGTAGGAGTAAGGGGGTTACAGAGACAGGGAGGGGTGTAGGAGTAAGAGGGGGTTACAGAGACAGGGAGGGGTGTAGGAGCAAGAGGGGGTTACAGAGACAGGGAGGGGTGTAGGAGTAAGAGGGGGTTACAGAGACAGGGAGGGGTGTAGGAGTAAGAGGGGGTTACAGAGACAGGGAGGGGTGTAGGAGTAAGAGGGGGTTACAGAGACAGGGAGGGGTGTAGGAGTAAGAGGGGGTTACAGAGACAGGGAGGGGTGTAGGAGCAAGAGGGGGTTACAGAGACAGGGAGGGGTGTAGGAGTAAGAGGGGGTTACAGAGACAGGGAGGGGTGTAGGAGCAAGAGGGGGTTACAGAGACAGGGAGGGGTGTAGGAGTAAGAGGGGGTTACAGAGACAGGGAGGGGTGTAGGAGCAAGAGGGGGTTACAGAGACAGGGAGGGGTGTAGGAGTAAGAGGGGGTTACAGAGACAGGGAGGGGTGTAGGAGCAAGAGGGGGTTACAGAGACAGGGAGGGGTGTAGGAGTAAGAGGGGGTTACAGAGACAGGGAGGGGTGTAGGAGCAAGAGGGGGTTACAGAGACAGGGAGGGGTGTAGGAGCAAGAGGGGGTTACAGAGACAGGGAGGGGTGTAGGAGTAAGAGGGGGTTACAGAGACAGGGAGGGGTGTAGGAGCAAGAGGGGGTTACAGAGACAGGGAGGGGTGTAGGAGTAAGAGGGGGTTACAGAGACAGGGAGGGGTGTAGGAGCAAGAGGGGGTTACAGAGACAGGGAGGGGTGTAGGAGTAAGAGGGGGTTACAGAGACAGGGAGGGGTGTAGGAGCAAGAGGGGGTTACAGAGACAGGGAGGGGTGTAGGAGTAAGAGGGGGTTACAGAGACAGGGAGGGGTGTAGGAGCAAGAGGGGGTTACAGAGACAGGGAGGGTTGTAGGAGCAAGAGGGGGTTTCAGAGACAGGGAGGGGTGTAGGAGCAAGAGGGGGTTTCAGAGACAGGGAGGGGTGTAGGGGCAAGAGGGGGTTACAGAGACAGGGAGGGGTGTAGGAGCAAGAGGGGGTTTCAGAGACAGGGAGGGGTGTAGGAGTAAGAGGGGGTTTCAGAGACAGGGAGGGGTGTAGGAGTAAGAGGGGGTTACAGAGACAGGGAGGGGTGTAGGAGCAAGAGGGGGTTACAGAGACAGGGAGGGGTGTAGGAGTAAGAGGGGGTTACAGAGACAGGGAGGGGTGTAGGAGTAAGAGGGGGTTACAGAGACAGGGAGGGGTGTAGGAGTAAGAGGGGGTTACAGAGACAGGGAGGGGTGTAGGAGCAACAGGGGGTTACAGAGACAGGGAGGGGTGTAGGAGTAAGAGGGGGTTACAGAGACAGGGAGGGGTGTAGGAGCAAGTGGGGGTTACAGAGACAGGGAGGGGTGTAGGAGTAAGAGGGGGTTACAGAGACAGGGAGGGGTGGAGGAGTAAGAGGGGGTTACAGAGACAGGGAGGGGTGTAGGAGTAAGGGGGTTACAGAGACAGGGAGGGGTGTAGGAGTAAGAGGGGGTTACAGAGACAGGGAGGGGTGTAGGAGCAAGAGGGGGTTACAGAGACAGGGAGGGGTGTAGGAGTAAGAGGGGGTTACAGAGACAGGGAGGGGTGTAGGAGTAAGAGGGGGTTACAGAGACAGGGAGGGGTGTAGGAGTAAGAGGGGGTTACAGAGGCAGGGATGGGTGTAGGAGCAAGAGGGGGTTACAGAGACAGGGAGGGGTGTAGGAGTAAGAGGAGGTTTCAGAGACAGGGAGGGGTGTAGGAGTAAGAGGGGGTTACAGAGACAGGGAGGGGTGTAGGAGTAAGAGGGGGTTACAGAGACAGGGAGGGGTGTAGGAGTAAGAGGAGGTTACAGAGACAGGGAGGGGTGTAGGAGCAAGAGGGGGTTACAGAGACAGGGAGGGGTGTAGGGGCCAGAGTGGGTTACAGAGACAGGGAGGGGTGTAGGAGCAAGAGGGGGTTACAGAGGCAGGGAGGGGTGTAGGAGCAAGAGGGGGTTACAGAGACAGGGAGGGGTGTAGGGGCAAGAGGGGGTTACAGAGGCAGGGAGGGGTGTAGGGGCAAGAGGGGGTTACAGAGACAGGGAGGGGTGTAGGTGCAAGAGGGGGTTTCAGAGACAGGGAGGGGTGTAGGAGCAAGAGGGGGTTACAGAGACAGGGAGGGGTGTAGGAGCAAGAGGGGGTTTCAGAGACAGGGAGGGGTGTAGGAGCAAGAGGGGGTTACAGAGGCAGGGAGGGTTGTAGGGGCAAGAGGGGGTTACAGAGACAGGGAGGGGTGTAGGGGCGAGGGGGTTACAGAGACAGGGAGGGGTGTAGGGACCAGAGGGGGTTACAGAGACAGGGAGGGGTGTAGGAGCAAGAGGGGGTTACAGAGACAGGGAGGGGTGTAGGAGTAAGAGGGGGTTACAGAGACAGGGAGGGGTGTAGGAGTAAGAGGGGGTTACAGAGACAGGGAGGGGTGTAGGAGTAAGAGGAGGTTACAGAGACAGGGAGGGGTGTAGGAGCAAGAGGGGGTTACAGAGACAGGGAGGGTTGTAGGAGTAAGAGGGGGTTACAGAGACAGGGAGGGGTGTAGGAGTAAGAGGGGGTTACAGAGACAGGGAGGGGTGTAGGAGTAAGAGGGGGTTACAGAGACAGGGAGGGGTGTAGGAGTAAGAGTGGGTTACAGAGACAGGGAGGGGTGTAGGAGTAAGAGGGGGTTACAGAGACAGGGAGGGGTGTAGGAGTAAGAGGGGGTTACAGAGACAGGGAGGGGTGTAGGAGTAAGAGTGGGTTACAGAGACAGGGACGGGTGTAGGAGTAAGAGTGGGTTACAGAGACAGGGAGGGGTGTAGGAGTAAGAGGAGGTTACAGAGACAGGGAGGGGTGTAGGAGCAAGAGGGGGTTACAGAGACAGGGAGGGGTCTAGGAGCAAGAGTGGGTTACAGAGACAGGGAGGGGTGTAGGGGCGAGGGGGTTACAGAGACAGGGAGGGGTGTAGGAGTAAGAGGAGGTTACAGAATCAGGGAGGGGTGTAGGAGTAAGAGGGGGTTACAGAGACAGGGAGGGGTGTAGGAGTAAGAGGAGGTTACAGAGACAGGGAGGGGTGTAGGAGTAAGAGGGGGTTACAGAGACAGGGAGGGGTGTAGGAGTAAGAGGGGGTTACAGAGACAGGGAGGGGTGTAGGAGTAAGAGGGGGTTACAGAGACAGGGAGGGGTGTAGGAGCAAGAGGGGGTTACAGAGACAGGGAGGGGTGTAGGAGTAAGAGGGGGTTACAGAGACAGGGAGGGGTGTAGGAGCAAGAGGGGGTTACAGAGACAGGGAGGGGTGTAGGAGTAAGAGGGGGTTACAGAGACAGGGAGGGGTGTAGGAGCAAGAGGGGGTTACAGAGACAGGGAGGGGTGTAGGAGTAAGAGGGGGTTACAGAGACAGGGAGGGGTGTAGGAGCAAGAGGGGGTTACAGAGACAGGGAGGGGTGTAGGAGTAAGAGGGGGTTACAGAGACAGGGAGGGGTGTAGGAGCAAGAGGGGGTTACAGAGACAGGGAGGGGTGTAGGAGCAAGAGGGGGTTACAGAGACAGGGAGGGGTGTAGGAGTAAGAGGGGGTTACAGAGACAGGGAGGGGTGTAGGAGCAAGAGGGGGTTACAGAGACAGGGAGGGGTGTAGGAGTAAGAGGGGGTTACAGAGACAGGGAGGGGTGTAGGAGCAAGAGGGGGTTACAGAGACAGGGAGGGGTGTAGGAGTAAGAGGGGGTTACAGAGACAGGGAGGGGTGTAGGAGCAAGAGGGGGTTACAGAGACAGGGAGGGGTGTAGGAGTAAGAGGGGGTTACAGAGACAGGGAGGGGTGTAGGAGCAAGAGGGGGTTACAGAGACAGGGAGGGTTGTAGGAGCAAGAGGGGGTTTCAGAGACAGGGAGGGGTGTAGGAGCAAGAGGGGGTTTCAGAGACAGGGAGGGGTGTAGGGGCAAGAGGGGGTTACAGAGACAGGGAGGGGTGTAGGAGCAAGAGGGGGTTTCAGAGACAGGGAGGGGTGTAGGAGTAAGAGGGGGTTTCAGAGACAGGGAGGGGTGTAGGAGTAAGAGGGGGTTACAGAGACAGGGAGGGGTGTAGGAGCAAGAGGGGGTTACAGAGACAGGGAGGGGTGTAGGAGTAAGAGGGGGTTACAGAGACAGGGAGGGGTGTAGGAGTAAGAGGGGGTTACAGAGACAGGGAGGGGTGTAGGAGTAAGAGGGGGTTACAGAGACAGGGAGGGGTGTAGGAGCAACAGGGGGTTACAGAGACAGGGAGGGGTGTAGGAGTAAGAGGGGGTTACAGAGACAGGGAGGGGTGTAGGAGCAAGTGGGGGTTACAGAGACAGGGAGGGGTGTAGGAGTAAGAGGGGGTTACAGAGACATGGAGGGGTGGAGGAGTAAGAGGGGGTTACAGAGACAGGGAGGGGTGTAGGAGTAAGGGGGTTACAGAGACAGGGAGGGGTGTAGGAGTAAGAGGGGGTTACAGAGACAGGGAGGGGTGTAGGAGCAAGAGGGGGTTACAGAGACAGGGAGGGGTGTAGGAGTAAGAGGGGGTTACAGAGACAGGGAGGGGTGTAGGAGTAAGAGGGGGTTACAGAGACAGGGAGGGGTGTAGGAGTAAGAGGGGGTTACAGAGACAGGAGGGGTGTAGGAGTAAGAGGGGGTTACAGAGACAGGGAGGGGTGTAGGAGCAAGAGGGGGTTACAGAGACAGGGAGGGGTGTAGGAGTAAGAGGGGGTTACAGAGACAGGGAGGGGTGTAGGAGCAAGAGGGGGTTACAGAGACAGGGAGGGGTGTAGGAGTAAGAGGGGGTTACAGAGACAGGGAGGGGTGTAGGAGCAAGAGGGGGTTACAGAGACAGGGAGGGGTGTAGGAGTAAGAGGGGGTTACAGAGACAGGGAGGGGTGTAGGAGCAAGAGGGGGTTACAGAGACAGGGAGGGGTGTAGGAGTAAGAGGGGGTTACAGAGACAGGGAGGGGTGTAGGAGCAAGAGGGGGTTACAGAGACAGGGAGGGGTGTAGGAGCAAGAGGGGGTTACAGAGACAGGGAGGGGTGTAGGAGTAAGAGGGGGTTACAGAGACAGGGAGGGGTGTAGGAGCAAGAGGGGGTTACAGAGACAGGGAGGGGTGTAGGAGTAAGAGGGGGTTACAGAGACAGGGAGGGGTGTAGGAGCAAGAGGGGGTTACAGAGACAGGGAGGGGTGTAGGAGTAAGAGGGGGTTACAGAGACAGGGAGGGGTGTAGGAGCAAGAGGGGGTTACAGAGACAGGGAGGGGTGTAGGAGTAAGAGGGGGTTACAGAGACAGGGAGGGGTGTAGGAGCAAGAGGGGGTTACAGAGACAGGGAGGGTTGTAGGAGCAAGAGGGGGTTTCAGAGACAGGGAGGGGTGTAGGAGCAAGAGGGGGTTTCAGAGACAGGGAGGGGTGTAGGGGCAAGAGGGGGTTACAGAGACAGGGAGGGGTGTAGGAGCAAGAGGGGGTTTCAGAGACAGGGAGGGGTGTAGGAGTAAGAGGGGGTTTCAGAGACAGGGAGGGGTGTAGGAGTAAGAGGGGGTTACAGAGACAGGGAGGGGTGTAGGAGCAAGAGGGGGTTACAGAGACAGGGAGGGGTGTAGGAGTAAGAGGGGGTTACAGAGACAGGGAGGGGTGTAGGAGTAAGAGGGGGTTACAGAGACAGGGAGGGGTGTAGGAGTAAGAGGGGGTTACAGAGACAGGGAGGGGTGTAGGAGCAACAGGGGGTTACAGAGACAGGGAGGGGTGTAGGAGTAAGAGGGGGTTACAGAGACAGGGAGGGGTGTAGGAGCAAGTGGGGGTTACAGAGACAGGGAGGGGTGTAGGAGTAAGAGGGGGTTACAGAGACAGGGAGGGGTGGAGGAGTAAGAGGGGGTTACAGAGACAGGGAGGGGTGTAGGAGTAAGGGGGTTACAGAGACAGGGAGGGGTGTAGGAGTAAGAGGGGGTTACAGAGACAGGGAGGGGTGTAGGAGCAAGAGGGGGTTACAGAGACAGGGAGGGGTGTAGGAGTAAGAGGGGGTTACAGAGACAGGGAGGGGTGTAGGAGTAAGAGGGGGTTACAGAGACAGGGAGGGGTGTAGGAGTAAGAGGGGGTTACAGAGGCAGGGATGGGTGTAGGAGCAAGAGGGGGTTACAGAGACAGGGAGGGGTGTAGGAGTAAGAGGAGGTTTCAGAGACAGGGAGGGGTGTAGGAGTAAGAGGGGGTTACAGAGACAGGGAGGGGTGTAGGAGTAAGAGGGGGTTACAGAGACAGGGAGGGGTGTAGGAGTAAGAGGAGGTTACAGAGACAGGGAGGGGTGTAGGAGCAAGAGGGGGTTACAGAGACAGGGAGGGGTGTAGGGGCCAGAGTGGGTTACAGAGACAGGGAGGGGTGTAGGAGCAAGAGGGGGTTACAGAGACAGGGAGGGGTGTAGGAGTAAGAGGGGGTTTCAGAGACAGGGAGGGGTGTAGGAGTAAGAGGGGGTTTCAGAGACAGGGAGGTGTGTAGGAGTAAGAGGGGGTTACAGAGACAGGGAGGGGTGTAGGAGTAAGAGGGTGTTACAGAGACAGGGAGGGGTGTAGGAGCAAGAGGGGGTTTCAGAGACAGGGAGTGGTGTAGGAGCAAGAGGGGGTTACAGAGACAGGGAGGGGTGTAGGAGTAAGAGGGGGTTTCAGAGACAGGGAGGAGTGTAGGAGCAAGAGGGGGTTTCAGAGACAGGGAGGGGTGTAGGAGTAAGAGGGGGTTACAGAGACAGGGAGGGGTGTAGGAGCAAGAGGGGGTTACAGAGACAGGGAGGGTTGTAGGAGCAAGAGGGGTTTTCAGAGACAGGGAGGGGTGTAGGGGCTAGAGGGGGTTACAGAGACAAGGAGGGGTGTAGGGGCCAGAGGGGGTTTCAGAGACAGGGAGGGGTGTAGGAGTAAGAGGGGGTTTCAGAGATAGGGAGGGGTGTATGACAGGGGATGCTGGGTCCAGAGTGGGTTACAAAAGCAGTGGGGGGGGGAATGTACAGGACAGAGGAGGTTACAGAGAGAGGGTAATGTTTTGGTTCATGCACTGTGTGTGAGATACATTTTCTGGGTTCACCATTGTCCGGAGGAATGGTGTTTGGTTTGGTTGTAAACATGTACAGTCCGTAGATCTGGCAATGTTGCCAGTGATGTTGACCGGGTGGTTAAGGAGGCATATTTTGTGCAGGATTGAGTTCAGGAGCCATGAGGTAATGCTGTAGTAGATGTGGAGAGGGTGCAGAGGATCCACCAGGATGCTGTCTGGATTAGAGAGCATGTGTTACGAGGATAAGTTGAGTGAGCTCGTGTTTTTCTTGATAGAGGTATACAAGATAATCAGAGGCATAGATCGAGTTGATAGCCAGACAGTTTTCCCCAGTGGAAATGGTCAATGCAAGGAGGAATAATTTTAAGTTGATTGGAGGAAAGTTTAGCAGGAATGTCAGATGTAAATTCTTTAGTCAGAGTGGTGAGTGGGTGGAGTGCCCTGCCGGTGGTGCTGCTAAAGGCAGATACATTAGGGAATTTTAAGGAAATCACATGGATGTCAGAAAAATGGAGGGCTGTGGGAGGGAAGGGTTAGATCGATCTATGAGTAGTTTAAAATTTGGCAAAACATGGTTTGGTAATATGTTGTACTGGTCTATGTTCCATATTGGAAATCTGTATGATTTGCAGTGTTCTACCTGTCATCTGTTGCCACATTTTTACTGTGCCGACCCTCCACACGCCCTTCACTGTGCAGATCACACTGGCCAGTCAGTGCTGATGAGGGGACACGTTTAAATTTCATATCAGTCCCACAGAGCCCCTTCGGCCCATCAGGCCCATGCTGGCCACCAACAACCCATTGACACCAATCCTACACAATCCCATAAACTCCCCTCAGGTTCCACCCATCACCCACACACTGCGACGATTTACAGCAGACGATTAACTCGGCGACCCACATGCCTTTGGGATGTGGGAAGGAAGCAGACTGTCACGGGGAGAACATGAGAACTCCACACAGACTGTGCCGATTCTGGGATCGAACCCAGGTCTATAAAGCTGTGACTGAGGTGGTGGCTCTGTCCATTGCACCAATCTGACACGGACCGTCTGACCCACTTGCGGGCTGATGTTGAGCGGCTGGGAGCGTTCGAACCGGCTCTCAGATTCAGAAATAATTGGCTTTCCCTCTTTGAGCAGAGCAACTTGCAGTCTGTGTTCCTACAGAAGTGCTGATCACTCCTGCTTTTATCAGCAATTCTAGCAAAGCTCACATCACAGGGACAAACTCTCAGAGACGAGGAATTCTGGGGAATCGGATGCTGCTCCTCTCTGTCCTCTCTGAGTCAGTGTGAAGGCAGAATAATTGTTGTTCCACAACTACCCTCGCCCCCACCATCTCTTCCTCACCCCCAGCTCTCTCCCTGGATCACCTGTACCCACTGTCTCATCTCTCCCCACACCTCTACCCTCTCCCTGGGTCACCCTGGGACCCTGTACCCACTGAAAAACTCTCTCCACACCCCTACCCCTCTCCCTGGGTCACCTTGGGACCCTGTACCCACTGTCCCAACTCTATCTACAACCACTCCCCCTCTCCCTGGGTCACCTTGGGACCCTGTACCCACTGTCCCAACTCTATCTACAACCACTCGCCCTCTCCCTGAGTCACCTTGGGACCCTGTACCCACTGTCCCAACTCTATCTACAACCACTCCCCCTCTCCCTGGGTCACCTTGGGACCCTGTACCCACTGTCCCAACTCTATCTACAACCACTCCCCCTCTCCCTGGGTCACCTTGGGACCCTGTACCCACTGAAAAACTCTCTCCACACCCACTCCCCACTCCATCTGTCAACCTAGGACCCTGTACCCAGTGTCCCGTCCCTATCCAAAACCCCCTCTCCTCTTCCTGGGTAACCCTGGGACCTGTACAATATGACCTGTCTACAGCCACTCTTTGCCTTCTGTGGGCAAGTCAATTCCAGATCCTCAAAGCAATGTCCCCTTGGATCCCATGCCTCCTTACTTTCTCAATAAGCCTTGCATGGGGTACCTTATCAAATGCCTTGCTGAAATCCATTTACACTACATCTACTGCTCTGCTTTCATCAACGTGTTTAGTTACATCCTCAAAAAATGCCTATCCTCCCTCTCGCTCTCTCTCCAAGCTTTCTCTATTTGTGAGCCAACCTCCCTTTCCTCTGTCACTTCAGTTCGGTTCCCCTCCCCCCCCCCCCCCCCCCCCCCCCCAGCAATGCTAGTTTAAACTCTCCCCAATAATCTTAGCAAACCTCCCCGCCAGGATATTGGTCCCCTTGGGATTCAAGTGCAACCCGTCCTTTTTGTACAGGTCACTCCTGCCCCAAAAGAGGTCCCAATGATCCAGAAATCTGAATCCCTGCCCCCTGCTCCAATCCCGCAGCCACACATTTATCCTCCACCTCACTCTGTTCCTATTCTCACTGTCGCGTGGCACAGGCAGTAATCCCGAGATTATTACCTTTGCGGTCCTGCTTTTCAACTTCCTTCCTAACTCCCTGTAGTCTTTTTTCAGGACCACTTCCCTTTTCCTCCCTATG